>NC_138541.1:53823774-54453774 GCF_964234715.1 Podarcis melisellensis
CCACTGTCTCTTAAACACAGGCAGGCGGCCAATCAGGTGCGTGTACACACACAGGAAGTCAAATGGGTAGACATACACGCACACAGATGTGCATGCACAGACAAGACAAAGGAATCTTAAATGCATGGTTTGAAGTGAAAAAGATAGCCCACAATTATCAAAATCAGGATGCGAGCTGTCAGTTACGTGGTTCACTTTGTTTCGGCCTAATTATTATGCTAGGGAAGCTTACCATTGACAAAGTTGATATGGAATTTACAACTGAACACACTTTAGACAAGGAACAGTTCCAATTAGAATTTGTTTAAAGGCCATGATTAATAGAGTGGATGGTTAAAGTAATTAATGCTTCAGCCATTTCTGAAAAATCAGATCTCCCGATATTTTGGTTGTGGCTATTGTTACAGCTGAAATATCTTCCTGAATTGCTGTCTATAGAGGCAGAAACAGCCTCCCAAAAAGAGAAAAAATAGGGGCTGGGGAGCAACACCTCTTCCTCCTGATGCAACTTATTTTTACACCCACTAGATGGCACTATGCGCAACAAAAGTAAATGTTGACTTGTCTATTAATCCTTGCACCATGGCAACAGCTCCGCAAATTCTGTTTGCCCTTGAACATTCATTTCCTTCCTATCTTCCTTTGTGCAATGACAAATTGTTCACTTCTGAATGGCCAAAAAATTGATCCACCAATAATCTGAATTCTCTAGCTTCCTGGATTGTCACAGTCTAGCTTCCTAGTCCAGTCACGTCTTGCTTTTTTCCTATATTAAACAAAGTGTGGGACAGGTGGTTGTTGTTGTTGTTGTTGTTGTTTTTGCAACAACCCACTCAATCCACCAATATACTTCCTAAAGTTGGTTTTGACATATGAGTCACACTTTCCTGACTCTAAGCCCTTCCCTACCCTCAAAGGCTAGGCTAGTAGAAGTGAGTGCTTGAAGAATAAATAACATCTACCAAAGGAGCACTCTCTCATAGCAACATAAAGATACAAAGGCTGCGTTTAAGAAACAATGGCACATAACTAAATATTATCTTCAAGTGTGGCATTACCTGTTGGGTAGTACTTTGCAAAGGCTGTTGCTGTATCATGTGTTGAGCACCAATATGCCCAGTGTTCATGCCACCTTGGATTTGATTAGTTTGAACAACTTGACCTTGCATATTTATTGGTGTAATCTGCTGAATATTTGATGGGTTTCCAGGAGTCAGCTGAACAGAACCAAAGTTTAATCCAGGAGTTGACTGCTGCAAGAACATCTTTCAGAAGAAAAAGAATACATGCCAGTGCTTAAAATACTAGTGAGCATTCAGAACACATAAACCATTGTTTGTTTAAAGGTCAATGAATTCCCTATCTGAGAGGTGAAAATTATATACACTATCATTTTGTCTAATAATAGTGTTCTAATGGGCATATGAGGCTTAGACTGAATTCTATACTCACTTACCTGGGAGTAATAAAATTGAATTCAGCAAGTCTTATTTCTGAGTAAGCATGCATAAGATTATACTGTTAATCTGGTAAAGGGGAAAACCCTACCTACAACTAAACTACTGTAACCTGTATTTGTATTTTATTTTACTAGTGACAGAACTTGCAGTTATATCACATGGCCCTTATTAGTAACTGATATGAACATCTAGGATTCCAGTGAAACGGTTGATCAAATTAAGTTCTATAACATTAAAGATATGCTTTTGCAGGAAATATTTTATCTATAGAACCAACTAATCAAAATATACTCATTGTATTTTCTTAATGTTGTAAGCTCCTTTAAGAACTTCAGTCAAAATGCAAAGTACAAATCTCCTGAATTAATAACTTAATAATGAAGTTATAATGGTATCTGAAGAAGAGTGCGTACACACAAAGCTTATACCAGAACAAACTTAGTTGGTCTATAAGGTGCTACTAGACAACATTTTTTATTATCAATAACAATGGTGTCTTTTATCAAGAATTTTGTATTCGAGCATGCAAAACATCAGTGTTAATCTGTATATCACACATACAAATACACACACACACACACACAGAGAGAGAGAGAGAGAGAGAGAGAGATTTTAAGTGTAGAATCACTAGCTATGTCAGTATCTGATCCGCTTTAACCAACCTGAAGTCCTTGCCCATGGACCATTTGGAGTTGTTCCTGAATCTTACGCAGTTCTTCTTGTTGCCGATGAATGTTTGCTTCTATCATTCGTGTTCTTTGCTCCAATTGGTCCTTTAAGTGCTGCATAGCTCCTAACTGAGCAGAAAACTGAAGCATAGGCTACAAAGCAACATTGAAGAAAAACACAAGAAAGATTTGAATCAGTAGCAAACATACCATAGGAAAAGTAATTAACCACTACAAAAAATTCTATCAACTCTGTGAGTATGGAAGTAATTATCTGTATTTAGCTTAAAGTCATAAATTGAATTTTTTTAAAAAAGTACTGAGGATGCTGACCAATTTAGAAAAATCTTAGACAAAGAGAAAACAGGACCTGCAGAACCAAAAGTCAGGTAATGGGACCTGCTAATAGCAGGGGACATTACTTCCAACGCACCCAACTTCAAAAACTGAATTCTAGATCGAACGAAGATCCATTAAAGGATCAAAATGCAATTACTTGCTTTAATACAAATTAACTGCTTTAATACACATTCAGATTTAATTAGTACCTGAGACATGCCTTGCTGAATCTGTAAAGATGCAGGCTGGGACATCATTGGCTGCGCTAAAGGTTGTCCAATAGATTGTGAATTTAAAGACTAGGATTTAAAAAGAAATATACATACCATAATTATCAAATCAAATAGGTATTTTGGAGGCAGATAGAATAGAGGAGGAGGTTTTAAAATGACAAGCCCAAATGTAATCTTCCTTTCTTCCCTAACTACCTGAGAAGAAACGGGGTAGCTAGAAAGAGTTTGGACCACCTTACATCACTTGCTGGTTTCCATTTTTTAAACTATGATTTGCCCACATGAACATACGCACATATAAAAAGCCAAATGCAAGTGTTATACACCCCAAACAGGAAGACAAAGATTAACAATCTACAGCAGAAGCCTCAGAGTGTTATTCTCTTTTGTTTTTGTGGAACAAATAGACTTCGTAAGCATTTCCAAATGCATTCACTGAGCTAATGCTCACATTTTAGACAAAAGACATGAAACACAGCAGTACTTTAAAAGGACACAAATTTTACAAACACATAGTGGGACGTATCCAAAGCAGCAGCTCTGGTGACACAAGAGAGTTCTGTGTATGCAGCAGAGTTTCCTCTTCCCCTTCAGGACCCCCTTGCACCCTTAAAATCAGTTCTGGAGGGATGGAGGACCTTCTGAAGCATATTTGTGGGGCACACAAGAATGAGAGGAAATGGGTGTTTTGTTGATACAGTGGAATGACACTGGTGCATTACTGAATACAATCCATAATACCTACCCTCTGGAGCAGATTTTGGGGGTAAACTGGAGATGAAGGGGAAGATGGTTCTACTCATGCAGGAGCACCAGTGCACCCCACACTATTTGAAAGCTAATTTCTATTCATAGCAAAACTCTCCATTATTTTTAAAAAGCCAGATGACACTTAATGAAAAGCTCTCAGTTGACTGCTTGAGAGCAGAACTGCGCACATGGTGGACACATTCAGGATAGTGACATTCTCAAGCAGTCAACTGAAAGCTTTAAAAAGGATGTTTCCAAACTAGGTGACTAACTGAAAGCATTTATTTATTTATTTATTGTATTGTTTGTATTTTAAGCAAAAAAACTCTAACGTTCACAAGCCTTAACAGATAAATATGAGTTGCTATTTTCTAAAGAATTACCTGATTACCAAGCGATGCCCTCCTTTGTGCAGACTTTTCAAGAGTGGATAAATTTTGCCTTGGAGGAGTGCTAGTATCCATTGTCATCTTCGTTGGCGTTGCTGATGCCCCAGCAAATATAAAATTGAAGAGGGATACTTTTATTCATCATCACCATTCTGAGTTTGCCCAGATGTACTTAGGCAAGTTCATCACAATAAAATGATAGCACTGCATATTCAAAACAGCCTTTATTCCAATTGGTTAGGTAAAAATTGAGATTTATTCCACACCAGATTAATAACTCTCTCTGTAGAACTGATAATATCCTCAGGCTACAATTATCATGAACAGCATTCATTTTAAAGTCACAAGGCCCCAAAGTCAATAACCTTCTATAGAACAGGTTTTGATTTTGTGCACTCACAAGAAGGGTCTGAAACTGCAGTGTGAGAAGATTTCCTTGAACTCCTGGAGGCCGAAGAAGGTGTAGGGCTGTGATCAAATCTCTCCAAAGCTTCTTTGAGGCTTACTGTGCTTATATGATTCTCAGAACCAGAGTCTTGACTCTAAAACAATAAAAATGTTTTGGCTGGTTCATCACACACAAAATAATTAGCAAGATTATCACTAGGTAATTTAAATGAAAGAATGACTAGCTCTGAGTGGGTAGATTATTAACACCTGCTGAAGTGCAGGCACTGCAAACCCTACAAGCCAATTTTTTAAGTATTCTTTTTTTTAAGCTATAGCAATGAACAGAACCAATATAAGATGATGGTGGAAAACTTACTTTATCTGCAGCTATTTCTGGTAGAGACTCTTCAATACCAAGTTCACGCCGCCTTTCTGCTCGAACCTCTGCATAACTACCAACAAATAACCCAACATATCAGGATATTAGTATGTCCGTTCATCTTAACAGAATGGTAGCAAACATTTTATATACATTATTTAAATGCATTTGAAAAATAACATGGATGCATTAATGCATTGATATGGTTTTACATGTGATTAACTCAGAAGACTCTGATGACTTCTTAGTCAGCTGGGAGAAGTACTAAAATATAGCTGAAAAATCTGTTGCAAAAACTAATAAAAATTATGCAGAATTCTATTACCTTACTACTGTGTGTGTACATACGATGAACTCTGGTCTAGAATTCCACTGATGGTAAGTGATATAGTAATGAGTCTGCAACCAAATCCATTGTTGACCCTTTGTGAGGAATCTGTAATAGCAGGATTTCCCTTTTCCATATTGCATTACTAAAAACAATGTTAAAAAAAGGTTCTGCTTCAGAAAATGCCACTTCCAGAATGTGCATTTAAACATCTACATCACTTCTTTAAACCAACACAAAACTTTCTTCATTTGATTCTAATATCCCAAATACAAAAATAATTTATTTTTAAAAGCTGTGGAACATATTATACAAGGAGAGAATGGAAAGCAACCCGAGAACTACTATGAATGCTTCCAGAATGGTAGCTCCTGATGTCACCAATCATTATTCTTATCTATTAGTTACATGCACAACTGAAATTGATTTTCCACACTTCAGATAGCGCAATGTTCTAGCCACACTAGTGGGCAAAACCTAGCCCAGTACACAGGAAAGTTATAATTCTGAGTGTGCAATTTATTATTATTATTATTAAGCAATTATTTAAATTGCGCTTAAGTGCTATTTTTGTTTAAGCACTATTTTGTGATTAAAAAAATTTTAGAACATAAAATTACAAGTATTTTAGCCCTAGTTAAAAGATTTTCAAATATAGATACAGTGGTACCGCGGTTCTTGAACGTAATCCGTTCCGGAAGACCGCTCGATTTTCGAAATGTTCGAAAACCAAGGCACAAAGTGCAGTGTGCAAATTGCACTGAGAAAATGGAAAAACACGTAGCGGAAGCTGTTCAACTTCTGAGGCTCGTTCAAAAACAGAAGCATTTACTTCCGGTTTTTGGCGTTCGGGTTCTGAAACGTTCGTCAGTGGAGATATTCGGGAACAGAGGTACCACTGTAACTAGTTTGTATACATCACCAAAAGTTACCAATTCTATATTAGTATGGTTTACATAAAATTATGACATTTACTTACAGTGCTCATGACATTTTGCCAGGTTTTCTAGGTCATCAACATGATAATAATCATAGCCTGATGTCCCCAACACTTCAAATGGTAAATAACCTATTATTGGTGGTGCCCTGGATAATGACATAAGAGTCGTTATTTTATTTCTCAGAATAGAACAAAAATTAGTCACACTTTTTAAGCAGAAAATTGTGCTTATAATTACATAGAAACGTATTCAGTAAAAAGTAAAATTCATTTCTTGCTATAAACAGCCAATGAGGATTAGTGACCACTAACGGTAACAGAGTGCTACCGCTTAGTACTACATTGTAAGAAATGGCACCTGTGATCCAAGAAAAGGAACTTCCATTCTAAGCTATGTCTAGAGGTGAACTCTTCATTGGGTTCTTCAACAGTGCTCATTTCCTAAAAAATAAAAAAACGTAAGTCTCTCAGAACTGCTCTACTCTAATGTGAAAACTCTTATGAAATCCAGACTTCCAAACATACATATAAATTGACGTGAATGTAACATGCAAAATATTTCTTATTTTGCTGTTTCACTGCTGCTTGGAAGAGGAGTAATTCAAGCAACTTGCCACTACAGACCAACCCGTACTATGCTTATTTTACCAGTGTGAGAATGGCAAGTTCAGCATTCTGTGCAAGGAACCACCAGAGGAACCATCACTCTCAGAACTCCCCTATTTCTTTTTGACATCTGAGAATTGATACGGGAGTCAGTTGTGCTAATTTTTTTTACTAGCAATTCACATGGTATATAGCCTTTCTAAAAGAGGAAGTTCTTTACAATGAAGCCTTCAGCAAATCTAAATTTGCACCACAGAAGGACACGTTTCAAAATTCCTGTAGGAAAGGCACTGAACGTCAGCTACGGCAATGAGGAGAACTTGATTGAGTCTTCTTAGTACTGCAGGCAGGTTGTTAACTAACAGCTCAAATCATCCTCTGGGGATGCATGCTTGAGCCTGATCTAACATATGTGCAATGCAGTTACAGAAGCTGGCTACAGACCTTTTTTTTAACAGCACAAGACCCAATCTAGGAGGCAATTCATACAAGAACACCTGCATCCTGGAGCAGATTGCCCTTCCTGGATTGGAGTATGGTTACTTAAATGATTGTTCATTAAACAATAAATGTTTTGATTAAGAAAAATACAAAAGAAAAGCAAATATCATAGATTTTGAAGAGATGACAATCTAAACATACCTTGATAAACTGAGGTGTAGCTAACCTGACTGTAGCTACAAAACAAACTCTGTCTTCATAAGAAGGCCTATGTGATCGCTGAATGGTTCCTTCATAACCATTATGCGCAGAGTTAGACACTAAGGACAGGAGGAAGAGAAGAAAATTACTATTATTTCTAAGAATGACTTATAAAATCAAACATATAATTAATGATCCTATGAAACAAAGTGTTTAAAAAATCACCTGGGAGGAAAAAAATTAAACTACATTCTTAAAATATTTCATTTAAGAACATTAATACTGCCTAAGCTGATATAAAAAGAAAGTAAAAATCACTCAACCTGTTTCACTTATCTCAGAGTTTTTATATCCTGCCCTTCCTTCAGATCCAAGTGAATTTTTAAAAAAACTACATACAGTCACACAGAAGCAAAGTCCTTAGACCCTGAACTATAAGGGGAAGGGGCATAACACTGCACTCTGCTAAACAGAACAAAAACCCTTGAAATACCAGCAAATAAAATCAAAATAGAATGAGGGGCTACTAACAATAACTGGAAATAAATTGAAAAGCACGAGTAATCAAACAGAATGAAAGTGCTAAAGATGTAAGTTGGACAATAGGAAAAAAGCGGGAAAGGGAAGGACACCTCCGAAGCCTAACAGAACTCTTTCTGATGTTTGCTGCACTGCAGAACAGAACTTGCAAAAGAGCAAGAAACGAAACAGAGAAAATGTATATATTATATTATTCAGCAACATCCCTCCCCTCAAATACTGGGATTGAAGAGTGCTGACAAAATAATTCCTCTGATTAAAAACTGACAGTTCTGAACAAGCTTTCCCTCCGTCCTGGTCCAAGAGTTTTCCTTAAAATACAGACATCAATTAGCCCCTCTCCTCCCCCCCCCCCCCGTTGTCTTCCTTAGAGCTTAAAGACAATAGTTTCACTTTCTGCAGACACTTGTTTGCAGCTTTTTAAAGTATCTGAATCACTGAGGTGCCATTAGGCACTTGGGGAATTCTGCTTCGACTTGGGTGTCACATGCAGATCACACTTTGCCCAAAGCAGCCAAGAATCTCTCTAAGGTTTGGGATTCATGACTCACTAGAACAGGCATGCAAACTCGGTCTTCCAGCTGTTTTGGGACTACAATTCCCATCATCCCTAGCTAACAGGACCAGTGGTCAGGGATGATGGGAATTGTAGTCCCAAAACAGCTGGAGGGCCGAGTTTGGGGGTGCCTGCACTAGAAGTTGCTACACTTCCCTAGTTTCTGTCAACAGACATGCTGTAAATTTACACTATCATCATTTAAATGTAATCCAGTGCCAGTTTCCTTAAAAAAAAGAGGTACATTATTTTTCCTATTTCTTGTAACGTTTCACAAGTTAGTTGTAATCTAAAACACTTTTAAAAAATACTGTAACTTACTGTTACTCAATGACTTGAAGTTTCCTATAAATTTTACATATTCATATGTAGGTGGCTCTTTGGGGTCTATTGTCCCTCGGAGCATATGGCAACAGAACTCTTCTTGGTTTTTTGCTAGAAGAACAAAACACACATAAGGGAATATCAAAATGAACATCAAAACCTTACAAGCTGATATTCTTGAGTAAAATGTGCAAAACAATGGAAGAAGCTATCTTAAACATAGCCTTAACAATGCGCCATCTTACATTCCTTACATGGGAGTAGTTCTTCAGTGCATCCAGCCTTTTCCTGCCCTGCTACCACAATATTTTTCAACTAGGTTTGAATCTAAGATCCTACACATTTAGAATATAATATTTACATGTCTACTCAGAAGTAAGGCACATTGAGTTTGTTTATTTATTTATTTATTTATATCCACCCTCCCTCCCAAAGGAGCCTAAGTGGATTAATCCCAGTTAGGTATATCTAGGGTTGCAGCCTTAAAATATGTATCTACCCTGTGCTGCCCCACTCCCCAAAAGTATTGTGAGCAATATAAAATAAAATTGTGGATAATGATCATCACACCATGGTTTATCAAACTATGAGTGACAAATATTTAAGAAAGTTAAGCAGGCTTCTGTCAACATCCCAGCTGCAGACAGTCCACATCCCAGTACTCCTTCAATTTTCAAAGCTCAGAGTTGAGTGTGGCTCTCCAATATTGCATCAGTTACATTTAAGAAGGAAGTATCAGTAAGCCTGTGGGAACTGAAGATTTGCAGATGTGCAAAAAATATTCAGAAAAACAACTCTAAGAGGGTGAGAGCCCCTCCCCCTCAAAAAACCTGAAGGGGGAACTAAGTGGGAGAGAGAATGGCAGAAGGCATGGGAGAGTATCATCGATAAGGACATGGGTGGCCACTGGAACACTGACCACATGCATTCTGCAATGCAGTGATCAGTTACAATTTACATTCATTTTATATATTGACAGAAATTTCTGCAGACATTTCTGTGATCATGGTTTTCCAGCAAGTGGTTCTTGTCCAGGTTTGTTAATTGTCTCACTTTAAATGTTGTCAGGATCCTATGCCCTTTTAAAATGCGGGGGGTTTTTGGGGGGGAAGGTTATTGGGTTGTTGTTTTTATTTTGATTATGTATTTTGTAGTTTTATATTTTGATTTTGTTCTGTGAACCACCCTGAGACCTCTGAGTATAGGGCGGTACATAAATTCAATAAATAATTATAACAATAATACTGCTAAAATGCAGCAGTTGCTGGCCACAGTTGAAACAATTCTTGGTTCCTTACCTCCTGTATAAATATAAATATAAATATAAATATAAATATAAATATATAAATATAAATATAAATATAAATATAAATAATATGAATATAAATATTATAAATATAAATATAGTGTTAGCCTTTTCATATACCTGGTATGTGAAAAAGATTTCAGGTAACTCTTAGTTTAACAGAATAAATCAGTGATTATATTTTCTCTGTATTTTAACATGTTGAAGTGTTCAGGAGTTTCTTCTGAGAGATAATTCAACAGTGCAACTTACATTTTAAATATTCTGGGGTCAACGAATCACTTTCCAACAGATGAGTAGACAGTATTTTATAAACCTCTGAATGCTCCCCCTCCGGGACAAAATTAAATATACTCTGATCCACAAGGTCAGACTAAAAGAGAGAGAGAAATGAAATGAAAATGTAATCTTGTGAAATGTCACTTTTGAATGCAAAGTAACTAACACAGCTGTCAGGGAGAAAAATATTATGCCGCTTGTAACACATAATCCTGATTAAATACATCATTTCCAAATATTTCTACAACAATAAAAAGCTGGATTGCCCTAATTTCAGATGCAGTGAACAAACGTTGCTATAATCCTATCCAAAGTATAAAAGACACTCTCTTGTCTTTTGAGAATCGAGGTACATTGCAGTAATGAAGTATATGTTTTAACCTAAGGAAGCAACCTTAGAATGAGGACTCAGCATTCTAAGCAGCCATGGGATATTGAGAATCGATTGCAAAAGGTAGGAAACTGGGGGGGAATACTCTGCTTAAGCTTACTACAACTTACAATATCTGGGAAAGGGGTGTAATTAGCTGACAGAAACCCTGAAGAGAAGCAATCCTGTTAGAAAGTGAGGACACCCTGCAATATTTTGATGCTGATCCTACTTGATTTTGTGTGCAATCCAGAGATGTCTTGTGTGCGCAGAAAAGCAGTTCTGTCTGTTTGCACAAGACATGAGCAGAGATTAGTTATGGATCCCACTTTAAATTAATGCTTTTACAATATATATACACACACACCTCTCATCAAATTCAAGCAGAAAACCAGCAATAGTAAAATCAGCAAAATTATCTATTGCATTCCAACAGTTTGAACAAAAGGAAAAGTTTTACCATATGCACAGCAATTGTGGGTAAAAACCTCAATGTGCAGGATTGTTCAAGTCCCATTCCTCCTTAGAGGAAACCAAGTCTGCAAATATTATAAACCAAATCTACACAACGGTAGACTCATCTGTAATTGTCTCAATTTCTTAGTGCAAGAATAAAAATAAATTTCTTAGGGCAAGATAAAAACAAAATGCTTATGCCCTTCGATAAGCGAGAAATAGGCTATATGGAAGGAAGATCGTGCACAGGCATATGTGTGCTATTTTCATATACCAATTACATCAGGGGTCAATGAATGTGCATACTGTGATGGCTGTGTGTATATGAGCAGAGAAAAATGTCTGATGCTCCTGATTCACCCACTGAAGTGCCTTATACATGAAACAGGACTAAGGCTGCTTTAATGGAAGAAAATATGAAGTCTTTAAAAAGATATTATACTATTTGAGCTCCAGAATCTAGAATGGCACATGGTAAAGTGTCCATCCAGTGACCAAATAAATCTGATATCTTCCTGTAAGCAGATCGTACTTACTGGCAAGTGTTCAAGTAAGGGGGTTACACTTTCTGATACATATATTATACTTCCATCTGTCATGATTGCTAAGAAAAAACCATCAAGAGCCTGAAATTAAACAGAAGAGACAGTTAAAAGGAGACAAACAGGGCATTGTACAATTTGATTTACATACAAAAAAAAGCCAGGACTAACTTCTTAATTGATCTCAAAATCTTAAACCTCCCTGCACCAGCACCCTGAACAATGGAACTGAACACTATCTGACAATCAATTCATGGGGCGCGCTCTCAAACCTGGGGAAATGCACATTATGCTAAGTACATTGTGATGTTGCTCCTAAGCCAAAATGCTCACGAAACTTAAAATACAAAAGAAAACGTTAAAATACCAATTGCAAATTTGATACAAATTGTTTCAAATCAATTCAACACAAAACAGCAGGAGAACAAAACCAAGGCACTAAACTCATTGCTATATAATGCCCAATGGACAACAATGGTCTTCACCGTCTTTCAGAAGGTGGGAAGAGAACAGGCTAAGCATGTCTCCCAGTGTGGTGTCAAAGTTTAAGTGCCACTGTGCCAGAGAAGGCCTGGCTCCACATACCACCCAACATGACTACAGCTACAGATAATGGTGGGATGGAAAGCAAAGACCCTTCTAAATTTCTAAACAGACAAGCAGTATTACATGGAGGTAGGTAGTGTTCAATTTACTTTGGACCCAAACCATTTAGGAATTAAAGGTCAAAGGCATCATCAAACTGGGGTTCAAAATTAAGGGTAAATTAAGTTTCAAAGGTACAGAATATTTTAAGTAACTGGTCCCCCAATAACCCCCTGGAAGCAGCATTCTCCACATGCATCTTTTGAATCTGTTTTGCACATATTTTAACTGAATATTAGGGAAAGTGCATTTTAATTACAATACAAAGCTGAAAATATACCGCACGACATCACAAAGCAATACTTACAATGACAGAATACTCACACATTTTACAATGAAAATAATTAAGTTACCTCTAACATTAACTGAGTGAATTCTTCATTACTAAGGAATGTGGGTTTCCAGTCCTGTCGGATTTCACTGGCATCTGATTGGGCAGTGATCTCTGCAAAAGGAAAGGAAAATTATGCGCACACTTGTAATGCACACACCCAACTTTGGATGCCAACTTGAACAAAAGGGGGAGGGGAATAGCGCCACAGGTTATTTTCCCCATCCCATTGGAAACTATCATTCATTAACTGCACCAGCCCAGTCATTAAACATGCCTGTTACAAAAACAAAAAAGATAGAGACCAAGTGAGAGAACTGTATTCATTGAAACAGTCTACCTTAATGGACCAAGATGCAGAGAGGTCATCAAAAAGATTGAGAAAAGAAGCATTTACTCATCACCAGAACTGCATGATGGAGAGAGCAGAGCAGCAGCACACTACCAGTTGTGGTGCTGCATTTAACAGGACAGAGATAGGTCAGGGGAAAGCTAGGAGAGTTCTGGGTTCACAGAGGCTCACATGTGCACACACACCCTTACCGGGTTGCTGGCACCACCAATCCAGGGCTCCCTTCAACCTTGCCACCACCCTGTCCCGGCAAATATAGCACCAATACCACCAGGCAGACAGACTAAAACTAGCTATGAATTATGGACCATTCCAACTCATATATACTTAAGTATCAAGAATTCAACAAAATTTGTTTCACAAATTTCTTGGGACATTCCCAAATTACCTTTGTGCTTCTGTAAGAAATCAATGCTCTTCTGCAGTACAGTAGATTTGTCCATCTTCCGAGCATTGCCCGGAAGCATGGATCCCAGTTCTTTGATGAGTACATTAAACTGATCTCTGCGTTTCTTTTCAGACTTGTTTCTTGACACCCTTAAAAAAAAGCATACACACACAATTATGAAAATTCCAGGGGGAAAGTTTTATGCAATTTCTTAGGGGTTAGGAGGCTGTGTCCAATGCTACAGTTCTGTCAGCACAAGGGGCTTCCATCTGCATAACAGGATTTCCCTTTCCTCTCCTATCCCCTCCAGCTCCTGAACAGCTGGAGGGTTGGGGGCAAGCAAGAGAAGAAGAGGGAATGGAAGCCCTGGAAGCAGTGGATACAACAGAATGTACTGTAACTTACAATGGTCAATAAAATATGCTCATTTCAAATGTGAGGAGGAGGAAACATTTGGCAAAACTAGCCATAGAAATACTTTCAGCACAATTCTAATCATGCCAACTCAGAAGTTCTATTAAATTCAATGGAACTTACTCCCAAGTGAGCAGGGTTAGGGACTGCAACTTTAGTATTCCATTTTGGAGCCCTATACATGGAAACATTAGTGATGTGTTTAAATATCTTTAAACACCTTTTGGGTGGAATCCAAATAACTACTTTTGGCAAAAACAAGTGCTTGAGCATGCCCAGTAGAATTTTTTAAAACTCCACTACTCTTCCTCCACTTTCAATAGTTATGCGGCCTTGATAGGCTATTGCTAAAAGAAAAAAAAGGGGTGGGGGAAGACCCAAGCCCTTAGCCTGTGAAACAAGTTTTACTGCTGTTTGAATCTAAGCTTTTGTCTTAAGCATATTACAGTAGCTTTTCAATAGGTCAATTGCCAGTCAAGACTCTTGGACTTATTTGGATGCCTGATAAAATTAAAAGAAAAACTAAAAATTGAAAATTGAAGAGTCTTATATCTTTGCAGTACATAAATATGTTAATATTTTATTGCAATATTTTAATACTGTCTCCAAGCCAAAAAAACCAAGATCCCCATGCAGTGATCCTTGCACTCAGCAAGGGACTATGTGTTGGTATCTTCCCTTGAACAAACTTTAATTAATCCACTTGATCACTTGTTAAGAGGGTGGGTGAGGAGAAAAGAGATCCTTTGAATCCATCCTCCCTTCTCTTCCCCCTTCCCCATTGTCAGATAAGACAGCTGACCACATGCCTGGCAATGTATGCAAGGACTAAGGGCATTGTGCATACTTTAGGCCACTGGATATAGGGCTTTTCACTGGCTTCCTGATATAATCTGTGCAATCTATGCGCTGGTCCAGATGTAATACAAAACCAGAAGTGGCCCTCCAGATGTCATTGAACTACAGTTCTCATCACCAGTCATCATGAGCAATGCTGGCTGAGGCTGATGAGAGATTAAGTTCAATAACAGCTGGAAGGTCACAGGTTCTCTTTCCCTGTTCTAAACTATTTACTTAGTCAAGCCTCAGCAAGTCCAAACAAAGCATTAGTCTCATATGCTCTCCTATTCACTCCCCAATACTCTCTCCTGTGCAGCCAGGAGAATTTTAAATTGAGTTTCAAAGAACCTTTGCATTCTATGCAAATCAGGGCTCCTGGCTCACAACAAGGGAAAACCCCATGGTTTGAAGTTGGCTTTACCTAGGCTTGCTGAGGCTCATCTTTATAACACTGAACCATGGCTTAGCATTGTGTGCAAACTGCCCTATACGTAAAGTCCCATTTCAATGCACAGTTTATATACATCCTAACCAAAGGAAAAATGGTTGGTGCTAGCTACCTCAAAAAACATACCTCTTCGCTTTATCCTTGTCATCTTCTTCCACGAGACCATCAAAAATGCTACCATCATCTCTACAAGAAAAAAAAACAAGTCTCAGAGAGCAGTCACAATGTTAAGAACAGCCTTATATTGATAAGCATGTTCAGTCTGCACATGATAAAATATACTTGATTCATAATTACTAATTATATCGATCTTAAAAAAACTGGTATTTATAAGATTGGTTTCGATATGAAGTAAAATAAATTTTGTGAACATTACCTTTTCTACTGTACCCACAGATACAATTTAGGAAGAAATATTGAAACATCCTCATTGGATCTTTGCAACTGTGCATTACCATTAAATCAAGTCATTCATAGCAAACAGCTAATGAAGTCTGTTATGATCTAAAGGAGGGGTAGATAACCTTTCTGGTCTAAGGATCACACTCATAACCACCACTCCAAGGGCTGCAAGCCAACAGAGGCTGAGATCAATGTACATTTACATGCATGCACACACGTACTGCATACATCCAGACAAGCAGGCAGCCACACAGTCAGGAACATACAGGTAGGTGCTCTCAATCTCTCTCTCTCTCTCTCTCTCTCTCTCTCTCTCTCTCTCTCTCTCTCTCTCTCTCTCACACACACACACACACACACACACACACTTTTTCAACAACCAGTAGAGATGTAACTCCTCTCCACTGTGGCGCTGGGCTAGGAGGAAAGGAAAGCCTCACTGCCTCATTTCCTTACTTTTCAAAGGCACCTGTTTATCCTCTGGTGCAGTGACATTGCTAGGAGGTCTTAGTGCTCCTTCCTGCTTGCTGAGCATTTGCATGCAATGACTTGCTAGCAATGGGGTTGCACAAAAGGGAGAGGAGACACCTGGCGATTCGCAGTCCACCTAAAGCAGCTTGACAGCTGCAGGTTCACCTCTCCTGTTATAAAGAGATACTGTAACATCAACGGCCTTCTTTGAAATTCTGTTTTAAACCATGTGCAACCATTAATAATGCACAAATAAAAAATAATTTACAAAACTCAATCGCAGCATACCTGTCTGCAATGGAGCTCATTTTATGGGTGCTTATGGTAAAGAACATAACATATCACACTTTAGTCTTGTGGTAGACATTTGTACGTCTGCACTGTAAGAGAATAGAAAAAGAAAGAAATGTAATGTCACTCTCTTATTTTTCCTGAATGAAATTCCCTACTGCCACCAAAAGGAACAATAGCCAGAATCCAAAGAACCATGCAACTAGTTCCATGTGCCCAAAAAGCTTTGGGATTGTGTCTCTTGAACATCAGCTCCCTGCCCCAACTCCACATGGCAAACCGTATTTGAAACTGAGGGCACTGTCAAAAGCAAATTGTCCTATTGTCTGGCAATGTCAAAGCCCTTAAAATGATGAGCATAGTTCTTTGGATTGCTACCAATATATAGGCCTGTGCTTTTTGGTTCTCTACCCTAATTATCTGAGTATAATCCAATGGGTTTTTACCGTTTATACTTTTCTGGATGATAAATGGCAATGTTCTAAATGACAGGTTCCAGAAGGAGCAACTTGGGAAGAGCCTTCAAAATGTATTCTCTGCAGAAGATCATTAATATCTTAATTCAGTACTGTTAAAGAGAAAAAGAAAGATAATAGTATTAGGATTCTGCACCTAATTGTTTTTTTCATGTAATAAGTAGCCACTTTTTAATTTAAGTACAGGAACAGAAATATATATATATATGTACACTGTAATAGCTTGATGTAAGAAAACAGACATTCATCTGTGATGAGAAAAGTCATTTAGCAGCTACACTTTAATCTTCTCTGACCAGAGCTGTCAACTACATGAATTCCATTACTAGCCATATACAGTTCTGTCATTCTATGTGAGTTACAAAGTAATTCTATACGTCTATTCTGAAGCAAACCCTATTAAATTCAATGGGAATTACTCCCAGACAACCATGTAAAGTATTGCTTCCTTAATTCCAAATATGCTGAGCAGGTTTGCGGCAATTTCCCCTCCCCACCCAGAGAAGCTATTCAGAGACACAGCAGGGACAATGTACTGTAAATCTAATGACTGGTTGTGCAAGAACATTGTCCAATCTTACAATCTTTGGATTCCACCCATAGCTCTGGAGGTGTTGTATCATAATTGTTACTATTATTTTACTGTACTTATATCTGAATGCTTACTTCTTCACCAATGTTCCCAAATTTGTTTCTTTGTTTCTTCATACCAAAACTGCCTCCAACTGCTGGATAGTTTTATATTGCTACATCTATTTACAAAGCACAGATCTCTGCCAAGAAATTCCCTACAAAAATGATCAACTAATGTTGGAACATTTGCATGTTAGACCAGGCATCCTCAAACTCGGCCCTCCAGATGTTTTTGGCTTACAACTCCCATGATCCCTAGCTAGCAGGATCAGTGGTCAGGGATGAAGGGAATTGTAGTCTCAAAACATCTGGAGGGCCAAGTTTGAGGAAGCCTGTGTTAGACTATGTCTGCAGCCACACACATTCAGCATGCAGCTTAATACTGTAATGTATCATTAATATTATATATGTTATACTTTCTATGAAAGTGCAGTTTAATGATATTTAAATAAATTTCAAAAAGTATGTTCAAATAATTGCAATATGATTTTCCTTACCAGTCAGTTCTTACTGATATGCTATCCATGATTTAACTGTTCTTACTGTAGCATTGTCTTTATTTTGTATGCTGCTTTATATTATCTATGAAATTGCAATTTATAAATATTTAAATAAAGAAATAAACTACTGGGTGCATGCTGGTGTACTCATGCAATCGGTACAGTGCTTAACCAACAATTGTTAACTTCACACTGTCAATGACCGCAACTGCAATATTGGTATCTGCACAGCACAAGCTAGCACAGGCTTATTTTGTTCCTGTTGCCCAAAAGAATGTAGACATGCCACATGCATCTTCTGTTCTAAACCCCAACATTACATTAACACATTGGTTCTCCAGAATAGGCAGGATGCAAAAGAAAATCCCTCAAACATACAGACTAATATATTACTCCAGAGGTTTAAACGTTTTGCTGCTCTCAAAATGCAAAACAGTCCAAGATCTTGGGAACTGGGGAAAATATCTCTACATTCAATTCTCCTCCTCCATCCCACTCACTGCCTATTTCCAAGCAGGAAATACTGCCCTTGTTCTGGCCATTCCATTCTCTTCCCCTATCAGCTGAAAGGAGTCCTGGAAAAGCTTCTTCAGTTGTAGAACTCCCTCCCTCCTAACTGGTATTTTTAGATCATTTCCAAGAAGCAAATCATACTGAGAGAACATGGAACTTTCTTTTAGAAGATTAATATATCCTCTTGCCAGTAGAGCTACACAAACAATAATGATTACTTGTTTTTAAAAGTAACTAAAAAGAGCAAGAACTAAATACAAAGAAAAGCAATCTGCCAGAAGAAGGAGTGTGGAGGAAAAGCAAAGTGAAGCATGACTCAGAGAACCTGCTTGTGTCTTTCTGGCCTAATAGCCTAGTGTCCTATTGACCTACTTTTCCTGTGAAGGTGGTTAAACCCTTATCTGCCATTTGAATTGTTTTTCTTCTTCTTCTTCTTCTTTTGGGCAGAGTATCCACTAAAATGCGCAAAGAAGTCTTTTGAAATCTAGACTGCGGACGTTGTAACATGAAGCTTGTGTTTTTAAACTTTTGAAAATACGAATATTCTGCCAAACATTACACAAGTCCGGGGTGGGGGATAATAAATGACGCAAGTATTGCATCCAGTACTGGTAGTCTTTAACACTGTGTTTTACTCTCACTTACAATGCCTAGACTTTTTATTCTAGGGGTTGTGCTAACCTAATGGGATTTTTAAGCTTCCCTCTCCATTTTGAGCAGAAAGCTCCCTTTTAATTTCAAATGTGGTTTACCATTAGGCTTTAAGGGGGAGACATGGCTGCTGTCTGGGAAACAAATCCAAAACCATTCTGGGCACATGAAGCTATTTTCACAGTTCTTTGAATCCTGACCTATGCTTATAACCAGGGACAGGGAGGGTGGAAGAGAATGTTTAAAAAACGCTTAGAAAGACTTCTGAAATTAAAAACAAACATTAATAGACTAGATGTTAAAGAAAAGAGACCATGTGACTTATGCAGAGCAGAATGAGCAGAGGAAAATTATGTTGCTGGTATAGGACAGAATATAGATATGTAAGTCAGATATTCTGAACTGCACAAACTTACAGTCTTCAAGCAGCTTCCTGAGTTTTCTTAAGAAAGTCACATTACAGATGCATACATTACAGAAGAGGCTTATGCCATGTTTCTTATTAGGAATATCTTTCTCTCTTCTTCCCTCCCTCGCCTCTATTGAACTTCAAACCAGGGAAGAATTATGTGAAACTTATAAGATAGCTCATTGCTTAGTGATATTCAGTTAATAAAGGTATTATGATACTAAAATGTTTCACTAACCTTCTGGGGTTCCATTGCAAACCTGTTCCTCCTCATTCATATCAAACTTCCCCCCAACACCCCCTCCTTGAACAGGTACACATATAATACAGATGATTCTTTCCATTTCTCTGTATAATAGATGAAATAAAGAATGAAATGAAATGATCTCTAGTGCAACCAAATTTTAATAATGAGGGAACTTTAAGGGATGGCATATATCCTGGGGAGGGGGCCTGTGCGTGCCAGGGAAATTCTCTGCAGGTACATGTGCACCTGTAAACGCCATGTGGGTAGGGTAATACTTTTAAGGAGATATGGCCACTATATAACACCAGGCAAGACACAAAATATTAGAGCAAGTTTTAGTTATCAAGCAAATGATAAGAGTAAAAACCATAATTTGGTTGGCCATCATGCACTATACAGTTTACCTCTTTATACTTGTGGGTTTCAGAACATTTTTTTTTTTTTTTTGGTGCTTGAGTCTTCAGAAATAAATTATGTTTTATGCACTCATTACTGCAAGGCAGGTAACCATCTTTGTGCTGTAGAATCACCCAGGAAATGGTGGCACATCATAATGTGCTGCCTCTTCCAGGAGCTTTTTACTCATATCTTATCAATGAGTGTAGCAAGCACCACACTTTCTAGCTGCTCTAAACAGCTGTAACTGGTTTTTTTAAAGGAAAAAAAGAGCCAAATAAATCTGCATGGCCATTCAAAGGAACAGACTTACTAGACTACTCGTGTTCAAGGGACATGAACTGGATTATGACTGTTCCATCCATCCCTACTCATCTAATGTTAAATTTTGCCCAATACTTTTACTTTATGCATTTATACTATGCTTATAGTCACCTGTGACACATAAGAACCACTTCTAGACAACCAAAAGGGGGGGTTTTACAACCATTGACTTATTTTTTTTTCTGTTGACCTCAAAAACTGATACAAGAATGCATAGGGAGTAAAACCAGTATTTTTGTTTGTGAGTGCTAGTAACTTTAGAGCACTTGTTTGCAAATCTGGTTTGTTCACATAGCTTGTATTGAGGTCACACATTAAACAGTTTAGATATTTATTTTTAATACAATTTTTAAGTCATAGAAATAAAATACAAGGAGTCATTAGAATATTTTTGGTGCTTATGAATACACTGAAAACTTAAGCTAGAATGACTAGAGTAAACAAAACAAACAATAGTAGCCAATAATTTCAGTCTGATAGTCTACATAAAATGAGCAACTGAATAGCATTCTAATAGACCTGACAAAGTTGATTTAGCCAAGCTGAATGGCTCTAATAAAAGCTGACATAAGAAGAACAGCGACCATTCAAAGATACCCACTGAAGAGAACTTAGTATTTTTTAAATGTAAAAATATAAAATACTCAAATATAGTTCATTGTAAATACCAGATGACAACTTACATAATCATAAAGCACCAAGTTGTTATTCCTTCTTGCCTATGTATTAGACCAGTCAGCTTGGTTATAACAGCTACCCTCAGCGTCTTCGTCCATTCTGATACCAAGAAAGACCCCTTAGATTTTTCAGTATATGGTGATAACTTTTGCTGCAAATAACAGATTTTTCAGGTAGCACCTTGAATTTTGCCAGGATGTACTACTTTAAATATCATATACGGATTAAGTTTCCGTTTATGCCTAATAACCTAATAATGAAACAAACCATGCTTTCTTCCAAGGTCATGCATAAGGTGACATTCCTGACCCCTATGAACAAAGTTGGCATCTGATGCTCAACACCTCTAACAAGAACATAAAATTCTGTTACATTTATGTGGGATCCATAAAGCACACAATGTGTCTCTCAAGTTCAAGAAGTACAAAGAAGTTCAAACAGACTGAAATATACAACCATTCTTTCTTTGTATTCAAATCCCCCCTCTAACATTTTCTAATAGTATCCTCTCTTGGGGTTTCCTTTATAGTAAGACTTCTAGCGAAGACACTCTAGATTTTGCAAATTGCAAAACAGATCTTTATTAAGAAGCATACTCATTTTTTAAAAACAACGATTACACACACACACACACACACACAAAATTGAGTTAAAAACTATCTTTCATATAGTGGAACTCCTATGCACCCTGACCTGGGAATAACCCTTACTGAATACAATGATACAGTACTTCTAAGTGAATGTACTGTGTTGCCAGTCTCTCAGTTATTAACAAACAATGGCCAGATTACAAAGAGCTCCTTTGGGCTCAGTGGGATTCTGGTTTTTTATTTTGTTTTGAACTGCAAACCCTTATGCCATGTTATGAATTATTTTTGAAAAGTATTCCTCAGTGTCAAAACTCTATTTGTCATGCAGTTTGGGGAACTACTGCATAACACATATACCAGGCCACAGTGTCCCAAACTGCACAAAAATGCTGTGAAGTTCTTTGGCTCTGAGCCCCATGCTAAATGAAAGCCAAATTAAACAGGATATCCTACGCAACCATAAAACAGATTGTTAATAAAATGCTTCCCCAGATGTGGAAATCCTGAAAGCCTTGCAACTATGCTCTCTTAACACAGGTCCATTTTTAGAGGCGCAAGACGTCAATTGGATTCCCCTACTTGTTTGAGACTGAACACTCTGAAGCCGAAGAGGGAGGGCACACAAGAGCAGCCCCAGAAAGCACTTCCATCAGATAAGCATGCACTACCAGTGTCTTCCAGCTGGAAGATGTACTGCAGTGAGCTGAACATACATGCATTCAACTTGTGTGCATTCAGCTTTACATGCACAGCAAAAAATTAAAAGAGGGTGGAGTTTCAGAGGAAATGACTTTGGGAATCTCATCCACCACTGAACCCAATGTGTTTTGATTGTACATGATTTGGGATTTAGGTGCAATCCCCAGAACATAACCCCTACGTAAGTTGTGGGCTTACTGTTTACTGATGGAGCAGGCTAGAGTCCTTTACATGAAAAGTGAGGGTGGGACTAGTAACAGGAATGCAGCTGCTATTTCTACATAGGGCCAGATCTCAGATTGACATTTGCTGAAGCAATACAGCTCTGCTCTATAGCACAGTTTATGCCTTGCCTTGCACCAGACCTATCATAACAACACAATACAGAAGGTTACCTCATTATCCTCTGGTTGGTGAGAGAGCTAGATGTGAACCAGGGGGCACCAGCTGCCATGCCACCCATGTGAACCAGGCCAATGTCTGATCTACAGAATTATTGGAGATGGAATGAAACAATGTATAACTTTTTAAACTAAATATATATTTCTTAAAATCTACAACAAAATTATTTTCTATAACATAACAAATATCCTTATAATGTAACTGATACCTTGACAAGAATATGAATAAAGCAGTACTCCAGTTCTTCAAAACTAGTAATGTTTAAAAACTTTTACTTTAATTTCAAATTGAATTTGTAATTTCTTTTGTGAGAACTTTAGATTTATAATATTATTCAACAACCCGCTACAGAAAAATGTAGAATGGGACAAGCTGGTAGGCAGAATGCTACAGGAATGCTACAATAATATTCTACATGTTCCCACTACCAGCCATTTTAAAGTAAGCAAAATAACAGCATTAGTGGGATTGGCATAGATGTAATACACCACATTCATGTTTAAAAATATCTTATTTTGTTGGCCTAAGATTCAAATGCTCACTAATGAATGTTTGAATCTTGTTAATTTTTCCTTACTACTTACTAGTACTTAATTTTTAAAGATAGCATTTATTAAACATCTGAATACTAACAAATAAGCACTGTGACGAACTTAAAAACTTCATGCTCCTTGGAGAAAATGCAGAAGATAAATCTAATTATAAATTAATGAACTATGGTAACCTGAAAGATTACTTTTACTATATTTGACAACAGTAACAAAGCTAGTGGAAAAACCAGGTTCCCCCCTCTTGTTTCAAACAGTCCCTGAAAAGGCTTATTTGCACCAGCAATAACTGGTATCAAAACTTCATTCCCACAAATTCTACAGATCATGATGCAGGTCTGAATACGTAGTGCTAAAGATTGCCAGTTATTTGACTGGAGTCTTTTGCATGTGCTTTGCACTACAGCTCCTTTACATATGGTTATATCTAGTGTTAGCCCTACTCAGAATAGGTCCACAGAAATGAATGAACATGACTAACATAGCCCCAGTAATTTTTATAGGTCTACTCTGAATAGGACTTGGTTGGATGCAATCCACAGTTATTACTGTCTCAAACTTATGACACTTCAGTGGGATATACTCTCAACTTCCACAGCTTTAACAGCTTACAGATGAAGAATTTACAGCTTTTCCAACCGCTACAGTCCTGCACAGTCCGCTACAGTCCTGGCACAGCAAATATATTCAGAAGCTAGCCCACTAAGGTGAGAAAAGCAAAACCTAGTGGTATTATCAACTGAACTAGACTGAAAATAAACAATGGTTCTTGATCATCAAAGTTTGAAATCATTAGAGCTCCTCATATTGCAATACTGGCTTAATCATCATGAAATGAGATTGTTGATATCTAGTTCTGGGTCTTGGCCTGTCATGTCTTTTATTGCTTAGCCAAAAGACATCACCAATTCAAACAATAAAAAGTACACCACTCAAAATATTTTTTTTTTAAATGAACAGCACAATCAATTGCAGCATCTGATCCATTGCAATATCAAACATCTTTCACTACAAGGACCTGTATGTTCACTAAAAAAAAACCCTACTCGTTTACAATTAAGCGCTTTAACAACAGAGTCACCATCTTATTCTCTCACACATTTTTGACAAATGCTGCATTAATAAGCATTTTTATAAATACAGCATTCTATTAATCACTTGTCTAAGAAAAAGTGCCTATAAGGCTTCATGTGAAACATCACAGCTCTCAAGCATTTGGTCCACCATTGTGCAGAGAGAAAGGAATTCCATGGAACTCAGCAACATTCCTGTCTCACCCACAGATATTCATGAAAGGCTTCCATCAAGAGAGAAGGCAGAAGTGATGTCTCTCTCACCTCAGCAGGGAATCTGTGGTGGCTAAATGTGATCTGGAACTGTTCAGTGCTGGGTACAAGACCAGCAAGTTTCTAGAATATTCTTTGGAGTCCAAAAAATGTCATGCTGTGACAACTATAATAGTCAGGAATGAGGAACTTTTTTCAGCCCAAGGCCACATTCCCTCATATCCAACCTCATGTCAGTGTTGGGCAGGAAAAGAGGCAATAATAATAATAATAGGTGGAGTTTGTGGCAAAAGCAGACAGAGCAATAGTTATGACTCTTACATTTGTACCAAAGGCTGCATTTCAACCATGTACGAGTTGGAGATTTGTATGCACACATCATCCTCCATACAGACAAGAGGGAGGCATTATCACAGTCTAATAACACACTGTAACCGGGCAGAAATATGCAAGAGGGGCATAAAGCAGGACAGGGGTGGTGTGGCCTTGGAAGAGTCCTGAGAACATGATAGTTATGGATGGCAGCATTTGATCCTTGGACTTAACTTCTAAGACACATGTCACAGTGAAGAGCAAACTGGCAATAGCTATTCTATCTGCCCGTTATCTGACAACTATTTATCTTATTCATTCATTCATTCATTCATTCATTCATAAGATTTATTCTCCAACCTTCATCATAAGGTCTCAGAACAGATTCCAACAATATAATCATACAATTGGTGTTTGTAATATTTTTGTTAATGGTGCTATTTGGCTGCCTTCGAACAGATAAAAAATCTCTTAAAACAAATCTATAAAACAAAATAGGAGAGATGATCTTGGTTTGATAACTTGGTTTGGAGGGACATCTGGACATTTTCCCAAATTGGACATCATATGAAAGTGTGGCTTAAGAAAACAGGAACTTCACACAATTCTGCTTTGATTGAAGCAGCTTTATTGTTTTACTTGTTTTTAACATTGTAATTGTTTTGTTAAGAACTCTTCCATCATTCCTGCAATTTCACCTTGTTGTTTTCCAAGTCAGAATTTCTGTGTCACTTTTAACATCTTTATTCTCCTTCATATCCCTCCTGAAAGTTGAGACTTACTACTTTACTACTGTTCATTTCAAACTTTTAAACAAGTTAATAATGATTTGTTCAGCTGCTTTAATGTTCCTCGTAGCAGGGAAATGTAGACAAAATTAGGCAAAGAAACTTACACTCTTGCCCAGTGCAAGTATAATCTCTTAAACATGTAAAAGTTCAAAAAGTCAAAGACTCCAGCTCTTTCCCCCTCTTTTCTTCTCTTTTTTGGTCTGTTGTGAATCCTTTCTTGCTTACCTATAGTTATTTATTTAGAGCATTTATATGCTGCCTTTCATAGCCTATATCCCAGGGCAGTTAACAGCATTAGACATGATGAATACTAATTGGAGTCCATCCTGAGCAGAGCTTGAAAAGGTTTTGCAAAACCTTGTAAGCAAAGAACCCTAGTTAGCAATGATACACATATAATACTCAATGAACTTCTGCACTATTGGACCTCTAAGGCTAACAGTATAAAAATATTGATAGTGCTTATATTCTAGATAAAGTGTTAGGTCTTTATAATACTGAAAGGTCTGGCACTCAGTATGTTTTTATTGTGCTTTAAAGATAAAAAAACCTTAAAACTCCTTCAAAGTTGTACTAAGTATGACCTTTTAAGAAAATATTTAGCTAAGGGTAATTGTCTGAAACACAGTTTACAATAAGGGACATAACTGCAGTGTTAACCACTGAGATGTCACTAGTATAACAATTATTTGCACATACAGTAATATTTAAGATAAACTAGGACCAGGCCTAATTATCCAAATTGATGAAATTGGAGGAAATAATTCTAAAAATCTACTTTCATAATTCAAACAGTTTTAATAGGCTCTCCCAGAACGACTTGTTCTGTATATGTTTTCAACTGATTTTTTAAAATTGCAATCAAATGGCAATATAATAAATCATTATGTTTTAGGACCCTGCATATGTCTTTACCCAATTGCAAACCTATGTTTCTCATGTGTATGTTATATTTCCATATAAAATGGGCTATATCAAACATTTCTGTCCTTTAGAAATGGGGAATCCCACTGTTACATTTTGTTAATAATAATAATAATAATAGAAACAGGAAGTGGCAAATTTCCTATAATTAAGTAGATTTGATCAGAGACTAAAAGGACTGTATGTACTATACAAATGGGAAATGACATAAGCACAATGGATAACAAATGAAGAACTGAAACTACTTCTAAACCCACAGAAATAACGCAAATCCATATTTTGTTCCTCATATTTCAAAACATGAACAGTGAGGCCACATCACTAATCCTCATCTCACCAGCATGCATTTAATACAAATCTTTAAAGATTTGGGGGGTGGGGGTGTCCTGAAACTAACCACCTCAGTTCAGAAATCATCAAGATATTACAAGTTCGGTCCTACTCACCTTCATTTGGTTATAAAAGCCCTACAAACGTCTAACCCATTCAAGACTGAGATAGGTAGGATATACCATCACTGGTATTGACTGATTTGCCTCCACCAAACTATTCCATTTCAGGCAATAAGTAGTATCAAAAGAATGCTTATTTCCATTACAGAAGATCTATTGTTTCATAATTGAGGCAATCCTAACCCCAATGATTTAGGAGTAAGCCTCACTGAATCCAATAGGATTTACTGCTAGGTAGTTTAGGACTGCCTAACTGCCAACCTAGCAGTTCCAAAGCACATCAAAGTGCAAGTAGATAAATAGGTACTGCTCTGGCGGGAAGGTAAATGGCGTTTCCATGTGCTGCTCTGGTTCGCCAGAAGCAGCTTAGTCATGCTGGCCACATGACCCGGAAGCTGGATGCCAGATCCCTTGGCCAATAAAGCGAGATGAGCACCACAACCCCAGAGTCGGCCACGACTGGACCTAATGGTCAGGGGTCCCTTTACCTTTACCTAGTTTAGGACTGCAGTTATATAAACTTATTTTGGTTATATAGACCTGTGTTTTTTTGGACAGCTGATTAAAAAAATCAGAAAACAGAAAAAAACCCTCTGTTAACAGCAGTCCAGAATAAAGTACATACATCCCTGTGGTTTTTATTTAAATACAAAGCTGTCACAGGCCAGTGATAATGCATTTTGTGCATAAATGATCCAAGTGTTCACTGAGGTTCTGCTATGCCTGCAATTCTCCTGCCTACTTTGTCAACCTGCACTGCACTATCATTTCATCAAGTTCTGATGTGGGCATGCACCAAACAGGGAAGAAGAGAAAGCAGGTTGTGCTTCTTATCACAACACAGCCTAGGCACCAGCTCTTCTGGCTTCCTCCACTGAAGGCAATGCTGAACAGGAAAGTACCGTATTTTTTGCTCTATAAGACTCACTTTTTCCCTTCTAAAAAGTAAGGGGAAATGTGTGTGCGTCTTATGGAGCGAATGCTGGCTGCGCAGCTATCCCAGAAGCCAGAACAGCAAGAGGGACTGATGCTTTCACTGCGCAGTGATCCCTCTTGCTGTTCTGGCTTCTGAGATTCAGAATATTTTTTTTTTCTTGTTTTCCTCCTCCAAAAACTAGGTGCGTCTTATAGAGCGAAAAATACGGTATTCCTTCCAGACTAAGTATGAAAGGGTAAAAGAGATAACTGCAGTCCTGTATACCATATGTCTATATTTTAAAGGTTTCTCTGTAGCTCTTTTAAGTCTGTAAGAAAGTCATATGAGCAACCCGCATATACTGTAGTATACATACAGTACAGAGTTGTATAAATAGGTGCAAGGACAACTCTATCCCACTCACCTAGAGGTAACAGCCCAAGTCTATTTGCAATTTTGCAGTTATCATTGCAAGTCTGATTTAATGTGTGAGTAAGGAAGGATTGTACAACTATAACTTTTTAACTAGTAACATAACGTTGTGAACCGTCCTGAAATCTACAAGTATAGGGTGGCATACACATTAAATAAATAAATAAATAAATAACTGCTACTGTATTATTATTTATTTATTTGGGAGTGGTTACAAAGTTGACATGCCACTTGAGCATCATACCACAAAGTAAGACATCATTCTGGTGTTTGAATTCTTTTAACAACAACATTCCAGGAGAACATGGCAGAAAGAACAAGAGTGGTTACAAAGTTGGCATGCCACTTCAGCATCATACCACAAAGTAAGACATCATTCTGGTGTTTCAATTCTGTTTAACAACAACATTCCTGAAGAACATGGTGGCAAGGAAACAGATCGTGCATTTTTTAATTTGTGTGAATCCCTTCTTTTTTATGAAGATAGCTAAACTATTCTTGTCTTAAATGATAGGATACTGAAACAGCCTTTGGCAGGTAATGGAACACTGGTTTAACATTGCTGAAACTAATGTGTTGACATGATCTGTACCTATACAGAAGGCTTATGGGAAGTACATGAGCTTTCTGATATAAAAGTGGGGCACAGGTATAATAAACACAAGCACTGTGTTCTATAAAGCAGCAATGTGGGCAATTTATGGTCTATAAAAAGTGTTGCCAACCCAAGAAACTGAGCAGCAAAGGCCATTTGAGCTGAGAGTCTGACAAGCAACTTTCACTCACTCTAGACTGAATGGTCAACTTCAATGTTTATTTAAGCTGCAATCTATTTTTCCTAAGTAGATACTAGAGAACTATTTATTCCAGCACATCTACTCCACTCAAAAAGTCAAGGTTACAATATATATATATATATATATATATATATATATATATATGCCATTATGTGCGCACAGAAAGCAAGTAGGATCACTTATAAAATGCCATGTATGGAGTTATGCACATTGCTACAATCTAACAATTTGTCCTGTCACTTATGGTGTCCTTCACTCAAGGAGTGCTACAAGTGCTACCAACCAGAACAAAACCTTGTCTGCAAGTGCACAATACATCGGCACCATCATCAGCATGGTTACTCGGAAATCTTGCAGAGTTAAACAAGATTTACCAGCGGTATGCTTAGGCTTGCAGCCTTTCTTTCATGTTACTTAACAAAAAGAAGCACATTAAGAAATCATTACGTGCTGACTTTCCACTTTCTGCTAAATTAGATATTTTTGAAGTGTAACGTTTTAGTAGAAACTGAGCCAGAGACCTAAGAAACCAACGACACCAAAAAGTCAGATTGCATTCCTGACGACCAAATGAAACCAGCTGGCACCTTTGAAGCGGGCTTGACAAATCAGCATTCTCCCCTTTGCTCTAAAGAAAGGGGCAGGGTCCTGATCTCGGCAAAATAAACGAAAGTACGTGGGCGCTCCAACTTGATCTAATGCCCTAGATTCGCTCCTAAGCAAGCGGCTCCAGAGAGGCGAGGAAACCCCTCCCCGCCTGCATCATCAGTATTCAAATAAGGTTCAGGGCCGCTGTAGGAGGAAAAGAGAAAAAGGAAAATGCCTCTTCGCGCTCCGGGCTCGCAGGGCGGGGAAGGGCAGCTTTCTGACAGGACCAAAACGGCGCCGCTTGTATAAGGGATACCCCAAACTGGTGCCGCTCCTGACGCGGCTTTAATAAACCGGAGACGCCGGGCGCAACCCGGAGAGCGGGATGGGCGCAGCCAAGGCCCCTCACAGCCCCCTCCCGCCTCGGTTATGAAACACCGGAGCTGCCCGTCTCCGCCTCGCCACGGTGCCCGGGTTCGGGGGTGGGGGTCGGAGGAAGATAGAGGGAGCGGCCCCTCAGGCTGTCCCCCAATTCCCGGCCAGCCCCTGAGGGCCTGAACCGTCCCCGGCAGCGGGTCACGCGAAGCCCTCAACTGTCGGCGGGGTCGGGAGACGGGGGGGGGGGGCAGAGACACTGAGATCATAGACCTGCGCCAGCGACCCAACCCGCCGTCGCGCCCGCCGCCTGTCAAAGTTTACCTCAGCCCACTCGCCAGCAGGACTCCGCGAGGCCCCCTCAAGGCCGGCGGCCGCGGCTCGCTGGCGTTTCCTCCTTACCGAGCTTCCCCGCCAGCCTGCCGCCTCCCTTCGCGCTCCTCTTCTTCTTCAGCCCACCGCCGCGACACGGATCGCTCGCCCCCGCTTCTCAAGTAAGCAGCCACAACCCGCCAGGCCCTAAGGTCTCCCTCCGCCACGGCGCATGCGCCGCCCTCGCGCTTACCGGCAAAACAAGCCGCGGAATCAGCCGCCGAGCCCGGAGGAGCCTTGGCCGTACTGCGCGTGCGCCGGTGGTAAGGGACACCAAGCAAGCTGCAGCGGTATATCGGCTTGCCAAGAGCCTGAGCCGGCCCAGGCCCCCGTGCTTCCCTGGTCAGTACTAAGCATGCGCATTACTACCGCGCGCATAGATGGGGAGTCGACGGTGATTCCCCTTCTTCGTCAGGGAGCGGGCCGCTGCTTCGCTGCGCATGCGCCACGGAATCGGGAGGTGGCGGGGGGGAGAGAGAGAGGAAAGGGATGTGTTGCGCATGCGTCGGAAGAGGACAGGGCGTTCTCGCTGTGCTTCCGTGACCTCAGATTACCTTGTAGGAAGGGAACAGCGAGGGAGGATTTGGGACTATGGGCGGGATTGGAGGAGGGTCCTCTGCCACTTACGTCGTTGCTGCCGCAGAGACGGCGCTGAGGGATGGGGGCTTCTGTCACCTTATTTTACTGAAGGGGCCACGTAAAAGCTCCCCCTTAACCTGCAGTGTGGAAGCAGCATGGGCGCAAGTCCCTTTGCAAGTCAGTCCGGCCTCCTCCTGAGTAAACTCCTGCTCTTCTGCACGTTCCATGTTTGCAGCAGTCAGAAGCTCTGTGAACTACGTATATGTTGCCCAGTGTCGTTATTTTAAAAACAAAAGCAAACATCACAGCTCCGCCGAGGACCCAAGCAGATTTAAAAATTCAGTGTTTCAGAAGCTGACGCAAAGAATGAGGGTTTTTCAAAATAAAAAATTCAGGTGAGGCAAAAGGGTCAAGCAATACAAGACTGCCTCATCACCGAGCCTTGAGTTTTTGGACAAAGAGGAAGACGGCATTTCAATGGATTCAAGTTACAAAAAAGGAGATTCCAGCTAAACATCTGGAAGGACTTTCAGACAGTAAGCTTGTTCCACCATGGAACGGACTCCCAAGGGAGAAGGTGGACTCTTCTTCCTTGGAGGTTTTTAAGCAGAGGTTGGGTGGCCACCTGTCATGGATGCTTTAGTTGAGATTCCTGCATTTGCCAGGGGCTGGACTAGATGATCCTTGGAGTCCCTTCCAGCTCTACAATTCTATGATTCTTGGAGATGTCTCGATACAATCCACTACTCAGATGTGAAGCCTGGTTCTGAAAGGTTCCATTACAGACGGTAATGGAATGTCCCTCTGAACGTTAGACTTCCAACTCTCATCAACATCTGGGAACAGCAGGGATGGCAGGAGCTGTAATAGCTGTCAGAAATTTGGTAGGCAGAGTAATCTGGCAGAAATGCAGTGAGCATGACTGAAAGCTTTTCTTGTTGCACTTCTTCCTGGTCCACCCATTTAAGGTGAAAGAGTCTTGCTAAGGAAATGTAGCAGCAAAAACACATGCAGGCATGCTGAATTCTAAAAGTATACTAACTAATATGCATAACACTACACGGCTACATAACATGTGCCAGTATTTTACATGCTGTAACAAACAGAAATCATGCTAGCATACCACTCTTCCTCCATACCCACCATCCCCTTCTAAATATAGTATTTGTATAGAGGCCAGTACATGCAAGTTTGACTATCCTGCAATCTGTACACTGCAAAGTTGGGCTCTTCAGAGTGTACATCAGGGCAGCCCAACTTTTCATACCAAGTGGGCTGCAATAATACTTTGACACATAACCCGCAGGCCACATACTTCCTTGTCATGCAGGGGACGTGAGGCCAAAATTTGATGTCCCAGCTCTCACGCTGTCTTCCCAAAGTTCAAAAACGGCTACCTAGGCTTTGGGAAGGAGGAGGGAAGACTCGAAACCTCCTTCCCTAAGCCTAGCACCTCATTTACCCAGCTTTGGGAATACAGGGCAGGGGGGGACGTCAAATGTTGCTGAGGGCCATCAAAAAGGCCTTGTGGGCCACATGTTGGACCACCCTGGTGTGGATGCATTAGATCTACAGGTATACATTATTCTCCTCTGCAAATGTAACATCCAACATCTACCACTGAGTTTCTTGGAAGAGCAGGAACGGTGTAATCACAACACCCTTGCAGTGCATAAGGGGAGGGGGGCAATGTAGTGCTATCCAATTGTTTTGGATCACAATTCCCATCATCCCTAGCTATTGGCTGTGGTGGCTAGGGCTGATGGAAGTTGAAATCCCCAACATCTGGAGGGCACCACATTGGCTATCCCTGGTTTAGAGTTTATGGTTAAGCTACAAGCATGGTTAATATTGAAATCTAATGCAATTCATGTCTATTACTGTGGTTGCCATGGTTCACTCCTGAACTTGAATGCCATGTATTCACAGTAAGTTCTTTAAAACAATTATGAAACAGCTTTAGATCCCCTCTATTTTTATTATGAATGATGATTGAAATGCTGTTCCTTTGACTCTACACACAACAGATGGCACTGCTCTAGAAGTTTGTTTTTTAATTGAATTCTTCTTCCCTTTATGTGAAAGATCAGCAGAGAAATAAAGCACAGTTGACATACCTTGTTCAAGCATTAGGTCTTGTAAATATATCACTGGTAACAATTTAGCCCTTGTAGAATGTGTTAATACTACTGCACACATGACTTGAGGTAATTAATGCCCAGTGTATGCCATTTATCTTATCTATATAAGTTTTGTAACTGAGGTTGCCAAGCAACTTACTAGGTGAGCCTTAAAACAGTTTTAGTTTCACATAGAATTGGTTGGCTATGTAAGCTGTATAAACAAACGCCAAGAAAGAGTATGCCCTTTTGTAGAAAAGCTTTGCCGTTAAAGGTTTACAAAAAGTAGTGTAAAGACCAACATATACATAACTACTGTAGCTTTTTGATTAAACCAGAAGGTTTAATTAAACCAGAAGGGATGGGAAGAAATAGGCCCTATTGAATTAAATAGGACTTACTTTTGGATAGGCATGTACAACATTGTTTTGCTATTCTCATTATTGTATAGAGTAGCACAAATACATTGAATTAAATAAGCTGGTGGTATGCTCCAAGATGTTTAGCAGAAGAAGTTGCCATTTATTAATATTATTATATTTATTATCTGCCCTTCACCAGCAGGTCCCAGGGCAGGTTACAACCATTTTAAATTCAATATTAAAAATTCTGAAAACGAGCTACAGTCTCAAGAATAGAGTAGTTCCTGATAACACAGATCTCAGGTGTCAAAGGCCAGGGTAAAGCAGTGTGCTATCATATGCTTAATGCTGTGGGAGGGAATCCCACAACTTAGGGGCTGCCACAGAGAATGCCATCTCCCAAGTCATCATGCAGTCACCTTGAACTCCCAAGGGCAGCAGAACTATCTAGCCCTACAGCTTTTCACACCTGAGAGGGTCTGTAGGGAATGAGGCTGGCTTTAGCTCTTGTGGAAATGAGTATTTTCTTCATGCAATATTACTTTGCCAAGAAGATGCAGGGTTTTGGACAAATAGAGTGGGACAGGGCCCCTCTAACAGAGTTCCTGTAGGTGCAAATTGCTAGTCTGCAATGTAAACATTCAGTTAAATTTGTCTCTTAGTGCCCTTGCCTGGATGTCTTACCACTCAATGGACCACCCAGTCATCGAATCTTTTTGTTTCATGTGTCATTCTTCATTTAGGCTTGCTTCAATCACATCTTGCCATAGTGTGTAGAGCTTCATTCACAGCAGAACATGCCACATTAAGAAATGAAACAGAAGGATGCTCATGAAATCCACTTCCTCTTTAAAAAGAAAGATGGGTGGCACATTTACATGGAGTTCATTGAGCTATAATCCATCCCAGAAACTGATCTGGGCCATGCCTGCCTGTTTTTCCAAAGCAAGGCACACTGCAGCACCAATGCTCCTCAAACTATTCATTCATTTAAAAATTATCTTGTAGTAATCTTTATTGTCATATTCCTTTCAGAATACTTGTCAGGTGCTGTTGCGGTTGCTTGAGAGTAAGCAGGCAGGACTCCGACCTGTGTTTTACAGGCTTTATTTGGGTGCGGACTATTTACAGTGAAGAGCCCCAGGGCTCATGTCTGGCTCAATCACTAGCAGAATCCAGGAGTGGTCTTTTTTTGTACCTCCCCCAACATAAAAGTTTTGTTACCCCCAACCGTTTCCACCCCTCCCTGCGCCCCAGACTACTGCTTCCCCCCTCCCTGGCTTGCTCAGGAGTGGCGATAAGGCTCTCACTAGCATCCTCTGTTCCTTGCACCTCTTCTCCACTGGACGTGGGGCTTTCCTCCTCTCTGGAAGAGGAACTGCTTTGCAAGATTTTCGGAGGCTCCCTGCCCTTCTATTTCTCGCCTCTGAGCCAATGGCAGTTCTCTGACAATACTCATACCTGTGTTTGTAGTGAATGAGGCAGATTGCTTTCCCCAAGTGGTTTGCAAGTAAAAGGGGGAAGAGTAAGGGTAACAGCAGATGAATAAGTGCAAATGTAGGCCTATATACTTAGGTAATGGTTCAGTATGAAGTGCCTACCTGTGACTATGAGTAACAGCTATTAAGATTCTTCTCAGCTCTTTCTGCAGTCCTCACACACCTCCAATATTTTTTTAGTCGTCACTGCTTCATTCTTAAAATGAGGTTACTGCTGAATAAAAGCTTGAAACTGTGCTCAGTTATCTGCAGTTTTTGTGAGTGTGCAACTCACAAATGACTTCGCCTTTTATTTCATTCATCACCCACACTATGAAACCATTCTATTTAAAGGTTAATTATGTGCTGTAGCAAACTACTTGACTGAAGCTGATGTAGGCAAATTCTCTTCCTTGAGAATGTACGGCAGCGATATATTTTAATGCATAAGTAAGTAGATGTGTAGATGTTCATTAAACAAGAAATTATTATTGTTTTTAATATTTTCAGATTTTGAGATGGTGTTTACCTGCTCTGGGGAGATCAGTAGGAATCAGTAAGCTGCTGCTAAGGAATGCAAAGCTCACAACTGTTGTGCAGAGAAGGTGCCCCACAATCTCTCTTTGCCAAATGATCCCTATTAAACACACACACCACGAAGTGTACTGCTTCATCATTCTCCTGCATGTGTTTTGTCTAGCTAGGAATGAATAGGGTATACACAAACCTCTAAGGTGCTAACAGAACATTGCATGTACAACACAGGCTTTCAGAATTTGGGGTTAATTACTGATCTCTGGACCAGCTAATATTTTTTATTAATATTTTTAATAATCCAGTTCTCAGAAGAAATAACTATGAGTTTGAACAATTATATCTGCTGTGGGTGTGGGTGTGAAACTCACTTTACCCTTCTTACGTATTAACAAATTTCAAAAATTAACAAAGAAGAAAGGCACTATAAATACTCGGCCAATCTTTTTTTCAATACCTTGAGACTATTTTCTCAGACAGTATGTTCTGTTGCTTCTTAAGCTTGATTTAATCTGAATGAGTCTCGCAGCCCTGCATGTATTAACAAGATATGACTTAGAATGTAAGCCAGCAGGCAGGCCTCTGCTGTTTCTATTTCTTTGTACAATGCCCAGCACTAAAAATACTGGCTGATATCCAGCTACCTATAAGAGTGGATTTCAATGGGTCAACTCTAACCAAACTGTGTGTCTGCACAATACTTTCCCACATGGTTTTGGGTGCTCACTATGGCATGGCCAAGGATACAGGCAGTGATCTTTTGAAGCTATTTCCCTCTGTTGAGTCCAGTTCTGCTTTTTACAAACCCATAAACAATAATTCCCAACACTAGTGACCTGGTGCTCCTACATATGTTCTGTACATGTTTTCAGGGTTGGGACTTTCCAGACCCATAGTAGAGGTTCTGAGTTCTAGCTTCTCATATTCTCTCATTTTCTGGCTTGACCCACAAGCTAAAGAATGATTTGATTAGGAGCCAGCATCTCAGAGAGTAAAAGCACATTTTTGCTGGATAAGGAGGTTGGAAGAACCATAGTATCCAAGTTTATTTCATGAAGTTTTCTTGTACCAATATTAGACAATTTTATAATTAGAAACCAAATTCTGTTTTCAGATGGATATCAGAGCTTTTAAAGGCCAGTATCTGATTTTTACAATACTTTTACCTTGATTCATTTGTCCTATGTTTGTGAGTGAGACCTACAAATCTCTCACTGGAAAGATGACTTATGAACAAATGAGTGACGGCTGCAATGTTGAACACACTTTTTTAGGAAGTAAGCCAAAAGGGCATAGCTGTCAACTTACAGATTTGAAAATAAGGGACCAGCAGCCTCGAAAATAAGGGATCAGCAGCCAAAATAAGGGATTTTCCGGGCACAGGTATGTTCAACTTCTGAGCCCCTCTGAGCCAAAGGCAGAAAGCCCAGCCAGCAGCCAAACAAAGCCTCATCAATAAGGGACAGCAGCGGGACATGGTGCTGGGATAAGGGACTGTCCCGCCAAATAAGGGACGCTTGACAGCTATGCCCCTTGGCAGATAGTTGGGCTAATGTCTGAGTACACACAGAGCTCTGGACTGGAGCAGAAAATACATTCTAAGTGTGAATACAGCAAGTGGGTTGCATTTGTGCCGTTTTTATTTACTTATTCTTATTCCTAAGCAGTGTTGATTTAAGCAGTAATCCAGCCAAACGTAAACATGGAAATGCCAGGTGCTTCTTCAAGTGTTCTTCTGCTCAAGCGGTGTTTGTGTCTTTACATGTCCTGTTAATGTTTGTCTAATCATCATTTATGGAGGCATTTCTAAGTGAAGATGTCATCATATCCACAACTTCCTTCTTGGGGTTTTCTTCCAAATCGGTTTTTAGAGCACCAACCTCTGCCAGTTTCCACTCAAGTTCTGAAATAACAAAGACTGTTGAGACAAACCGAAGTAGCAATATATTTAGCAGTAAATCATTTATACCCCAGTATTATGATCCAGTATGTTTGGGCCAATGGGGCACTGCCCCACCAACCTCAGTCTGCACCTGCTTGCCTTTTTATTTACATCCAATCCAGGGGCTGGTACATGAAATTTTTACTTTCATGATACAACTCATGTACATAGTATTCACAGACAGAACTCATTGGTTAGCTAAAATATAGTGGGAGGGAGTTATTATTTTACACTGGATAGCACAACACTATTAGAGTAATTTAAAAACCAGCCTTGTAAATAAGTATACAGAAATTACGAGCCCTGAATTGCCTACACATACCTTAAAGTTACCTTCACTAAATAAATAGCAAGGCAGCCCATTCTAGTCCTTTTCTAACAAGCTATTTAATACATGTCTTTAAGTAAACAATTATTGCCTTTAGTTGCAAACTTACGCCAAAGCTTTTCAGTAAAGTTACAGTATTCAGTGAATACTTGATTATTCTTGGTTATTCCACATTGAAGCATTTCACACTCCACATGTTCTTTTATGAACTGCCGCAACATTTTACTGTAAAATTTATATTACAATACATTAAGCAATTCAGTGGCAGCGTTGGGGCGATCTCTCAGCTATTATGCCCATCACTGGGAGACAGAACAGCCAAAATAGTCTCTAGTGGCCATTGGCTCAGCAGCTGTAATCCAAAGAGTTGTCATTGGTGTTTAGTTGTTTTCATAGATCTTAAGGAGGACCAGGGCAGTCAGATCAGGAGGTCTAGATAAACAGGAAAAGAAGAGGATTTGGAAATAGAGATTGAAACAAGCAATGGTACAGAACAATTTGAGAGAAGGGTTAAGGCTGGAAAGGAAGAGCTTGAGAGAGGTAAAACTTGGATAAAGAATGGGTGGAAAGGAGTCATTAATATGGCTAAGAACTGCAAAGATAAAGAAGGCTGCATTTCACATAAATGTACAATAACCAGCCAAATCTTTGTCTACTGGCCTCTAGTTTGCTGAAGTGTTTTGAGCATTACCTTCTACTGTAAGATTTGTTCCTCCACATTCTCCGATTCCAATGAACTTGCCCTTTATCTCTCCATTTTCATACACAAATAATGTAGGTAAGCAACTGTCGTGGTAATTTTCAATACAGCTGTTTGCAATGGCTTTCACAAACTTGGTTTCTGGAAACTTTGTGGCCAGCAGACTGAGGTGTCGATTAATTAACACACACAACGGAATGCTTTAAAAATCCAAAAGAGCAAATGTGTTTGATGGTTAAGCTCTGGCACAAATAAGAAAATGCTAGATTAAAAAAAAAAAACATACACCAAACCGCTATCAACCATTCCACCAAATTCACACTCACATTTTCACATCAGAAGGGGAGTGTGCTACTTTGGGTTCAACTGTATGGCTGAGTTTCACTCCAGTTGTTTCCCTGCTCAGTTCAGCATATTGCACCCAATATTTCTGAGCCCTTTACTGAGTGCATTTCTAAGCCCATTGCACTAGCCCATTAGCAAGAGACTGATACCCATGACATGTTCCCATAGCTATCATCCTATGCATATAAAGCTATGCTGCATTTTCTTGCCCCAGAACAAATGCCAATACGCCATTTGTATTCACGCTTATTCTAGGATGCATCCCCTATGTAGAGGTTCCTAGCACCCCACAATAGCTACACATATATATATCCCAGACTGCAGCCCTACAAAATTCACAAATAGTCTATTGCTGAGGATGGTAATCTGTGACCCATGTGCTGGCTGTGGCTTATTGAGGTTGTCCCAAACATCTGGGAGGCAGCAGAGTGGGAAAGTTTGGACAATATGGTTCTACCTCCTTTCATGTGTATAGCCCAGGCCTGAGTTCTTCAACCTTAGATCCCCGTAAATTGATGGATTACAACTCACATCATCTCTGACCAGTAGTGAAGCTGCTTGAGGATGGTGAGAGTTGTAGTCCAAGATCATCTAGAGACCCAAGCCTGAGGAACATTGGCTTAGGCCATGTGTGAACTAGCCCACAGTCCTACTCTTACCTATCAAGGGAACCCCCATTTGCTAGTATGACAGGACATTGCAACTGCTGATAGCATATGAACATAGAGAGTTTTCATTGATGTTCCTAAACTGCAGATCTAGAAGAAATCTGGTACAGATATTTGCCTCAAGAAAACCAGTCAGAAATTATTAAGAACGGGTGCCTATTCAAGCCATAACCCAGAGTTACCTTTATATGTATATAGTTTCATTCTGCCAAATTTTAAAGCACCCTTTTTGAAATTCTCACTATTACCTTGATCTGTACAAATGGATGACAACCCAGACACCTTTTTGTGCATTTGTAACTTCTTTCACATACTGTTCTCCAGAAATTTCTCTCAGTTCTCCAAATCTGTGTCCTTTTTGCAGTTCTTCTAAACGTCGTTTCCTAATTTAACAAAAGTCATGTGAAGTAATAACTTTTCATATGATTATTAATAGACACTGGAGAGAAAGTTTGACAGTGGGTGGGAGGGCTATGATCACTCCTGTTCCTTACAGGTTTGGAAAAAGGAGCATTGTTAGATGTGGGGAATGGTTTATTCAAATACACATGCAGCCTGTCAACATAAGTGTGGACAAGGTTACGAAATAGGAATAACAAGAGAGCAGAAAAATAATTTGAGCAATATGCCAACTTTGAGTAGTGAATACAGCATGCAGGAACTTTGGATATGGTAATCACTAGGTGGCACTACTGGCTCATGAAAAAGAAATTCTATCAATGTTAGAAATAAAATTTATTTATCCTGTAGTAAATGGATTTCAGATAGTTAAAGCAACAAAGACACTTGTGATATCTTAAAGACTAAGAAATTTATTGTAGCAGAAGCTTTCGTGGATTACTGTCCCTCTAGGAAACTAAATAAGTTAAATTATGCAGTAGTGTTTTAGAAAGGGGATGGGGGGGTTATATGGATAAGAAGCATGTCCTTTTTCTATACTTAATCTCCAGTTTAGAATATTCTTACTCAGTATTGGCTTTGAGAGTGGTTACTAGTAGCTTGGCATACCTATACATTTCAACTGCTTTTCTGTCTTCCTCGTCAAATTCATCTTCAGCTTCTTTGAGTTGTTTCAGGTTCATTTTTTCATATGGCTTCACTAAAAGAAGAATTGGGGGGGGGGAATGAACATGCATATTTCTGGGATTACATTTCTGGGATTAAACAAATTTTGAATCTGTTTCCAAAAGGAGTATCTGACAGAGGAACCTGAATGGGAAACTTCCATGCTTACAATATTCTAGTTTATGGCTATTGTGCAATGAGCTTTCAATAGAGGCAATTTCCAGATATATGCTAATGATGCCTGTTTATAAATACATTCAGAAAAAGTGTATCTGCCTATTCTTCTGCACCACAGCTGATTTAAAATGCAGGTTCAGGATCATATAGATGAAGGAGCAAATTTATTTTCCTTCCAGTGGATAGGACACAAAGCAGCGAGTTTGAATTGTAATAAAGGCTGTTTGTTTAAAACTCACTGCTTGTAGAAAGTTGGACAATCAGGAAACGTCTAGGTTAGAATAGAATATTTCCCACTGCATATTAGCTTTCCATTACTTGAACAATGTCTTGGTAAACAATAGATCTGCTATCTGTCCTCTCAAGTATCACAATCCCAGGAAGGCTGAACTATATGCCTTTTCTTAATGTGTAGATCAACTTTTATATTTTGCAAGGCAAGGACAACTTTACTTCTCTATTGTACTATGCTGCCTGGTACAGTGCTGAAATGATGGGTTTTAATTTTAATAATTGGCAATACTTTTCACAACTACACTTGCCTTCTGCTTCTTTCTGTAAACGTAAAACCATTTCTTCAACTTCATCCTTAACCTCTTCTTTTGGAGGCAGTATACCAAAATCTCTTAGTATGTCATTCCATTCTGTATCTTCGTTTGGATCCTTTTGCAAAAGGAATGCAAAATATCACCAATATACAGTAATCTGGCTTGAATCTAAAGAAGTACTATCAGAATTCTGCCCCTTCTTCATCACAGCCACCTTGAAGGATGGGCTAAGGAACAGCTTAGGTTGATACTCCAGCAGCAAATGGAGCAGCAGAAACAGCAATTTAAGAGTCCGGAAGAGGAGACAAAAGCTATGTACCAGGAACACCCAGGAGCAAATGGGGCAGCTAAAAAGCTCCTTCAAAGAGAAAAGGGAGACTCCATGCGAGGAGCCGAGGGCCCTGCCTGATCAGCCACTACAAGGGGTTAAGATTGACCCTGAAGACCAGCTGCAGTATACTCTGACTGCAGGGGAGGCTGAAGAGATCCACGGACAGAATGATTAGCTGAAAAAAATGGACTGTAAAGAGTTGCAGTCAGTACCAGAAGGAGAGGTTGATTGTCCAGGAGCCTGCCAGTGGGGAAGACACAGAAAGCTGAAGCCCCCAAAATTGGAGGGAGTCAGGCCAGAGAAGGAGGAAACTACAGGCTGGAGGTGAGGAGTGGATGATGATAGGGGTCCCCCCCCCCCACTTCATATTCCATCTGTGAAAGAAAAATTGCATGAGGAGAAGTTGCAGGCATGTGTGTATGTATATGAGGTCACCCATGGTCTTGTGAGTTTTGAGGACCAGGATAGTTCCCTGCCTCTGTTTGGGTGCATGATATACTCAGGAGATTGTGAGAATGAACAGAGAGGTGGGGTTTTTTTGCTGCCAACCTTGGGTGGTTTGGGGTTTTTTTTGTTGTTGTTTTTTGCTGCCAAACTTGGATGGATTAGGTCAGCTAGTCCTGAAGAGGATGCCCCCATATAAAGGCTTGGGGCAGAAATTTGATTTGTAGTAGGGGGAAAGGGGATGAGATGGGCTGGGCTGGGCCAAGGACTCATTCCAGGGTAGCAAGTGGGGAAAATATACCCTCTCGAAGAGGTCTGACTCCAAACAGGTTTGACTGGCACCAGTGCTTATTGTCACAGTGTTGTGAGTTTGGGGAGTTAATCCGTATGACCACGTGATCACAGAAATCCTAGAGTTCGAAGGGACCATGAGGGTCATGCACTCCAACCCCCTGCAATGCAGGAATCTTTTGCCTAATGTGGGGCTTGAACTCACGACCCTGAGATTAAGAGTCTCGAGTGCCTTCTAATCCCTGGGGTTCTGGTTCCAGCAAGAGCCAGTGTGGTGTAGTGGTTAAGAGCAGTGGACTTGTAATCTGGTGAACCGGGTTCATGTCTCTGCTCCTCCACGTGCAGCTGCTGGGTGACCTTGCCCCACTCAAGTGTTTGTTGTGGGGGAGGAAGGGAAAGGAGAATGTTAGCCGCTTTGAGACTCCTTCCGGTAGTGATAAAGCGGGATATCAAATCCAAACTCTTCTTCTTCTAATGGAAAAGTTTCTTTGTGAGTTAAAGACCCTTAGTATAACAAAAGAAATTCTGTGCCAGAGGGCAAATGGGTGGGGCCCCTCTCTCACCTGGCTGGTAGTTAGTAGACAAAAGCTAGGGCCAGCGTTGTGTGAGAGAGCTGGAAGCAGGGTGTAGGCAGAAGTCAGAGTGTGAGAGCTCTGCCTGACTTTATGCTTGACTCCAAGGCTGTGACTATGGGAGAAACAAGACCCTTTTGGAGTGTTAATGCTGTGAGCCCCTCCATCTTCGACTCAGGTTGTATATATGTGTAACTAAACCACATATCCTAAAGACACCACAGTCCCTTCTTCCCTCATTCCAAAGAAACCCAACCCCAAGTAAGTGTCTGGGACCCATCAGGTGGGAGACTTGGAATTCAGTTGTCTGCTTCCTTATTCCTGAATAGACCACTGCATTCCTAGGTCTGAGGAATAGAAGACCAGGGCCTTAAAGTTTATTTTCCATAGTTTCACAAAAAACGACTTTGGATACTAGCTGTAATCCACAAACCTCTCATTTTGTAGTACTCTCACTTTCAGTCAAGTTATCCCTTTGGAGAAATATTATTTGCGTAGCAAGAGATTGGAAAGTGTTACTATTAGCAGGAGTGCTTTATGCAGTGTGTCTCACACTTATTCGGAATCCCTGGCAGATTATTCCTCTAGTTGGGTTTCAAAATATGTTGTTGAGACAGAAGATAAATTAAATCAGAGGCAGAGGCAATAGCCTGTCTTTTGTCTCTTCTAATAAGGATTTATGAATCTTCTCCTGAATGCTGAAATTGGATTACTTTGAGATGAGATATGCTTTCCTATTACTCAAGCTGAGACAGGCATTAAAGATGAAATACTTACATCCCAAAGGATTTAGAAACTATCACAGAATCTTCAATTAAACATGTAGTACATGTAAAGTATGTGGAAGAGCAACTAGGTGACACAATGGCAGTGTTATAAAATGAAATAGGGTGGACTGGATAATTTTAAATACAACAAAAGGTTGCATGTGGAGAGCTCCTGTTCCAGTCAGTGAACCATATCCTCTTCCAGGATACTCCATTCCATCTCCGTTTTTCTACCCCCACCTATAGCAATCAGTATTCTGTGTCCTGCTTGTAGAGCTGGGCAGGAATGGGTTAAATGGCTATAATTCTATAATTTGGCAGAGCTGAAAATGCAGCTAGGTTCTGGAAAGCCAATGCTTAGGACCAAGGTGGAACATTCTGGGGCTTTGATTAGTTGGGTGAAATACATATTATGAAAAGCTATAGGAAGAAGATAAACCAAACTACAGTGGAACATTGGTTCTCAAATGCCTTGGTACATGAACATTTCAGCTCCCAAACACCGAAAACCCAGAAGTCGATGTTCTGGTTTTCAAATGTTTTTCAGAAGCCAAATGTCCAATGCAGCTGTCGACTATTGTTTCTGGGGCACCTGCGCCAATTGGAAGCCTTGGTTTTCGAACATTTCAGAAGTCAAACGGACTTCCGTAATAGATTACATTTGAGAACGAAGGTACCACTGTATATTTGACTCCAAGAAACACCTAATACCTTAAGAGAGAGCCTGGAAAATCTAGGACATAAGGTCAGTTGTTAAGACCTAAATCTGAAAAATCCATACGATATTGAATCCTGTATCAATTTGATAGCCCCAATCTAGCTGATGTTAATTGTGAGAACATCCCATTGAAACCAGTGGCATTAATCCCCTTCAACGGGAATTTGCTGGAGTGGGGCTCATATACGTTTGCTCTCCTAAGATTAAAGCATACATGGGAGGTATGCAACACCTTTTTAAACCCGCGCCCCTTATTTGTATTAAAGGGATGCACAAAAGCTGAAACACCATTTAAATATTTAAATCTTTCTGACCTGCATGTTGTCTTGCTTGTGCGCAGCAAAAGTGATCCCTTGCCACCTGGCCCCGGAGTGCCAGTGAAATATGAGGCCAGGCCTGCGCCTAGTTGGCAAGCCGGGTAGATAGAATGACCAGGCAACTGCTTCAGAACACAATGTATTGTGGAGAACGTGTGGGAGGAGCCAGCTATGAGATGCCAACTGCCATTGTGAGAGCTCCATCTTCTTTTGTAGCGGTGAGTCTCAGTGATAAGTTTACACGAAAGAGGTGGTAGGTAGGACATCCTTAAATTTATCAGTGCACTCTCAACTATTTATTCCCCATCCATTGCTCAAGTTCAGGTTAATGACATAAGACGGTCATGGGACACAATTGTTTGGCGCTACAAAACAAGGCTGCCTGCTCTTTTGCCTTTGCTTTTTACAACAGCCATCAACATTTTGGCCAATAAATCAGTCAACCCTGGCACTGTAGGTTTAACATTAGAAAGAAGAGAAAAAGGAGGTAGGTAGGTGTAGATTACACACACACACAATGTAAAAATGTGTAATTGTTAAAGGTGCGTTCATTCTGCAAACTGGTATCGCCAGCTTTTTTTATATACATGGTGGGCACAATCTGAAGCAAAGATTCTGCTTGATTTTTAATGAGATAATCCAGCCATGCTTAGAAGGCTTGTCAGCTGGCAAAACTATTTCCCAATGCCCTGATGTATGGTGGTATATTGTGGTTACTTGGTGGTAGGAGAGATACACAGAACACATGAACAAAGGCACGTATTTTAACTTTATGTATTCAACAGCTATGTCATAGCACTAATCATAGCCCCCAAGCCTAACCCTCAGGTGACTCCTAACACAAATTAAGCTCTGCACAATGACAAAGGGCTTACTTAATATATCTTTAAGGGGCCACACGGCTCTTGTTTTTGCTACAGTAAACTAAATCCCTCTGGAAATAATAGATCCAGTTAGCTGAATAACTGGCTATTGTTAGATGTGCTTTCTAAATGTGATTCTAATTCATAGCACCCGTTCTCCTCTTTGAAAGTTTTACCCACTGCTAAATTTCATTGACTATAGTTCCACTGCTCTGTTGCTCCACTAGTATACAAGAAGGGCCCATTTGATTTCATGTTAGATATTAGCATGCTGGTTTATATAACAAAAGCACTTAACCATAATTGCAAACCATAAGACCCAAACCTTGAAAGTATGACATTAAAAACTGAAAAATTCTCATTAAAAACAACTCTCTACGGAGTGTCTTTATTTACAACAAAAGGTGGTGAGAGGGAACACACCACGTGTAGCAATACTGCTATGGTTGAGGTATTTTGCATGCAACAATCTTAACACCAACAGTATTTTGTTTTCAGTTTTATTACACACATAGTTGCAAAGAACATGAGATGAGGAAACAGAATTATTTTAAGATACTTCGGAAAGAAACAACTGCACCTTAGGCTGCAATCCTATGCTGACTTATTTGAGAGTAAGCTCCATTAAACACACCGAAACTTACTTGTTAGTCAACATGCATAGGGTTACACTGCATTTTTTTAATTATAAGAAATGTACATAGTGGATGAAGTATCTAAAAAGAAAGAGAGAGAGAGAGAGCATTTTACATATAAAGAATGCCCATCTTGTCTGCAATGATTTTAGGTGTGAGGCTGAAGAATCCTGAAAAAGATAAAAATGTTCAAGTATATAATGGGTAGTGACTTTAAAAATTGTTACAATCCTGGCAAAGGACATATATAGCGTGGCAGTGTCAGGGGATGGAAATTCCATTTTTGAACTTGTTTAAACTCCTGAAATGTCTTAAGAGATCCCTTGCCATCACAGACACATCCCACCCAATAATCACAGCCCAGAACAGCCCAGGAGAACCCATTGGCTGGTTCTATCTGTGGGTAGAGCATGGGGGCTCCAGCTTTGCAATCAAGTAGAGATGAAGACAGCAAATCCCTCTTCCTTCCAGCACCGTATGACCAATGTGAAACAAGCTGTTGAAGCCAGGTGGATCTGTGAGAACCAAGAGTCCTGAGGATACAGAGACTTCGTGGCATTTTGATCCACATGATCTCAGTCCCCAGAATGCATTAAATGCATTCAACGTTGCACTCAGGTGGGCAGGGGCTGGACTTAAAACAATCTGGTCTGTAATTTTGTTTTAAAAGGGGGTCACTATTAAATTTAAATTTGGTAGCCTGATTCTAAGAAGTAATCACAGCAATAATGCAGATATTATTGCTAGCATAATGCTATGTTGGAAACTGTAATAATTATAACATGCTGTTGGATCTCACATGGCCATATGAATTCTGCCTAGGCCATGTGAGATGTGTAGGGCCAGTTCTATATTTTAGCCCAGGCATGGCCAAACTTGGCCCTCCAGATGTTTTGGGACTACAACTCCCATCCTCCCTCGCTAACAGGACCAGTGGTCAGGGATGATGGGAACTGTAGTCCCAAAATGGAAGGCCAAGTCGGGCCATGCCTGCAACTTAGCCCATGCTAGAGATTCTGTTTTTGATGACACAACAATGCTTATTTAAGTGTTGACCATTTCTAACACAATAACACTGATCCTGTTGTACCTGCGTTATGTTGTTGGCTGTTCACGATCCATTTAATACAATGATTTTAGATCAGCAAAGTTATCAAACTGTTCCACCATAATTTGTAACCCTCTCAGAAGGGTAAGGAGGTGGGTCACAGAGATACATTGGATTTAATATTCGGCGAGGGGTTTCATTTTTGTTGCATGGCAAAAATTCTGAAACATTTGGTGTATATATTGATTGATTAACCCTTATCTACTCATTTATTGACACTTTCATCCAGTAGAATAGTATAATTTTCATTTACAACTTTTCCTGGCACTACAACTCTATTGCTTGCTTTTTAAAACGTGGATTTTAGACTATTTTCTGTACAGATAGAATGAATGCTCAAAGTCTGTTCTGAGTGAAAAAATAAGGTTTATACCATTTTAACGAAATGTAGCAGATCTCCTTCCGTTGCGTGGCTGTAAAAGAAATAATGTCAAATAAGTAGTGTCTTGTTGAATGCTTTAAAAAGAATTTTAATTGAGTAGCCCACTAAAATTGATTCAAAAATTTAAACAAATTTAAAGTGGATTCAAAAATGCTTGAATTTGTTTGTTTCAAAATCACCGGCGTACTACAAAAAAAAATAATACACACCCGGAAGATAAAGTAGCCCCTACTTTGAATTCCTCCAGGTATTCGAAGTTCTTCCTGAAAAGAGAATAGATTTCAAAACAACACATACTTAAGTAGCAATGTAACAACAATTTATGCTGCAACACAAGTGGTCATAAACAGCATGAAATACTGGGAATTTTCTTATTAAAAAATAAAAAAATAATATAATATAAATTTATAATGATTGCATATCTCTAGGATTTGTGCTACGGCTAGTGGCAGGGTTGGGTGGAGAGTCCAGCCTACTTTTGGTGACTGTTTAGAAAGAGGAATAAAAATAGGCAAACAAAAGAAGCTGCGAGTTACTTCAACGAATACATAGATTTGTGGAAAACTACATTTTGTTTGTTTGAAATTGGAATGAGAAACAGAGACAAGCTTCTTTATTACTGTGCCTTGGTATAATAAAAATATATATACTTAAATCTTTTTACTTATTTAATGAATGAGCAACAAAGAAATGTTCACACACAATTTAGCTTTTTCTCAATCTATAAGGAAGAAAATAATTCCAGAAAAAGAGGTATGCAGGAAGAGAACCCAATAAGAATAGCTATTAATATTGATATTAATATTAATATTAAAAGCTCTTTGCCTTGCTTAGGGGAACAGGTAAGACATGTTTGGTTGCCGGCTCTGGAAGGTAAGATTTTTTGTGCAGGGGCTTTTCCAAGGTTTTCGTTTTACTATGTGTAATTCCGGCTTTATGTGCTATTCCCAGAAGACAACCCTTGCATAAGAGGCAAGTGATCTGTATAGCAAAGCACCCACACCAGCACTCTGTTATATTAGGTACAATATTCTCAGAAGTCAGGCAGTGCAGTTAATCAGTATACCTGCAAAAGCTGTAGCAAGGAAACTGAATGACTTTTAAAAAGTTAGGAGCATATGCCAAATAATATGTGAACTTCAGATATTCAGTGGGTTGAATTGAACTGTGCCATTCCATTTCTGGAAGGGTTTTTGATTCTCTGGTTTCCCAATTAGCTAAGTAGTGCAGACCCCTAGTAATTTTTATTATGTGAATGGTGCCAAGGACCCCCTGGGTGGGTTACGTGGACCTCTAGGGTCCACGGAGCACCAACTGGCAACCACTGCTCTACATGAAGAAGAAAGAAAGTGATTTTTGCTAACTCTCTCTTCCCCTGCAACATTCTGTGCTCCCCCACCCAAAATCTGCTCTTAAAGATTGGTAGGCTCTCCAGAAGTGTGTTGAGGGTACAGGGGGCAGCAGGGGGAACGAGAGAATTGGGGGAAATTGCATGTTCTATGAGCAGAGGCCTCTGTTAGATTAAAGACTCTTCCACAAATATTGAATTCAACACATAAATTGCAAATATGATTAACAAAAGGCCACAAGCAGGACTCTTTTTCAGTCTTGCAAGTCATTCCTTATAAAATGGCTCACTCTTTTATTTGATAAAATAATTTCAAATACATCTTGTATGTCTTGCTATTTCCTCAAAGGGCACTGCAGGTATTTTCTATTAAATTGTTAATGCATGCTAGCAGCCTGCCTTGATTCCATTATAGAACTATTTATCAGCTGGACATAGTGTTCTCTTCACAGTTTTAGCATTTGTGCTAAGCAGATTGCTTTCCTCTTTGCCTTCTAGTTAACTGCTTCCAATCAAAATCTGATAACCTCAGGCCATGATAGTGTTAAGTATGTATTCGCTGTTTGCATCATTTTCCTTTATTACAAGGTAAAAGGAATTCTGAAATATTTATTAGTAGGTCACATACAAAATCATTTGTTCTGATTTCTCCTCTTAAAGGCAAGCAACTAAATAGAATCATCAAATTGTAGAGTTGGATAGTTCTTATTTTAGTTGTTTTTTCAGTACCTCATGGGATTTGAAGCTCTGAAAGGAGAGGAAGAAGGGAGTAGCTAGTCATATACATCTGAAGTTTAATTAAATGCGTAGCATCTTAAAAATGGATAGAATGTGGCAATATTCCACCCAGTGTTTTTTATGGTATCACACCTCAGGAAACTAGCTGGCTCTTGAAGACTCAAACTTGGTGACTTGGCGAGGCTGTTATAGCCGGCAACTAGAAGGCACTCTTATTCCAGAAATGCATGCATTACAAAAACAAATTTAAATCTCTCTTTTTTTCCTGGTGATGTGATTCATATTTTAAATTCTCTTGATTTAAAAGCAGCTATCCTGCGGGGCATGGGTGGCGCTGTGGGTTAAACCACAGAGCCTAGGACTTGCTGATCAGAAGGTTGGCGGTTCGAATCCGGGGTGAGCTTCTGTTACTCGGTCCCTGCTCCTTCCAACCTAGCAGTTTGAAAGCACGTCAAAGTGCAAGTAGATAAATAGGTACCACTCCGGCGGGAAGGTAAACAGTGTTTCCGTGCGCTGCTCTGGTTCGCCAGAAGCGGCTGTCATGCTGGCCACATGACCCGGAAGCTGTATGCTGGCTCCCTCGACCAATAAAGCGAGATGAGCGCCACAACCCCAGAGTCGGCCATGACTGGACCTAATGGTCAGGGGTCCCTTTACCTTTACTTATCCTGGCAGCTCTGCTTTTAAGAATGAAATAAATTTGGATTTTCAATTACTGGACTTTTTTGTCCAAAGTAATAGAGCTGAGTATCTCAGAAAGGATATTTCACAACTGACTGGCAGATCTATTCTTTAGTTGCTTTTCCAAGTAAAAAAACATATGCTAGATGAAACCAGTGGCCTTGAAAAGAAAAGAAAAGAAAAGAAAAGAATCTACTCAGTCCAATGCCCTATAGCGTGGAATTGATTGTTCCCAGTGGATCCTATGAGACTGTGATGGAGTCATCTAACAAATTTGCATTTTGCTTCAAGGAAATCTAGTACCTATTCAAAGCTGTGGCAGAGACATCTAATTAGTGCAAGAAATTAAAATGGATACTGACAAAACTAAAATTTGTACCAAGGTCTGTGCCTCCTACAAGTGGCTATGATAGGCAGAGTGGCCTGAAATCACATATTCAGGCAAGTAAGATGATCACTGTTCTGACTGATCACTGTTACTTCACTTCTGCTAGCCCTTGCCTCCCCCATTGCCCGTGGCTTTAATAAAATACTAGCAGGGATAAATCAAGGTTCAACAGTGCCACTTTTGCTGCTATTACCAGGGTCAAAGATCAGGTCACAGGACAGGCTGAAGAGCACTAATATTGTTCTGTGCAGCCTTGGTACCAGGATATTAAGCCTAATCCTATGAGATGCTGTCCCCACATAGGACTAGCCCTTTGAACGACATTATTACAATCCTTAATTTCAACCAGCATAGCACAACCTCAAATCCAACCATTCAAAAGGAAAGATAATACAGTTGTTTAGATGTATAAAATGGTCAATTATTAGATTTTTCCAGTTTATGTAACTTTCTAAAATGACATACAGCAACATACATGTTACTCTTCTGAAGAGGAAGCATGCAGAATAATGCCGTGCTTTAAAGAAAGCACAAAGACTGTATCAGTCAATCTTGAAAGACGGTATAATGATACAGAATAATAAACAGCATGTTTTAGAAAGAAAAATGGATCGTTACATACGTCCGCTTTGTATCTCTTCAGTCTCCTCTCATGCAGTTGTGGAACAAGTTGCAGCAAAGGATGCAGGACAGACGACTGAGAGGATACGAATACAGACACATGAAAGACAATGAAATTCAAGATGTATAAACACAAACAAACAAAACCCTTCACTGCAGCACTGACTCAAAAACAGAGCACACAAAGCAAAGGATGGAAGATGTTTGATGGGACAATATTTTTAGACATTCCCATAGCTGTTTCTGATGTTGCAATTTCCTGCATAAATGCACACTGTTAAACTTCTTTGATGAGGAAATAACTAGCGTCAAGGAGTACCAATCCTGTGTTTGTTGCAAGCTTGACATGGGTACGCAAGATGCACTGCTTGGAAAAGCAAATGATCGCTGAGTGTTTGTTGTCAGGGCCTCAGGTGGCAGAATCCATGGGCACACACCTTCTTGCCTCCGGAGAAGCAGCTACAATGGATTCTCTGTTCTGGCAAGATCTCACAAGAACCCTACAAGATCACACAGATACCTCCAGAGGCTTCTGTGACTTCTTGTGGGGCCCTCATGAGATCTCACCAGAAGCTCTGTGACCCCAGTAAGCGAGGCTTTGGCGAGGGCAGCAAGGAGGGTGGTGTGCAGTGTGTGCACTTTCCTGTTTCGCCTCAGGCAGTGAAATGGGATGAGCTGCCTCTGTTTGTTGCCATGAGCCATCTTAACACCACAGACATTAGATAAAGCTCCCTATGGTTTCTTGCTAGATGGACAGTCTCAGGATAATGCCAAGTTCCTAGATATCCAGACAGGAAAAGTTTGCAAACCCAGGAAGAACTCATAAATCCAAGCAGCATCCAACTGAACAGATCTTGTAGTGCAAGAACATTTGGCTCTGCAAAGGAACTTTCCCACCCTCTTCTCTCACCTGCATGTACACATACTCCCTAAATATGTTCCGCATGTTACTCCAAGGCTTTGGGGAGGGCACAGGGAGCACATAGGTAGAAGAGAGGAGAGGGGAATTTCTATTATGCATGCAGAAATCATTGCACTAGCATATCTGTTTAATAGCATTTCATGCATAATTCTTCGTCTTGGTCACAAAGAAGAACTTGCCTCATTAATCAAGATGTAGTGTACCTTTATCCTACACAGAACCCCACAATCCATATACCCCCTTCCAGAAGCCCTCCACAATACAAGGTACAATATTTAGGAGAAAAGTTGAAGCTGAAGCTTTAGTGAGGCCAACATACTTGAATGGCAACTCAATTTCAATATGCTAAGTTATTCTGAAGGCACACAACCAAGGTAGATATTTATGGAATTATTGTTGTTTTTATTTTGATTATGCATTTTGCGGTTTTATATTTTGATTTTATTCTGTAATCCGCCCTGAGACCTGCATGAATAGGGAGGTATATAAATTCAATAAATAATTATTATTATAATACTGCTAAAAAGCAGCAGTTGCTGGCCACAGTTGAAACAATTCTGGGCTTCACCTCCTGCTCTTCTACATTCCTTACAGTGCATTCCTAAACAAGTCTGTAAGCCACACTGAGTTAAATGGGACACTCCCAGGTAAAGGTGTATAGGATTTCAACCTCAGTCTAGGTACATTCTGCTCTACTGCTTTCCTCGCTTCCCCCAGGAAACCTCAAGCCTAAATTTTTGTTGCCCTTACAAACCTGAATCCCAAATCAGAATAAGCTGTTCCGCAAGTGCTCCCAATATACATGCAGCATCTGTTATGGTCAGGGCATAACTGAACAGCACTGCACATAATGTTTCTCCAAAATATTTCATTTATATTCTTCTTTAAAAAATACAAAACATTTCATGCAGCAGACATATAACCATTATTCGCAAAATATATTAATGGCATAATGGTCTATTTTGCGCCCATGAGGCTCAAAGCTAAAGATTAAATACATCTTCTTATTCTGTGATTTCGTAATGAGTTAGGTGTGGTTCTAATATAATTACTTTTAGCAAAAGATTTGCGTGGGGTTATTTACTCAAATACTGTGAGAAATCAAAAGCCCAGCTTATTTAATGTATGTTTTAAAATGTATTCGAATTTCCATTGGTGTATAAACTTGGTGATAAGCTAAACATAATAAAATGTACAACTTCTATGGGACTGCAACATTGAATTATTAAGACACAAAGTAGCTGCCAAGATATACATCCCAAAGAAATTGCAAATTCATGACAGCTTTGTCACTTTTTGCTACAAAATATTTCTATAATTATAACATTTTAGTAATATGCTGGCACACAAAAAATCCATTATATTGTCTATTGGTATGAAGGAATCAGACAACAGTGGCAATAAACAAAGAACACCGATTATGTTACAAAATGAACAGTAAGTAAACAGATACAAACTTTAATGTAAGACACAGGACAAATATGTGTGTGTGTGTGTGTGTGTGTGTGTGTGTGTGACTGGTGTTTTGGTGGAACTTTAAAAGAAAGACCTTATGTAAAATGTTATTCCATTATGTTTGTATATAGGATATTTCTTGTTTCTTTGTTTATGATAAAACCCCCAAAAAGAAATATTCTAAACTGTTCTTTCTGAAGAAAACTTTATTTTAGAATTCACACTATCTATATTTGTAGCTGGAATCCTTATTAAAGGAACTAGTATTAACCTTATTGCGTTTTAGAATAAAAACATTAATTTGTATTAGAAGACTATTTAGCTTTAACTCAGCTTTAACTTTAAAATGTTTGGATTATGATTACTTCAGATATGTCTTTAGTCAGTTCCATATATGTCTGTCACTCGGCATCGGTTTCTTTCCTTTTTTTAATTATACAAGTTTTACTAAATTTAGAACTTCTGGCATTGACATTTAGCTTTCTTATGTTGTAACTAGGCTATAAGCAAGATTGGTTCTTGGTTTTAAAAACCTTTTACAGGTTAGGAATTCAATATCAGGCGGAATCAACTGAAGCCCCAATAATAATGATAATATCATGTTGTCTTTACTCACAGGGGAATGGGCAGTTCCACTTACCAGAATGTCTGAGTTGCCTGTGTCATGGGTCTTAGAATAATGGAATAAGAACTGTTCAAAGAAATTAAAAGTGGATTTTACTTTGAAACAGATTAATATGTAATGATTTTTGAGACAGTTAACACACAATAAATAAATAAAAATTAAAAGCAAGGAGCTTACTCTTTTGGTGTTGTCCTTTTCATCTGACTCCTGTGGAAATAATTGGCAAAGACTTTCAACAAACAAGGAGTGGTCATTTGGGGAAAACAAAATAGCATGGTACAGTACAGTACAGTGGTACCTCGGGTTAAGTACTTAATTCATTCCGGAGGTCCATTCTTAACCTGAAACTGTTCTTAACCTGAAGCACCACTTTAGCTAATGGGGCCTGCCACACCGCCAGAGCATGATTTCTGTTCTCATCCTGAAGCAAAGTTCTTAACCCAAGGTAGTATTTCTGGGTTAGTGGAGTCTGTTACCTGAAGCGTATGTAACCTGAGGTACCACTGTACTTACCATTTTTGGTATCTTTGGAATTGTTGATTGGGTCTGCAATCCTAGGCACTTTTATTTGAGATTACTCAGCTCCATTAAATTTACTTCTGGGATTTGCTTCTGAGTTAACATGCATAGGACTGCACCATTAACTGTTTAAGATTTAAATTATTTTATATTCATTTCTACTCCACGGTAGCTATACTCCACAGAAACTACACGGAATCAATATTTTTACCCAGAACTGTCATCTGGCTGTTCACTGCAATTGGTTCAGAAGTCTGAGTCTACATGGAATGCGACAACTGCTTTACAGAGGCAGGCAATGGCATTAGATAATTCTTCAAGATAATTTGGGCCATGAAACTACAATCAAGAACAAATTATTACTGAAACACAATCATTTCATACTCTCCTTGTCGGTTTTGGTTTCAGTTTCTTAAAGAATGCAATGGTTGCGGGGAATGGCACCCTTTCTCAGAAAGTTCTACCACAATAATAACAAAAGCTACAATGTGAAGTAGAATTATATCATGAAAGTATTCCAAGGATAATTGTAGAATACATCTTACCTCAGGGTAATATTTTGTCCTGGGGAGAACAAGCTATACAGGGCACTAAAGACTTGTCCCTAGAAATCTTATCCAGCTAACACCCTCGGGATTCTGATATCTCTCTCTTGATACAGTCCAAATACACTAGCTTATCTTTGTGCCTGCCCTATATAGCCCACTAGCACCAGAAACCTTGTTTATAGAACGTGGTAACTGAGATAAGATTCTAAACTGCACACCAAGGGCGCCAGCATCTCAAAAAACGTTTAAAGAGGGGGAAGACACAAGATTAGTCTATGAGTCATATGAAGGTTAAGTGGCCCATCTTTCCACTAAGGGTTTGTTCTGTTTTTAAGCAACCAAGGAATTATTGAGCTGAAAGTACACACAAATTCCCAACTGCAAAATGTTAACAGTATTGATTAGAAATAGCGGAGTCCGAACCGCCAGCTGGCACACATTCTGTTCTATTAGACTTTCTAGAGAAACAGCAGCACATAGCTTTGCATCTGTACTACATCTCAGACATCAAAGAGCAGTTTTGCTACCGTGTAAGGAAACCTAGTTTTCGGCAAAGAGCCCTGAAGCACTTGCTGCCAGAAAGCTACAAAGCTGAGAATTGTATCAGTATTTATTATACACTGAACTGCACAATTGCAATGCCCTACACTGCACAAAATATGCTGGCAGCCATGTTTCGGAAATAAAACGTTAGGTGGATTTACCTGAGCTTTGTGTAGAAGTTCCAGAATCATATAGCAAAGTTCTTCCAATGTATTAGAGGACTAAAGGGGGGGGAGGGAGGGAGAGAGAAGAAGAATCTGAGGGACGTGATAAATGAAGCAATAGCACCTACTTTGACAAATTTAGCATATTATTATTATTATTATTAATAATAATAATAAAACAACTGGACTGACCTGAGATGGAGAATCCCTGACCATGTAAGTAGAGCACACATCATCTATCTGTAAATATAGACAAGAGAGCAAACATAGCATAGGATTGAAAAAGAAGCAAAATAGTAAAATAACAAGTTGAATTTTATGTGAGGTCCCATCATTTTTAATATTAAGTTGACAGAGAACGAAGGCTTACCACCACCACCACCACCCCTCTGAAAGCCAGACAACTGGACACCCCTTCCTAAAGAGGAGTTTGCACCCAACGTTGTGACAAGCCTTCACAAAACAGCAACTCAGAGCTCACTCAAGCATTTTAGCATAAGATTAGGAGCATTTGGCAACACCAAGTCCTGTGTAATACACATGAGAAGTCCGTCCATGAGAGACACTAGCCAGATCTTAACTGACAGATCAGAGAACAGAACTTTTAATGCTAATAACCCATCTTTTAACCCATCTTAAGTGCAGCACTAACTTTTAACCCATCTTAAGTGCAGCACCAACAACAAATCTAACCAGAGTAAAGGTTTAAGCCTGAAAAGAGCTAAGAGCCTAATTCCTGAAAGCATGAACATTAGTTGTTCTGTTCTTGTTAAATCTTGTCAGGATGCAAGCTCTTTTACTGGCAGTATTCGGCCACAGCTGTTCTAAAGCGTCACTTGTGCTCCTTCAATCTGCACCGTGAAAGTGTGATGCACACACTATCTCACATTGCCGACAGCCCCTTACCACGCCATTCTTGTATTGGAAAGCAGATTGCTCCTTTCAAATAAAGATAACTTATATTGTTCTTAAGGAACTATAGCAGGTGTGCTAATTATAATGATGATGATGATAATAAATGCCTTTTCTAAAATAAAAAAAATTAACAAACAGTACAGAAGACATTTCACTGTACCTCATTTGATAACTGCAAATCTGGTTCTCCTTGTAGAACATGGGGTGCCATCGGTGCACCTGGAAATTAGAATTAATTGCCTGTTCATAATATTATTTATAATACAGGTTCTCTGGGGTGTTAAGGGAGGGGTAGTACCTCTGGTGGGGGACACATCATGCTCCTTCTGGGGTAGTTTGTCCACCTTTGGTCCCCCAACCTGCATTCCGCTCTCACCTGTGGCTCCTAGAAGCTATCAGCATGCAACAATGGCCACACCCCAGGAACAAGTTTGAGTGGCCCTCTAAACCAAGTGAGGGCAAGCCAATGGGTCTCAAACCCTTGGTAAGTTAGGGACTTCCCCTGCATGTGAAGACAAGTTCCAGTGGATTGAGTAAATGAGACCAATGGTGGGTCCAACATTCAAGAAGGTGGTCTCTGCACATGCTATAAAGGGGCAGGTGGGGCTTGTCAACCTGGGAAGGTAGCCCATTTAGGAGAAGGAAAACTCTGATCCTAAACCTCTGCTGCCTTGTTGGATGTCTTCAGTAGAAGAAGAGGCTAAGGAGTAAATCCTACACGAATCCAGAACGGAGTCCCTAAGGATGGTGATTTGTACACCTCCTTCCAGCAACTCCTGCTGCCAAGCTGGTGCCAAACATATTGTTCTGCTTCCCTTTGGACCGCATCAATGAGGTCAAGAGGGAGGTCTTGTTGTATGGGCAGCCCAGGACCTCCATACACACTGCCCAGGCTTGTGCCCTGGAGAGGTCGCTTTGAGCTGCTAACAGAGCAAAAGCAACGTGGTTTGACTTCACCCTTGGAGGCACACTCTATTGCCAACATCAATATGGGGTTCTCTAGCTCTTATGTGTGAGGATTTGAGTGAAAACTAATGAATGTCACAAACAAGAGAATGATGTTACGATTCAACACTTAACAGCACCACAAACAATTTAGGCACTGAATATAAAGTTCTGTACTGTATCAATTGGTCTGGTTTTTGTTTATTTGTAGCCAATGGCTATTTCAATGTAACTCACAAAACCAAGACAATTTGCAAATATGTTAAACATGCACATTTTCAGAAATAAATATTTCAAGCTACGGAAAGAACAAAAATGAAAGATATTAATGATGTATCTCAGATACAAGGAGGGCTTCACGCAGAAAAGAGTTGTTTATATATATATTTTTAAAAGCAAGGAAGTTTTCTGAAACTGTAAAAGTATTATTATTTAAAGTTGTCACTAATTCTGTTTACTATTTAGCACCTTGTTAAATTCCACATAAAATGACAGGGAGACTTTGTATTGAACGAGGGGTTTTTCTTTTTGCTCAGCTAAAAAAAATGGAATATTAAGCTTGCTCAGAAAAAAAATACTTCCTTAGGCAGATTGGTTAGAAATGAATAAGCTCCTATACAAAACTCCTGTTGGAACAAGACATTGTCCCAACAAAGGCATGTTCCAAACCTCCAGTTTCTGAGATGATGTAAAAACAGGTGGGCACCCCCAGAATTAAATGTTTGTCCACAAGGAAAGCTTTTTAGTGAAAATTTCAGAGCATATGAAAATTGTAATTATTGCCTTCAGTGGCCTGCACTTTTCTAGCTAGTATAGAAATATATCTACTACCAATTCACGTGGCAAGCGATCTTCACTGGCAGATAATAAGAACTGGAAGGGGCAGAATTATATTTAATATTTGGAAAGAGATTGTCTATTCTGACTTTTTAGCTGCTTTCAGTCTTGCAGTGTGTAATGTGAAAACAAAGGACAAAAATAAAACATTCCTTTACATTTTTATTGGCCCACAATTATACTATGCATAGCAGCTGTGTAAATTACTGTTAGATTACTATGTTTTTCTTCTTTGTCATATTTATGAAGATTTTAAAATTATAAGTAAGGTGACTATGGAAATACACAGCAAGTATTGAAGGTTATTCTGTTCTGCATTTCATGCTTTCATTTTACAGATGCAAACTACATCTGTGTATTACATTCAAGTCAAGGGAATAAAATAGCTTTGTTCAGGACTAAGAATAACTTCTTGTTCATTTCCCCATACCTTTTCTTTTTCTTTTGGTAAATCTAATGGACTAGAATAGAAGAAACGATTGCTAACTATAATCTGCACAAATTCCTCTGAACTTCGAAGTTGAAATTAAACTGACAGCTACTTTATTATTAAGATGTTCATTCAGGGTTGTGTATATCACCCTTTAACATGCCCATCCTACATGCAATCAGGATGATTAAAGAATAGACATTTTCCATCCACGCTTAACAAGGGAGGGGAGAGTCTAAACCACAGAATGGATTGTGAATAGAAAAGGACACTTGTTTTTTATCCTACTTTTCCTACAAAATTTATCTCCCAGTAAAATGCTGATGCTCAGGCAGGCGCTGAACAGAAAAATGCTACACATATCATTCACTGTGATTTTAACTAATCTAAAGTAGACGTAGGTGACTTTCAGTTATGTGCCACAGAATTTACTCTGAAAGTGGGAACAACGACCTGTACTAAAATGCTATTGCTGGTTTACTTCTACTACAGGACAGGATTTTAAAATCGACTCTACATCATTTTTATAATAAATTGACAGCAGAAATCTGACCTACCACCTTATGGGACAATTCCATATAACACGCCTTGGAGTCTCGTATAAGCCAAAATGCAATACATTACAAACATACCTATACACCATTACAAGAAATGACAAAACTGTTGTGGTCAGTAGGATGGTATTAGGTTGGAGTGAGACGACATCAGCTTTTGAGTTTCACATAATTCCTCATCAGGCACAAAAGGAAGACATTTTCGGGCACAGCATACATAGAGCAAACTGGACTATAACCCTCCATCCTTCTCCCTGACCAAAGATCTGCAGCTGTCTGCCAGCATCTCAATGGACCAGGGAAGAGCTGCTACCTGTTGGTGTCCGCCTGCCTAGCCTGCATCAACGAAACGCAGAGTCCAGAAAGAAGCGCGGGTCGCTTTGCTTCTTTGCAAAGGGCTGAAAATATTTGCTTTCCTAACAGCGCAGGATTTCTAAAGCTGCAAACCGACGTGTGCGTGCACGGTGGCCCTTTAAAAACAGAGGTTTGTCTCTCTTTTTATAGATCTTTGTTTTGGAGGTAACTAGCTCGAAATATGTTCACAGTATAATTAAAAGAACTCCAAGGAAATACCTGGCTGAAATTGCATTAATTGACGACTTTAGTAACAAAGGTAAAGGCATTTAATATCAATATTAAACCCAGTAAGAGCTGAATCTGTCATTCTACAGGGAAGTTGAACCAACATAAAGAAACGCTGTGCTGATAATGCAGAGACATTGCTCGGAAACGGAGCCCTTACCTTTGCACGCGCTCGCCCCAAAGGCGAGGAGGAAGAGGAGCAAAGCCCAGGCGGCTCCCGGGCCAGACCGCAGCTTCCTGGGGTTGGTGCCGCTGCTGCTGCTGCTGCTGTCGGCCGCAGGCTGCTCTTGCCGCCGCCAGCAGGCGCTTCCCCTTTGCATGGCTTCCGTCCCCGCTTTTGGCGCGCGCGGCGTTCTTGCCCTTCGAGTTGGCGCGCGCGCGCTTTTCCCGCCGCTCTGCTCCCAGTCAGAGGTGCCCGGGCTTTTAAATCTCCCGGACATGAGGAAGCCAGGCAGGCAGGCAGGCGGCAGCCTGACTCACGGCGACCACGTCACCCCGCCCTCCTCAGCCTCTCCTTCCCGCCCTGCCATTCCGCGCGAGACGCCGAGGAGTTGGGATCGTCTGCCGCGCGCGGGAGGCGACGGCGGGGAGTAAGTGACTTCCAGCACGTGGCAAGAGGTGGCTCGTGAGGGGCGCTGGAAACCCCGGGGGAGGGCGGAGGTTCTACGCCCAGGGCGTGGGAGGCGCTTCGACCTCAGACGCCTCAGGGAGCAGAGGGGAGCCCACGACTATTACAAGGAATAGTAATAATAGTTTATTCATATGCAGCCCGTCTGGCTGGGTTGCCCCAGCCAATCTAGGCGGCTTCCAGCAAATGGAAACATCACAGGAAGACATCCAACATTAAAAAAAAAATCCCTATATAGGGCTGCCTTCAGGTCATAGAATAGTCGAATTGGAAAGGTACCCCAACGGTCATCTATGTACAGTGGTACCTCGGGTTACATACACTTCAGGTTACAGACTCCGCTAACCCAAAAATAGTGCTTCAGGTTAAGAACTTTGCCTCAGGATAAGAACAGAAATCGGGTTTCAGCGGCGCGGCGGCAGCAGGAGGCCCCATTGGCTAAAGTGCTTCAGGTTAAGAACAGTTTCAGGTTAAGAACGGACCTCCGGAACGAATTAAGTTCTTAACCCGAGGTACCACTGTATTGCATAGTTTCCTTACATACAGAAACCCAAACAAGTTGATGGTTGTATCTCTTTCACTAAGTCTTTATGCACCTAGGTATTCTGCATACAAGCATTACTTAGCTGCAGGTCAGTGTGTTTTAATTACGACAGCAACCAATGAAGCACAGTTACTAGCTAAAGTGGTGCTTCAGATTAAGAACAGTTTCAGGTTAAGAACAGACCTCCAGAATGAATTAAGTACTTAACCCGAAGTACCACTGTAATAGTTTACTCATATGCAGCCCGTCTGGCTGGGTTGCCCCAGCCAACCTAGGCAGCTTCCAGCAAATGGAAACATCACAGGAAGACATCTAACATTAAAAAAATTCCCTATATAGGGCTGCCTTCAGGTCATAGAATAGTCAAGTTGGAAAGGGACGCCAAGGGTCATCTATGTACTTTTAAAACGTGGTTTTCTTTGACTACTGAACCAGAGACTCCCCAAGCCTGAAATGCTGAAGACCACCTCCCACCAGTACCAGCAGCACCAAGACTAAAATGCCAAAGTTCGTTGCACCTGGATCTGCCAAGGCTGCAGCTCCACAACCTGGTTCCTTTGCAGGGCCAGAATACTTGTCTCCAACAGCCTTGCAAACCACCGACTCAGGGCATGAGTGCCGGCAGCATGAGCTTGCAGAGTGCTTGAGTGCTAAGCTCCAGGTCAGAGGGCTGCCTTCTTAAGTCTTTGTATTCCTCATCAGGGAGACAAAGCCTGAGAGGTGACGTCAAGTTCAGAGAGCACAAAAAGACTCAGTTGAGGCTGACCTGGTTGGAACAAATTGTTTGTTTCCTGGGCTCTGTCCAGGGTCCTGAAGACCTATTTCCTTGTTTTCAGAAGATCTAATCTTGATGAAACCCTGCCTGTTTCCTGGCTGCCCTCTCCTGCCTCACACCACTTGCCCGACTTACACTCTCCACGGTCTCTGGTTTACCATAATAGGATATGTGCCAAATGCTGCTATAATAGACGAAGATCAGCTGTCAACATAATGTCACCTTGACATAGATTTTGCAACATCACAGCAACATAATAAGGCTTTCAACAATATTAATGTTTACCTGCTAGTCTAATGTATGATAAAAAGTTAACTAGTTTCTCAGCTGAAGTCCCCTGTGAATATGATGAGGATATACATATTTTCTTTTACATCCACCCGTATGTTAATTAATACCCTTTTCATACATTTACATATTTTTATACAAAACTGAATAAGAACAGATTTAATAGTCCTTTTTCTCTTGACCTTGATTACTTTCCATATAACAGTGAAATGTCTTAATGCATTAGGAATCATTATAGAAAAACTGAAACGATATGAAAAGCACTGTAATAACCCACAGGAAGAAAAAGTGGATCACGAGAAAATTAGAGGAGACTTATTAAAATGCTATGCAGCAAACACATAATTCACTAGGGCTGTTTTGTTCAGGCATATGTATCACAATTCATCATTACTTGTTTACTCAACTCCTGAGGCCATTTACCAACAAAGGTAAAAGTAAAACCATGTGTAAAGTTTATTTTGCTACACTTACCTATGTGTGAAAGTCATAGCATGGACAGGAGTCAACGTAAATATCATGCTTTGGCCTGACACTTGCTGAACAAATTGCCCCATGTGTTCATTCTACTGAAACCAGGATTGGAATCACACAGGCATTTGCACCTTTCTTCTGGACACACATCTAATACTTCTTCCCAGTAAATGTTTCTAAAGGTCTTCTCTGCAGTTGTCTTTCTTGCTGCAGTTTAGCTTCTTCCTTTTCTTTTTAGCCAACTCAGAATATCTCTGGTCAATTCTCAGATCCAGTTTTCATCAGGAACTGCCAGACTCATACCCTTAAGAACTCAGTGTGCTGTGGTCAGCTGCAGATCTTGCAGGAACAAAGGACTTCCACATTTGGATGCCAGCGTGGTGTAGTGGTTAAGAACGGTGGACTCGTAATCTGGTGAACCAGGTTCACGTCCCCACTCCTCCACATGCAACTACTGGGTGACCTTGGGCTAGTCACACTTCTCTGAAGTCTCTCAGCCTCACTCACCTCACAGAGTGTTTGTTGTAGGGGAGGAAGGGAAAGGAGATTGTTAGCCGCTTTGAAAGCATACAAGGGGAAGCTGCAAACCCTTTACACTGCCCTCTAATAAAAGCACAATGTAGCCATTGATACTTTCCCAAGCCTGTTACTCTATAGCATGACCTGTTTATGTGCCATAGTTACTACCCTAGAAATACCTTAATTAGCACACCTGTCCACATGCACCCATGTTGGTTAGTCATTTTTGGCATTTGTGGCTTTTCACTGCCTGCCACCAGCCAGGAGTTCTTCAGCAGGGGGCTGGTGAGAGCCTGGAAGGGGACACCTCTGCACAGTCCACCTCCGCCCCAGCCCAGTTCAAAGAGGTTTTGGATTGTTCTACCAGACACATGCCCTACACCAAATTATGTACGTAAATAAACCCTAGCCTTCCTTGCAGAAAAAGCTGCATTGTTAAAGATGTCCTAAAAGGTATAAAGAACCAACACATGCTGTTATTATGACAAAGAACAATGCATGTACTGTTTTCTAGACAGACAAATAAGGACTAAAGCTTTATAAAGCTTGAATTATTTTGTTTCATGTATGTGAAGGTTGAAAACCACACAGAGGTTTCAAGAATGACAAGAGCAGGTGGCTAATCATGTTTTTCTGCCCTTTGCAAAATGCTTTGCAATAATTTTCAGAATTCTAGTAACCACAAACTGTCATAGGCAGTGGGCAGATGCATCTTGGTCTTAGTTCTGCTGTATTTGTTTCTGCCTGTGGCAAAATTTCATTGACAGAGCAGACACAACTCATTACTTCAAGGGTTCAGGCTTCGGCATAGTTCTTGAGGAAGTGAACACCCCGAAATGTCATGACCTTTTCTAAGCAGAGGGGGGAAATGGCACTAAAAGGGGGGGCACAATGATGGGGGCACAAGGAGGGAATGAGAACAGGAGAGAAACTCAAAAAGTTTTTGAAAGATTGCATATTTCATTATTCTTTTATGTGGGTGCTACTGAATATGTCAAGGGAAAAATGCTCTACAAATTGTTGGGCCAGAGGAAAACCACTTAGCACTTCATTTTTAACAAAATGTTGCTAAGAATTTGGATAGTATTCACTGCAGCATGTTAAAAGGAGGGGGGGAGTCTTTTTGCAGTCATAAAAAAATCTGATTGACTATAATGGGGGTCAGGATTTCACCTGAAGACATTTATGGAATATTAATAAAGTGATATGTCGTGAACTTCAAGCCACTTATTTCAGAGTATTGTTGTGCAAGCCCAAAAAAATTAAGTCTGTGAGTTTACCCAGAATAATTCTACTGCAGTTAATGTGACCGTTCTGGCATATGAATTGCAGCATAAATTGAGGGGAATTTATAATAGAACTAACACGCTTATAAAAGGAGACAAAGTTTGACATACATTTCTTTATCCTAGAAGCCAAGCTCAATGTAAAAAGCAGGGCTGTAAGATCTCCTCATCAGACAACGCATGTAAGTCAGGCACTTTTTTGTCCTCCCTAATCAAATAGTTGAAATCAGAAGATTTCCCTCTTGTGTTTTCCCCTCTAGCTTTATCTCTGCACATTTCTCTTCATCACTCACATTAAAGGACTTCCATCAACTAGTGGCAATGATTGCCTACTCAATGCTTCATAAAGGATATGCTACCATTGCACATTTCTGTCTTCCCTAGTAGTTAGTTTATTTTAGCACTAAGCTGTTGCTATTAATATTGCTTCTGCTGTTGCTTTGGCTAAATAGAATTGTTGCAATAATTTGATTTTTAAAAATATATTCTTTGGTATACGTATAATCTTCACTGCATGGGCAGATCCACACTGCTTAGTAAAATCTTAGTAAAATCTGCAAGAGCAGTAAATAAGCTATTGGTTTATCACAGCAGTTTTGTCTTCCAGCTGAATGTGGGACCGCATGTAGCAATAATATAAATCCCATCATCTTAGAGTGGTAATTCTATAGAGCCAAAGCTGTCAAAGAATTCAGTGACATATATTCCTAAAATTACTAGGACCACTATTCAAATGCAATAACCACTGGTAAACATTCTAGATGATCAGGCAGCAAATATTCATTCAGTAGAAATAGTAATGTTGGTATTGACAGCTGCTCAAATTTCCATTGCTGAAAAATGGAAGACATGGCATGATTTACAGTTGTCTTTGTGGTATAAAAAGGTCTGGAATTTGGCAATATCTGAGAAAATAACACACAATATAAAAGTCCTGAAAGGATCTGAAGACCTGAGATATTTCTATGCCAGTTGCTGGGGATTTATCACTTAGGCTACTGCAAATGATTTGCAAAGTTATCTGCCTGTTGCAATGTATGAAATGTGGACCTCATAACTGTGATTTATAAAATTTGTGCTCTTTTTCTGATCTTGTGTAACTGTTAATATTAGATGTGTGGCTCTGTAATGTGACAGTGAAAACAATTGTTCTTTAATGTGTATCCCCTAATTGTATTTGCTGTGCCTTTTTTTTTGCTTGTTTTATAATTTAATAAAAATCTTTTTTTTACTGCTGAAGAGGCTAGGCCCTTTCTAGTAGCCTTGAAAGACCTGCAAACAGATGGAAAATACAGAGACAGTATCTGATTATCATAAGGGCTGCAGTGAAATATACCGGGTCATCTGATGCGACAATGAAAGTAGTGACATAGATGTAAACTGCCTAAGCAGCTTTTCTGTGTAGATGTCAGCAGATGCTACCGTGGTCCCTGTTTACCAGGATCAACCCCCGTTTTTGATACTTGTTGTCCTTAGAGCAATTTGGGGTGTGCCTTGGGGGTGGGTTCGAAATAGTGTGATTAGATTAACTGCTTTCAGGCTTTAAATGGGCTCTGAGCTAGTTGCGTGCTTCTCAAAGACTATAGCAGAGATTCTCACCCTGCGATCCGTGAGCTCCATCCAGGTGGCTCACTAAACACTGTGGAAGAATAGAAGACCTGTGAACTGGGCCTTGCACTTGATTTACTTTTTCTTACTATTGAGACTGAGGCTGTTTTTGACCAGGGCCAGATTGTCAAATAGGCTAACAAGTCTCTGATCTAGAGCCTATTATTTTCATCATACAGCACTGGTGTAATATGTTACTTTTCCCCTTTAAAAAAAATTACCAAATAAAAGGTAACTTTGCTGACCTGAGCCTAAAACTGACAAACATTGCACTTGACTACAAAAACTTTGCTTTCCAAGAAAGGCACATTCATTGCATTAGAAAGGCAAGGCTATGGTTATTGCAACTTGAGATATATATCTGTGCTCTGGCCTGAAGAACAAACAGAAGCTTAATAAGTTGTCCATTCCCAGTAATTGTCAAGCAGTGAATGGAAAAGAAAGCTTAAGAACTGTTAGCCTGAAGGATAGATGAGAGACCCTTCTAGATGAGAGACCCTTCTTTCCTGTGGTTTCCCCACAGCCTGCTCCCCATCTCTTGGCTATCTGCTGCTGTTGTTGTTAAGAGCCAGGATTCTGCCAGTGGGTCTAGCTGAACTATTACCCGCAAAAGCCACGTTGTGGTGAAAAGTGGCTTATAAATGTTATCAGGGGAAAAAATAAAAACGAATGCCTATAATCATAAGCACTATGACAAACTTGGGGAGCTCACCATCTTCCAGGTCTTCCAGAAGGATCTGGCTGGCTGCTGTTAGTACATTCACTATACTATACAGTGGTACCTCGGGTTAAGTACTTAATTCGTTCCAGAGGTCCGTTCTTAACCTGAAACTGTTCTTAACCTGAAGCACCACTTTAGCTAATGGGGCCTTCTGATGCTGCTATGCCACCGGAGCACAATTTCTGTTCTCATCCTGAAGCAAAGTTCTTAATCCGAGGTACTATTTCTGGGTTAGCGGAGTCTGTAACCTGAAGCGTCTGTAACCTGAATTGTATGTAACCCGAGGTACCACTGTAGTAGAATAGCTGAAGCCTGGTCTCCCCCAAGAAGGAAATTTTTACACTTCCATATCTGAAGTAGCTGGGATTATTTTGTATGATCTGACCTTGTACAAACAAAAAACAAAAAATAGTAGAAGTTCACAAAAGGTGCAAAGTCTCTTCCTTGTGGCAATGTATCAAGTGACCTTTGAGTTGTCAGAACACCAGTGAGCACATTAAATTGTTTTTACAGACAGGGAGTTTGTCACACTTAAAATGTGTTGGAATGGTATCATGCATTGTTGTAAGGAATAAAGATGTCCGTTGCTTTATGTTTCAACTGCAGTTTTTGTGTGGTCTGGACTGCAGTGAGACCTTTAGAAACAAAGGCTATGCACACATTAGCAGATTGCAATGCAGTGAGACCGTTCCCCCTGCCACTTTTCAAGTTGCATTCTTACATTGCTTTACACACCAGAGAGAGGGCAGAGATGTCTTCTGGGGTTTTCCCCAAAAACCTCTGGAGCAGATTTGTGGGGAGAGGAAGTTCCACTGTATAAACAGAAATTCTTGTGCAGATGGGGCAGTTTTGTCCGCTACAACCTAGTAATATATATATCTATCCCTTGCATTTAGATTGCAAACATTGGCACTGGCAAACAACAAAATGTCCAGTAAGCCACATAAGGTCTCAGTGGAGGAACCAGAACGCCAACCTATTAATGCCCCCATGCTAATAAGATTTCTAGGAACATCTGATCAGCATAGAAATCAAATTGATTACTATATTGCCTTTCAGCTGGAAAGATATAGGTGGTTTCTGTTTATCAAAACCCATAAGAATATAAGAAGAACCTGTTGGACCAGCCCAATGGCCCATCTAGTCCAGCACACTTTTCACAGATGCCTGTAAGTAGGACCTGTGCATAAATGCATTATCACCTCCTGTGGTTTCCGGCAACTGTTATTCAGAAGCAATGCCACCTCCAACAGAGCCATTGATAGCCTTTTCTTCCTTGAATTTGTCTAATTTCTTTTTAAAGCCATCTAAGTTGGTGGTCCATATAGTTAAAGCTATGGTTTTCCCAGTAGTGAGAGCTGGACCATAAAGAAGGCTGATCGCTGAAGAATTGATGCTTTTGAATTATGGTGCTGGAGGAGACTCTTGAGAGTCCCATGGACTGCAAGAAGATCGAACCTCTCCATTCTTAAGGAAATCAGCCCTGAGTGCTCACTGGAAGGACAGATCGTGAAACTGAGGCTCCAGTACTTTGGCCACCTCATGAGAAGAGAAGACTCCCTGGAAAAGACCCTGATGTTGGGAAAGATGGAGGGCACAAGGAGAAGGGGACAACAGAGGACGAGATGGTTGGACAGTGTTCTCGAAGCTACCAGCATGAGTTTGACCAAACTGCGGGAGTCAGTGGAAGACAGAAGTGCCTGGCGTGCTCTGGTCCATGGGGTCACGAAGAGTCGGACATGACTAAACAACTAAACAACAACAACAACAAGTTGGTGGCCATTTTTGCCTCCATAGTTGACTATGCACTATTCTGAATCTTCCAACATTCACCCCCATCACATGTCTGTGAGAGAGGGAGGGAGAAAAGCTTCATATACTTTCTACACGTCACACATAATTTTATTAACTTCTAGTATATCACTCCTTACTCACCGTCCACTCGATCATTTCAGCAGACTTTTAGCAGAGGTATTCTGTGGACGTCTAGCAGAAATATTAACAAGCCTGTGCACGCACAGTAAATCAGTTCAAATTTTCAAGAGTGTTGTCAGTTTTTCTTGTGCAAGATTCATAAGTAGGGCGGACAGTCCTTGGTACATAGGGCTAATTTAGAAGGTTTTTGAAAAGTGCACTTCAACCCAGAGCTAGGTCTAAAAAAGAAGGACTAGAATAAAAGCACCCCTTCAAAAGATAGAAATTGCAACATAAAGTAATGAGTCATCTCTGTTAAGTAGGAAGAGGATATTATCCTCTTGATGATAGAATCTTAGAAATTTTCTATAAGTGGTCTTTGCCTCTAAATCCAAGCTGAAAGCAGATTAAGGGCATCGGATTTCACTAGGAAGTTCTTTGAAAACACCAGTGGAATCGCTGGAGCTGCAGAAAAGTTCAGGTGGTAGAATATACCACTTGTGTTGAACTTGACGTTTTCTGTTCCATTCGTAGCATCTCTGTGTGGAACATTAGAAAATCAATGGAGACTGCCCACAGGCTAGGAATGTGTACCCTCGATGCGTGCATCGGATCCGCCAGACAGAAACAAAATTGTGAAGGTATAAATGCCGTCTGTGTGTTTAGGACTGGAGTGTAAGACAAATAAAACAAATATAGCTAATGGGCCTTCTTCTAAGGCCATTGTTTCCTTCCTTATGCATGATGTATCCAGAGGAGCAGTGAACTGTGCTCTGAAGAGGAAAAACAAACAATTATGCTCTGTCTGGTTATATCAGAATCTGCACAGACCTGGTTCATTATTTGTAAGCTTGATGTACCATAGTGTGCGTGTGCATTCTTCATTGACAGCAATGTAGTTCCATAAATTGCTGTTGTGCAGCCCATTAAGAAAGTATAGCAGAATGTACCCCAGTATTACTAGAAGCAAAAATTGTTTATCCTTTACCTATAATCAGAAGACAGGGGAGGGGCACTTATTGGAATTGACAAGAAATGTTTAACCTCTCATTTCTCATATTTACCCCCAAATTAGTCCTGCTGATTTTAATAGAACTGGTTTCCCAATAAAATGTATTTAGAACCAGTGCATTAAATACAAAAAAAAAACACAAACCAGAAAAATTTAACTTAATCCCCTTAGTGATATTGGAAAAAATAAAATGGATTTTCTGATTTTCAAAATGCAGGGTGCAGGGAGATGCAAAATGTACGAGATGGTATTGCAACATCCTAGGAGCACCCTAACAAGGCCCTTAGCGCTGAATATTGCTAGGTCGCTTGGTCCATTGAGTTAAGACTCCCCTTAACTGTCCTCTCAACAACTAGCTACCAACATTTGCTGAGAGCAATAGGACTCTCCCTGTATATGTTTAATTTTGTATATCAGTACAAGATACTTGAGATGAGAGTTGCTTTTCCTGAATCCTCCCAGACCACTTTAATTTAAGAGCATTAAACAGGTTTATTTATAGAAAAGGATACTAGAACAAAATAAAGAATAACCAGTAGTTTTACAACCATAACTAGACATATCTGACAAGCCTTTTTAACAGCTATCTTCTTTATCTATTCCATCATTCTCTCTCTCTCTCTCTTATTTTATTCGTCTTCATTCTCTATACCGCAACTCCTCTTCATCTGCCATTCACTTTGACTCCATCCAGCATTTCACAACTCCCAATATGAAGAAGTTGCTAAAATTCTATTTGGGGCAAGACACAGAATCAGAAGAAACCCAAAGGGCTGAAGTTAAAATACCATTCATTGCCCTTGAAGCAACTCTGTGAAGTAGGTTAGAAAGACACAGTGATTTTCCCAACGCGCAGCATAGATCATTATGGCAGAATGAGGATTTGAACTTCAGTCCAGATCTAGCATGCTGTCTGCTGTATCACGCCATTTCACCATCATGAACCAATCCCAAAATGTTTCTGCACTTTACAGACACATGTATTGCATTTCAGACACATGTAATGGCCTGGAAAGATTAGAGCCCTGTTGTGATAACCAAGGAACTGAAGACTTCACCTTAATATTTGTATTCTGCAAAGCTACCAATCATTCCCAGATTTGTCATTTTAAAAATGTTGAACATATCACTTCTGAAAAGGGGATTTATGTGCTGCCAATGGCTGCAATTTTCATAGTACTGAGCTAAAGGCTACAGGAGATGTAAAGTCCCCTGCTTCGGTCATATGTAGGTTTGGGTTCTGTGCCTGCTGAATAGAAGCACATTCTAAAGTGTAATGGTTCTAGGGGTTGCTTGTGCGTAAACCGGCGCCACACCTGGGTTGCCTGAGTGAACCTTTTCTGTCCGGACAGCCACTCGCCCGTGGCTGCCTCAATCGCTGGCAGAATCCGTCAGTGGGCATTTCTTGAACTTCTTCCAGCAAAGAAGCTCTTTGACGCCTAGTCTCCGCCTACTCTCCCTGCGCGGAAGCCTTCTGCGCAAGGAGGGTGTGGGCAGTGGAGGACCCCTACTCTCCCCGCTGGTTTTCGGCAAGGAGTCATGGAACCGCCTTGCCGCTTCCCCCATCTGCCCCCCCTTCTCCACTGGTGCTACGCTGATTCTCTTCCCCAGAAGATGGGCTGCCTCTCCCCCTCCCGGGGTGCTCTCTGGAGTCCCTCTGGAGCCCGCTCTCTCCCTCCGGCCCTTTCAGGCTATTGAATGGCATGTTATAAAACCTCGGTTGTTTACCTTAGAGTAGTGATTTTTTATGTATTGTAGTATGTAACACACACATCTTCAATATTCTAACTTAGCTGTGTAAAAAAAAAAGTGCATTAAAAACTGACGCTCATGGGATTAAAATGTGCTGTGTTTTGTTGTGATCAGACCACTGAAAACAGTTTGGCAACTGACCTTTCCGGCTGGCACATTTGAAATAAAAGGACTTATGTTACTTGAAACAATGAGAAGAAATGTGGATGCCAATATGAGTTTTGTAAAAGAGAAAAAGTGGGAAGATGTTATTATCTCTCATCGTAAAGCCCACAAAGTATGCCCACAACACTCATTTACAAATTACACACAATTCCATATAGTTTTACACTGCAATTTTGCTTGCAGAAAACGATTTTTGAAAGCATGGATAATTGTCACACCATGACCCTTCATAAGCTTTAAGAATAAGTTCTGGAATGTTAAAAGAAACAATAATGATTTTGTTTTATATTTCAGAATGGGTTTGGTAACTTTCCTTCTGCTAATGTGCTTCCAATTTTAGACATTGTGCTGTTATTGCAATCACAATACGATGGTAAAAAGGTAACTTGGAACTCTAGTGCAGCCTCCAGAGACAAACAGTCTCCGCTTTTTGATACTTGACTTGTTTGGCAAAATATTATACAAAAAGGCATATTGAAACTAAATTATTCTCATTCATGTAAACTCTTTGCCACCTCCCTCCCTCTCCACTTTATGTAGGCAAAAGATACCAAAACAAGCAACAACATTAGATCAAAGTTTATTATTTCGTCACCTGAATTTTCAGGAAATGCCTCTTTTATGTCTTAATGATAGATAGATCAATAGACAGACAGACAGACAGACAGACAGGCTTTACTGGCTGAGGGAGCTGGCGTACAGTTTCCGGGTCATGTGGCCAGCATGACTAAGCCAGAGCAGCGCACGGAAACGCCGTTTACCTTCCCGCCGGAGCAGTATCTATTTAACTACTTGCACTTTGAGGTGCTTTTGAACTGCTAGGTTGGCAGGAGCAGGGACTGAGCAACGGGAGCTCACCCCGTCGCGGGGATTCAAACTGCCGGCCTTCTGATTGGCAAGTCCTAGGCTCTGTGGTTTAACCCACAGCACCACCCATGTCCCCAGCCTCTATGGTACCCTGGTCCTAAATTGTTCAGGGCTCTGTGAATTGCTAGAAGGACTTTGAACCTGGCTTGGTAGCAGATGGGCAACAGTGCAGATGTTTTCAGAATGGTGTCACATGTTGTCAGCCTTGTTCCCCCATCAGCAATATAGTTGCCACATTCTGCATCAGCTGGTGCTTTCAAACCAGCCCAAGGCATAGATAGATAGATGATAGATGATAGATAGATAGATAGATAGATGATAGATAGATAGATAGACAGATAGACAGATCCAACACCACCAGCGAGATAATCTTGTTACCACATAGTTGAAGGATGAATGTTCCTCCTTCAATAGTTTTTCTTCTGGACCATGTATCTATTTAATGATTTTAAAATTATTGCAAATCTCGAGAGTTGTTTTTTTTACCATTTGGAGAAACACGGTAAAAAAAGGAATTAAGTTTGCTCTGCAAGAAGCTCTTTGTAAGGCTCAGTGGAAAAATAATAATTTTGTTCTACGTTATTATAAAATCTTCCATGGCATTTTTTTATCTTGAGAGTAACATTACTGTAGTTTCAGTGTGACTTTTCTTACTGCCCTAGTTCTCAAGAGCTATGAATAAAAACTGAATCTCTTTTTCAGATCTAGAGAATATGGGAGGGTGTGTGTCTGATTTTGCCCACTCTAGTCATCATGCATTTTTCATTATGTTAAAATGTGGCTGCAGGAATAGCTTTTGGTAGTAACTTTTTTGATTTTTAAAATGACAAAATTATCCATGAGTAAGGACACATTACTGATTCATTGCAAAGAAAATTTGAACTTGAGCAACTTTTCTGGTCTATACCTTGGTTCTTTATTTTCTCTGGGCACAATCCACTAAAAAGCTCTCCTGTGTAATTGAATGTAAGCACTACTTTGCCCCTGAGCCAGTCCAGTTAAGTGGGACTTGTAACTTTCTAGGAGATTCACTATATGAAAACTTAGGAAATGTCAGCATGTTATTTCTGCTGCATTACCATGTAGCTGTGTCACTTGGGGAAAGCAAACTTCAGCCTTTAAGGGCCATTGCTAAGGTAAAATAAAAAGAGACGAAAATAAAAGCAGGAATGAATAATGGTGAGTTGGATTCAGACTAACTTGGTCTCATTTAGTCCTGAAGATATCAATGGGATTAAAGTGACCTATAACTAACTTTTCACTTTGATTGTTTTCGACTAGTTCTAAATACAACCAACTCACTGAGGATATAGCTGTGGGCAAAGTTTTCTCTGCTCATCCATAAATACAGACTCCAGCTATACAGTGACCCAAGTTTACTACAGTTCTGCAGTCATTCGTGTCCCAGAGACTGTTGCATTCAAAACAATGGTTCCATGAAATAAAAAATGAAGCATGGCTTCGCTGTGTAACATGTTTGTTAGTGTTGTCCTGTTGACAGATTCTAGGCCAGTTAGGGATTGCATGGTTGCTAAAGAATGTTGTTCATGCAGGGAGAACTAGGGGGAAATGACTTTGCTTACCTTAGCAGCATGTCCTTCCCCTAAATGTGGAAGGGGGGGTTGCTAATTTAGGCATGGTTAAAGAAAACTAAGTGTACAAGAAAGCAGCTACAGTGGCTGCGAGAGATTTATTTCCCTACTTACCCTTTTGGGGGTGGAAATGCTCTGTGATGCTTAAGAAATCAGTCTTTACAGAACTGTTGTATGAGGTGGTTTTACAGACCATGTCTACAGTCTGTAAAGCTTTGCCCTGTATGGTAAAACTTGTAGATGACACTGCACAAAGCTGCCATGATTTTGCCCACCATTTCCACATTTAGATAAACCCCCAGTCTAATGATCCTTTATGAAGAAGACAAGGGACAGTCCAAAAATAGAAAGTAGAATTTAACAACTGATTATGCTTTAGTCCATATTGGTACATTCCAGACTTTAATGGATACAACTCTCATCATCTGTGACTACTGGCCATGCTGACTGCAGCTGCTGAGGCTTTTGAGTCCAACATCTGGAGGGCAACACATTGGCTTACGCTTGCTTTAGCCATAGAACTGCTTTGGTTTATATACACTTGCTGACATTTGATCCCACTTTATAGCATGACCAAGAAATCAATCCCAGGATGGAGCTCCAAAAATAGGAGCAAGCGTAGTTTTTTTAGATGACTGAGATCACCAGGGACAGGGGGTAAGGTTGGCTTCAATGTGAATAGTGTTTCTTTTACATAGAATAGAGTGACTTGATGTTTATTACTATAGTGAAAAGCATAGAACCTAGAGAAAAAGTTGTTGTGGAGGCAAAGCTTGCCCACTACGCCTAAAACTGCCACCACAGACAAAGATAACTTGAGAGATGAGAGGTGGAGGAGTGTCTTTTCACCTTCTTCTTAGAAATAGCTCCAGAATTATAGGGAAAGGGGTCCACACACTTTGAAAACCTTTCATAATTCCCACCCACCAGAAGGCAGCTTCAGAAAGCATTATATGCTTGCAGGTGGAAGCATGTTCCTTCCTTTCTTCTCAGACTCATGACTTGTCCTATCACCATATGACGACTGCCTCGGGCCACAGATATTTGTTATTTCTACTGCGAGGGAGAGGGGCACACTTATTTTGCCCCTCAGATACCAGAATAACCTGGGTAGCTATTGGTGCTAAACATCTTGACTAGATCAGGGCTGTGCTTTTGCTGTTCTGCTTCAGGCAACCAAATGTCTTGGACCAACCCTCTCAGGTTCTAGTGCCACGTGGTGCGATGGTTAGAGTGTTGGACTATGATCTGAGAGACCAGGGTTTGAATCCCCACTCAGCTCGCTGGGTGACCTTGGACCAACCACCATCTCCTAGCCTAACCTACCTCAGAGGGTTGTGAGCATGAAATGATGATGAGGAGAACCATACACACCACCTTGAGCTCCTTGGAAGTTAATGATGGTATATAAATGTAATTAATAAATAGACTCCACTTCTAATTCTGCCCTTGATAGTGGGAGAGGATGGATGAAGAACAACCCTCCAGCTCCCAATTTCTCTCCACCCAATCGATCACGGAGACCATTGTAGTTTTAAAATAAGGGATGGGAGAAAGCTCTATGTCTACATTACCATCTTTCCTCAACACAGCTCCCACTGAGGTGTGTTATATACAATCACTACCTCTTGATGGGCGCTTTGTGGGTTAACTAAAAATGCTCAACTCACTTTGTTCCAAGAAGCTGTGAAGTTCCTGTCAAATTCTTGTAATGAGTCTGTAGGAAAGTACATTCTCTGTGTGTCAGAAGCTTGGTGTTTGGTCTGCTGTTTTTCTTATCATTACTAACCAATTATGGAACGTTTTGCGGACTACATGACAGTAAGGTGGCACATTCAAATTGTTAGTGCCTTTGCTTATTACTTTTGGCTACTACTTGCCTTTTTTTGCAAGTTGACCTAATCATAATTAATCAGAAGAGAGAATGTGGACTTCACAGAGTAATTTCATGTTTATTGTTCACTTACTTGGGGACCGCAGGTCTCAAAGATGCAGGCTTCCTGTAGGAGGCTAAGAGAATTGCTAAGGCTGGTGAAATCTCCTTTATTGAAGAGCTCCATGCTTAATTTTTAAGCATATGTGTGAGGGCTTTAACCTGATAGGTAGAGATTCAGAACCCCAGGTGTGTGTGGATGAGCTCTGAGCTAGAGAAATCTACATGATTTGTGTGTGGTGGTGATTTTGTTTGTTTCTTTGTTTGTTTACAAAAAAATAAGGTACTGAAATTAGGCATGCATGAACATTGCCATCATTTTTGCAGTGAAAGCGGAGTCCTGATTCAACTGGAAAGCAACATTCCTGTGCTTTTTGTGGATCTTGGATGTTCTTTATCTGATTCCATGCCTTTCTTGGTTTTTGTTTTCCCATCCTGGCACATACGGATGCAACTTTTTCTCCCAATCTCTGCCAGTCCGATGTAGTTTAGTGCAGCATTAGACTGTGAATAGGGAAACCAGAATTTAAAACCTACCTCAGCTACAGTATAAGGTTCCCTGGGTTACCTTGGGCTCATCGCTGTCTTAGCCAACCACATCTCACAGGGTTGCTGTAAGGATAAAGTAGAATACAACTAACAAAAAAATCTTTACTATGCTCTCTTCTTCTGGGCCCAGGCTCCCTTTCTTTTCCTGCTAGGGAAATGTTGCACATTGACTTGCTGTTTTTCAAGTGAGAATTAAATGCAGAGAGATTAGGGGGTAATAACCTTTCCAGACAGGAACCTCGGATGAAGCATTGGTAGGATCTAGATCTGCACAACTTGTGATGCTCCATAGCTCATAGCCCCCATTTACAAGGGACTTAGGTAAACTTCCTGCTTTTGGTACCTGTCCGGTGCCTGTCTGAGATGGAAAGCAGAGGCACAGGTAGGGAAATTGTCAAGACTTTAGAGGACTAGTACACATGGCTTAAAGGCTGCATTTGGCCTGGTGGGTTACAAATTAGGTATATTATTATTATTCATTTTATTTTTATACTGCTTTACAGTTTTAAGAAAAAAGATCTCAGAGCAGTTTACAACACATTAAATCATCAAAGAAAACAATCCAGAATGAAACATTACTGTAGAAAGTCAAATATAAAGTATACATTCAAAGCAATATAACTAACAGGAAACCAAAATATTATCTCAGTTATTTCATGACAAAACATGACAAAAGAGGTCGGTTAAAGAATGCACATCTAATGCAGCAAAGTTAACAAAAACGCACATTTAATGCAGCAAAGTTAACATAAAATATCTTAAATACTTCAGGAGAAAACCTTGCAGTCAACTATAAAATTCACATTTAAAACAGCATATTTAATAAGGCCAAAAAATAAATAAATCATGAAGTTGCTGCCACTCCTGCCATGGTGGTTCATGGTGGGCGGTGGCGGTGGAAGTTCAGGCTCATTAACCTGGGTTTGCACTAAGAGACAGCCCAAAATGGCCTCTGGCCTCTTCAGCAGCCTCGGCTTTTGCAGCTGGAGTCAGTCAGGGCCCCACCCTCCCTGGCCAGGTGGGAAAAGGCCTGCAAGGCAGGGAGCAGGTCCTCCAGAACTCACAGCCAAGATGGCAGCTTGACAGGACCTGAAGAACTGTTAGCAAACAGGAGAGCCTCCTGTGTTCTCCTATATTAATAAGCTACCCTCCTATATTGATCAGCTTTAAGTCCTGGGATTAAAATTGATTTCTGTCTAAATACTCCGCCATGTCTGCATTTTGGACCAAGCAAGTCAATTCTTCATTTTGTTATTTAGTTGGAGTTACTCTCTGTGGGGGACAGATGAAGGAAAACAGCCCTCCAGTCAAAACAGTAATATGAATTTCAGATTCATCTTCAGGTCATTTCAAGAACTATTCTCCCACTGGGCTTTTAATTTTCTTATTTTTTAAAGACAAAGTAGCCTGCAGTTTCGTAGCATCCTCACTTTCTATTGATTCCTGTTGTATCTATTGTAAAGGTACATTTAAAGTAGATTTTCTCCTCATTGTGAGTTGTTTCTTATTTCAAAATTCAGATTAGTTCTATACTGGAATTACTTTATGATGTTTAGAGGAACTTTGTGGAGCCCAGTATTAGTTTCTCTTAGTCAAATTCTTGTTTTAAAAAGTCTAACAAACTTCACGGGGGCAGATTTATCAGTCACTATTAGTCACAATTACCAAATGGAATCTCTTAATAGCAGATGCTGGGAGATAAATGATAGGAAACGTTGTTGTTTTTTGCTTCCCAGAGGCATCTGACTGTTGGAAACAAAATGATGGATTTTTGAGCCAACCCAGCAGGACTCTCACTATGTTCTTACAAGTTGGGTACAGCCAACATCTTTCCTGAATGGTGCAAACACACAGTTTAATTGCACAACAACTGTAAATGAACAGGAGGGAATAAAGCAGGGCTCAGCAAACGTTTTCTGCAGGGGGGCAGTCCACTGTCCCTCAGACCTTGTGGGGACCAAACTGTATTTTTTGGGGGGGGGAATAATGAACGAATTCCTACGCCCCACAAATAACCCAGAGATGCATTTTAAATAAAAGCACACATTCTACTCATGTGAAAACACCAGGCAGGCCCCACAAATAATCCAGAGATGCATTTTAAATAAAAGAACACATTCTACTCATGTGAAAACACCAGGCAGGCCCCACAAATAATCCAGAGATGCATTTTAAATAAACCTCGAATAGCTTCTCTCCATTAGCAGAGATAATAGATAAGGAAACTACACCGAAGGAACTTTCCGCTAAACAACCCACTGACCCCCTAAACAACACCATCATGAGACCAAAAGGTCCCAAAAAGGTTCCAACTATTCAGGCGGAAGACTGCATCAGAGAACAAGAAAACCATCTCTCTGAATTACTACTTGAACACTCTACCACGCTAGACCTTGTGGCTAAAACCGTGGACTGTATCTTTAAGTACATAAGAGACATCAAAGGCTCTTTAGAGAAGATCATATCCTTTGTATCCCCAAAAGTTAATGTCAGCCCCGTAGACGTTTTACCGGAGGATAGGGCCGAACCAACACCCAGAGTACCTGCCCTACTGCGCTCAACTCCGCAGACTGGCTGCAAATTTGAAAATGAACAAACTATGGAAGATCTACACACCACATCTTCCTACAATCTTTCACTACAAGCCACTAGACTTTGTTTAATTATCCTCCCCTTCAAAGGTCAGGTTGTTAACTGGTCGTCTATACATGTCGCAAGAAGGCATCTAGCTGAGCTCTTGGGCATAAATCCCCTTTCCATCGATCTAGAATCCACTGTCCACATTTACAGCAAGCCACACATGCAGAGGATACTGCTCACCTTCAAATCTAAAAAGTTTCCAACTTATATGATGTCCCTACGAAGCTCCCTGACTAATTTTGGAATTTTTATTACAAGAGTTTTTATCAACACTAAGATTTGCCCTCTTATACCCTACCTTCCAGCTAAAAGGAAAGCAATTAAAAATGAGGGCACCCCACCTACTACGAGCTCTACCTCTCCACCCTCAGACTTAATTAGTTGGACAGAGACCCCCATGCCCCTCCTATCAAAGGCTACTCATCTAGAGAATTCGATGGAGCAGGAGTTACTTGTTTCCTTCTCCCATCTCCCAAAAGCCGAACAAACAGAGATAACGGACAGACTAGATGAGTTATTACTCTATCTTCGCAACCCTGAAGACCTAGCGCCCATAAAAGAGGCAAACACTCCACCTAACTTGGAGCGAAAAATGGAATATGAATCTCCTCAGGTCACGTCAGAACACCCCCCCCTACTCTGCCCAACTGAAATCCACGCCGAAATCGCTGTGGCGCCCCTAACCACATTACCGGAGCCTTCACCACCCAATGGCTGCATCTTCCACGACTCCGGGAAAGTCCTAGATGCTATTGAAGAGACAAAATGACTCTCACCTCTATTACTATCCTGGAACGTTGCTGGGTGGCAATCGAAAACAATGGACAAAGACGTTCTAAGCTACGTATCACAGTTTAAGATCATCCTGCTCCAAGAAACCTGGATGCAAAATCCTTTCGATCTACACAATTATTTTGCTTTCCACTCCTGTGCCTCAATTGGCCCCAAAGGCGGAAGACCGGCGGGTGGTCTGAGCACCTTCGTATCGATAGATCTAGGAACCTCCCCCACCCAATTGAAAATCGATAAAAAATGGATTTTGGCTGTGAAAATATTCTCTACCCACTTTAAGATCATATGCATCAATGTTTATATTCCCCCACTCATGAAACAAACTGATCTTAAAAACATCTGGAACGAACTGGAAGACTGCATTCTCCTTGTCTCAAATAAGTTTCCCTCTGCCTCCCTAATCATTGGTGGGGACTTTAATGCAAGGCTAGGTCATTCAGACGAACAACTAATCAACGAAAGTGGAATGGGTCCCCTAAATGCTAATGACGAACACTGGCCCCTATTCAGGCGTCATTCACTTGACCCAGTTACCAATTTCGCTGGTACATGTCTCTTTCTAATGGCACTTAGATTAAACCTTGTTATTTTAAACGGCCTCTCCTCGGGAGACTGTCCTGGCCAATTTACTTATTGGTCAGGCTTAAGGCATTCTGTTATTGACTACATCCTTGTCTCCCAAGAACTCTTTGATGAATATATTGAATTCACTGTAGATATAAGAACCGAAAGTGACCATCTCCCTCTAAATCTTAAAAGGACTGAATTTTGGGAACCCTCTAGATGTGGGCTCACCCCACAGACCTCTGATCCTAATGTTCTACAACAAATAGGCAGATCCAGAATCAAATGGTCCCCTTATGTTAATAACAATTTCAGCATTTGGACACAATCAATGGAAGGTCAACTCCTCTGGGCTGATCTGACCTCCAACGATACTGAAGAGCCCTCCCCAATTGGCCATTATAACACATTAATCCGAAAACTCCAACCGCTATTGTCAAGACTCGGGAGATCTAGCCACAATGCGTCCCCTACCAACAAAAAATGGTTTGACCGCGAATGCATCCAGGCAAAACTTATACTCAGGGAATGCTTTAAGGTCTTCCAGCAAAATCCTAACCCTATCACTAAATTAGAGTTACAACTTAAAAAAAAGAACTACAAAGAGTTACTAAAAACCAAAAAAAGAACCGCAGACTCTCTCACCTGGCAGGCCCTCATAAAAGCGTCAATAGAAAAAGACAATACCAACTTCTGGAAAATTATTTCCAGCCAAACCAAAGCTCCTAACGAGGGCACAATAATCCCTGCAAACTCATGGGAAGAGCACTATAAAGTGCTGTTTAGAGAACATCGACCTTCTGCGCTGCTTAACATCCCCTTAGACAATGATACATCATGGCCCCCAACATCTGAAACTGAAATCACTTCGTTAATTCTACAAATGAAATCTGGCAAAGCCCCAGGCAGTGATTTCATTGTTGCTGAACTTCTGAAAGCGCAAATAAACTGGTGGGCCCCGGTTCTTGCAAATCTATTTTCATATATAGATAAGACAACTGAAATCCCTAAAGATTGGGGACTGGCTATAATTGTGCCTATATTTAAAAAGGGTAACCCCTCTGACCCATCTAATTATAGACCAATTAGTCTTCTGAATGTGATCTGCAAACTTTATACAAAACATCTATGCCTAAAATTATGTGAATGGTTAGATCATAATGATTTACTAGAAATTGAACAAGCAGGGTTTACATCTGGACGTTCCACTATTGATCACTGCTTAGTGTTAGATTATTTTGTCTATAAGTATGTGAAACATTGGAAAAAGTCACTGTATGCAGCCTTTGTGGACCTAAAGGCAGCATTTGATTCTGTATCCAGGGGTAGGCTCTGGGCCAAATTGGCCAATATGGGTATTAACAGAAGGTTATTACTTCTGATGATTAAGCTTCATGAGAACAACACCCTCCAGATAAGACTTGCACAGGACGGCAGACTCTCTAGAGAAATCCCAGTCCAAAGAGGAGTTAGACAAGGATGCCTATTAGCCCCATTTTTATTTAACATCTATGTTAACTCCCTGGTCACATGCTGCCGTGAAATCGAAACCCACCCCCCCGTGTTCTCTAACGGCAGAAAAGTACCAGTTTTAATGTATGCGGATGACGCTGTTCTTCTCTCTCAAACCAAAGTGGGTCTGAAACGTGCCTTAGGAAAGTTTAGTGACCAATGTAACACTGAACTGTTAACAATTAACTTTGCCAAAACCAAAATTGTACATTTTAACCGCTCCTTCAGGAAAGATAATTGGAGCGTAAAGGGAAACGCCATTGAACAGACTAAGACCTTCCAATACTTAGGCATTACTTTCTCTTACAATGCCAAATTGTCAACACACCTGACCACATCAGCTATATCAGCAGGAAGAAGTGCAAATGCCATCCTTAGATTATTCAGAAGGAAAGGAGCTGGCTTTCTACCGATGGCCCTAAAAGTTTTTCAGGCAAAATCTTTAGCCCAACTCCTATATGGCACTCAAATTAGCCCCTCTGTCAACCTTAAGACCCTTGAAACAGTACAATCAAAATTCTTAAGATCACTATTTGCCACCCCAAAGTGTACACCTAATGCAGTCTTAAGGCAAGAGGCAGGACTACCCAGAGTGGAATTAAAAGTCTGGGAGCAAGCAATATCCCTCTGGCTGAAAATCCATTACAATCCTAAGGGACTGTTACCTTGCTTCCTGGCCGCAGTTCCCTATCCTCCTTGGCTTATGCAAATAACTAACAAGATCAAACAAATTGGCCTAAACCCTGAAAATCTCTTTCTTGGAACTCAGAACAAGGCAAAGGCAATTATCACTCAGAGACTTTACGATGTCGAATTACAACAAGAAGACGCCCTACTCCCGGAGACATACAGATGTTTAAAAGCTTGGCCTAACTTTGCAGCTGCCCCTTATTTAACTAACATCACTAACGAAGCTTATAGATGGGCTTTCTCCAGAGCCCGCTTTGAGACAATGCCCTCAGCAGTGCTGTACGGCAAATTCACGCGGGTACCGATGCATGCACGTCTCTGCCCCTGTATGTCTGATAGTGTAGAATCTGTTACACACATCCTTCTGTCCTGCAGATTTTATAGTGAAGAGCGAGCTCGACTTATCTTGCCGCTTTTGTCAAAATTCGTACCCCTACGGCATTATTTGGAATCCTCCCCCAAAATTCTAAGAAAATACCTTCTGGAAGATTCCTCGGGCTCAATATCATATGAGGTGGCCAAATTTTGCGCTTTAGCAATCAGGAAGCGTAGATTTCTGCTGTTGAATGGCACATAGCGAAGTTCCCTTGTGTAATCTTTTTTCTTCTTCTTCTTGATGTTCTTGTGGATCTCCTTTTTGTTTGACCTTGTGATGTTTGGTGTCGCTGGCTTTTGCCGCAACAAAACTTGGTAAACTTGGTAAACCTGGACTTCTGAAGCCCACCCCATATTGCTGTGTTAACCGATCTTTTAATTTTTCTTATAAATTTTTACTCACCCATTATCTATGCCTAATTAAGTATTCTATGTATATGTTTGGTTCTTGCTCTTATTTATTTAATAATTATTCACTTAGATTCATACTGTTATGCTACTTATTTAGATGTTTTGCTTATGCTGGTCTATGACCGTAATAAAGAACTTGACTTGACTTGAATAAAAGAACACATTCTACTCATGTAAAAACACACAGATTCCCAGACCGTCTGCGGGCTGGATTTAGAAGGTGATTGGGCCAGATCCAGCCCCTGGGCCTTAGTTTGCCTACCCATGGAATAAAGGATGCCCTCAGTATCTTGTACCAAAACCCAAGGAAGCTGTTTCTAATAGAATCAGTGGAGTGGGAGAAGCTGGTGATGTTGGCAATGCTGCCTTGGTGGTGGGACTGCCGTTCAAAGTTCCAGCAGTCCCATACGTCCTGCAAAAGACTGGACAGCTTTTGGACACCTTGACACACTCTTTTTAAAAGGTGAGAGGAACTAGCCATTGAGGAAGTTTACCTGATGCCCCTTCAAGCCATTCTACAGGGTTGAGGTGAAGAGCTCTGGATGCAAGTCACCCCTTCTGAAATCATTGGAGGAGTCTAGAGAGGACCACCCTCCACCCACCCAAGTCATGCTGATAAAAGAAGAACCAAAGTAAATTCAAGGTGAGTGGAAACACAACCCAAGTTCTTCAGCATTTCTGTCTCCCAACTAGCATTTTTCTCTAGATCCATTCCAGTTCAGCAGCATACTTGATAAAAGATAAAATTTCATCACTACACTTGCTCTTCCCTTCTGTTACTTTGCATGTAGTTTAAGGAGATATATATCTAGAGCGGATCCGGATTTTCTCCAATTTTTAAGCAATAACTGCACACAAAAGTTTTAATTGATTGCAGTATTTTTTCCCTCTAAAGTCATTTGTGCCACATTTGGCAACTGATCCTTTTCTCATTTTGTCAGAAATTATGAAGCATACTTGATAACCTCAGCGGAAATCAAGCATCTGTTTTTAACATACGACAGATTATCTATTAGCTGGAGTGACAATATCTAAAGGGGGTTATTGGGGGCCTTTAAAATTATTATATTTGTATTTTTTATCAAATTGCTATTTTAGGAGAGATAGAAATGGAAGGGAAATCATGAATACTGCCTCTCCAGATGGGAGATAATTGGGCACTGGAGGATGCCTCCCGGAAGCATTATACATTACGGAAACAGATTCACAACCATTTAGTATGGGCCACAACACTATGAGTCAAAGAACAACAAACTCCAGGTCTGAGTTGGGGAGCCTTGGAATAATAATAATCCCAGACCCAGGACTTCTGGGCTTTCTTTCTGGAGGAAATTCAATAACCCTGCACAAGGGAAACAGGCAGTAAAACCTTCACATTACATGGGAAAGGCCAGCAAAATGTCACTCAAGTAATCAACAAATTAAAGAGTTTCTGCAAAAGAAAGGCTACAGTATATATTACAGTTTCATTATTAATTAAACTTGTTAGTTGCTTGTCACTGAAGGCTCTCAAAGTGACTTACACTGCATTTATTTATAAGTATATTATACTATAGGGGATGCGGGTGGCGCTGTGGGTTAAACCACACAGCCTTGGTTTGCTGATCGGAAGGTCGGCGGTTTAATCCCCGCGACGGGTGAGCTCCCATTGCTCGGTCCCTGCTCCTGCCAACCTAGCAGTTTGAAAGCACGTCAAACTAAACCGCTTCTGGTGCAGTGGGGACACCGTGACAGAAGCCAGACTGCATGGAAACACCGTTTACCTTCCTACTGCAGCAGTACCTATTTCTCTACTCACGTTGGTATGCTTTCGAACTCCTAGGCTGGCAAGAGCTGAGACAGAGCAACGGGAGCGCACCACCTTCTGACTGGCAAGCCCAAGAGGCTCGGTGGTTTAGACCATAGTGCCACCCGCTTCCCTATTGGCTAGTACCCCTGCATGACATTATGCATAATGAAGAAATTATCACCAAAAATTATTCTCAAAACCCTGACCAAGGTGTAGTTACAGGATACTTTCAGGGGTGTTGTAGTAATCGGACGCCCAGCCACTTGCCCCTCCCTCACCTGTCTTTGCTCTCCGGCCAGAGCAGGTTTCTGGAGCAAGGCTAGCAGGTCCTTTTACTTTTCAGAAACGGGACAAAACTGGTAAGGCTGCCACCACTCCCTCGTCCTAGGGTTCCCTGAAGCCACAGCTCAAGGGAGCCAGCTGTGCTCCTTTGTTACCGGCTAACCCCAAACTACAAGTTGCTTCCACAAGCTTGCAGGCAGAAATTCTTTAGTAAAGTGCAATCAAGAAGTCAGGCATTGGATTCCCCTGGATAGGCACACACAATACAAGAGAAAGTTTCTTTCTTAAAATTTATTTTAAAAAAACATAAAGAACATGCTAATAAGCAGGCACTTCTTTTGGTAGATTACAAGTACAGAAAAAATAAAAACGTTAATTATAGCTGACTACATACTCACTTCTATACTCTAAGGCAAAGATAGGATAGTTTAGAGTCCTTCAAAGATCTGTATCCAGAGGTCTTAGAAAATCTTCAGCACAAAAGAGCAAAATGACGAAAAGACGGCTGCTTTGGTGGACATCAGCAGCCGGGCAATTTTTGCAGATTGCAGAGTGCGCACTTTCAAACCATTCTCAAGATCTTTTATCCATAATTTTCACATGGAATCAGAAACCCCCAGGCCCAATCAGAACCCTAGATTACATCTGAATCCTCCAATGACGAGCTTGTGGGCTAATAATTCTAACTTGTGGCAGCTGAGCCAATTAAGTCTTCAGAGCCTAGATCAAGGTGTTTCCTCCCTTTCCATGGAGACTGATGGAGCTTAGGCAGATGTACAGTGGTGCCCCGCAAGACGAACACCTCGCAAGACGGAAAACCCGCTAGACGAAAGGGTTTTCCGTTTTGGAGGCGCTTCGCAAAACGAATTTCCCTGTGGGCTTGCTTCGCAAGACGAAAATGTCTTGCGAGTTCCTGCGGGTTTTTCCCCCTCCCCCCTTTTTCTAAGCAGCTAAGCCGCTTATCAGCTGATCCACTAAGCTGATAAGCCGCTAAAAGCCGCTAAACCGCTAATAGCACTAATCCGCTAAGCTGTCAATGGGCTTGCTTTGCAAGACAAAAAAACCGCTATACGAAGAGCCTCACAGAACGGATTAATTTCGTCTTGCGAAGCACCACTGTACATTCCCAAGCAATCAAGAATAGATAACATTACAGAGGGTATGTTCATAGCTTTGAACGCAGGTGTTAAACCTTCAATTTATCCCGAAAATTCCTTTCCCATAGTAATCCTCTCACGCCCTTGGAGCCAACGGGCCCACGGATTAAAGCAACAGGTCGGCTCCCATAATTTTTACTGCTTTCCCCCAAGGCCTCACTCTCCACTTGACCAAAGAACAGCTTCTAGGAAGGTACTAACTTTACTACAGGTGCCATGGCAGTTAAATCAATATAAAACCAACATTTGTACTGTAAATATACACTTGTGATCCTGCATCAACCAATTGTTGTCTCTAAACTGGTAAAGCTATGGCAAGAGAAGCAAGAATTCCCATGCTAGGCTCTGTTGTCTTTCATAATCAGCAGACCTGTGCCATAGCCAGGCCATTGTACTGGGAATAGAGTATTGGCAAATCCGTTAGTTATAGCTGTGACATTTTGTCTAAATGCTGATTTTTATTACGGTAGATTTCATGTGTGAAATGCTTTGATCATTAATTTAAGCAGAACTGAAATATAATAACAAATTTTCTTACCAATCCAGAAAACTTAGGGCTGCCCACTAAATATGCCAATTAGCCACTAATATTTGTTGAAGGTAGCCTAGCACACCTTTCAAGGTGTTGTTTAACAAGTTGCAACTTGTAGGTGCTCCATAGTTGTTGTATAATGTAGCTCTCCTGGATCATACTCTTTGTGGGGCAGCAGTTCGCCATCTCTAGAGCTATCTGCCTGGATTTAAGAGGTGCTTCCTCAAGAAAAAGTCTTTTGGGAATTAATATGCACTCTGCTCCTTCGCTGATCTGTAAAAGCAGGGAAAGCAATGCAGAATTCAGAGTGAAATTCACACTTCTTCCGCAACCATACAAATAATTGGGCTGCCTTGGGCTCAGGTTCCTGGAAAAGTTACTTCTCTTTGGAACCCACCTTGCAATTTCGTGCCACTCAAGAGATTTGGGTGGTATGCAACTTCAGCTTTTCTTTTCAAAAGGGTTTTGTCTTCCCACTTGCAGAAGACTATATAAGAGTAAGACATTTCACAATGTGTAGTTGTGATACATTGGCTAGGGTTCAAAGTATAGTTACTCAACAGCATGGCTAAAACATATTCCATTAGGAAATGCACACAACTGAGGTTTGGGCTGAAATCTTTGGTTTGTTCTGCTTTATTTGAATGTACTGCACAGCTTTTAAGTGGATAAGGAAAGGCACAACTGTGACACTTAAGATTATGGTCTCGAGACAGTACCCCTTTCTATATTATTCTTCAGGTCATTGCTTGCTCGTCATTAGTTTTCTAAAATTTATGAGACTCTGGGGGAGCAGTTACACGGTGTGCACTGTATAGATTTTATTTTGAAAAATGACAAATGTTTGATCAGTCAAATGTAAAACACAATGGGAATTCTTTATAACCGAGAAGTACAAAACAAAACGATAAGGGATAAGGGACAGCTGGTCATTTTTAGAACAAACACTGCTGCCTGCTACAAAAATAATTTAATTCAGGAAGAAACTGGACTTCTGCTGTGAGCTAACAAGAAATGATGTGACACGGAGCAGACAAAGAAATCTAAGGCATATATTTATGATCGGCTACTGGTTTTGCCAAAAGGCTACTCAGAGAAGGAAGTGAGAAAGTGTAGGTTCAACCGCCCAATATAAATTGCTATAGTTCTGCCCACATCCTTTTCTCACTTGTAGATGGGCAGATGTGCAAGCAGGAGCACTACTCCGATGCTAGTCTTGTTATTCATAACTTAAATGTCAAATGTCCTTGTTTGCATTTCACCATTTGAGTGTTATTATGGACATCTAGAAATGTTCTCTGAAGGCCACTAAACCAAGGCAGGCTGCCTTTCCCCCTTTGAGTATTTCAGAAAAGCTTATTCATCAAGCAATATATAAATATCCAACGCTGTGTTTGCTTCACAAATTCCTACAAGAGCCATGTGTGTCCCTCCCAACTTCTGGTAAAGTGTTGAATAAATAAAATAAAATCAAAGTAGGAAACTGTAGGCTGGGGCCTCAACCCCTCAACATAAATAAAATAAAAATAATAACAATGCCCTGTCAATCAGCAAAGTACACACTGATCCCTGTGCACCTGCCCCATGCAGAGGCATCATAACCTATTAGAAAGATACGCATCATATAGCAGCTGTATGTGATGCAAGTCTGACGATACTTTATCCACACAATTTGTCATAGTGGGAGGGAAGGTGATTTGCCATTATAGGAAGGACAAGAAGATGCTTAATTATTCCCCCACCTCCTGCTTTTTCCTGAAAACATCCCTCCTTCAGCCATGTTTATCCCCACTGGGGTTCCAGAATCAAGTTTACTTTGGAAACACAGTTACAGATAGGTAGCCGTGTTGGTCTGCCATAGTCAAAACAAATTTTTTCCCCCTTCCAGTAGCACCTTAAAGACCAACTAAGTTAGTTCTTGGTTTGAGCTTTCGTGTGCATGCACACTTCTTCAGATACACATGTATGTATGTGTATCTGAAGAAGTGTGCATGCACACGAAAGCTCATACCAAGAACTAACTTAGTTGGTCTTTAAGGTGCTACTGGAAGGGGAAAATTTTTTTTGTTTTGGAAACACAGGTTTGGAAAGCAGCATTTAAAACAGAAAAGGGACATCAGGTGCTGTTTATTTCATTGGTATGTAATTTGTAATTCATGGTGTTCCACTTGTAGGAACTGGATTAAAACTTTTTGCATAGAGAGAGCTCCCCCCCCCCCAGTCTGAGGATAAGACAACTGTTTCCCAGTCCTAATATTAAAAAGGTTTAAAAGCCTAAAGCATATGGGGTTGGGGAGAGACAGGGCAACATGTTTTTCCTGCATTGTTCAAAATAATTCCTTACCAAACTGAGTTGAAGGTCACAGAATTTGTCCATTATTTCAGTCAATCCCTGTAATGGCAAATATACACTTTAAGACTGATGCGTTTATGCTGAAACAATTTACTTTCTTTCACATATCAATCTTTTGGAGTTGTGCCAGCCAAATCCCCCCAGCCAACCCCTACAGAACAGTGGTGGGGAGCCTCTGGCCCATGGGAGAATTAGGCCCACAAGGCCTTGGCTTGGAAGTTGGCCCAACGGGCTGCTTGGGGCAAGCCACACCCACCATTCTCACACCTGAGATCATGTGGTGTCAGATGGTGTCAGATGGGGGAAAGTTCCAAGGAAGAAGCTTCCCTTGCAGCTATAGCTTCAATTCAAGCTGCAACTGCAAATGAAGATTGGCAGTGCACACTCTTAAGTGGACTCCCATTGATTATTTTCTATCCCCAACTTGAATTCAAGCTGGGAACACAAAGGAGCTTCATTCACCTCTGTGGCTGGAGATGCAAAAGAAGAATTGCAGCTTTGCAGACACAGTTTGAGCTTTGAATAATGTCATATGACATCCTGTAACTGGCAGGTGGGCAGTGACCTTCAAGGGGTAGGTTAGGCAAATTCTGGTTCTAGCCAGGCAGGTAGCTCCAATTCCCCACCTCTGCTACACTTCAGAATTCAGGCTCCTGTCAGCCACTAAGAATGACAATTGCTCCATTTTGGTTTTCCATGTTGAGCAGATTAGCATTAAAAGAATGGCCATTCCATGTATTTCAGAAGAATTTGTACCAAGAACTGCATTAAAGTTTGCAACAAACCTTCAACCCAAGATCTGGAGGGCTGTTACCTTCAAAAACAAAAATGCACATTTCACAAAGCCCTCAGGTGACTATCATGGAACTAATTTTCTAAGCACATTTTTTAGTTTGTCCTGTAGCCTTTTTCTTCAGGCTTGGCCAATTGGAGCAATTTTTCAAATACACATGCTGTTTCCATCTCAACAAGGTTTGCGCCACTCAGATACTCACAAAAATATCACTTTGTTCAAGATTCCTAATCTTTAGGAAACGGGGAGCTAATGAAGCTACCTGTTGTGAAAAGAAAAATGTGGTAAATGTCGCAATGGGCTAGCAATTTACTCTTAACTGTGGAAATGTCAAGTTAAGAAAGGTTAACCACCAAGGGCTTTGCTTTGACTGGACCGAGGGAGAAGCAGAAAGGTTAACTAGAGCATAACTGAATACACTAGGGGGAAATTTGCGTTAATTTGTTTTATTTGCTGTAATTAAGAGAGAGGAAATGCCTTTGGGATAAAAGAGAGTAATAAAGCTGTATGAGTTTTCCAGGGAGGAAGATAAATGCAGTTGTAAGTAAGTCAAATTTATAATTTGTGTTCTCTGTGTTAAAAATATTAATTCTGTGCAAAACAAATCCAAATTGAATGCAAGGAAACGTAAATTGTGTGTCCTGTAAAACACAGCTTAGGCATGTTTATATACATGCCTTATTTTGTAGAACTGATTCAGCCTTTTCTGGTCACATGGAGGTTAGGGGGAGAGAACGTGAAAAAATAAAGAAAACCAGCATGCTTATTGTCCAAATGTTTGCGCTGTTAATGGGTGACTAATGTCCAGAACATACAATTAAAATGTCTGGAAATTGCCATGGCTCTAAGGGGCAGCTGTATTTTCAGAGTTCAATCAAGATGCCTGCCCAGCTTAGTGCAAAATACTGCTTCTAGACTGCTGTCAGAATATATTACTATTAGAATATATACACTGGTTCAACCTCAGAAGTCGAATGGAATCCGTTCCAGAAGTCCTTTCGACTTCCAAAACGTTCGGAAACCAAAGCACGGCTTCCGATTGGCTGCAGGAAACTCTGGCAGCCAATCGGAAGCCACAGAAGCCCCATTGGATGTTTGGGTTCCAAAGAATGTTCACAAACTGGAACATTCACTTCCGGGTTTGCGGCGTTTGGCAACCAACACATTCGACTCGCAAGGCGTTCGGGATCCAAGGTACGACTATGTGTGTGTGTGTGTGTGTGTATGTATGCATGTCAAACTTTATTGGCTTTCAGTCTTTTTCTAAGAACAAAGCAAAGTATTGGTGATCAACTTTAAATGAAACAGGTTGTGCCCAAGTTCAGGACATTTAAAGGAGTGTTTTCTCTTATATTATATTATCTTAACTTCTCACATAGGCTGTCTTCAGAGGCCCCACTCCACAATCACTTGTACGTGATTGGTAGGAATGCAGTACAGTGGTGCCTCGGGTTACATACGCTTCAGGTTACATACGCTTCAGGTTACAGACTCCGCTAACCCAGAAATAGTACCTCGGGTTAAGAACTTTGCTTCAGAAGGAGAACAGAAATCATGCGGCGGTGGCACGGCAGGAGGCCCCATTAGCTAAAGTGGTGCTTCAGGTTAAGAACAGTTTCAGGTTAAGAACGGACCTCCAGAACGAATTAAGTTCTTAAGCCGAGGTACCACTGTATAGGGCTTATTTCACAGATGTGGGTCCCAAATAATGGAATTCTATGTCCCCAAAGCACCCATATACATATGCATACAAACTTAAAGGAAATAAAGTGACTTCATTGTCCTACCTGTGGCCTTTGTTTTTCAGATGTATATCTATGTGTCATTCTCAGTAGAGCTGAGATGTCCATAAAGATGCAGCAAATTATAATAAAAGGAATAGCTTTTAAAAACATTTTAGTTTTCAGAATGCTTTAAAATATACGTATTTTTGAAACCATCACCCTACGTATCAGAATACGTAATGCTTATTACATATCCAGGCTCCAGCATCATTGCCACAGATCATGTGACCACCTGGCCTTTCTTTTCCTTCTTTTTTAAAGAAAGAAAACATGGCACTAAATTATTGCTTGCGAATTGCAGTGTGCAGGGTTCAGTTTGATGTTTGCAGAACTTGTCTTAATTATGCTTTAATTAAAAAGACAAAATAAAATCAAGCAGGAAACAGAGTTGGCTCATTCAGGTTGCATTACCGTGCCAATTAGGGCAATGCGTGTAGAACTGGCTTCTTTAATAGGGGACTCTGGCCTCCAAATCATCATTCGCAATGGCTTTTCTCATGTCTGTGTGCATGAATTTGATTAGTTATTATAGTAATTTGTTTGTGGTTTCAGACTAAAATACAGTTTGTAGGAAAAACTCCTGCTTATTTTCAGTCAATACACTAAAATGACCTCAGAGACTGGTGCAACAAACATTTATCTCCTCTGCATCTATCAACCGGTCATTCCCATACTAGAAAATAATTCTGATTTGACAACAAGGTCACATATATATGCCATACATTTAAAAGACATGGCTTCCCTCATAGAAAGTGTGGTTGGTTATAGGTGTTGGGAATCATATATCTGTTAGGGTTAGCTACTGTTCCCATGATTCTTTGGGGGGAAGCCATGTGCTTTAAATGTGCCTTAAATGGATGGTGTCCTTGTTACCTAAGGGGATGCATGACACTGTGATTACAGAAATCCATACGTATTAAAGTCCTAGAAAAAGTTAGTAGAGTCGTACTTCGGAAGTCAAACAGAATCCATTCTGGAAGTACTTTCAACTTCCAAAACTTTCGGAAACCAAGGCAATCAAGGAAGCTCCTTCAGCCAATCAGAACCCGAGGAACCCACGTTGGACATTTGGGTTCCAAAGAACGTTCGCACACTGGAACACTCACTTCCAGGTTTGCGGTGTTCAGGAGCCAAAACGTTTGAGTTGCAAGGCGTTTGACTTCCGAGGTACGACTATAGTATATATTTCTGCATGCTGAAGAAGCTGCCCAAGCTCCATGTTCACAAAATGAGGACTGTCGGCTATCATTGTGAACTTTCTTTGAAGAACAAAAGAGGGGCTTTGGTAGGTGCTAAAGAAGGGACATGCCAGAGAATAAGATAAAAGAGTGTGCCATAATGGTATGTGTTTACTTCTTCATTTCACGCAAACACAAATCTGGCTTCTGTTTTGTGGCACACAATGTAAGAGTGGTCACCAGGTGGTAGAGACCATTCTGACAGGTTGCCACTAGCAAATTAAAAGCAGTAATCTTGCAATTAGCCAGTCAGTTCTGAATCCTTACACTTGTTTTTATTTTATTGTTTTATTGTCATCAATTGCTCGATTTGTTGTTTCCAAATTAATGGAACCTGTTACTCTTTCCATGATGTACTGAAAATGTGCCCAGAGTATAGTAAAAGTTGTCTAATGCAGGATGTGCTTATGTTATGTAAGGAACTTAGTGAAATCTATCTTCTCTTTTGAATTACTTTGGGCGGAATTTGATTAAGAAGATTAGAACAATCACCATCCCAAATGCTAATTGTCTCTGGATCCAGCTTTGCTGCCTCCGTGCAACGACCCTACAAGAATAGAGAAATTGTTGTATTATATTGTATTGCATTAACTATAATATTATTTCCTTAACTTTAACCATTCTTCCCCTTTATTAGCTAAACTACAAACTGTGTATTATCCAAAGTTAAATACGTCAGTGGAAAAGAATGGCACACACGTTTAAATCAGTTTGGAAAAGAGAAAAAAATAGGGTTTGTTTGCATATCCTATGACAATGAACGCAGAACCTGGTATCTAAAGTGTAACACAACCTTTTTGGGTGTGGTTTTGCTACAAGAACAAATACAGCTAACCCCTTGGAATTGTTATCTGGATATCCTAACTTTGTGAAGCCACAAAAAGTGGCTTTTGGCATTACAAAAATGTACATTTCATTTTCAATGTGGCCAATATAAATTCCATGGTGCGGTAACCTCCCACCCAATATGGCATTGCTATTGTGTTAGCTTATTTTAAGATACTTACTGATTTCACAATAACCAGAAAGTAAGAGTTCAGGGTGTCAGCTACAACAGTTGTACCAGCCCTGCATAAAGTGAAATAAATGAAATGGCATCGATTCAATATGTATATGTGATGGGACGATGAGCTGCTTGTGCGTAAAATGCAAGTCCCTCAGAGTTTGATCAGGCTTTCAAAGCTCTGCCTGTGACGGAGCCCCTCCAGCATGGCTGCGTCAATCACTAGTAGAATCCGAAAGTGGCTGCTTTCGGAAACGTTTCCAACATAAAAGCTCCTTAACGGAAACACGTCGTCTGGCCTCTCGGCGTGACAGTTTCCGTCGAGGTGTGGGTGTCCCTATAGGAGGTCCTGAGACCTCCCCACTGGTTTCGCTTGAAGCGTCTCTGAGCCATCCCTCCGACTCACTTTCCCTTGGAGTTCTTGCTCGCCCTCTACTGGTTCCCTCTTCCGCTGCTACTGCTCTCTCACCCTCAGTGAGCCTTTGCGCCTCCGGCGCTTTAGATGTCAGTTCCCTGACATCCACCTCCCCTCCAGGGCCCCCTTCACCCCCTCCCGTCTCCTCTCCTACTGGCGGTGAGGAGGTAAAACCCTTGAAAGAACCTCCCTCATCTTCCGACGTCGCGAACACTTCCTTCCACTTGTAGCTGTTCCTACTCTCTAGGTACTCTTCGTCATCAGAGTCCACTCCCTCTTCCAACTCCGACTCCGCGAACCCTTCCATTTCCTCTTCCTCATCGGTGGTGCCGAAATACTCCCTCCTAAACCTTGCTATCGGCTGAGGTTTCCTCGGGAACCTTTGATGGAACGTTTCTGTTAAAACCTCGTCATTGACTTCCTGCGCACTTACCCAGGTGTTTTCTGACTCCGGTTCCCCTTCCCACGCCACTAAATACTCCACCTGATTTCCCTTCCACCTGGAATCGAGGATTTCCGCTACATGGTTGCGGCGTTCCCTCTCTTCCAAGGCTGGTCCCCTGACGTGCTCCCCTTCACCTCCTCCCCTGTATGGTGACAGTAACGACCTGTGGAACACTGGGTGCAATTTCATGTGATTGGGTAATCGGAGTTTGAAAGCTACCGGGTTGACCTGCTGAATCACCTCAAAGGGTCCCAATCTTCTGGGCCTCAGTTTCTTACAACCCCCTTTGAACGGCAACCCTTGGGTTGACAACCACACTTGATCCCCCACCCTTATGGTTTCACCTTCCCTTCTGTTCTTGTCTGCCTGCTTCTTATATTGTGCCTTAGCCCTTTCTAAGTTGAGCTGGAGCTGCTGATGGATGGCTTCCATCTCTTCTACAAAATGTTCAGCCGCTGGGACGCTCCATCTCTCCCCTCCTTCCCCTGGAAATGCCCTGGGGTGACACCCGTAATTAGCCAAAAAGGGACTCATCCCTGTGGACACATTCTCCGCATTATTGTAGGCAAATTCTGCCAACGCCAACTTTTCGACCCAATCGTTCTCTCTGTCATTGACATAACACCTAAGATATTGTTGAAGAATGCCATTTGCCCTTTCCGCCTGCCCGTTGGTTTCAGGGTGCCGGGCAGTTGAAAAATTGACTTCCACGTGTAACAAGCTCATGAGCTTCCTCCAGAACCTGGAAGTAAATTGTTTGCCTCGATCTGAGATCACCCTCGAGGGAGCCCCGTGCAACCTAAAGATATGTTCCACAAACAACTTCGCCGTTTCTTCCGCTGTGACTGCATGTGAGCATGCTACAAAGTGGCACATCTTAGTTAACAGGTCTACTACTACCATGATGGCTGTTTTCCCCTTGGACCTTGGCAGATCCGTCATAAAATCTATTGATATCGCTTCCCAAGGCCGTTCTGGTGTGGGTAAAGGTTCTAATAACCCTGCCGGCGCCCTTCTTTCCCCTTTGGCTCGCTGACATTGGTCACACCCTCTTACATACTCCCTTACATCTTCCCTCACCTTAGGCCACCAAAATTCCCTGGTAACCAACCACATGGTCTTGTGTTGCCCAAAATGTCCCGCCGTGGGGCTATCATGCAACTGCTTGAGTACTCTCCCCCTCAATTCACCTTCGGGTATATACAGTGCCCCTTTGTAATACAATGCCCCATTTCTTTCCTCAAAACCTCCGGGGCTCTCGCCCTCCCCCCTGAGACCTCTGAGCTTATCCTGGGCATATTCATCATTTTCCGTTTCCTCCACCAGTTCTCGTTGCCCCACCATCGCCGCCCCACACACCCAGCGGTCCTCCGGGATGACATGTCTCTCTTCGATCACCCCCTCCCCTTCCCAATATTCTGGTTTGCGTGAGAGCGCGTCCGCCCTGACGTTTTCTGGGCCTGGCACATAACAAATCTCAAAGTTAAATTTGGAGAATTCCTTTGCCCATCTCACTTGTCGTTGGTTGAGCACTCGAGCTGTTCTCCAATACTCTAAATTTTTGTGGTCGGTGCACACTTGCACCTTGTGTTGTGCCCCAATTAATAAATGTCTCCACCTCCGGAATGCTTCGTGAATGGCAAGTAGTTCCCTGTCATACACCGTGTAATTCCTCTCGGACTTATTCAGCTTCCGCGAGAAGAAGGCACACGGTCTCCACTCCGACGCACTCCTCCCCGGTTGAAGAAGGACCGCCCCTACCGCCCGGTCGGATGCATCTGTTTCCACTCTCATGGGTTTTCGTAAATCCACATGCAGAAGTTGTTCTTCCGAGGCGAAAGCCCTTTTCAGTTCTTCAAAGGCTCGATCCGCCTCTGCCGTCCAAACAAATTTCTTCTTGCTGCTGAGACAGTCGGTGATGGGCGCCGTCAAGTGGGCAAAGTTCTTGATGAACTTCCGATAAAAGTTCCCAAATCCCAAGAATCTTTGCACGTCCTTCTTGGTCTTCGGTGTCTTCCATTCCAGTACCGCTTGGACCTTACCTGGATCTATGGCCAATCCCTTGTCTGACAAGCGGTACCCCAGGAATTCCACCTCCTTGGTATGAAACTGGCACTTCTCCAGTTTCACCCACAGCTGGTTGGCTTGCAACCTGCCCAACACTTCTCGAACGTCCCTCACATGCTGTTCCTCATTTTCCGAATACACCAACACGTCGTCTAAAAAGGCCACACAATTCTTGTAGAGCAAAGGTCCCAGAACGTGGTTTATAAAAGCTTGAAAACACGCGGAGCCCCCTTGTAGACCGAAGGGCATAACGAGGTATTCAAAGGCTCCCAACGGGGTAAACATGGTGGTCTTCCATTCATCTCCCTTCCTTATGCGTATCAGATTGTACGCCCCCCGCAGGTCCAGTTTTGTAAAAATCTTTCCCTTCCTTACTCTGGTCAAAATGTCATCAATTCGGGGCATAGGGAAAGCCAGGGGCTCCGACACTGCATTGAGGGCCCTGAAGTCACACACCAGTCTCGGTTTGTCTGTGTTCTTTTTGTCCACAAAAAACACTGGGCTGCCCCCCACCGCTCGGGACTCTCTGATGAAACCTCGCTTCAAGTTTTTGTCAATGAACTCCCTCAGCTCCTGCATCTCCCTGTCTGACATGGCGTACAGCTTGCCTACTGGGAGTTGGGCCCCTGGGAGTAGGTTGATTTGACAGTCAAAGGGTCTATGCGGTGGCAGTTTGTCTGCTTCCCTTTCGCTGAATACGTTGCTCAGATCTGCGTATTGCGGGGGCACCTTCCCTTTGTCCATCACTTCCATCCCCGCTAGGGTGACTCTGTCTCCTCCCGAAACCTTCCCCTCCTTGCAGTGTTCTAGGCAATGCGCTGACCCAAAGGAGACCACCCTCTGATGCCAGCCCACTAGCGGATCGTGTAGCGCCAGCCAGCTCATCCCCAAAATGATGGGCGCTCCTCCCAGGATGGCCACATTAAACGCTATCTGTTCGGTGTGCCTTGCCACTCTCATTATCATCGGGACAGTCTGTTGGCCAACTTCTCCCCCCAACAGCTCTCTGCCGTCAATCGTAGTCACCTGCAAGGGGTTACTTAAAGGGATAGTCTGTATCTGGTGCTCAGCTGCAAACTCCTTACTCATGAAATTACAGGAGCTGCCTGAATCCAAAAGCGCCTTGACCTTTAGTGGGTGTCCGTTTGGCAGTTCTAGTAACACCTCTATCACTAAAGCGGGTCTGGGGGGTTCTGGCATGGGCACTTTCATTGCTCTTTGGCCTGGCTGCTGTGCCCCAACGGTGGCAGCCAGGCGTTGGCTTTTACTTGCTCCTTGCCTTCCTCTTCCTTTCCCCCAACAGCTCCTGCCATCCCTTGCCATTCCTTTCTTTGTGGGCAAACTCTGGCAAAGTGCCCTGGCTGTTGGCAGAGATAACATCTCTTGGCGCTCTTTCCCTCCTTTTTCCGCCCTTCACTGGGATTTGAAACTGCGCGCGCCCGCGCTGTTCCAACTTCCATCGGCTCTGCCGGCGGGAAAGGTGGCTCTGGAATGTCTGGAATGCGGAACTCCCTCCAACGGTCTCCTTTCCCTTCCCGCTTTTCCATAGCCCTCGCCTCCTGGCGCGCTCCTATGGCCAGCGCAGATTTGGTTAACTGGTCCATAGACTCCGCCCTGGGGCCCCGGGAAAGCTCATCTTTGACGGTTGAAGAAAGCCCCTCTTCGAAAAGCATTTGGATGGGCTCCGCCGATAGGTCCCACCCCAATTTGTGAATCAACATGGTAAATTCAGTCCAGTACTCACGGACAGATCTGCTTCCTTGCTGGCAAGCCATTAACTGCCTTCGCACCACCCCCTGCTCAATATCGCTGGAAAACATCAGGTCCATGGCACGAAAAAACTTCCTCGTGTCCTTTAAGATCTCATTATTCGCTGCCATCAGGGGTCTAACCCAATCTTTCGCCCCGGATTCGAGATGGCCAATCACATACGCCACTCGCGATTCCTCATCGGGGAAGTCATCAAACTGCAAGTTTAGAGCGTATTGCATCTCTGTTCTAAAGGCATGATAGTTCCTGGGATCCCCCCCGAATTTCTGCACCAATCCTGGCACCTTTCTGGCGAGCGGGGTGGTTTTCTCCTTTCCCTTTTCTGCATCCTGAGCCCTCCTCTCCTCAAGCCTCGCCGTTTGCAGCGCCAACTGGATCTCCAACGCCCTGTACCTTTCTTCCAGGCTTGGACCTCCTCCAGCTGCTCCTGCTTCCCCGGTTCCGGCTGGATTGCTCATGATGCTTCTCCCTGCACAAGCTGGCTTTCGGAGACTTTCGGATTGCTGTGATGGGACGATGAGCTGCTTGTGCGTAAAATGCAAGTCCCTCAGAGTTTGATCAGGCTTTCAAAGCTCTGCCTGTGACGGAGCCCCTCCAGCATGGCTGCGTCAATCACTAGTAGAATCCGAAAGTGGCTGCTTTCGGAAACGTTTCCAACATAAAAGCTCCTTAACGGAAACACGTCGTCTGGCCTCTCGGCGTGACAGTTTCCGTCGAGGTGTGGGTGTCCCTATAGGAGGTCCTGAGACCTCCCCACTGGTTTCGCTTGAAGCGTCTCTGAGCCATCCCTCCGACTCACTTTCCCTTGGAGTTCTTGCTCGCCCTCTACTGGTTCCCTCTTCCGCTGCTACTGCTCTCTCACCCTCAGTGAGCCTTTGCGCCTCCGGCGCTTTAGATGTCAGTTCCCTGACAGTATACATTTCGGATGCCCATGATTCAGATTAAAGTCCGCCTCAGATACATACAAGTCTGATTTAAATGGACTCTTAACTTGAGAGACTTTTGTGCTTGCTTCTTATTTTTGGTTTTATGCTATATTCAGTCTGAACTCGAGCCCAAATAGATGATAAAGAAGATACGATTGTGCTCTTAATGAGCAGATAAGCTTATAAAATGTAACTCCTGTAGAACCACTTATATATTTTAACTTGATGAAACTTCTAAGATCACTCACACACAAATCTAATAACTCATGGAAAGAGGACATCTTAGACACAGGAAAATGGATGGGCCCAGTTACAGAAAAATCTACAGACAACTGTAGCAAATTTGCTATTCGTTATATTTTTTTTTGTAGAGGCAGATTTTTTTTAAATTATTATTGACTACCTGTAAAATTTCCATAGACAGCAATGGACAAGGTGGTCTATTTTTCCTGGTGGCCATGTAGAAAACAGTGGGAGGTTTCTGCAGAGGAAAAAGGCAGAACGTATCTTAGAACTGTTAATGAAGTATCTGTTCTATAGCTGAAATACACAAAATAAAACTACTTGATAGTAGCAAACGGTGGCCTTTCTGGCTGGGAAAATGACTGTTGTGGAGGAGACCACACACTTTGCTAAGGAGTTGGTTTGTAACTTGGGTGTGTTTCTAGACCAGCACTGCTGTTGAATTCTCGGGCAATAGCTGTGGCCTGAAGTGCCTTTAAACAGCTTAGGCTTAACTCAATGCTGGATAGAGAGCAGACTATTGTTATTCGGTAGGCTGTCTCCGAGGTTTAAACTGCACTGGCATCTCTGTTAAAGATGTAAGTTGATATAACAAATAAATAAACAACAGTAGGGAAATGATACAAATACAGTATAGAATTTTGTAGCAGCGTTAAGGGAAATAACAGTGTTTTTACGCTGTCAGGCCGACAAAAACAGGAACATTGAAAGGTGAATGAACTCAGTTAATTCTGGTTACATTTTAGCCTTATAGCCCAATTTTAACCACATCTACTTGGAAATAAGTTTCAGTGAGCTCACTAATGCTTATGCTCTTGAAAAGTCTGTCTAGGATAGACAGCCTTTAGTTTGTCATCCTGTGCTTGTGGCAGAACTTACCTTTCTAATATTCATGGGGAGGGAGAGGGGGGAATAATTTATTTTTGCTGATCTAAAGTGCTCTTTGTCTTACGTGTAGTCCTCAGGCCCTCCTGATAGGAATCACGCAGCTTCATTGCTCTGCATTTGTGTTTAAATAACTGTGGAGCAGAAAAATTATCTAAATACAGTGGTACCTTGGTTCTTGAACAGCTTAGCTGTCGAACAAATCGGCTCCCGAACACCGCAAACCCAGAAGTAAGTGTTCTGGTTTGCAAACACTTTTCGAAAGCCGAACATCCAATGCGGCTTCCGCTTGGAAGCACCTTGTTTTTTGAACGGTTTCGGAAGTCAAACGGACTCCTGGAATGGATTACGTTCAAGAACCAAGCTACCACTGTACCTAATTTTCCTCTTTTTCTTTTTTCAATGAAAAATTAGGAATCTCAAATTATTATTTACAGTCAACTTCATGAAAGATTTGCATACTAGCTGATCACTCATTTCTATCTTCTATTGAACACACATTCTCTGTTATTTCACATCTTGGCTCCTAAACTGTGTCTTTCCCCTTTCTGTCCAAATAGTATTTTATTTGAATGTGCCCAGCACCATCTACTGGGCAATATCATCATAAAAACACATTGCTAGGATAACTGAAAACACTAGTGTGTCCTATAAAATCAGAAACATGAGATAAAATAAGATGACAGCATATACTGAAAATGAGAAAAAACAGATTAAGGTTTCAAACTGTGTTTTAATGAGCTTTGCAAAGTTTTAAAACCTGTTTTGCGTTTACAGTTTGCAAACAAGTTGTTCCAATGAAAGTATCGTTCCCTTATGATTCCTGCCTCCCAATACAGGCACCTTAAAAGGTAAAGGTAAAGGTAAAGGGACCCCTGACCATTAGGTCCAGTCGTGGCCGACTCTGGGGTTGCGGCGCTCATCTCGCTTTACTGGCCGAGGGAGCCAGTGTACAACTTCCTGGTCATGTGGCCATCATGACTAAGCCACTTCTGGTGAACCAGAGCAGCGCACGGAAACGCCGTTTACCTTCCCGCCAGAGCGGTACCTATTTATCTACTTGCACTTTGACATGCTTTCAAACTGCTAGGTTGGCAGGAGCAGGGACCGAACAACGGGAGCTCGCCCTGTCGCGGGGATTTGAACCGCCGACCTTCTGATCAGCAAGCCCTAGGCTCTGTGGTTTAACCCACAGCGCCACCTGTGTCCCAGGCACCTTAAGTAGAAATAAAAAGTAATCTAAGAGTTGAATTATTTCACTTTACATCTGTTAATGTTGCTTGACTGCTGTTAAGATTTAAGAATATTTGACAAGCTGTACACCTTAACAGGCATACATTAATTATGGACCTTAAGTCTTGAAGCAAAAATAACCCAGCTATATATGAAATATTAAACATCTCAGAAGAACATAGTTCAATGTGAAGAGAGTTGCTGTTTTTCTCCTTCACTTTCAGGCAGCAGTCATCTAACCAACTACCAAACATGGGCTATACATGTTATTAATCACAGGGTTACAGTCATAATCTAAAGCACTGGTTTTTTTGAAGTAAAAAGTAAGTTACCTTAAAAAGAGACAAGTTGTGCGGTGTTGCTCACATCGTAAGTTGGCAAGAATACATTTAAAATCCTGTTAAATGAAAAACAAAAATTATATTTAAGGAAGTAACCTAAATTGTGTCATATATCTGCACCAAATTTTATATATTATATATATATATAATATAGTCAAGTTTATATATACATATATATATATATATATATGTATATATATATATGTATATATATGTATATATAAACTTGACTAGTAGAAAAACTTCGAGGGGTGCCAGTTATCTGAAGCTTGTTACATAGCTGCCCAAGGCAGGACCTACTTGGTGGTGGTGCCCTAATAGGAAACTCTTCCTCCTCTGAAATAGAATTGGCACCAGGTTTTCAGCAGCAGCTAAAAAGACATGCTTGTTTACTCAGGCATTTGTTGGGGTTTAATGCTGTTTGCTCATTATTTTACTGGCGGTCAATATTGTGAATAACATTTTCTTTCTTGCGTTTCGTCTTATATGTATTTCAGTGGTACATCGGGTTACATACGCTTCAGGTTACATACACTTCAGGTTACAGACTCCGCTAACCCAGAAATAGTACCTCAGGTTAAGAACTTTGCTTCAGGATGAGAACAGAAATCGTGCTCCAACGGCGTGGCGGCAGCATGAGGCCCCATTAGCTAAAGTGGTGCCTCAGGTTAGGAACAGTTTCAGGTTAAGAACGGACCTCCGGAATGAATTAAGTACTTAACCCGAAGTACCACTGTACTTTAAAGTTATCTAATGCATCCACTGTGAGACTGTTGTTACAACGAAGGACAGGCAACAAAAAAATTAAATCAGTGTGATAAAATAATTTACCATGGCTTTGTTTCCGTATTTTGATAACAATGAACTTGGTTGTGTCAGGGTGATGTTGTTTTGTTTTGTTTGTTAACATCTTTTGTTGTTAGGCAATTTGGGCCTCCATAGTAACAGGGTAAAGATATAACATGTCTCAATCTGTTCAACGTGGATCCCACAGATTGTACACCACTTCCCTTCCACCTCCCCTGTGCATAAAATCCCTTTTATGCATTATCTATGGAGTAGCACTGTACAGTGGTACCTCGAGTTACAAACGCCTCAGGTTATAAATGCTTCAGGTTACAAACTCCGCTAACCTGGAAGAGTTACCCCGAGTTGAGAACTTTGCCCCAGGATGAGAACGGAAATTGTGTGCCCGCGGCGCAGCTGCAGCAAGAGGCGCCATTAGCAAAAGCTTAACAATGGACCTCTGGAACAAATTAAGTTCGTAACTAGAGGTACCACTGTATCTGCAGCAGGTTAAATGCAAATGATGGTTAACATATGGTTTTTCCAGTAGTGATGTATGGAAGTGAGAGCTGGACCATAAAGAAGGCTGATCGCCGAAGAAGTGATGCTTTTGAATTATGGTGCTGGAGGAAACGCTTGAGAGTCCCATGGACTGCAAGAAGATCAAACCTATCTATTCTTAAGGAAATCAACCCTGAGTGCTCACTGGAAGGACAGATCGTGAAGCTGAGGCTCCAATACTTTGGCCACCTCATGAGAAGAGAAGACTCCCTGGAAAAGACCCTGATGTTGGGAAAGATGGAGGGCACAAGGAGAAGGGGACGACAGAGGACGAGATGGTTGGACAGTGTCATAGAAGCTATCAGCATGAGTCTGACCAAACTGCGGGAAGCAGTGGAAGACAGGAGTGCCTGGCGTGCTCTGGTCCAGGGGGTCACGAAGAGTCGGACATGACTGAACGACTAAACAACAAAAATGGTTAACATTAAATCAAAATTTGAATCCAGGGTTTCTTAGCATCAGGCATGCCAAGTCGTATGGGGCTGAGTAAGCTCAGCACCCTGCCAGAGTTTTCCTCTGGGGGTCCAGCCCTATGAATATTTGTTTCACCTTGCGCATGCCCCCAATGCTTGCATGTTCCTTTCCTCCATGTGGTTTGGCACCAACCAGCTAAGCAGAAGCAGGCAGTCGCAGTGGCGTAGTGTGGGTTATCAGCACCCGGGGCAACGCAAGTAATTTGCGCCCCCTAACCCACGGATTTGCGCCCCCTAACCCACGGATTTCCCTAACCCCCAGATGTTGCGCCCGGTGCGGCCGGCCCCCCCTGCACCCCCCACGCTACGCCACTGGGCAGTCGGGAGAGCCAGGGAGATGGCGCCTTCCTGCAGCAGGGACAGCGTCCCCCTTGGGGGCCAACCCCCAAAATACTGTGCTTGCAGCCAGAGTGCTGCTGAGTGCACCTGGTTAGCGGCAGCTGGCAAAGGAGATGCAGGCACTTGGCAGCAGCTGGAGGAAGGAGGGAGAAAGGCAGGCAGAGCGAGCGCCCTGAACATGCTGCCACTGCCGCCACAAAACACCTGCACTTGCTGCGCTTGTCTGGGTGCATGCCATCCTGACCCCGGGCTCAGAAGGAGCTTAGCATTAGCCATGGAGCATATGCAACATTGTGGGACACAGGTGGCACTGTGGGTTAAACCACAGAGCCTAGGGCTTGCCAGTTGGAAGCTCGGCGGTTCAAATCCCCACGACGGGGTGAGCTCTCGTTGCTCAGGCCCTGCTCCTGCCAACCTAGCAGTTCAAAAGCACATCCAAGTGCAAGTAGATAAATAGGTACCGCTCCGGCGGGAAGGTAAACGGTGTTTCCGTGCGCTGCTCTGGTTCTCCAGAAGCGGCTTAGTCATGCTGGCCACATGACCCGGAAGCTGTACGCCGGCTCCCTCGGCCAATAAAGCGAGATGAGTGCCACAACCCGAGTCGGCCACGACTGGACCTAATGGTCAGGGGTCCCTTTACCTTTACCTTTATATGCAACATTACATCATGGTAATATGGGAAAGGGAAGGGGGGTTTTGCATGGCAGAAAGGTGCAAGGAGAACATTGTGGATCACTCTCAATCCTTTAATAACGATTAAGATATTAGGAAACTAGTTACTGATTATGGACCAGACCAAAAAGGGCAAAGATGCAAAGGAGCAGCTCTGATTTGATGGCAAAAGTGAAGGCAGCATTTCTCCTTGTTAACCTCAGCCACTGAGCCAGGTGATAGGCCTTTGCTTGAGCAAGGCAGAATCTTCACTTTCTAAAATGTGCCATAACTTCTATCAGCAAAAACCCCATAAATAATTAAAGTTAATGCCTGGAAGATGGCACCAGCTACCAATGTGATGACTCAACCTCTTGTACCTTCATTCACTACAGATTCAGCTACAAAAGCTAGGAGTTATTAAAAATGCATGAAGAAATTCTATGAGTATTAATATTCCCCTTCTTTAAATGTTCATTTTGACTTAAGCAGCGTTGGAAGGGGTGATCTTTTTCCAGAAGTCTTTTTCACCTTCCTGACCTGATAACTCTTGTTTCCTCTGAGAAACAAACACTTAACACACATTAGAGGAGCCTCTCACTTTCTAGGGCATGGAATTGCTGAATATTGCTCTCTCGCCTTTTTGTTTCTGCTACACACATTCCCCGCCCCCGCATACTCCTATCAGAGTAAATTTCTGTCAAATGCAGTTCTAATTCCTCCAGCCATTATCAGAAGATTCAATATACAGTGGTACCTCGGGTTAAGTACTTAATTCGTTCCGGAGGTCTGTACTTAACTTGAAACTGTTCTTAACCTGAAGACCACTTTAGCTAATGGGGCCTCCTGCTGCTGCCGCGCCGCCGGAGCCCAATTTCTGTTCTCATCATGAAGCAAAGTTCTTAACCCGAAGCACTATTTCTGGGTTAGTGGAGTCTGTAACCTGAAACGTATGTAACCTGAAGCGTATATAACCCGAGGTACCACGTAATGCTAAAAAATAAATAAATTGGTTTTTAAAGAAATGTAAGACTGCCCCATAAACAAACATATACCTGAGGTCTCTGGGGTCAGGGGCAGCTGGTCTTTATTCGCTCCTCAAATCCTATCTACTCAGCCCACCTGGAATTCAAATCAATCAGCTGGTGGAAAAACCTGGCAATCCCCAGTGGCCAGCCTGGGAATTGCCCAATCTGCTCCCTGGGGGGGGGGGAGTTCTCTGCAACAGGCCACAACAGCTGCTCACCCCCTGACCAGCTAACCAGCCATTCCCATACTATGGGTGCCAATGAGAATGTCATTAGTTGGATCAACATCTTATCTTGCATAGCCATGCATAGCACCTGTTGTGCCTTCTAACCCTAGTTACTATGCCAATGGGACTCAGGTAGTGCTGTGGGTTAAACCACAGAGCCTAGGGCTTGCCGATCAGAAGGTCGGCGGTTCGAATCCCAGTGATGGTGTGAGCTCCCGTTGCTCGATCCCTGCTCCTGCCAACCTAGCAGTTTGAAAGCACGCCAAAAAGTGCAAGTATATAAATAGGTACCACTCTGGCGGGAAGGTAAACGGCGTTTCCGTGCACTGCTCTGGTTCGCCAGAAGCAGCTTAGTCATGCTGGCCACATGACCCGGAAGCTGTACGCCGGCTCCCTCGGGCAGTAAAGCGAGGTGAGCTCCACAGTCCCAGAGTCATCCGCGACTGGACCTAATGGTCAGGGGTCCCTTTACCTTTACTATGCCAATTTAAGCATTAAAGTTTGGGACAGATACCGTACGCCGGGTCTGAGTTCTTCATCCTCCAGTGAGAGTCAGGACAGGTGCTAAGATTCCAGAACCCCTGCCCACCACACTCAAGCCATGCTGCTTGGGCCTCATGCGGTCTTCCTGTCCGCCACCACTGTGGATCTGACAGGGCCTTGCTCAGTGGTCCTGCCACTCCCTGTATGCTCAAAATGGTGGCCGGAGTGGTGTGTTCCGAGCCATCATATTTTGGCAGCTTGCGCCACCGCGCCTTGCCAAGATAACAGCTAGATCCCTAAGCATGCACGCCTTTGAAGAAGAGGACATGAGTGTGGGGAAAACCCCAAGGCTCCCCAATGAAGAACTGAGTCTTAGTCAGGTAGAGTTAACAATGAAGATTAAAGTTTATTTCAAACACATATATTCGAAACGCTGTCACTCTATTCCCTCTCAGTCTTGTCCCTGTCTCTCACTCACTCTGACTCCTCTATCTCCCCTCCCAAAAGAACCAACCGAACTCACTGTCAAAACCTCTTAAAATCAGATAGGCTCCGCCTCTGGGCTTTCTCATTGGTCAACCTATTAACCCTTTCTCTCCCCTAATATAAACGTAACCCCCCAAAATGGGCAAACGCCACAATGAGAAATATATATATTTCAAAGCTTTTGGCATAACGTCTCACAATCGACAGCTGACAAAGAACACAGAAGACAAAAGTTGGGGAAGCAGGAGGCTGAGGTACAAGGACAATGAGAAACTGGCACGTTTGGGGTGGGACATAGCAGATAAATGTAAAAAAGGGAAGGACAAAATACAGACAAGCACAAGAGAGCACTCAAGAGGGGGCTGTTACTGAGGGAGCAATTAACACATAAAAAAGATGAGAGGAAACGGCGAAGTCGGTGAGTGGGGTGAGAATTTCACAGACATGCCCCCCCCCCCCCACTTCAAGCATTGCAGGCAAAACTGTAGACAGAGGAAGAGGCTGGAAGAAAGAGGCCGCATCAAATATGAAAAAATTATCTGCTTTGAGAGAAGGCAGGAAACAAACCGACACTCTATAAGAGATGGAGAGCAGACAATTTCCTTTTGGCAGGTACTTCCTTCCTTTGGCACCAAGAGGATCACAACCCCACTTTGCAGGCATCCCAGTGCCCAACAGAGAAACAAATCTGACAGGGCGCAGTTTTCAAAGTCATGGCTTTTCTGGCCTTATCCTGACATTTATTTTCTCAGAAAACTTAACTTGAATACAGTGGTACCTCGGGTTACAGAGGCTTCAGGTTACAGACTCCGCTAACCCAGAAATAGTACCTCAGGTTAAGAACTTTGCTTCAGGATGAGAACAGAAATCGTACGGCGGCGGCAGCGGGAGGCTTCATTATCTAAATTGGTACCTCAGGTTAAGAACAGTTTCAGGTTAAGAACGGACCTCCAGAACAAATTAAGTTCTTAACCCGAGGTACCACTGTAGTGGCTATCCAAGCCCCAAATGTTACCTTATCTGTTTCCACAGCTCATGCAACAGGGGGGGTTCCTGAGCAAACGCACTGTGTGAATGGTGTAGATGCAGGCAGCTCAGCATGACACAAATGTTCCCAGAAGTTTTTGTTCCATTTAATTTTTGCTCCCAGAGATCAATCCTATCTCTCTATCCATTTGAGTTCAATGAGGCGTACTCCCTGGAAAGTAGGTGCAGGATTGCAGCCTTAGGCTTACTAGCATAGTGTTTCTTCACCGCTACCATTCGCACACAGCACTTCTGCATGGAAATCATTAACAGGAATATATGAACAATATGTGCTAATGGACCCTAAATGTACCCGCGTGCAAGAGAGAAACCACCAGCTTTCGTTTCCAGTACATTTAAGTGCATGTTGGATCCAAACCAGAATGGGATTAGAGACTGAAGGGAAGAAAATCCAACTCTTTGTTTTCCCTGAAAGCTCATTTTCATCTCTTGGAAGTATCTTTCCTCAGTAACAATCATAAAATTATATTGCCGATTCACAATTTGTAACTTGTAGTTAACCACAGGAAGATGTTTATCAGCTTGCAAAGTAATTTTTAGAATGCGGAACACAATTTAATACAAATTCGGCTTAAGTGTTGTATAACTCTCATTTAATTATATTAAACTCGCACGGCTTCCATTCCTGGTGGTTTATGCTGAATGTGTTGACAACTCAAATCAGAACATGAACTGATATTTTCACAAAGGAAAGTGATATAGGAATAAAGCATCAAAAGTCAAGTAAGACATTGTGTATGTAAACTAATATATTGTCACATTTAAATCCCATTATAGAAAACAATGTAAAACTATTCCTGGACTGTACCACTTCAGACCTGCAAGTGTGAGATCTCTAGTTTTAGTGCTCCTCTCATATTTTACACACAAAACTCTTAATGTCGGAGAAGTTAAGTTACATGTCTTTATAACATCTGTTTTTCCATGTGCAAGCAACTTTTAAAAGAAGAAAACAAAACAAAAGGACTGCATTTAATTGTGATTTACCCAGTCTATAGTTTCCAGTGGCAAAGCCCTAAATCAGTTTTATGACACAATGAACTGCCTGTCCCACTTTCACTGAATCAAGCTACCGTAATTTTTCACTGCGCAGCGATCCCTCTTGCTGTTCTGGCTTCTGAGATTCAGAATATTTTTTTTCTTGTTTTCCTCCTCCAAAAACTAGGTGCGTCTTATAGAGCGAAAAATACGGTATTTGGAATCCAGCTGCCATTAGGGCTAATGTGTCAAATCAACGATATGCTAAAGGTCTTTTTGTGGGTATGCAAAGTTTGGAGGAGGTAGGGTCACCATGAGCATTTTGCAGTCACATCTTCTAAACATCAAAATTCAAGAGAGGGAGGTTTTTTAGTAGCGTAAGAGAAAGAGCTGGAAAAGGCCAGTATTGTTATTCAACCTGATTGGGGTTTCAGAATAACGAGAAAGAAGCAAAACTAATTCATTTATTCTATTAATCATGTTTCTGTGATTCCGTACGTCCTCCATTTGAGCTCAGCTGGCTTTCCTGGTTCTTTCCAGCTGCTCATTTTATCTCCTGAATAACCCTGCAAGGTAATTAAACTGAGAGGTGGCCCAGTGTAACCTACTGAGAGCCGCATGAATTCAAGGAGCACTATGCTGGATGATTTAATCCGATTCATAGTGAGAAGACATGATAAATCCAGCTTTTACCATTTATCTTTTAAATACAGCAGGCTTTCCAAGTCCACAGGACAGGGATTTTATGAGATGAATCATAAAACATTAGTAAACAATTTTAGTTAAGTGTCTCTAAACAACTCTCCATCCAAATGTTTTGAAGAATAAACTTCCGGGATCCATCAAGCTCTGATTAATAGACCTCTATAAAACATACATCAACTTAACGTCAATCCAGTCTAATTATCAGATAGCTCTTCCTCATCTTAGCAGTCAGCATGGCACAACATGAACTACTTACGCAAGACTTACTTCGAAGCAGGACTGGTCAGAGCTCAGCCCCAGAATCTGTTTCAAAGCAAGGTCTCAGCCAGGGTTTTGAACATGTGAAACAGAGTAGTATTATTATTTTGTACCACAGAAAAGCCAAAGCCAGCTCTCAGACAGCTGTGACTATGGAACAGGGTTTCCAGGCATGTAAATACAGTTTCCAAGCAGACTTCTGTCCCATGCCTTTTTAGAAATAAAACACTACACAGGAATGATATTTTCAAGCCAAGTGTTAAGGTGCTTTATCATTAAGATAGCGATTTGAAGACTGGGCCTGCCCCACACCTACAAAGTATCCCTGCTTTTCAAAGATAGTTCTTTATGTTACAGTTCTTTATGTTACAGCAATAATATAATACAAAGCAATATTAAATTGTTAATAGACAATCCACTAATTTGTGGGAGAGGCTCAAGTGCAGAATGCAACTTTAAAGGTAAAGGTACCCCTGTACGTTAGGTCCCGTCGTGGACAACTCTGGGGTTGCAGCGCTCATCTCACTCTATAGGTCGAGGGAGCCAGCGTTTGTCTACAGACAGCTTCCGGGTCATGTGGCCAGCATGACCAAGCCGCTTCTGGCGAACCAGAGCAGCGCATGGAAACGCCATTTACCTTCCCGCCGGAGCAGTACCTATTTATCTACTTGCACTGATGTGCTTTCAAACTGCTAGGTGGGCTGGAGCTGGGACCGAGCAACGGGAGCTCACCCCATTGTGGGGATATGAACCACCGACCTTCTGATCAGCAAGCCCTAATGCAACTTTAAGGTAAAGGGACCCCTGACCATTAGGCCCAGTCATGACCGACTCAGGGGTTGCAACGCTCATCTCGCTTTATTGGCCGAGGGAGCCAGTGTTTGTCCGCAGACAGCTTCCGGGTCATGTGGCCAGCATGACAAAGCTTCAGCGCACATAAACACCTTCCCACCGGAGCGATCCCTATTTATCTACTTGCACTTTGACATGCTTTCTAACTGCTAGGTTGGCAGGAAATGCAACTTTAGGTGGATGCAATTAAAACAATTAAAGTGCTTTGTTACCCTAGTGCAACAAACCCACTTCAAAAATCCCCCAGACTTTTTCCAATTAGGAAAGTGATGGGGAAAGTGCTGGAATGAACAAATGATTAACGGGAACACCCTGCAAGCAAATTATGTTGGATGCAAGATGACTGCTCATTGTTGTAAGCAAATCAGAACAAATGCTCAACAAAGACCAGAGATAGTCTCCCTGTTCGCGTAAGCTTTGTGGAAGCGAGTTAAGATGAATACCAAATTAATAGGTCATCTGGAGGAGCCCGGTGGTGTTCTTGTGTGGAATAGAAATAAATTCCTGAAATTCAGACATTGAGGGGGTTGTAAAATGCCAAAGGGTTGTTCTGTCTAAATGATAAATATGTTTCTGTTTTTAAAAGTGTTCCCTCTAGGTCAGGCTTAGGCTGTAATTTTGATGAACAGAGTAGCTCTAATCTACACCTAAGTGCCAGGATAGTAAATCATCTTGGGTAATACAGTCAACTTCCTTTAGAAAGCCCATGAATTTTGTTTCTGTGCTGTTCATTTGCACTACTTGCAGTTGTGAAGTGAAAACATTTATAGAGGCCTCCTCCTTCCCCTCAGCCCCAGGAGTTTAGAAGGCTTTTAAAGTACCTTTTTATTTCTTTATTCCATTATTCAATTCCCCTAAGTAGGCATATTCCTATAGAGTTTAAGCTTCAGTCTCTTGCAATATAAAACAAGAGGAATGAAGGCACTGCTGAGTCTAAAATATTAATAATACATAAAGGTTAGTGGAGCTAAACGTTCCTATAGGTGACTGGCAAACACTCTCCCTTTCTCGGAAGAAGATAACCTGCTAAAATCTAATTATTTGAGGGAGATATATTTCATAATGCAATAAATAAAGAACATATAGTGCACACAAGCCTTCATCTACTGTTGCTGCCGGACCGTCTCAATTTGTTTCTAAGTGGTGATTAGAAGCGAATACCACACAAGTTCCACTAAAATTGAAGGATGGATGTGTAACATGCTTGGAGGATTCTACCAACGAACACAAAATTCCAGTAGCATTCTTCTATGCCATTCCTCTGCTACAGACTTTGCATCAGACCTCTTACACCTTCTTTGCTAAAATGAGAATTTCTGTTTTAACACTTGCATTGCTACCATCATGAACTATATCACTCATGAAGTTCATTTAATAAAATACGTTTTACCCTTCTCTCATTTTTAAAAACAAAAAAGGACTCTTAATAGACTTTTTTTTTTACAGATGCATGACAGTTTCAAAGTTAAAATACTAATGATTAGTATATCCTTTCCAGATTACCAGCAATTTCAAAGTGAGGTGCAGCTCAATCCTTATATTCATTATATTGTATTCATTTTTATCGGGTCTTACCTGAAGGTAAGGCACAAGATTGCAGTATTCATTGTTAATTCATTTTCTTCCCAGAACTTCATAAGCCAGGAAAGTCAAGGAAGTTCTCATTCTTAAAATATTTGGAAAAGGTAATTCTCATTTCTGTTTTTCACTTCAAGCAACTGGAATATGTGGTTATATAGCACATTGCTGATACTTAAGTGAAAAGGAGGGGAAAAGGCTGGCAATGATCTCCTGATTTGGAAAATTTGAAGTTACCTTGTGTACATAGGAGATTAGGAAGATAATGCAATAAATGTGCATAATACTCTATTACTCACGCAGCAATGTGTTCCCATAAAACACATTACAGTGGTACCTCGGGTTAAGTACTTAATTCGTTCCGGAGGTCAGTACTTAACCTGAAATTGTTCTTAACCTGAAGCACCACTTTAGCTAATGGGGCCTCCTGCTGCCGCCACACCACCAGAGCACGATTTCTGTTCTTATCCTGAAGCAAAGTTTGTAACCTGAAGCACTATTTCTAGGTTAGCGGAGTGCGTAACCTGAAGCGTATGTAACCTGAAGCGTATGTAACCCGAGGTACCACTGTATACAGATACAATCTTAGCAATATTTACAGTTATTTTTAACCCTGTTTCTCTACCTTTTCTAAAGGAAACAGGCATTCAGTAGGAATGCGTAGCTGGCATAGATATGGTTAAGCAGCACTGAGTTATACTGTACAGTGGTACCTTGGATTAAGTACTTAATTCGTTCTGGAGATCCGCTCTTAACCTGAAACTCTTCTTAACCTGAAGCACCACTTTAGCTAATGGGGCCTCCCACTGCCGCCACGCCACTGCTGTGCAATTTCTGTTCTCATCCTGAAGCAAAGTTCTTAGCCCGAGGTACTATTTCTGGGTTAGCGGAGTCTGTAACCTGAAGTATACGTAACCTGAAGCCTATGTAACCCGAGGTACCACTGTACATTCTTTCATGAGTGGAAAAAACCTGTAGCATTTCTTGTGCCCATTAAAAAAAATCGAACCTGATAATTCTGTCCCTTTTCCTATCCCTGTTACTGCTTTAAAATCTTATGAATATCCATTCAGAAAGCAGTCCCAAAGTTCAGTGAAGCTTGCCCTATGGACAGTGTGCACAGGATTGCAACCTGAACATAATATTCATAACTTTATATGGCAGCTATTAAAGGCGTGTTACCCTGTTACGTCCTAATACAATTAATACTACTCATTCCTCCTTCACCAGAAAAATGAAGAGTACAATGGGGAGGGGGGGTAGATGAAGAGAATGGCAGGTGCTTCTACATATGATATCAATACCCACAAATCACAGATTCATGACTGGCTTGAGTAAGCCATTCCTATCGCCAAGAGAGATTTCTCACCTATTTCGCTCATGAAACTGAGTGCATAATGTGCCCAAGACCCAGCAGTAAAAAACCTGCTCTTGTAAAAACAAGCAATAACTTCGACATTAGAGTTCTTCATATGACAAATTGTAATTCACCTGCCAATACAGATTAGATCATATGGTTTTCTACAGTACGGTATCATAAGCAGATGATGGGTGACAACACGCTGAAGAGAATTTCTGTAGTGTCATCCTACGCATCTCTACTTTGAAAGAAGTCCCATTTAATTTGATTTGGTTCCCATTTCATCTGAGGCTCTTGTATATGCCACAAAGGTTAAAATTGTTTTCTTGGCCTATAACTCAATCAGTTTAAACTACATTTCTCCACCAGCTGTTGAAGAACCATCAGCACAGGTCAACTTTGCAAAATAGAACTTGTTTGCAACTGAAAATAAGGTGGCATTTTGATAGCTGGTGCTAAGGCAAGACTGAACTGTGATTATCCACATGTGCATGATTATTATTTGAATCTATGTCATGCTAGCTGACCTGCATTTTCTGCTAATGATAGATGCTCCTGTGCCAATTATGTATTTTTCTTTTGTTCACCACCATATTTATATCTGATTATTCTATTTATATCCGCTGTCATGAGAATGCAAGGCTGCCCTGTCCATTGCTATTTAAAACCTTGCTATGGCATATGATGGAAACAAATATTCATAACTGGAACAATTTAACAATGGATTTACTCCTAGTAATGACTGCTCTAGAACAGCAACAACAGAAGGTGGCTATCTGTATGCTGCTAGGGTGTTGAAGGGGTGACACTTGGGACAACCATTAAGCCACTTCTTTGAACACAAAATGAGAGGGAATTTCTCATATCCTGATTGGGGCTGTGCCTGCCAAACAAGAAATGGAGCTCTGCATGCACCTGTCTAGAACCATTTTTCAAGCAAATCACTTGCAGTGATGGACAGGCCAAAAGAAGTACAATAATCCCACTTTGTTCCTTCTGCCTGCATCCTGACTGGCTCAATCCTTGTAAGGACAACTGTTTATATATTCTTCTTTATCTAGTTTTGGGATGTCATATCTTGCTAGTTTGTCTGGTATTAGACTCATCCCTGGCAACTTTAATACAGTAGTACCTCAGGTTAAGAACTTAATTCGTTCTGGAGGTCTGTTCTTAACCTGAAACTGTTCTTAACCTTATGTACCACTCTAGCTAATGGGGCCTCCTGCTGCCGCCATGCCACTGCTGCACAATTTCTGTTCTCATCCTGAAGCAAAGTTCTTAACCCGAGGTACCATTTCTGGGTTAGCACAGTCTATAACCTGAAGCTGCTGTAACCTGAAGCGTCTGTAACCCGAGGTACTGTACGACCATATTATGAAGTTTATTTAAAGCCTTTTACAGGAAAAATCAGTTCGTTTCACTGTAAGCCAAAATAAATGCATGTGCCATTTGAGGGGGGTGATTTGTGTACATACCTCCTTGTCAATCACAGCAAGTTCTGAATCAGATTTACATATAACTGAAGCAGGGCGTCTTGTATTAGTCAACAGGCAGGTTTCCTTCGGGGAATAAAAAGAGTTTCAAGTTTATCTTCATATAGGATCGCATAGAAGTATGTGAAGAGTTTACTACCAGAATTACAGTATATTAAAATATAGAAGTAGCTACAAACAATACCTCTGACACCCAACTGAGAAAACATCTCAAAAACACATGAGTAGAGAGGTTACTTGTTATTTAAAACATGTAATTGGAATTATCAGAAAAAGAAAATATCACTGAAGAGCGTCTCTTTCATATCTCTACACTGAAAAGCAGCATTTCCCACAAATTGTTTGACAATACATGGACGGCAATAATTACCCCTATAAAATTTCCCTCTTCAATTTCATATAATGTTTCAGGGGTTAAAATCGTTGCATCATCTATAACGACTTTTAGTTTGCCGGACAACACTAAATAGCATTCCGTTGCTACATGTCCTTGACGGATAATGATTGTCCCAGCTTCATACCTGTTTTGAAAATATAACAACATCAACAGAAATTACTGCAGGTAAAATAAAGGGGGGGGTGCAGCTATTAGTAGTTTGGTGACCAAAATGAAAACCTTCATTAAGGCGTGGATATCATTTTTAAAAATATTTATTATCCTATGAGTGGATCTTCCTAACCACAGAACCATCTTAGAGTGCAAGTAAAAGAATAAAAAATATTAGCCTTCTCACTAATGAAGGAATCCAATGACCACTTACTGTTGGTATATCATTGATTTTAATAAGACTTCTGCTGGTAGGCATTTTTATATCAGCCAAATGAAGAAGTAAATTACTGTGGGACATTTTCAGGCAGGAGACTCTGTGTGTGTGTGTGTGTGTGTGTGTGTCAATCAGACCACTTATAGGGCCACTTACAGACCCTTGGAAGACTGCATAAACCTCACTGACACTATCCATAGACTGCTCCCACATCTCTGCATCTACATCTCTGCATCTACATCTCTACTGGTGGTAGTAGTGACTATATTGGTTAAGAACTAAAATCAACAGGCAGTGCTCATATAAAATTGCTCTGGCCCCAGTACAAATTTGTAACACAGTTCTGCATCAGCAACTCGCTGTTCAGAATTCAGAGTTACTATTCTTTCTTTATTTGGCAATCACTCATATCCAAGTAAGATTGTCTTCCATGAACATGGTCTTAATAGTGTGTCTGTAAGTGACTGTAGAGGCCAATTATGGATCCACACATCCTTCCACAGTGGGGACATAGGTTGCCAGGCGGGAGTTGATCATGGTGAGGATTTGCCAAACGTGCCTTCCTCTTAGCACGTTTCTCCCTTGCGTCCTGAGTTTGTGCCCCTTCAAAGTTTATGATGCCCTTGGTAGAGGCTATTCTCCAACTGGAGCGCTCGCAGGCCAATGTTTCCCAGTTATCTGTGCTCATACTGCATTTTTAAAGATTTGCTTTGAGAGAGTCTTTAAACCTCTTTTGTTATCCACCATCCTTTTAGCTTTCCATTCTTAAACTGGGAATAGAGTAGTTGCTTTGGAAGACGATAATCAAGCATCCAAACAACATGACTGGTCCATTGAAGTTGATGTTGAAGAATCATTCCTTTGACACTGGTAATCTTTGCTTCTTCCAGTACACTGACATTAGCTCAGAGTTGCTATTAACTGTACATAAAAATCCTCAAGCATAATTCAGTCCTAGTTTTTTCCTTCACTGTAATGGACTTTCAGTTCCACCTGAGTCACTCTAGAACCTGATAAAGTGTTCCCTGACCTTGTTCCCATATGCTTGGTAGGTACTGGAAATGGAGAATTCAGAAATGTTAACAAGTCCCATCCTCTCTTTCTGACTGACCCTCCTTGTTCCTGACTGAATCCTGGAAATAATTAGTAACCCATTTATGCAATTTAGGAAATGGCTTAAAATAGCACCCCATAAATTTCCTGGATATGTGAATTTATGCAAGTCACTTCCAATTGCTGAGTCTTGTTTACAAAGGCACGGCTGCAAGAATGGCAGAGGCAGTTTTACTGCTTTGTAAAAAAAATTATTTAAGTGTGTACAGTTACGCAGTGCGGTGCAGACTGAATTAAAAAGATACACCTTTGGAGAGAACTTATTTGGTAGTGTTTGCAGGTTTGCAAGACTTTTCAAATAATGCATGTTTCTTTTAAAAATAAATGAGTGATGAACAGATAAACATATATGGAATGGGCTTTTCTTTTTTTTAAGAGAAGGCAGACTATCTGAATACGAGTGACAAGACTGATCAGCGATTTGTGCCACGGATATGTGTGTCTATCATGCAAATTACAAAACTAGGCTCACAGCACAGGTGCAGAGCCTGCCATGGCTTGTACCCTTAAGTAACATCTGTCTTCACCCCAACATTTTTCTGTGTATAAAATGAGGATTATTATTTCCCTTGTTCAATTAAGGGTGGCGAGAATTAAAAAGCATGATTCACATTTTACACAGTAAGGGCTGTAAAGCGTGCAATTTTAATGCAGCTTTGTAAATTATTCTGTGAGAGCAGCAGTTCCTATTAACTAAATTGGGTTTTGCTTTATTTTGTCTTAGTCACCAAAGGTCCAGAAGCTCTCCATTAGAAGGCTCCTTGTTGAAATCATAGAATACCAGAGAAGAATTATGTAGCTTCCACTTGTCAATATTTTATTTTAACAGGGCAGGGCATTTCTGAAGTATGATAAATATTTAATCAAAAGGATTTCAGCCTTGTTGAAAAATGTTCACCTTCTGACCCAGCTTTCTGAAGGAAGCTTATGGAATGGATCCCATCCTCAATACACAAGTAGCGCCCAGGCTTCTTACTTACTCTTGGTAGATGAAAGCTTGGCACAGTTGGAGTTGTGTTTCGCTAGGCAAGCACTGAAACGCTCTGTTTGTCTTCAAACATGCTTGTATCTGAAAGAAGAGCATATTTTATGCTTAAAAGCTGGGCTCATGGATGCTGCTGGATTAACTGTGTGCTACGCATGCAACACTAGGAGCTTTCTGTCATGAAGACCGTGGCTCAATTTATGGGATAACCAGCCTCATATAACTAACATGCTTAAGTCTACTTACTACATGCAGGGGTTAAAACCATAGAGTAAGCTGTCTTGCCAGGCTTAGCTGGCTCACTCCCACCCAGCTTGGGAGGAACTAGGTAATCAGGCCTATTATTCTTCCCCAGTCTACATGAGAAATGTAATGTATAAAGAGGACTGAGTTGGTTGCTCCAAGCTGAGACAACATAGTTCTTACAAGCCACTCTTGAATTCCTAGAACAATCATTTACAAACTTCCACCACTGTAACTAAGCCAAGTTTTATGGCCTGTGCAACTTTTTCTGAATGCTGTATGGAAAAGCACCTGAATCTGAGCTTTGGAGAGTTTGTAAATAAACCATTTTTAACTTCCCTAATAGGGAATTTTGGAAGGTCATATTTGAAGGTCTAACAGCCTATCTTTCCACATTTTAGTTTGCTGTCTATTTTGTGATTTTAAATCTTTGCTGGGGTTCTCTCATCAAAGAGCACTTGCCCCAAACTTGGACCTTGGCATCCAGGAATTCTCCTTTTTATATTTTTTTTCCCATTGCAGTAGGCACAATTCAGACATGAACTACACTTTAGCATTTCATAAATGAGCCACAAAGAACATTGGACTTGCACTTCCATCTCTTCATTTAGCTATGAGGGAGGTGTTTTATTTTGTTCCCATAGAGCCCACAGAGCGAGGCAGGTCAGTTATTGCAGCACCAAAGAGAGCTTCTTGTGAACAACTTGCTGCAGCAAAGACTGGAAGTGAATTGCAGCCTTTTGAGCCTCTGATTACAGTCCACTCTGTTTCAGAGAGCTAGAGACAAGAGCCAGCCTTCTGTCCCAGAGATGGGCACTTTTTCTGTGCTCCAACTACCGCACTCCCTGTGCTATCATACTGGGAGGAACTTGGTTCCTCAGAGCGTGAAGGAAGCTGCTGATGAGAGTACTGGTTCTAGTTCTTTCAGTGCTATTGCTGTGGGGTATAGTTCAGTGTTCTGCCAGCCAGCTCAGGTTTAAAAGGTAAAGGGACCCCTGACCATTAGGTCCAGTCGGGGCCGACTCTGGAGTTGCGGCGCTCATCTCACTTTAGTGGCCGAAGGAGCCAGCGTACAGCTTCCAGGTCATGGGGCCAACATGACTAAGCCACTTCTGGCGAACCAGAGCAGCGTACGGAAACGCCATTTACCTTCCCGCCGGAGTGGTACCTATTTATCTACTTGCACTTTGACGTGCTTTTGAACTGCTAGGTTGGCAGGAGCAGGGACTGAACAACGGGAGCTCACCCCGTCGCGGGGATTCGAACCGCCGACCTTCTGATCGGCAAGTCCAAGGCTCTGTGGTTTAACCCACAGCTAATCACCAACATAAACTGTGCTCAGCTGGTAGCACTATAATCTCTGACTCAGTGTCCTGGTCATTACTGGACTCTGCAGTCCACCATCATATAAGTTACACCTGCTCAAATTATCTTTTCTATACAGCTGTTAAAGATCCTATCTGCCCACACTACTGTCCCAAATGGTGGTATTCTCTTTTATCTTTGGATCACACAATTTATCCTCACAGCATTTATGTAGAATAAAGGAATATCGGGTACGTCCATTGACAGGGGACGCTGAGGCAGAATTATAGAATATGCAAACACATCAAATTTAAATGAGCTGAAGTTCCAGATTTGTCCCCCAGAAGATACTGAGCTGTCAAATCCTTACACAGCTCACCAAAACCACTGGTTTTAATGTGGCAAGGACCAGTCATATGTACAGTGATCCCTTTATCATTCAAACCCATGTCACCGCTCTTTTATTTCTGCCTGCCAAAATCTTTTCAATAACATCGTCTCCAATTCACTGAGATTCTACTTTCATGTGCCAAAACAGCTGTCCATGTCTCCCGCCAGCTCAGCCTGCCTGGCTAAATATACTTGTTTTTCACATCTCCTTTTTCTATTGACCGTAGGCTACTAACACCTTTCCCCCTTAACTATAGTTTATAACATTCTCTCTAACTCTGTGCTACAAGATTGTTAATGGAAAGGGGTAAGAAGCTGGTGTTGAGTCACGTAGTAAAGCCATTAGTGTCATCCCCTATGCTCTGTTTAAAATATCGTTTCTGAACTCCGGAGGTCGCTTAATAATTTGTGGGGTATAGTAGGGCTCACATTTCCTTCTTTCAAGGAATATCACAATGTGATAAGCAAAAAAAGATCACTTAGTATACATCTAACTGTTAGAATTCCTGCTCCATGTTTGCAGTCATGGGATTTTTGTCTTTCACATGATGGTAAAACCAGGCAGAAACCAAGGTTAAAATCTGTCCAGCCTTGCAACTAATTACGCAATCCACTCTATCCCTCTTCTCACTTCTGCTTGCCTCCTGGACCTGGGAGCAGGGCTGGCCCTCCCATGCAGTGGCGTAGCGTGGGGGGGCAGGGGGGGCCGGCCGCACCGAGCGCAACATCTGGGGGTTAGGGTTAGGGGGCGCAAATCCATGGGTTAGGGGGCGCAAATTACTTGCCTTGCCCCGGGTGCTGACAACCCACGCTACGCCACCGCTCCCATGAGGCAAGGTGGGGCAACAGGGGCAGCAGATCTAGCCTCCAAGGAACACATCCCATGTAGATCTTCACTTCCCACACACCCTGTTCCTAATGAAGAGCTTCATTCCCCTCCCTTCTACCCTCTTTGTGGTTCTTTGTGGTTTGCCTCATGTGCCAAACTGTCTTGTGCTGGCCCTGCCTGGTGTGATAGGAATGTTGAGGTCTTAGATATATGGTAATGTTCATAAGCGTACCAACCAAGCACGTACATAGATCAGCACAGGAAGACTGGAACCATTTTGATTCCTAAACTGAGCAAATGTTTTCTCTGCAAGGTCAAAGTGGGAAACCTCCCCATTGTCTCTTTCCTCACAAATCCTGTCTTAAGGGCACATTTGAGATATGAATAGGGTGGAAAGGAAGTGGCAGTGGGCAACTGGTTTACAAGTGGCTGGGGAAACCCAGCCAGATGGGTGGGGTATTAATAATAAATTGTTGTTGTTGTTGTTGTTATACAATTTTAGAAAAAATCTAAATAACTGCATTAGCAACTATCAGTTGTTGTATGGTTTGTTTTGTTATTACTGATAAAGGTACGCACAACTACTTATATAAAACATGTTTAATGAGTCAAAGAAATACATATCTGGCATAGGATCAGATGCAAAAAGACATCCTAGGTTGCTGATTGCTGCCTTAATAAACAAAGCAACACTTTGTTACGCAACATTAAGAGGTAGAAAGTTTTGTCAATATTTGTCAGATGCCTTGCAATGAGACTTGCGTTCACAAAAAAGCTTTTCATACTGAAACACTTAAACAAAAAAAAAATCTATGAGCTCTAAAAGCCTGTTTATTTTACAGATAGCTAACAAAATGTTTCTTTATACATTAGTATGTGACAGGTGATTGTGCAGCTTGCTTATGGAGGAAGAGCTAAAACTATAACTTCCCCATAAAAGCCCTTAGAGGATGGAAAGACGCCCACCACTTATTAAATTTTTTCATCGCTAATCTATATTAGACAAACACTGGAGACTCTCTGTTAGAAACAGAAATAACTAAAGGCTGCTTTTGACTAAAGACTATCTCTTACCTTTCTCAAGAGGACTATGTTTTCTAGTGTCTCTAACATAAGTATGCAGCCCAAGTGGTTCTCTGTCATGACATACTACTTTGGAAGCTGGTCCTGCAGGATGCTGATTTTAGGTCTGCATTCCTAAGCACATTTATGTAGATGTAAGATTTTGATAGAGACATCACCTTGCCAACAAAGGTCCGTATAGTTAAAGCCATGGTTTTCCCAGTAGTGATGTATGGAAGTGAGAGCTGGACCATAAAGAAGGCTGATCGCCGAAGAATTGATGCTTTTGGATTATGGTGCTGGAGGAGACTCCTGAGAGTCCCATGGACTGCAAGAAGATCAAACCTCTCCATTCTTAAGGAAATCAGCCCTGAGTGCTCACTGGAAGGACAGATCGTGAAGCTGAGGCTCCAATACTTTGGCCACCTCATGAGAAGAGAAGACTCCCTGGAAAAGACCCTGATGTTGGGAAAGATGGAGGGCACAAGGAGAAGGGGACGACAGAGGGCGAGATGGTTGGACAGTGTTCTTGAAGCTACCAGCATGAATTTGACCAAACTTCAGGAGGCAGCAGAAGACAGGAGTGCCTGGCGTGCTCTGGTCCATGGGGTCATGAAAAGTCGGACACAACTAAACGACTAAACAACAACAACAACAAAGATTTTGATCCCACTGGCTATACAGTGGTACCTTTGTTCCTGAACGCCTAGGCTCCCATACAAATTGGCTCCTGAATGCTGCAGACCCAGAAGTGAGCGTTCCAGTTTGCGAATGGTTTTCAGAAGCCAAATGCATGATGTGGTGTGATGGGACAATGAGCTACTTGTGCGTAAAAGGGTTGGTCCCTCAGAGTTTGCTCAGCGTAGCAAAGCTCTGCCTTGAGCGGAGCCCTTTGGCATGGCTCCGTCAGTCGCTGGTAGAATCCGACAGTGGGTGTCTGCGGAAACGCTTCCAGCATAAAAGCTGCTTAACGGAAACACGTCTCCTGGATTCCCTGCGTGACAGTTTCCGGCGAGGGGTGGGGGTTCCTAAAGGGGGCCTTGATACCTCTTCACTGTTCTCACTGGAAGTGTCCCAGAGCCTCTCCTCCGCTTCCTTTCCCTTTGGAGCTCCTGCTCCCCCCCTACTGGTTCCCTCTTCTGCTGCAGAGTCTCTCCTATTCTCCTGGAGCCCTTCCGCCACCTGTTCTTCCGATGGCAGTTTCCTGACATGTGGCTTCCAACTGAGTGCAGGAAGCTCCTGCAGCCAATCAGAAGCCGTGCCTTGGTTTTCGAATCATTTCTGGAGTCGAACAGACTCCCAGAATGGATTAAGTTCGAGAACCAAGGTACCACTCTATTATTATCTTTAATGTACAAAATGGTTGTCAGATTGCAACTACTTAACCAATTCCTGATCCTGTAATTGGTTTACCACTGCCAGGATGTATGTGTTATCAGCTGCTATTGGGTGCGGGAACTCTTTGTTCTTTTAACATTGACCAAACTTTTGTTAAAACGACAGCAACCTATTTGGGGATTTGGGGGCAAAATGAGAAAGAACTTTTTTTAAAAAAAAGTATTGTAAACAAAATGCAGTACTGTGGCTAAATATTTACACAAAAGCAATAATTACTTACAAATATAAGATGATAAATTCAGCACATGCCTTTCCATATTAATGCTTCAAATATTTTATTTATTCATTTATTATTTGCATTTTCAGCCTGTCATTCAACTAAAATATCGCAAAATAATGTGCAATTAAAATAATAAAATAATACCACGAAAATGACTAGTATCAATATTATCATATGATGACAGTACAAAGAATTTCTTCTCTCTCACCTTTAGAATGTCTTCCTGCCTTCTTTGGTTTGGACAAATATGTAACAGACGCTTAAGCTTTTCAGAACCTTTCTTTGGCTACACAAAGAAAATGTACACATTATCCAATAGCCCTTTCATTGACTGTAGCCTAGCTATTCCCTAGTTACTTATACAGACCGTATAAAGGCATTCATTGCAGTCATGGGTATCTCTTTCAACTCTATATTTGTATTGGTTTGACTGTTTTCTAAAAATGGGTTACAACATACAGACATAATTCTTCAAGAATGTATTCCACATATATAATAGACCTCTGCATTTCTTAGAAGTAAAACCCACTGAATTTAACAAAGATCATACCCAAACAAGCATGCCTAGAACTAAAGCCTGCTGTGAAAGATTTGTGAAACACTTTTGAGAGCAAAATTGCTCTGTCTGTAGCAAACATGATCCCACAATTAGCCTAGACCCCTTGGAGATCCTGAGAGCACCATCCAGTTTCAGCCTATGGGATCATGTCTTTTTAAAAACTATTGTTCTTGGAGCATTCTTGCTCTCTAAGAGAGATTTGTTTTGTTTTTGTTAGCTTGACAGGGGTGCTCCCCAGGAGTCAAAGGTGTGCTTGGCGGATGTGCTCAACTCTCCACAAGTAGGGAAAGACTCAAGTCTCCTTAGGTGAGAAATGAGGAGACAATGTTTGTATTGTTCCAGGTGAGGTAGAAATGAGTCATATATATATATCAAGGGCACTACAGATAAAATTAGCAAAATCCTCCATAAACACAATATCAAAACAGCCTTTTGCACCAACCAAAAAATAGCCAATATCCTCAGAAACCCCAAGGATAAAATCCAGTTGGAAAACCAAGGGGTCTATGAAATACCCTGCAAAGTCTGCCCAGCCACGTACATTGGACAAACAAACAGACGAATAAATGCACGTATCGCAGAACACAAGAATGCCGTCAAAAAAGAAGAAAAAACTTCCTCTCTTTTCCAACACATGAAAGAAACAGGACACGAAATTAATTTTGCAGATTCCAAATTGCTCTTTAACATGGAACATCACCACAAGAGAATAATCATGGAAGCCATCGAGATAGAGAAACACCCTCACAACATGAACAAGCGTGACGACACATCCCGCTTGCCAGACATCTGGAAATTAGCCCTCCCCACAAAAACTGACACCAGATCCAGAGGCACACAGAACGCTATCACCAATCAACCACACCAGACCCAAACCCAGACCCTCTCCACAGATAAATTACAGACACCATCCAGTAGCCAAACCATGGTGGCACCTCCGGATGCTGCACCCCCCTGCAATCCCTACACAGATCTGGCTGACACAGGCCACAAAACCACAGCTCGCCCCTATACACGAAGCCAAGCCAGAGCACAACTAAGTGCAGTACAGCCATCTTCTCAGAAAAACTCTTCACAAAGTTCAAGAGGTCAAGACACAAAGACTTTAGCAACTAATCCACACCTAATGACCCACCTAAGTGGTACTCAGGATATCACTCAAGAAATCACTCAAGATATCCCTCAAGTAATTAAGGAACAAAAGAAGAAAAGGCACACTAGCCTGGGAACTTCCTCTCTGCCCAGAACATTGGAGGCTATACACCACACCCCCTCAACAGTATTTATAGGAACTCAAACACTGAGATCCTGCTCTGTTCCAGTAACAAGAAGCCGAAAGCACCAGCCTGAAGATGACGAGTGAGACCTCGTCGAAACGTCGCCTAGACACCCCAACTTTTACACGGGAAGACACCCGAGGACACCAAAACCTGCATTCCTGTACCCGTGAAAATCTACGAAAGCATATATATATATATATATATATATATATATATATATATATATATAGATAGATAGATAGATATATTGCTCCCTTATTGGATTGTTCTTCAGTGGACCTATTTGCATATGCATGATGATTGGTTCCTGAATACTCAGGGTTTTATTGAAGTGAAAACTGATTGGGTGGACTGATGTGGTGGGTGCAAAAAAAAAGTGGTGGTTAAGTGACTGGGTATGATAGCATGGTTCCTGAATTTCTGGTTGTATTACATGTTAGGGCCTTTCAGTAATATCTATTATTATTTTTTTGATAAATACGACTTATGTTGCATTTTGATGTATTTGGATATTTACGAGTTGCTTTTACGGGGTTGTTTTTGTACCTTATTTTGGTTTAATTGCGTTGCTTAAAATGTTTTTAATAAAAAAATAGATATAAATCATTTAAAGATTTGTTTTCAATATAGAAGAGCATAGAAGTTAAATAAAAATAAAGCATAGACATAAAATAACAATAAATAACAGATTAATATAATAGTAGTATATACAGTAACTAGAATGGAGGAGGCGCAAGTGGATTGCAAAGCCCAAGTAAATAAAAACAGGTTTTAACAAGGACCAAAAACGTAACACTTATGCTGTGGCAAATGGAGCTGGAAGTTCTTTTTGCTCATGTAATGGGCTCTCTGGATCCAGCTCATTGTTTACTAGAAACAAATCCAATTTTAGGTTTCACCCTACATTATTCTAATCACACTTTCCCCAAATAAAAACTTGATGTCCTTAACTTCTCCCAGTAATGAACTTAGTCCTGACAATAATAACATCAAAATAGAGCAAATCTGTAACTCTTTGGACTTAAGAGAAGGACAGAAATTTTCTGAATAAATTTTTCTCATCAAAAGCAACATTTTCCACTTAAAAAAAACCCCCAAAATGTTAACAGAATTACACCTCATCTGTTAATGTTCATTATAAAAGTGCTATATTAATAGTGTCAAATCATTTGATTTGCTCTGCCAGAAATATAAGTGCTTTGGATGGGGCATGCCAGCCAGCAATAGGGAATGGGCATGACATTACAAAATATTATGTTCTGCGCAAATGCTCACAACTGAGAAACGATCCCCTAAATAGCACTTGGCACCATTACTTCCACTTTGCAGGTAGGGAAATAAGGCTGAGTTCATGATCTGCCACTTGGGTCAGTCAATGGCAGAAGCTAGAATGGAAATCCAGTTTTTCTGGGTACGTATCCAACATTCAGGGTAATGAGTCATGCTGACTTCAAACCTAGAGATGCGCTTGGTAACTTCAAGCTATTTAAAGTGAAAACACGTTGTAGTTTATCATTTACACCCCACCCATCAGGCTGGGTTTCCCCAGCCACTGTGGGCAGCTCCCAACAGAACACTAAAAACAGAATAAAACTTCAAACATTAAAAACTTCCCTAAACAGGGCTCTGCAGTTCATTATATCCCCCCCAACTACACACAATGTAGGAATAATTTTATTTGAACATTATTTAAATCTAACAGAATTCTTCATATAGAAATAAACTTGTATTGGTATAAAATGTGGCCCATTTGCACCCCAGATTGTATTCCATAATCAGCTCTGAATTGCCCCAGTAATAACAGCACCAGATAAACAGAAGACATTTCAAGTTTTCCAAGCAATTCGCATATATATATGATCTAAGTACTCCTTACAAGAGTACTGAAGCACAGGATAGTATTACTATCCTCATATTATAAAAGGATGGCAGACTGATTATGACTAGCAAGCAAGAGACACAGCAACCAGGCTTTTAGAGATTTAAGGACTCATGAAACATAAAAAAAAAAATACTCACAAATTGTTTTTTAGAATAATCACTGACATTAAACAAATAGTCACTTTTGAAGTTCATCTGCCTCTCCAGGTAAAATGTTGCCCATTGCACCGCCTGACTCCTTTCAATATATCTGCACAAGAAAAAAAAATGTGTGGCATTGGCTGTTTTGGAGTAAAGAGATTACACAATATTTATCTATTTTTATTCTTATCTAGCACTTTCTCAAAAGAGACATCATGGTTTGCATGTCAGTATACTTTTATTTTTTTAAAAAAAGGTTTCTACCGTAATTATTGAGAGCAGCAAAAATTTCCTAGTGTTAATCGAGATAAATAAATGGTACATACAACGGCTAAAATAAGGTGAAGATAAAGCAGACTTAAATAAGGCAGATACAAAGATACAGGGCTCCTGTGCTAACTTGGTAAATTATAAGGAAGTTATTTAAACCATAGAGAAAAAGCGTACCATTGAATCATCTTTTGAATATTCTGAAACACCTGTATTTAATCAGTAATTTGAATGTTTCATTGTGAATTTTTGTAACTGCTTAGAGGTTTCTAACAATCAAGCATTATATAAATTTTGTTAAATAAACAAAAAAAATTATACTTTTATATTCTTGCTTGTTGTTAGCCTTCCCCGCTCCCCCGGGAAGAGGCTTCACCTTCCTTGCATATTGGTAAAATTGCCAGAATAAGTATGTTTTACTGTCAGTTCTGTAAACACCGAATTCTTCTAACTAAAACCAACTATTGAGCTGATTTCAGTCTACAGAGTGTTCAAACTTTAAAACTTTCAATTTAACAGATTATTTTCAACTGGCATTTTGTTAGTCCATCTTATTCAGAAAAAAAGGCAGTGTGTGAAACACTTGTTCATTATTCTTGCATCTCAGCAATTTGTACATTAAACAAACAAACAAACTTTGACAGTACAGTGGTACCTTGGTTGTCGAACGGCTTGGCTCCCAAACAAATTGGCTCCCGAGTGCCGCAAACCCGCAAGTGAGTGTTCTGGTTTGCAAACGTTTTTTGGAAGTCGAAAGTCCGACGCAGCTTACGCAGCTTTCGATTGAGTGCAGGAAGCTCCTGCAGCCAATCGGAAGCCACGCCTTGGTTTTTGAACAGTTCTGGGAGTTGAATGGACTCCTGGAACGGATTAAGTTTGACAACCAAGGTACCTCTGTAGTTTCATATTAAGCAAAGCATTGATGAACCAGTGTCAATGCACAGCCAGGGTGTAGTAGTAACAAAGCAGTAGCATGCAAGCTTCACACTGTTTTGGGGTCCCATAAGAATTCCTTTGACATGCAGGCTGCAATTCCCTGGGAAGAACTACCAGTTGCAGAAACAAGGAGAAGAGGAAGGCTGGGGTCAGGCAATCAGACTGCATTCCTCTGTACAATTGCTTTAGAATAAGCATTGGTGAACTCAGCAGGATCTTCTTTTGAGTTAAACAAGCATAGAATTTCACTACCTGTAATTAGAGACTACCGGTAATTTAATATGGTAGGGAACAAACTTCTACAGGCAGCAATGCACGTGACATTTAAGCCGAAGTACATTTTTCCAAGTTACCGAGGTGAGAGCTTAAGATAATGGGAACGCAAACAAACAAACAAAACGGCACATACTGAAAGCTGTATTTTTAAATGTTTTTATTAAGATTTTCCTGGGTAATAACAGAATGTACAGAGTCTCTGCTTTCAAGTCATTGAATTAGTCAAACAAAACAGTCATATTCGAGGTAAGACATTATCGTTATAGGAAATATGAGGCTATTGGAAAAGAGACATGGGAAAAGAGGGGTGGAAAGGGGAAGACAGTGAAATTGCATTCTTGTCTTCTTCTTCTTTGACGATCACTCGTAGCCAAGTAAGATTGTCTTCCATAAACACGGTTTTAACAACAAGTGACTGTGGAGGCCAATTCTGGATCCACACGTCCTTCCACAGTGGGGACATTGGTTTCTGGGTGGGAGTTGATCACGGTGTGGATTTGCCAAGCGTGCCTTCCTCCTAGTACGTTTCTCCCTTGCGTCCTGAGTTCGAGTGTCTTCAAAGCCCATGACACCTTTGGTAAAGGCTGTTCTTCAACTGGAGCGCTCGCAGGCCAGTGTTTCCCAGTTTCATGTGCAAAGCTTTTTGTGTCAGCATTATGTATACAGATATTTTATTCTGCTGATGCTGTGAGAGTCTGGAGGGTGCTGGGTGTGACAGGTTGCGTGTGTTTTGTTTGTATGTGTGTTGTTGGGTCAAATTAAGCATATCAGTTTGTATGCTGTTGCAGGGGATAGGTCTTGCTAGCTTGCAAATGTATTTGAATGCAATTCATTCTTACTTTCTGGGTTCAGATACGCCTCCTTCCACTCAGCCCAACAGCAGCCATCCCAGAGACAGCTGCTATATGCGTGTCCATCAACAGGTGATGGAACGCGGACTTATTTCTTACTCTATTATGCTCCCTGGGCTTATTTACAATGCAATCCATGCCTACTCAGAAGAAAGCCTTAACATGGTGGCAGCGTAAAGATGCACCCCTAAACACACTTTGCTGACTCTCAAAGTCCCACTGAACCTAGTGAGGCTTGCTTCCAAGTAAACATTAGGCTGAACACTTCCTAAAGTGAGAAGACTGCCTAGATGCAGCAATGTCATCCACGCAAATGTATGGAATCTGTGTGTTTATTTAATAATTGGGGGGCGGGGGGTGTTGAGGAGTTTTCCACAGCCATTCCAGGCAGTCAGCTCTCTGAAATCTAGCCTGGAGTTCTAGATCTTCTGACCTAACTTGTTTATTAACTAAAAGACTTCTGCAAATGCCTCACTTTAGCCGTGGCTCCCGTGGGGCAGAAAGAAAGGCGGCGGTCAGCAGGCAGCGCGCGCGCTATGTGCAGTAGTCCCAGGGCATGCACAGAGCGCACAACCATCCCCCCATTGGCCAAGGTGCTGAAACAACTGGCCTCCCGCCTCCTCAGCATGCGGGTCTTAAGGGGAGACGGAGTGGAGCCGGCCGGGGGCGAGTTACCTTTTCCTGTTCAGCAGCAGCCCGCAGAGATGGGCGGCGGCGGCGGCTGCTCGGCGGAACCGTCGGCGTCCCGGCGCCTCTCCCTGGCAAGGAAGCGCGAAGGAGGCGGGCGCGGGAGAGCGATCCCCATCAGGGGAGAGAGGGTTTGCCTCTGGCAGCGAGGCGGCCATGGCTCCGTCTCCAACACTTCGTGGGGAGGAGCAGCCTCGGGCTCATTCCTGTGGCAACACGAAGGCGGGACAGGGAAGCCTCGGGCATGTTTTTCGCCCTGGGCGCACGGGCGGCAACGCGAACACGCCCTGGGGCGCGGAAACCTCGGAGAGGGAAAGAATCTTTACAACAACCTGGGTTCCCCTTCCTTCCTTTCGCCAGGTTCTGTGTCTTAAAACAGCTGCGCGTGGCAGAACTTCAACAGGTGGAGGGGCTTCCTCTTACACCGCATTTGAGTGCGAGGAGAAGCTGCACCAGCTGAACTTCTGCCTGCCACCAGGTTACTCTGTTAGGCCGGGTCAGAGCCTAGGGCTTGCCGATCAGAAGGTCGGCGGTTTGAATCCCCGCGACGGGGTGAGCTCCCGTTGCTCGGTCCCTGCTCCTGCCAACCTAGCAGTTCAAAAGCACATCCAAGTGCAAGTAGATAAATAGGTACCACTTCGGCGGGAAGGTAAACGGCGTTTCCGTGCGCTGGTCTGGTTCGCCAGAAGCGGCTTAGTCATGCTGGCCACATGACCCGGAAGCTGTACGTCAGCTCCCTCGGCAAATAAAGCGAGATGAGCGCCGCAACCCCAGAGTCGTCCACGACTGGACTTAATGGTCAGGGGTTCCTTTACCTTTACCTTTAAGAGAGATAACCCCCCTTGTTGCTTCTTCCACCTTCTGGGAAATGACATTGTCATCAAGACAGTGATGATCGTCTTCCAGAGCAACTACTCTATACCAAACTTAAAAATGGGAAGCGTAATGCTGGTGGTCAACAAAAGAGGTTGAAAGACTGTCTTGAGGCAAATCTTTAAAAATGTAGTATAAACACCGACAACTGGGAAACACTGGCCTGTGAGCACTCCAGTTGGAGAACAGCCGTTACCAAAGGTGTCATGGGCTTTGAAGACACTTGAACTCGGGACACAAGGGAGAAACGTGCTAAGAGGAAGGCACGCCTGGCAAACCCTCACTATGATCAACTCCCACCCGGAAACCTATGTCCCCACTGTAGAAGGATGTGTGGATCCAGAATTGGCCTCCACAGTTATTTACAGACTCACTTTTTAAGCCGTGTTTATGGCAGACAATCTTACTCGGCTACGAGTGATTGCCAAAAAGAAGAGAGAGGCATTTGTTGGACTTTGCATTCTTGGCAGAGTTTGGATTCCAGCGGATATCAGGGTAGCTGAAGTCTCCCATGACTGCTATATATCTCTCTCCTTTTTTAACCTTTGATAATCTGCTTTAGGAAGGCAAGTCCTCTTGGAAGTCTATAGCAGACACCCATATTAAGGTCACTGTTGTGTCCCTCTCAAACAATTTTTTTACCGTTATCCTCTCAATCTACCTTTCATGCTCCAAGGCATCCTCAAACACGAATTCTTTATAAAATTCTATACCGAGCATTCAGTGAAAATGCACCTTTCACACATGGTTGCTTGCAGTTCAATAGTAAGGTACTCATGTTTATGCACAGGTGTCTTTAAGGCAATATAAAAATGTAGGGAGAAGAAGCATAATTCAGTTACAATGCTGAGGTGGTCATCAGAAGTAAGACCAGCTGAGGGCCAAACTACACATGATGCATGAAATGGCAGCCCAAAGGCTATAAAGGTAAAGGGACCCCTGACTGTTAGGTCCAGTCGTGGCTGACTCTGGGGTTGCAGCACTCATCTTGCTTTATTGGCTGAGGGAGCCGGCATACAGCTTCTGGGTCATGTGGCTAGCATGACTAAGCCACTTCTGATGAACCAGAGCAGTGCACGGAAACGCCGTTTACCTTCCCGCCAGAGCGGTACCTATTTATCTACTTGCACTTTGCCGTGCTTTCGAACTGCTAGGTTGGCAGGAGCAGGGACTGAGCAATGGGAGCTCACCCCGTCGCGGGGATTCGAACCGCCAACCTTCTCATTGGGAAGTCCTAGGCTCTGTGGTTTAAAAAGAAAAGCCACTTTAGGAGATAATTGATTTGTCAGGTGAGGAAAGGATTGGCACCCCCTCCCCACTAATGCTTCCCCACTCTCAGCAACTTCCTCCTGGAGCAGATTTTCAAAATAAAATGGGTCATCACGTTGATGTTTCATTAGTTTTGTCTATTTGAACATGAGTGCAATGGTACTTACTCCTTACTCAGATTGTTCTATTTGTGTAACATAGAAAGCGGATGAGAGATCATTTTAAACAGAAGGCACATTGTACCTAGTAAATACTCCATGTAGCAGAGAAAATGCAAAACTGATTTAAATATCATTTGTGAAAATGGCTTAAATGTGCTGTTAATAGCCTCCCTGGAGTAGTGGGGGAGTTAGAAAAGAGAAAGCAATTCTGCTAATGAGCAAGGAGATGAATTAAAGATATTATTTAAAATCAATAGTGTTTACAGATGCTCTTTCCTCTCAGGTCGTCAGCTGAGGGTAGCTTGCCAGTCTAGCACTTTTTGAGCACCCCCCCCAAATGGTGCTAATCCCTCTGAAAAACAGGAGATAGGTTGTGTTGAAGCCAACAGGCAAAATATAGAGCTTAGAGCAGGGGTCAGCAAGGCTTAAAGGGCATGGCCTGAATCACTCCCATGGACAGTGGCGTAGCGTGGGGGGTGCAGGGGGGGCCGGGCGCACTGGGCGCAACATCTGGGGGTTAGGGTTAGGGGGCGCAAATCTACGGGTTAGGGGACGCAAATTACTTGCCTTGCCCCGGGTGCTGACAACCCACGCTACGCCACTGCCCACGGAGATCCTCCGTGGGCCGGACCAGCGTAGCACAACACCAGAAATCATGTCTGCACATGTCCGTGGTGCCATAAATCACTTCTGCACATGCCCAAACGCCAAAAATCGCTTCTGCACAGGGGCAATTTTCAGCATCTGGGCATGCGCAGAAGCGATTTCTGGGCATGCATAGAAGCGATTTCTGGGCATGCACAGAAGCGATTTCTGGGCATGCGCAGAAGCGGCTTATGGGCCAGTTAAGTCACCCTCATGGGCTGCTTTCAGCCCATGGGCCTTAGGTTGCTGACCTTTGGCTTAGAGCCATGGTTCTCAACATGAAGCACACGCCCCACACGGGGGCAATTTGATTTTTAAGGGGGCAATTTGGAAGCTTGTTTAGACCAAGTTAATGGCCTTTTAGGCTTCCTCCACATGGATAGGAGTTCACTTTTTGAATAATTAGAATTATATGTCATGGGGGGGGTCAGGATTTTAGAGATGCATAGGTGGGGCATGGCAAAAAAAAAGGCTGGGAACCACTGGCTTAGAGAGAAATGAAGCAGGTGGAAGTCATTAAGACTACACAGAATTGAATGATTTCAGAAATATTTGTGGAAGGGATTAGCTTTGGGAAAGGGAGAACAAAATGTTTCATAAATGAAATGTTTTGCAAGATTTGAAGAGCATTGGAACAAAACTCTAGCATGGAAAGGGTTACATGAGAAAAACCAGCTTTCCAGAATTACTATAACCCGGATGGTGGATGATGTTTTCTCCCCTGGTGTCCTGAAAGTGAAGATCTGGATTTAGTGCTGAAGCCCTTTGTGAACTGGCAGGTGGTTTCGGAGCCAGAACTGTCTGGCTTCCCTTCATTTCTGAAGCGATGCACGTAGACTTGTGGCAAAAGTTAAGTGTTCGGGAACAGCAGCGGCACTGCAGATGAGGGCGTGCAAGGAGATGTAGCTCCTGCTCCTGTCTCTTCTTTCGCCAGTGGTAATATCCTTAATGGAAGATCATCTCAATCAATACCTCCAGGCAGCTGCTAACTGACTGGGATAATGGAATCAAAATGAGTTAGTGCGAATGGGGCTTCTTCGCTGCTCTGGTATTAAAGATGCCTCTGCCCTGTGAGAGTCAGGGGGCTGCTGAGACCCACAGAAGACAATCTCTCTTCACATCAGCAAACTATGTCAGAGAAGAGGAGCCTCTGTTGCTGGGCAGGACTCTGAATGGGGCCGCTGGTCTTCTGGCCAACAAGCTGGGAGCTGTGGCCTGATTGCCGTGTGACACTGAACTCAGGTCCTAACTCCTGGAGGGACTCTAGAAGGAAGAAGGAGAAGAGGTGTGGAAACAAGACATCTGCCTGGGTCGCTCGTGATCAAAGCCAAGGCAATGTCATCATTGGTGAAAGAGGACCTCAACAAGAAGCTGTTCAAATCCCTTGGGCAAAGGTTGTATGAGTTCATTGAAGTTGAGTGTTCGGGCAAGGATCGCTTCTACCTCTGCGCTTCAGGTAAATAGGAAAGGGCCTAACAAGGTCCAGGCTACAGCTATCCAACCTGGTGTAGGGACTAAGAGTGTGAGTTGGGAGCCAGAAATTTCTGATTCAAAGCTCTCCTTAGTCATGAACTAATGTGGCACCTTGTAGAGAAACCACAGTTCTCTCAGCCTCAGTCTATCTGCAGCAGAAAGGTAATATAACAGACGTTTCTGATATAATGTGTGTGGGATGCTTTGAAAAAATCCAACACAAATGTTAAATATTCATATTTGACAGGGGATCTCCTGGCTGCAATTTCATGCCATTTCCAATAAATCTGATGTATTCTGATTAATGGTATTTATTTCCAAGTAAGGCAGCAGTCTTAAGCACATCTGCTTGGAATTAGGAAATCAATGAAATTTTCTTCAAAGCAAATGTGACGGGGATTGGACTTTGAAAGTGTTTAGAGTTAAGAGGCTGGTGCTTCCCACAAGTCCAAGAAAAATAATAGTAATCTAGTTTTACAGTAAGTTCTAATGCATGGTTACTCGGAATTCAGTTGTACTTATTTTAATGGGGCCTACTCCTAAATAGGGGGTTTTAGCTGATAGCTTGAGATTGTTTATAAATGCTTATTTACATCTCACTGTGTCAGCTGTAGGCAGGCTGCATTTAATATTGTGCCAGCGAAATGGCATCTTCCTTTTCAATCTGCAGTACTAAGCCTATTTCCGATTAGATGTAATTCTTACTGCATTCATTTTCAAGCCAATGTGCTCAGGATTGACTTATCTTAATTGTTTGTTGCCATCTCCCTGCATGCTTCAAGTTGGCCCAACACATAACAGTGTTTACGGGTTCCCTATGTCTTCCAGTATCTGAGAAATGTGTGAAGCTAGAAGATATTGTAAGTTTGTGGGTTTTGTTTGCATTGTAGTTCTGGTAGCCGTTGTAGAGGATTTGTTAGTTTTTCCTTCTTATGTAAGTACAACTACAAATTGTTTAGATATTTGTTGCACTGCTTTGAGCCTTGATACTAGGTGTTTTTGCAATGCAATAATTTATCACCACAAATCATCACCAATAGAACTATTTTGGTAGTTTAACAGAGATGCTAATCAGAAGTTTGTATGTGTGTAATATTTCCTACAAAACCCTAGGGAAAGATTATCCTCTTTTCTTCCCAATACGATAATATAAGCACCTGTAACATGAAGCAAATAATTTTGTAGTCGGAGTACTTTCAAAGATTTTTTTCTACGAATTGAAAGACTTTAATACCCTTGTTTATCTTCTGCTTATATTTATCACCTAAATGTATGGTCAATGTGCTCAATTATCACCCATGTTGCGGGTGAGGTATGCCACTAATATGAAGATCTGCTGGTTGCATTGTTTGAAGCTGCTAAATATTTCCAAATGCAAGACCTCAAGAGAATGCAGAGGGATGAGTTTTCTTCTGAAATAGTGGGGGAGCAACATTTTTGTAATCAATAGGACTGTACAAAAGGGGGTGAAGAAATCGTTTTTGCCCAGAATATTAGGAAAGAAAAAGCAGGGACACCATCAAAGGCCACCACCTCAGATTCAGTGAATGTTAAAGCACAGAATCAGAATGGGTGGTGAATTAATGGATTGGAGGACAGAATGCCTCTGGGGCAAATCTTGCTTCCTTATCTGTATAGATATGAAATTACTGGTCATGAGAGATTCTTTTCCTAGAAGACACATTTGCTAGCCTCCTTCACGCTGCCCTTCTGCAGGTGCCATCTGCAAAACCTCCCTCAAAACAACATCCTTCGGTATATGCATTTTTCTCACTTAACATCCAGTGGGTGTTTGCTTCACTGCTGGGCAAAAATTAACATAGACCAAACCAAGATTCAGTAAGTCACTATGGAGTTTCAGAACCTACTGCTGCCTCTGAAATTCATTTTGATATTCACAGTGCTCACTTTGCTTTACCCAGAGCTTCACCCTGACAGTCACAAGAGGCAGATCTAGGGGAGCGCAACCGTTGGAGTCGCACCAGGCACAGAGCTTGTGGGGCGCCACAGCAGACGCCACCACTCTTGCGTCCAATGGAGGGTGAGGGGCTGTGGGCACCAAAATTTGGCACTTCACAAGGTGCCACTGAAATTTGAGACACCAAGGTCCGCCAATGCACCCACATTCCTATTAACTTAAAAGGCAACTTGGTTTCAATCAATTTGCTTGACAACTGGGTTGTGCAAAGAAAAACTATGCACAGTGGTACCTCGGGTTAAGAACTTAATTTGTTCTGAAGGTCCATTATTAACCTGAAACTGTTCTTAACCTGAGGTACCACTTTAGCTAATGGGGCCTCCTGCTGCTGCTGTGCCGCCACCGTGTGATTTCTGTTCTCATCCTGAAGCAAAGTTCTTAACCTGAGGTACTATTTCTGGGTTAGTGGAGTCTGTAACCTGAAGCATCAGTAACCTGAAGCGTCTGTAACCTGAGGTACCACTGTAATTGTCTTCCAAAAAATGTTTTAAAAGGAAAGGCTATATTTAGCAAAGCAGTGGCCAGTTTCCAAAGCTGCATACAAACAAAGGGATTTCTAATGGTGCTTCTCAGGCAGCTGTCTTTCATGACACATGGCAAAAAACTTTTGTGAGTGAAAATTTTCCAAAAGCAGTTTATGATATGGTATAGAAGTCTGCTCTTCTGAACAGGAAATGTCAAAAAAAAAAAATCCATGGGGCCTGCCCAATCCTTTGTATGTATTTAAAATAGCTCTTAGGTTTCAGTCAATGTATTCAGGATCATGGTTCAAAGTGACAGATCTAGCTGTACTCAGAAATAAACCGCACTGGAATTAATAGGATTAACTTCAAAGTAAGTATGCTGAGGATTACCTGTGGATATTCATAGCACTTTTATATATAAAAAGTATATTAAGAGTTGGGCTTTTAAACATACACTCACGCATGTTGCATCATGCAAATCACACAAAGTACATCACTTACAAAGTGCATATGCATACATCATTCTTCATACACTTGTCAGAAGGCTCAGTCAATGTGTGAGGTAAACCACAACAAAAACACTCCATTTCCAGGTCTTCATTGGGCATATGGCATCTTCCATCATTCAGCACCCTGGACAGCTGCACTGAAACTAAGCAAAACTTGGAAGTCCTAAGTGTGCAAAGTGAAGCACTTGCATATGTATCCTAGGCTTTGCAGATACTGTACTCCAAGCAAAACACCGTGATCCTGGCCTTGAGCCAGTTGGTTAGAGGAGGTAGCAATGTGGGGGGTGTGTGAAAGAAAAATGGAGCTGTTTGCTTCCTTTCCACTGCTTGGTAAAGTGAAGGGAGGATGAGCAACCTGAGCAGTATAGAGGTGAAGAGAAAATGGTCTGGGTCTGGGATGGAGAGCATCTTTCTCAGGATATCAAACATGGCAGTGATAGGCACTGTGTTTTCCCATATGGGCTTCTTCCTGCAAGCACCTATTTCCTAACCCTTTTCCCCACAAACTTTAGGGAAGTTTTTTATGTTTGATGTTTTATTGTGCTTTTAATTCTGTTGGGAGCCACCCAGAGTGGCTGGGGAAACCCAGCCAAATGGGCGGGGTATAAATAATAACATTATATATTAATATAGTAGCATGTAAAGAGGTGAAATCACTGGCTCTGAAGCGGCCGCCAGATTTAGGTAAATTAGTGGATGCAACATCAATGTGAGAGAATCTAAGAGTGGACAAATGCACAAAACACTGGAGGCAGTGTGAACTTTACCATCACAATCTTATATTAATATATCAATAACATTATACATCCACTAGTCAGCCTGTACAGGATGTTTCGGTGCCATTGAAGTGTTTGTATATTGAGGTGGCAATCTTGGTTACATTTACTTGTAAGTTCCATTTGGAACTTGCTTCCAAATAAGGATGCTTATTGCACAAAATAAAATATGCTTGCTAAATGTCTCCAAACTTAACAAACTTCAGACACTGCTGGGTCATATTCATTAATTGAAATCATATAGTGTTTCTAAAAATAACAGGGAATTAATTTTCAGATAGGTGCAGAAATGTATCATCTGTGCAAACTTCTTCTTTTTTTGTCTTGCAGTAACAAAAGGTGAAGAAGTACAAATAACTATGGTGAAACACTTTAGGATAGGCCTCGATGAGAATTATGAAATATCTGAAAAATGGTTTCTTGACGATTTGGAGATGATTGATGGGAAAGAAGCTGATACTGTAAGGACTGCGTTTTATTATAAGGCATCATTGTACTGCAGTTTGTGATGTAATCTTTGGAATGAAATGCTAACGCAAGAAGTTTCTATGTTAAAATTGCATCATGAGATTTCAGGCTGAATATTTTGTAGCATATCCATACTATGATTGCTCCACATAAAGCTTTGTTTGCCAAAACCACTAAGCAGTCTCTTTCAGTTCTATGAACCTTATCCAATTAGCAGCAGCAACAAAAAGAACCCTTTGAGCTTCAGGGCTTTCCATGTTCTCTCAAGCTCCAAAATGTGGGGAAATTACAGTCTTATTTAAGCAGTATTGATATAGTACGTTATCTTATGGTCAATTTCAGCACTGCCACCATCTTGGAGCTCAAATTACTATGGAAATTCATTCATGCAACATGTTAAACCAAAATTTTTGTTAATTGAATACAAACATTTTGAATGAAGAAGGAAGAACTATCCTCAGTAATAGGAAATTACACAGCCTCTAGAAAGGCAGGAATTCACATGCAACTTACATTATTACTTTTAATTGGCTAATTTATTGAGCAAAAGGAAGTTGGAAATAAAAGTTGGCAATTTCTTTCCTCACCAGAGTTTCCACCCCATGTCTCTCAAATCTACTCCCTGCCTCCTTCCACCTCTAAGTTCTAAACCGCTTGGCCTAACTGAACTTTAAATACTTTAAGGCAGAGGTTTTCAACCTTTCTGAGTCCAAGGCTGCCTTGACCAAACACAGTCTTTCTGCAACACCCCTGTGGGGCTCAGGAGCCCAGTTATGTCACCCCTTGCCTGCAGAGCTGGCAGCCTCTCATGCTTTTTCAAACACCCTCCCTTGTGGAGTGTTCCCTCAGGCTCCTCTCCTCTCCCCTCTCTTTGGGAGTCATCTGAGCAGCCCCAGCTGCCACCCCTGGTCTCTGAGCTGTCTTCCTGCCCCAAAGAGAGGTTCCTTCTCACACTGCCCCACAGGGGCCTGAGAAGCATCCCAAAGCCAGGCCCAGAGGCACAATTTGCCTGGGGAGCTTGTAGCCAGGGCTGCTGCAACAAACAGCTGCACAACCCTTTGGGAGTCAGAGATGTGAGAGGGCATCATAGGACGAAGGAAAGGAAAGAGGGACAAAGGGCAGTGCTGCCCGCGGCACCCCTGACCATCATTCAAGGCACCCCAGGGTGCCACGGCACACTGATTGTAAGCCACTCCTTTAAGACTTAGGCCTGATTTGTCAAAGAGAGAGAAAGAGAGACAGAGACAGAGAGAGGAAAGTACTCTTGCTCTCATCTGATTCTATTTCAATGACATACACCAGGGGTCAGCAAAATTTTTCAGCAGGTGGCCAGTCCACTGTCCCTCAGACCTTGTGGGGGGCTGGACTATTTTTTTGGGGGGGGGGAAATGAACGAATACCTATGCCCCACAAATAACCCAGAGATGCATTTTAAATAAAAGCAGCACACATTCTACTCATGTAAAAACACCAGGCAGGCCCCATAAATAACCCAGAGATGCATTTTAAATAAAAGCACACATTCTACTCATGTAAAAACACGGTGATTCCCGGACCGTCCGCAGGCCGGATTTAGAAGGTGATTGGGCCAGATCCGGCCCCCGGGCCTTAGTTTGCCTACCCATGACATAAACCATTTCAAAATTTCAGAAATATTAATTTTTAATAGCAACAAACATATCTGAAGCAAATTATGACTATTCAAATATTTCTATTTCATCAAAATTTCTGCTAACTGGTGGAAGGATTTCCCCCCTGACCTCACAACAGCAACAAAAAGAACTGGCACAAGTTGTACAAATTAGAACCACTCAAGAGTTTGGGAAATATTTCCAAAATCTATCTTGGATCAATAAATGTTTTTTTTTTAATCCACAATAACATGCCCAAGCTACAAGGCAGTTGAGTGCAGTGCAATAAGGATTTAGACACTATCATACAAGTAATAATTTTTCTCTTTTCATTTCTTTCTTTTCAGGATAATCCGTGGTTTGATATGCATTTCAAGAAAGTCTATAGTTGGGAAGCGTATAGCTGTGCATCTAAATACGCCTTTGCGCGGACATTAAATAAACTGAACGAGATGTACCTCCAGAAGGACTTGAAGATAGTCAACTTTGATTTTACCTACATAAATGATGGTTCACTCTGGTCATCTAACAATGGGGATGACTGCTTAGTACTTATGAGAATCTGCTTCTATGCATCCAACCTTTTGTGTCTGTCTCTGTGCCCTCTGCCTGTCTGACTATTATCACTCTCTCCGGATTTGGATACAATTTCAAAATAAGGTTTTTAAATAGTTCAATTCCGTACTGTCAGGGTTTCGATTTTTCATAAACGGTTACAATTTTTTATATAAATTGTTCATCTCAAAGAGAGAGTCTTGACAATATATGTATGTCCTTAAATATCTATTTCCAACCACTTATTTCACCTAAATTGAAACACATATTCAGGCTGCGTCCCTGTAATCACATACCCCATTGGACTCCATGGTGTTTCCTCTGAATAGACATGTATAAGATTGCAATATAGCTACAGCTACACAAAACTGTATGTTAGTTTTATACCGGTCTAACTGGCCTGGCTTCTCCCAAAGAAACCTGGGAACTGTAGTCTGGCATGTGTTGGTGCTTTAGGGGGCTAGGAGTTGTGTCCCGTCCCTTTGTTACTGTGCATGCAATAAACTGCAGTGGGCAGGAGCGGCAAAGACAAGTCGTGTTATGCATTTTTATAAGATGGTTTTCCATTTCTGCCACCTCTGATCTTTAGTAGCCTTAGAACACAAAGCAAACAAATATGCACATTCCTACAATAAAGGTAAAGGGACCCCTGACCGTTAGGTCCAGTAGTGGACAACTCTGGGGTTGCGGCGCTCATCTCGCTTTACTGGCCAAGGGAGCCGGCGTACAGCTTCCGGGTCATGTGGCCAGCACGACTAAGCCGCTTCTGGTGAACCAGAGCAGCGCACGGAAACACCGTTTACCTTCCCGCCGGAGCGGTACCTATTTATCTACTTGCACTTTGATGTGCTTTCGAACTGCTAGGTTGGCAGGAGCAGGGACCGAGCAACGGGAGCTCACCCCATCGCGGGGATTTGAACCACCGACCTTCTGATTGGCAAGCCCTAGGCTCTGTGGTTTAACCCACAGTATCACCCGCCTATGCAATTTGTGCCCGCCAAGCCAAGATGGAACAGGTTCTTGCTGCCTATAAAGAGAACAAACAATGTGGCTTGTCCTGCACTTCTCAGACTTGAAGCAGAGCTAGTGAACAATGTTCAGTTCTGCAGGTCACAAGTTGTGTGTGCTTTGACCACAATAAAAATGAATAAACAAATAATCAGAAGAGTTGCACATCATGCGCTGGGAATCATGCAGTTCAATTTGGATTGCAACTAGTCATGAGCAGTTGGTATAAGTCTGGATTTATATAATGATTATACATGTTTAAAGCACATAGCTTCTCCAAAGAATCATGGGAACTGTAGTTTGAGAAGAGTACTGGGAATTGCATGTCTGTTAAAGGAAAACTACAGTTTCCAGTATTCTTTGGACGGAAGCCATGCACTTTAAATGTGTCTTGAATGTGCTTTGTGGGGTGGGAATGTTAATGTGGGGTGATACTGAGCTACATAGACTCAGTGGTCTAACTTGATAGATGGCAGCTTACTTTATTTAAAAAGCAAAACAAAACTTTTAAGTTTTACATGTGAAAACAGCCTGCAGCAGATACATATTGCTATCAGTTTTATACTTAACACACATATGGAAGCACTGGTGGCTGCAGGAGGAAGTTCCTTTAGTAACACTCTAATGAAACAACAAAAATCGAACTGTAAATACTCCCTGCCATTCTTTCTTAAGAAATGAACAAATAATTGATACTTTCAACAGACTTGTTTGGTATCCTTGGAACTGATATGTAACTACATATTTGTTATGTTCAACTATTTTTGCTCTTGCTTGGCTCTTCTTTATTTGTGTAACTGGATTCAAATGAAAATACAGTGTATACTTAAAATACCACTGCTATGAATGTGCCTATCATATATGCCTTGCTGCACACTCTGTTGTGAAAGTGAGCTGATTTAAACCTTTATGATACCTCATTCACATTCTCGGGGCACAATAGCTCAAGAATTCTTAAGTCATTACAACTATGGAATTTTTAAAGCATTATCTTTTTAATTGGTTTGATTCAGGATCAACAAACATGAATGGCCAGTACTTTAAAATACAACCCCTGCCCCCCCCCCAAAATAATTATGAGCCAGCTTACACTTGCTTCTGACTTCAATAGAGCTTTGGTTTGCAGAGGTGCCACTTGCATCAACTGGAGTGTCCTTGTGATGCATAGTTCTTGTAGCACCCCTTTACAACCCTGATTTTGGAGAAGCCATTTCACACAAATGGCACCTTTGCATTAGCGCAAACCAGCCACTTCTCAGGGAGAAGGGATTTGTCTATTACATTTCTATCCCATCTTTCCTCCAGGGAGTTTAAGGCATTGCACATGGTTTCCAACCCCCCGCCCCTTTCATCTTCACAACCCTGTGATATGATGACTGGTTCAAAGTCACCAGTGGTGGGGTGCACAGAAGGATTTCCTAGTTTGGTTTGACTGGACAGCTGGTTTCAAATTTGAAGGGTCTGATGCTTCAGTGACTGAAACTGTGTGCTTGGTTCTGTACACTCGTAATACCTACCCAGCCTGCTACATTTGTAAATAAACAGATTATTGCAAAAGATGCAGTAAGCATCCCGTGTTCTCTCTACTGAAGAAAACTGGTCCTGCAATGAATACTCTTGCATGCATGACTACTGTCCTGGCTGGAGGGTGGCATATTTTTGAAAGCTGATTGCTTGCTGGAGGTCGGCAGTGATCAGTTTATTAAGCTGCTTGATTTTCTGAAGAGCTAAGTCAGTGAAACAAGACAGAACATAGCTAAAGTGCAAATGGCGGAAAACATGGAATAAATCTGAATGCAAACCACAGTCCAGGGCAGCATTGGCGGGACCACCATCCTATTATTATTTTTCTTCGCCACCATCACTGCATCCACCCAGCACTGAGAAGCATTTAACCGCCTGCCCTCAGGAGGAGCGGATGGGGACCGTGGTACACAGCTGCTCTGAGCTAAACAGCATGCAATGCATTTACTCCAACAAATATCCGGAATCCTTTCTCCTCCCCACATTGCTTATATGCCATGGGCTTTCGTCACGCCCCTTTGCCCGCGGTGGGAGGAGCGAAGGAAAGAGAACGCTTAATAACCTCGCCCTCTTTCCAAATCAACGCCCATCTCCACCCTTTTTTGGTCCTTGCATCTTTCCCTCTCACAGAGATAGAAAAGTATAGAATGTCCCATGCAATTATGTGTATGGAGAGTTTCCGGGTCTTGCATTGGAAGCTGTGTCAAAATCCACACACGGGCTATCTCTCCCTCTTCTCTCTTTCTCTCTCTTGCTCTCACACACCATGACAGCTGTCTATTAAAATTTCCACCATAGAATTGTAGAGTCGGAAAGGACCCCGAGAACCAGCCCCTTGCAATGCAGGAGGTATGTAGTTGTGTACAGGAATCGAGCCTGCAATCTTGCCATGATCAGCACCATGCTCTAACTGAGTTATCTACGTAAATTGGGGGGAATTTAACCTTTTGTTCTAAGTGCGATTGGAATCCCCAAACAATCCCGGGGCAAATGCCTTTTTTTCTTTTCTTTTCGCTTTCAAGTATAGCATATATTCAGTCAGTCAGTTTCTTCTTGTGTGTACACTTGTTATATACCCCCCCCCCCACAAAAGCACATAATTATATGTGCACTAAACATGGTGAGACGTAAATAAAAGAAAGAGAAAGAGAAACATAACGCGTGTAGAAGGGAAAATAAAGGGGGGGGGGAGAGGAAAAAACCAAAAACTGTATACTTTACAAAGTTGTTAACGAGATCTCAACTTATTACAGTATTTGTAGGAATGGATTCCAAATATCATTGAATTTGCCCTTTTTCTAAGCCTGCTCTCATTCGAAGTTATCATCAGCGCCCAAGTTCTGAAACACTGAAAGGAGCAAGAAAAGGAAATACAGCTGCTCAGAATGCCTCCCCCGTGTCACTCTTTATTTTCTACATCTATGGTTGTCACACTCCCCACTGATCTCTGCGGCGGCGGAGGACGCTGCTCCGTCACGTGTTACGGTCCTTACTCCGTGTACTTCCGGTTCTTTTCGGTGACAGGAGTGGGAAAGGCGAGTGGGGAGGGACGGAGGGACAGAGGCAGCAGCGTTTCCTCGGAGCCTGACAGCGGCCGGCGGCTTTAGAGGAGCAGCTTCGGGAAAGGGCTTTTCTCCCCAGCCCAGGCTGCGGGGTAAGAGGGGTCTCTCTGTATGGCGGTGCATATAGGGTGGTCGTGGGGGCTCCAAGGGCAGGTCCCCCCATCCGCCCCTCCGGTGCTGCCCCTTCGCCTCACGCCCTTTACTCACCCCAATCCATAGGCCTGCTGTCGAAGCGCCCCTCTTCTTCGGAAGGGGGTCCCGAGTCCCTCACCGGGAAGCCGCCCTCGCCTGCCTTGGCTCCCCTCTCCAGGCGGCCCCATCCTAGTGCGACCACCTTTGTTTTGGCAAAATACGGGGGAGGGGGGCTTGGGGGCGAGGTTTGTATGTTTGTTCTGTTGCAGAAGTGGCTTCAAAGCAACCCTTAAAAAAATAAATTGGTTTTTCAAATTAAAATTTCACAGAGATAAACATTAATCGTTAACAGCAAGATTCCAAGGACTTAGTCTATCACTTAGGTAGGGACGCGAGTGGCACTGTGGGTTGAACCACAGAGCCTAGAACTTGCCGATCAGAAGGTTGGCGGTTCGAATCCCCGCGATGGGCTGAGCTCCCGTTGCTCGGTCCCTGCTCCTGCCAACCTAGCAGTTCAAAAGCACGTAAAAGTGCAAGTAGATAAATAGGTACCGCTTTGGCGGGAAGGTAAACGGCGTTTCTGTGCACTGCTCTGGTTCGCCAGAAGCAGCTTAGTCATGCTGGCCACATGACTCGGAAGCTGTACGCCGGCTCCCTCGGCCAATAAAGCGAGATGAGCGCTGCAACTCGAGAGTTGGCCACGACTAGACCTAATGGTCAGGGGTCCCTTTACCTTTACCTAGACCATGGGTAGGTAAACTAAGGCCCGGGGGCCAGATCCGGCCCAATCGTCTTCTAAATCTGGCCCGTGGACAGTCCAGAAACCAAAGCAGAATGTGTTCTTTTTATTTAAAATGCATCTCTGGGTTATTTGTGTGGCCTGCCTAGTGTTTTTACATGAGTAGAATGTGCCCTTTTATTTAAAACGCATCTCTGGGTTATTTGTGAGGTATAGGAATTTGTTCATTCCCCCCCAAAAAAAATATAGTCCGGCCCCCCACAAGGTCTGAGGGACAGTGGACCAGCCCCCTGCTGAAAAAGTTTGCTGACACCTGACTTAGACTAAGTGGTAGATACATGATGGGGTGGCGGGAAGTCTCTAGAAACTCAAGAAGAACCTATTGTGATGTGATGTAACAAATATTACCATTTTCTTTTCTTTCTTTTGGATAGCCCTTTTTTGTTACTTCTTTTTAAGCTCAGTAAAGCATTAAAAAACCCCCACAAGGTTCCAAGGAACTTCCATCCTCCCCTTTGTGGGTCCTATTATTATCAACCATTTCCTCCCGTATCTTTTATGATCCAAATCTTTCCCATCTCCATTGTGTCCAGAATTCACCCTTAAACTACAAGTGATATTTCAATCCTACTAACGATTTTAACTGTTTACAATGGTCTTTAAGATAAGATATAATTTCCCCCCATTCCTTACTAAAATTTTGGACTTCCTAATTTCTGATTCTTCCCATCATTTTAGCCATCTCCGCATAGTCCATCAACTTCATCTGCCATTCTTCTCTGATAGGCTTCAAAGCAATGACATGACAGATCAGCTGCAGCCTCACGGAATGGTCCCTTTGGAATTTGTCACTCATGTTCACATTTGCACATGAATTTGTAAACTTGTCTGTGCTTGGCTGCCCAGAGCTTAAATACGTGACCTTTCACGCACCCTTTCGAACACATGCATTTGGAGAGGATTCCTAACTTGGCACAGAGAGAAGACCTGAAATGCAGGACAAAACTATATATCAATAGCATTTTACATAGAAATACGGAATGATACGGTAATACGGTATACAGGACAGGTGTCGACCCTATCCCTTCCCCACCAAACCCCAATGAGCAGGCAAGAATTATAAACTGAAATCGAACAAGAAGTTTATTTTATTTTTTAAATGGGAATATAAATCATGGTTGGTCAGCTGTGAGCAAACCGAGTGAGCTTTTGTTACCTTAATGCCATTCAGGGTCAGTCCCCTCAGAGGGGCATCTTGAGCTAGACCAAACTCTATGTGGATAGTTAAATGGCTTACCTGGAAGAGTCCCTTTTTCCAGAGCTTTAGGGTGCCATAATTCTTCATGTGCTTACCTGGTAGTAAGTCCTATTCTGAGTGGATGTTTATAGGATGGCACTATTGCACTTTTTTTTTTTAAGAATTACAACATTTTAAGTTTTATTGCACTTTAGGATGGCACTATTAGAACCTCTTTCCGTGTTCCTCAAGCTTGGGTCTCCAGCTGTTGTTGACTACAACTCCCATCATCCCTGATCACTGGTCCTGCTAGCTAGGGGTGATGGGGGGTTGTAGTCCAACAACAACTGGAAACATAAGTTTGAGAAACACTGTAGTTAAGTGATAATCTGCACTGTTTGTTTCAAAGTCCACTATTGTCAAGTCCACAAATGCTTGCAGCTGAAACATACCCCAATTGTTTGACTTTTTAAATTTGTCATTTGTGTAGTTAAGCTAGTGGAAGCAGCATGTTGTCTTCAGCTACTTTGGTATTTTAAACACTTAAATCTTGCTCAGCCTGTTTTTTTTATTTAGGTGTAGCAAATGTTCACATGTGATTCTGCAGCTGTTGACTCATTAGTGGTTGCTCCTCCAACTGAGTTGGGATGTGATTTCTACCACAGACAGCTTATCTGATTTAAAACAAAAAAAGGTTTTCAACATACACTTGTGTGTTTGTGAGCCCAGCATACAATGCTACACTTGGCCTGTTTGAAGATGTTCATGCACCAGCTAAAATTTTGTTTGTAAGTTGATTTTAGCCATGTCCCAATCCCACTTCAAAGTCCTGCATCAATCAATGCACAGGATCAAATGCACTGTTCTCTTATTATATTGGTATGAGTTTGCGGGTGCCAGACACCCTCAATTTCTAGGTTCAGTAGGTGGTGGCTGAGTTAATCTATTCAGAAAAGTACTTAAATGTTATTATTATTGCCTATATCTGACAGCTCAGAGAAAATGACTGCAATCAAGCATGCCTTACAGAGGGATATTTTCACTCCAAATGATGAACGTTTACTAAGTATTGTTAATGTTTGCAAAGCAGGAAAAAAGAAGAGAAACTGCTTTCTGTGTGCCACAGGTATGTGGTTTTCGTTTTAAGCATGGGCAAACATTTTTTTGAACTTCTAATTAAGCTCATTGCTAAAAGCTGATACAGTACTTTATTTACTATCAAATTGTACAATTCCACCTATATTTCCTCTAAAAGGTGTTTTTATGATTTAAGTATAGCATTTCAGCACTTAAGTTCAATTGATAGGTTATGCCTAAAGGGAACTCCCCAAAGCTTATGCTTTTGCTATTGCCTACTGTAGAAGGGATTCTCGTCAAGCATGTCAGGCAAGCAGTTTTGGGTTCTCAGCTGGAAAACACTGTCAGCTGACTGGTTATATTGCTACGGACTTGGGATTCCTAAGTCTCACTTTGCCTTGACCTATCCTATGGATCGGTAGCAAAGGATGCTACAAATGTTAATTAGCTCACCAATGCCAGGATCTATGTGCTAGCACTGTCTTGTGAATGGCTCCCTGCCACAATACAAGTGCTAATACAATAATATTGGCAGTGCTGAGTAAATTGTCATCAACCTGCTACTGTAAAAGGTGTGCCTGTTTCACATATATGTAAATTCAAAGGTTCCTGACTGTGATTTTGTATCTTATTTCCATTCAACCCACACTTTGCTGTTTTCTACTTTATATAGTGGTCAACTCAGATTTCACTTCATGTTTTTGATCAATTATTATTAATTGAATAATAATAAAGCCCTCTACCCAGGGTGATCAAGTGTGTTTGAGTCTATGAAAGCTTATGCTACAATAAATTTGTGAGTCTTTGGGGTGTCACACTTCTTGTGTTTTGTTGCAATGGACTAACATGTCTGTTCCCTTGAAAAAGAAGATATTAAGTGTTCTGTGCATCAGCACCAACATTTTAGGTGCTGCAATGTTTTGAGTCCTGTTTGCCATAAAGAGGTTTCCCAAGGGGCCATCTGCATGAGATCAATGGCTTGCACTGATTTTTATACCGTGTTTACTTGAATCTAATGCTCACCTTTTTTGACCAAATTACGTTGCGAAAATAAGGTGTGCATTAGATTCGATGGTGCATTAGACTCAGGTAAATATGATAATTGCTTTTAATATCTGCAAACAGCAAAATGTTTCCTTCCTGCTTAGCAGCTGCTGACTATGTCTCCTTCCACGTATGAGAGGGCCTGGCTGCCTTCTGCATTCAGAATATCTCTTAGGTTTACATTTTCATATAAAGTAAATGTGGGGGCAGGATATCTGCTTTAGGATTTCTTACTTGTGGCCGTGGGAAAATGGGCATTGTCCATCTTACATTGGTGCTTGGGTCTTGTGGTGATCAGCTATTTATTGTACTCCACAGTGACAACCGAACGCCCAGTGCAGGTAAACGTGGTAAAGGTGAAAAAATCTGACAAGGGAGATTTCTACAAGAGGCAGACGGCGTGGGTGCTTCGAGATCTTGCTGTCGTTGATGCCAAGGATGCCATCAAAGTATGTCTTCGTTATAATGGCTTGAAATCTTCACTCTGCATGGGCAGTAAATGCATCTTTCATTTGTGACACGTTGCCATGTCTTTGGCAAGTTGCTAACTTCAGTGGACTTGGAAACCAGGGTTGCCTTCATATGCGCACTTACGAGCAACTCTTTGAAGGCTCAGACTTACTTTTGAGTAAGTGTATAGAGAAGCAGCTTGCACATCTAACTTCTGTAGAAGAGAATTTCCTTTGGAGAGAAGGTGCAATGTGCAGCTGGGATGGTTTTCTGTTTCTTTCATGCACTGTACAAGAAGTTTCTTTGTCTATAGACCTTTAAAATCAAACCAAGCATCGCTTTGGACCTTTATTCTGGATAGTGACGTGCTTATAAAACACTATCTACAAATTCAAAACAAATTCAAAAGCATTTTTATTAGTTTCCTACAGAAGTAGTAAGCCTTCATTTCTTTTTGAGTTAGGATCATGTTGTTTTTGTGTTGTGTGTGAGCATCTGACATGCTACTGTTGTACTGTAAAGAAGCCCAAAGAACATTGTGTTGTTTGAAAATGCATTGGCTTGGATCCTAACCAGCTCTCTGCAAACAGAAGGGCTCTTGGATCCAGGAGAGGCTCCTGTTGGAGCACAGGATGGGTTGCATTTTTCACTTATCTCTCTTTCCCCTTTGTCTCCTTTGTCCCATGCTACTCCAGAGGCTTCCCTGCCCTCTACAGCAGATTTTCAAGAGGGAATATTATAGTGATGAAAGTCCCCACCTCTGCTTCTGTTAGTGGGAGCATCCCATGAGTATAACTGATGGAATGCTTCTACCTGCTGATGGAATGCTTCTAACTGATGGAATGCTTCTGCGTTCTGAATATCTCTTAGGTTTACATTTTCATATAAAGCAAACGTGGGGGCGGGATATCTGCTTTAGGATTTCTTACTTGTGTCTGTGGGAAAATGGGCATTATCCATCTTACATTGGTGCTTGGGTGTTGTGGTGATCAGCTATGTGGTGATCAGCTATCCACACCATGCTTTTAAAGCATATTCAACACACATTTAAAGCACCTGACTTTCTCAAAATAATGCTGGGAATTGTAGTTCACAGAATTACAATTCACAGGATTCTTTAGGAGAATCCATGCACATTTGAATGTGTGTTAAATGTATTACTTAGATCTGCCCTTGGAATCTAAAACAGTATGTTGGGAATGTACTATTATGATTTTTCCCCATCTGTTTTGTCCCTGTTTTTCAGGAAAATCCCGAGTTTGACCTGCATTTTGAAAAAGTGTACAAATGGGTTGCTAGCAGTATAGCAGAAAAGAACACATTCATTTCATGCATCTGGAAACTCAATCAGCGGTATATTAGAAAGAAGATCGACTTCATAAATGTTAGTTCTCAGCTTCTAGAAGGTAAAAACTTTAGTTGACTCTTTCATAATGCTGTATCCTAGTTAAAATATTAATTTCATCATACTTTAAAAGTAGTAAAAAATCACGTTGTTTGTATTGCCCTCATTCATGCATTTACTAACAGTAACTAAGACTTTTATTGGCTTCATATATTTTTGTCCTAAATTAGGACATGGCCCACTTTCCTGGAAGTTCTTTTGAAATTAATTAGCTTGGTAAGTGTAGGATTGAGGCATGCTTTGCCAGGGACATTCTGCAGTCTTGGGCTTTTGGACTCCTGTACATCATACTTGAAGAGCCTACGTAACTTATTAGTTGCTAAAGCTAAGTTTAAATTGTTATCAGATCAATTTTAATGTGTCCTGCTTGGCAGGTCTAACCTGTCCATTCTGAGAAAAGCAACTGAATACAAGTTTAGAGTATTAAGGTAACTGTTAAGTACACAGCCTGCATGCTTGTATGTTTAAAAGCTTAATAAGAAATCTCATGGTCTACCAGATGTTGCATGTATATGAAGAAATCTGCTTTGTAGCCTACTTAAATTTCAAAGCTTTGACTCTGTGACGATTTATTGCCATTTCTGAAAAATTCTGTGTTCGTTCACTGCTTAGCTAATATTCTTTGCTTCCTTTCCTCTGCTTTTCAAATCCTTTCTAATTCTCCAGAACTACCTAAAGTCGCAGAAGGTGCGTAACACCTTTTCTTTCTGTTTTTCTTCTTCTGTGTGACTAATTCAGTTGCTTTTTGCTTTTTTAAATTGCACATGGCCCATCTTGTTAAGCAAAACACATTTCTTCTGGTCGCTCAGGAATGTACTGAAAATGCAGGTGGAAATACTATTCAAGAGTTTTAAAATTCATAACTCTTTGAAGCCTTAATGCTGCAAGGAGCAGCTGAAACATCTCCAAATGTGAAAAAATGTCATGAAAGTACTGTTTCACGATGCAATGCAAATCGTGTTAGTTATTTACCGGTAATTACCTGGAAATGCTGTGCTGAAATCGAACTGTCATAGATTGGACAGAGGTCATAGATTGTATTCAGCTGACTATGGAGGAAGAATCAGTACTTTTATTTTTGTAAAGCAAGCACCCATTTAAAAAGCAAGGGCAGAAAATGGCAAGTAAGGGGAAAGAGATCAAACCTTAGTACTCGGAGGATAAAATACTTTTATGTGACTTCTTAAAGGTGAGGAATAAGTAATAGAGATGGACACTGGAAAAGAGTCAGTTTTTGTTTGCCGTATCAAAGGTTTGGTTGTCTGCTGCCTTAAAACAGGCATAGGCAAACTCGGCCTTCCAAATGTTTTGGGACTACAACTCCCATCATCCCTGACCACCGTTCCTGTTAACTAGGGATGATGGGAGTTGTAGTCCCAAAACATCTGGAGGGCTGAGTTTGCCTATGCCGCCTTAAAACCTAGGTAGGATCCTGACAGGGGCAAAAATTACCTACCCAGGTAAGGTTCCAGGAGTAGGTCTTCAGTGTAGTCAAAGCCTTTACCATTCAATAAATTCCAGTTATCACATTCTGTACCAAAGGGAGCCTGAATGAATTGGAGCAAAATATCAAACATTAAATGACACTAGCCTCTTTTTTTATATTGAAAAGGACTTGGAGAATAATAGTGTTTCCTAATTTACCATTTGAAGAAAACTCATGATGCTTACATTGTATGGACAGCTCTCTTCCACTTTCTTTGGCATTGTGGTCTTGGCAGTCATTCAAAAAGATTTTGATCACCTAGGTTAAGCCTTGTATCCATTTTTCATGAATGCAATCTTTTTCTGCTCTCTCAAGAATCGGTTCCAAGTGGTGAGAATCAGAATGTGGCAGGAGGAGATGAAGAGGTGGTGGACGAATACCAAGAGTTAAATGCAAGAGAAGAGCAGGACATCGAAATAATGATGGAAGGCTGTGAATATGCCATCTCCAATGCAGAGGCCTTTGCAGATAAGTTGTCCAGAGAACTGCAAGTGCTCGATGGGGTAATGATTTATTTTGAAATATGGCAGTGTGCTTAGCAAGAGATAATGGAAAGGTTCTCATCTTATGCAGAATACACTTTGGTTTGGACTTAGGCTTGGGGCAGCCATTGTGGTTCTCTGCAGATGTTCTGGACTCCAGCATAACCAGTGATCAGGAACGATGGGAGCTGTAGCCTAGCAACATTTGGAGGGACCACCAAGATTCCTCCTTTGCAGCCATGCCTTGAATTTAGGGCTGCTTGAATCTACACCTTTACCTGTCCATGCCTCACATCAGGTGATGAATGGCTTTGACAAAACAGCCACGGGGAGCCAAATTGGGAAGCCTGGTGGGCCTAATTAGGGCTGTGGGTCAAAGTTTCTTCTACCATTGCTACTTACCAGGGTTTGTGGCAGCTGTCCTCAACTTAATGCCCTTTAGATATTTTAGACTTGCACTCCCATCAGCTCTTGCCAGCATAGCCAATGTTCAGGGAAGATAGCGGTTGCTTTTAGATTTGTTGGAAGCAGCCCAGGGTGGCTGGAGCTGCCCAGTCAGATGGACTTAGTAATAGCATTACTTACTTACTTCTGGAGGGCTCCAGGTTGGTGCACATGAATGCTGGTATAATAATTCTGTGAGAGTTATGGCTGTTTTTTTAATCAGCTGTGTTCCAACTTGGTGTCATTGCATTTAGTGACTCCCAACTCTTGAAATACGATGGAAGATGGGTAATGGATATTATTTCCTTTGCAGGCAAACATCCACTCGATCATGGCCTCTGAGAAACAAGTGAACATCTTGATGAAGCTGCTGGATGAGGCACTGAAAGAGGTGGACCAAATTGAAGTGAAGCTGAGCAGTTATGAGGAAATGCTGCAGAGCGTGAAAGAACAAATGGACCAGATTTCGGAAAGCAACCATCTAATTCATCTTAGCAACACTAACAACCTGAAATTACTTTCAGAGATAGAGTTCCTTGTTGTAAGCATGTGACATACTTACGTATTTATTTGTTCAAACACACAGTCAACCCAAACCGAAAATTGAGTGAATTACAATAGATTAAAAAGTAGTTGTCACACTGCCATTATATTTAATGCCGTTAAAACACGTTTAGCTGTTCAGCTGCATAGCTTTAGGTTCAGTGAGCTACTTTAAGTGCATCCAGGGACTTTGGCATGCCCAGTACACTTTTTGACTATTCCCCATATTTATTAAATTTCTTCTCTGCCTTTTTTTGCAATGAAGCGCACAAAAAAGATAACCGCAAAAGTGTGTGTGTGTGTGTAATAAAAATAACAACAGATTTAAAACTCTACAAACAGATTAAAAATTGATTTGTTAGTTTTAAACTAGCGGCTGATAGGTGTTAAAGAACAACAACCAGGAGCCCAGTTAAAATTGCCTCAGCCAGGCTAAAGGCTCAGGAAGACTGTCACTTCTTTGCATAGGGATAGCAAAGAGATTGGTCTCCCTCAAAAGGAACTATGAAGCCTAAATACACCTGGCTCTTTCTTGTGTTCCTATTGAATGCATTTCATATGTTGGCAGAACATAGGACAGGGTATCTTCAAAGATCTTAAAATGCATGTGGGATAAGATCGCCCTGTTGGTAACCTGGTCTCAAGCTGTTTAGTTTTAAAGATCATGACCAGTGTACTGAATTGAATCCATAGCTGTACTTCAATGGCAGCTCCCCGTAGGCCTGCTTCTCAAGTCATGCTAAGGCAAACACAGTGCTGCCTGCGGCGGGCACTTCACCAGGCGAAATGGGCTTTCTGTCTCGGTGCAGTTTACTTTTGGTTCCGATGTGTTTGTGTGCTTAAGTCAACTTAGCGATCTGTATGGGGAGTTCAGTTAGTGGCAGCTGTGGGAATTGATAAAAATGCTAACATGCACATCCATGCCCAAGGTTATTATGGTTGGTGGTAATTAGGTTAGTGGTGCTTGTTTGGAATATGCAAAATAGTACAATGGTACCTCGGGTTACATACGCTTCAGGTTACAGACTCCACTAACCCAGAATTAGTACCTCGGGTTAAGAACTTTGCTTTAGGATGAGAACAAAAATTGTGTTCCAGCAGTGCGGCGGCAGCAGGAGGCCCCATTAGCTAAAGTGGTGTTTCAGGTTAAGAACTGTTTCAGGTTAAGAACGGACCTCCGGAACGAATTAAATACTTAACCCGAGGTACCACTGTAATCTGAGCTCCTTTCTGTAGCCTGTGAAAGATAAATAAGGCTTTAAAGTTTCGCGCTTGCCCTCCCAGTGTAAACGTTTGTTCTTGCAGAACCATATGGATTTGGCAAAAGGTCACATCAAAGCCCTCCAGGAAGGAGACCTCTCATCTTCCCGGGGCATTGAGGCCTGCACTAATGCGGCAGATGCACTCTTACAGTGTATGAGTGTAACTCTTCAGCCAGGTAAGTGCTTTTCTAATTAAGGACCCCACCCCACCCTCTTACCTTTGTTTTTCTGCAGCTGAAGTCTTCTGGTTTCCCCCAGTCCTTTTCTCCTTTCTGAAACTTCCCTTACTGAAGCAGTATTTTGTTTTGGTTGCCTCTTCTGATTATAGGGCATGAGATGCTCCACGCTGTGAAGCAGCAGCAGCAGCGCTTTAGCGATTTGCGAGAGCAGTTTGCGCGGAGACTGGCCAGCCATCTCAACAACGTATTTGTTCAGCAGGTACCTTGACTCTTTTCCAAACTGTAAATTTTTTGAAGATGAATGCTCGATTCAGTTTTCAGAGACTTCAGTAAATTCTACATTTCACTGAAGGCTTCCCTTAAGCCGTCTGACTGCTTTGCATCACTTTGCTCCCTTAATGATCAGTGGCAAAGAAAATTTAGTGCAATGAGCCAGCCAATGGCTATATCCCAGACCCTCCAAGTGTCTCTATTTTCTAGGGGACAACACCAGATTTACAGAAGCCATCCTGGTTTCTGATTTGATCCCAGAATGTCCCGCTTTCCTTAGGATGTCCCTATTTTCATTGAAGAACTGTTGGAGGGTATGGAGTTATGCAACCTCCGAGCCATCTAAGGCAGCTCTGTGTAGGGAAGTTTTTTAAATGTTTAATGTTTTAGTATGTTTTTATATATGTTGCAAGCCGTCCAGAGTGGCTGAGGCAACCTAGTTAGATGGGCGGGGTATAGATAGTAAGATGATGATGATGGAATAGGATGTCCCTATTTTCATTGGCTAATTGTTGGAGGGTATGTATATCCTTTATGTGGAAAATTAACTAAACACTGGCATCTCAGTACTACGGCTCCAGTGCACAAATATTCTGGTGAACTGATGCTACCTGGTTCTCTGCAGTGCAAGAAATAGGATATGAGCATTGCTTTTCCATGTCTTCACTGCTAGGATATGGAGATGGCCAGGGGATTAGATGGCTTTACAAAATAATGAGTGGAGGCCGGGATAAGCCTGTTTTTGGATTTTAAAATGGAGCATGATTTAGAGCCAAAAATTTTTTGATTTCTGCCTATTGTGGGAGGAATACAGTGCCTTCCTTGTGAGCTAAGCTTCCCTGAGGAATTGGTCACTGTTAAGAGACCAAACTTTTATCCAGATTGAGATGTTTATATATTTTCTTTGTACGGCACTTACAAATTAATATTTGGTCTAACTTCTGTATCACCTTTGTTTTTGAAGCTTTTAAGTTGTCACATGCACAGCTTAATGTTAGGTATGGGTTGTGTGGGCATCTCTATTCAATACAGTGTTTACATCCCTGCATTTTATCTCCACATAGTTTATAGAGCTGGAGAAGGGTCTCATTAACAGGTCCTACTATCTTTCAGTTCCTGTGAGTACAGAGAGTTTGAATCAACCTGTTTTAATTTTACTGAGTCGTCTTTTAAAAAGCTTGCTAAGCCTAATGTATGTCCTGCAGTGTTGCCTCTGCAAAATAGAAAATATGGCTTCTGTGACTTGAGGAAACAAGTCCTTCTGAGGATTACCTCGACACCAAAGCTTCCTACATATTGTAAAATGCGCTTTGTAAAAGATGCACAACTTAGGCATAAAGATGTTGAATCAACATAGATTGGTTTAGAGCTGTGTCAACGTGATTTGCACAGGTGGGTGGGTGGTAGCAGGGAAGGCAAATGGAAACTGCTGGTTTTATTTACTTTCTGTTATTTATTAAATTTTTATACCACTCTTCATATGACGATCACAGTTCATTACTAGAAATTAAATTATAGTGAAGTCATTCTTGAATATCACATTATTGTCCTCAATAGAGAACAAGCAGAACCTGCTGCAAAATATTGCAGTTTGGAGTGCTCCTGCTTAGAATTGCCAGCCAGCCATGCCTTATTAAGGATATGCCACACTCTTCCCCCTTCCCCAAGGCTTTCTGTCCCCTAATCACCCTCCCAACCCCTGCAGTCAGTCAGCATTCCATGCCCACTGACCATAGTCAGTCTTCTTTGGGCTGTTTTGGGTCTCTTCCCATCCCCCACCCCAGCCTCTGGCAGGATTTTTTCCAAAGATTTGAGTACTTCTGGAACCTTGGGGTTCCCCCATGCCTGCTGATATCCCCCTCTTGTGCGTGGAAAATGCCATCTGGCATACGTAAGGATCCACATTAAGAGAATGAGTTTGCAATTAGTATATAGGATACCTGTGAAGTATCATTCTACATGTGAATGTTGGGGCTGATCGTATTTAGCATTTTGTTAACATAATATAACTCAAAAGGGAGTGAAACCAGCTTTGATAAGCTTTGTTAAATTGTGTCTAACAGGGAAATTGAGATACTTCCTCTATCTTGGGCTTATTATGGAGTGATGATGAATGAATAGGTGACAGAATGGCTTACATGTCTGTGAACGATGTCTATTAACTGGCACTTTTGTATTTAACATCTTGTCCGGAGTTGCATTTTTAAAGCATACCATCAAATTTATATTGTTTTACTGTGTAAAATAATATTGAAGAAATTCAACCCAAATCTAACGAATTGGGCTTTTTTTCACGCTATATAAATGATTTTGGAATCTGGTGGGACAATATCTTAGCTGTTGCTACAAAGTTAATGAGAGCAATATTGAAATTTCAAACAGAAAATGCAAGTCCCGATAAGAATGCGTTGTGATTTCTAACACATAATCTGTAGCTCAGCGTTTATTTTGTTCTTTGAATATTTTGTGGGGGTTTTTTATGTCTGTTTTCTTTCTTTCAAAGTACTGAAAGGAACACAGAACAGCTGCAAAAGCATACCTGCTAAATGGCAAGGCAGATCTTTTATCTGACAAACTGGCAAATTCCCAGGGTGTCCAGGTTTGCGATTCTGCTGTCATGTTCATACAACTTTCTTCTGTTGCTTTCCTCTGCCAAGGGCCATGACCAAAGTTCCACTCTTGCTCAGCACTCCATTGAGTTGACCCTACCGAACCACCATCCCTTTCACAGAGACTTGTTGCGCTATGCCAAACTTATGGAGTGGTTAAAGAACACAGATTATGGAAAATATGAAGGGCTAACAACGGTGAGTGGCTCAAAGTGAAATATAGTATGGGATGTAATCAAACAGTCTTCTGCTAAATTAGTTTACAGTGTGAGATGACGATGCAGCAGTCTAGGGACTATTAGCTCTTGAACAATAGGAAATCTCCTTTCCACCACAACTGTGCCCTCTTCAGTCTAAGTTTATTCCTTTTGATTTATTGAGATTATGAGTCTCAAGATAAAATTGCAACACAGTTTGCCTTATGCTGCCGGCTTCCTCTGGTGCTCAGAGTTGCATTTTCAGTTTCTTCGTCTGTAGAGATAACTTGCATATCCAGGCAACTCCCCACTCGTTTGCAACCGCATGCATGCGCAGCGCCGCAAAATAAATAAAGAATTCAGGTCAAACCCAGAAATGGCATGGAAAGGGCAAAAATGGCACACAAAAAGCAGCTCGGAATCCCAGGAGCTTTTGCAGGTGCAATCCCATGAGCCTTTGCATCAGCCTTTTGAGGTCTGTGGAGAGATGGAACTTGAGAAAGGAGGTTTGGAGGGAGTCTGGTATGTGTTTTTCATTTTCAAAAGCTTTTTTCAAGAGTTTCCAGAGGTCGAATGGGGGTTTAGAGACTTTTTAGGTGGTGTTCCCAGTATACACAATTTCACTTACATGTGTGGTATCCAGGAATGTAAATCCCTCACAGAGGTGCCAGGTTGCCTCCGAGACTGAGGGAGCCTGACACGCATCGCACATGCCATCACACCTGGCACATGTTGTGCATTCCAAATTTACGTCTTTTGAAGTGATCTGCCATATATTTCTCTCCCGAGAAGCCACTAAACCATTAATGTGTGTTCATTTTTCTTTAAGAACTATATGGACTACTTATCACGGTTGTATGACAGGGAAATAAAGGATTTCTTTGAAGTTGCCAAGATTAAAATGACAGGGGCAACAAAGGAAGGGAAGAAGTTTGGTAAGTATATAACAGGTGCTCCTTTTTTTTCAGTTTTGTGTCAGAATGAGCCAAATGAGGTTTCTACTTTTGCGACTGACAGCAGATATTGTAGCAGCGACTGCAAAAGTGTTTTAAGAAGTTTCGAGTAAGGGGTGCAGGTGTCGCCATTTAATTTTGATGTGCAAATTGTGGAGACTAAAATTCTAGTGGAGTTGTGCCTGACAAGTGGCAAGGCGACCAGCAGCAAGTCCTTTTAGCTCCTCTTAGTGCTGTTTGATATTTCTGAAGATGTGATCCAGTGAGTCTTCTGTATGAAAGCTCATATTGATGTTGCTGGGGTTATGGTCAGAGGTCTTAGTTAATAGTAAATATTCATGAGCATAAATATTTGGAATGGATCATGAGGGCTTTTCTAAGTTTCACTTACGGCAGTAGGGAGTTGGAGATGTTGGAATTTCTGTCCTGAGGAGAACATGGTATGTAAAGGCTTATGGTGGAATTTAAGACATTTATTCACCCCTAAGTGATGTTAACTTGGATGTATCTTGCCAAGGGAAACTCTGCATCCTTTTCTTTTAAAAGTCAGAACTGGAAATAAATTTTGTAACGTAACTTGTACCCTTTGGAATAGAATACGATTTAAATCAAGAGAAAACTGCAAGCAATTGATAGTAAACCCTGTAAGGATTTTCATGGAGCCAAATCCTGTTCCTTTACAGCAAAATCCTGTTCAGGATTCCAAACACTCCACCCTCATCCATTCTCTCTATTCCAGCTTTCAGTCTTTCTCCTCCAACAGTTAGGCAGCATTCCATGGCTATTTAGTACACTTAGTACTCACTGGGTTGTTTGGGGGTGTCCCCCAGCCCCTAAAAGATAGTTTGTACTTTCACAAACCTCAGTGTTTCCCCAGGCCTACTGATCTCTCTCTCAGGGTGGAAGGTTCCATTTTGGCTACATAAGAAACGGCACTTGCAGTCTGAACATCAGAAATGCAGGGCATGATTACGTACGCTATAATGCAGTGGAAAATTATGTGTTGCCTAAAGGGACCCTTTTTAGATAATGGCCCATGATAAGCCATTATCTTCAATGTATGGGGTGTTGCACTTTCCCAGATTGACTGTTTTTAAATCTCTCCTTCCATACAGTGACCCCCTGCATTTTCAATAATGTAGGCCGCCCTGTCCCACAGTCTCTGATAGCCAGGCCTCTGTGTACTCTGTAAATATGCAATCATACTGCCCCAATTAATATCGGGTGCAGAATTTAGCATCCTGGGAATTTCAGATTGTCCTCTCTTTTCTTTTTTTAAGGCACACTGCTAGCCCTTAAGGCTGCTAAGTTGAGCTCAAGCACAGACATATATGAACAGTGTTTGGTGAAATATCCAAATGCCAGAGAGTAGACAGGAATGATTTCTGGTTTTTGGGAGTGAGCCTTCTATTTTTTGTGCCTCTTCTCATTTTGTTTATTCTTTATTTATCTACCCCATCCCACCCCAAAATGTTCTTGGTGAACGTGTAAAATTGAAAACACTGAGGGAGGACACAATAAATAGATAGTACATACATATGCAAAGGCCCTGTGACAGTGACCTAGCAGCTGCAAGTCATGTTCACATGGTTTCCTCTTCTCCATTCTTTTTTGCATTAGTCCATGCCCATAGGCTCACAGAATATCTTATTTGTTAATATATGTACAGGATTTGGGAAATTTTAGGCACTTTGTGTGGGGTAACCAGCCTCATAACCAACATGATTAAGTCTAATTAATGCATAAAGGGGTTAATGTCATAGAGTAAGCTGCCCTGCCATGCTTGGCTAGGTTACAGCCTTTCACCTTGTGAGGAAGGTAATCAAGCCTATTGCTGTACCTCAGTCAACCATAGAGGCTCATTGTGTGAAGAGATATTGAGCTGGCTGCTACAGCCCAGATCTCATGGCTCTTAGCAAGCTATTATTTTACATGTAGTGTTGTATTTACTGTGAACATTGCACATCAAATCTTCTGTGTATGCAACCTGTCTCTCCAATTGTTGCTACTAGATTGGAATTCAACCTCCAAGTCGCATTCAGTAATAAGTAACCTTGTGTCCTGTGGTTTTGTGTTTGCGGGCTGACAGTTTTGTCCTCTCCAAAAGTACATAAATCCTACCAGGTTTCTATGTGAACAGGTGTATGTTGTTACTGTAAAATCAGGATGGAAATGTTAATAATAGCTGTTGTGAACCCATAGGAAACATAGTTTGCCTGCAGAAATATTGCCCTGCGTCAGTCCCTCCACCTCCCCAGCCCTCAAGGTAGCATGGTAGGAAGGGTAGAGAAAAAAATCCTCTGCAGTGTGTGATGTAATGTATGTTTGAAGTGAAACACTAAACTGTTTCATTGTGAATTGCATTTAAAGCTTGGAAGGCATTTAGTGTACTCAATACGCCACATGGAAACGATGGTTATGGCATTAAAAAGCATTTTAAGTTGCCAGTAATGAGACAATACTCCAGGCTTACCAGATATACAGGAGACTGAAATTTAGATAATGTCTCACAGTCTTGGGGAAGCACCATAGCTTTGGGTGCAAATGGTTGCAGGTTGAGTCCAGAACATCTCTAGGTAAGGCTAGGGAAGACTTCTGTAGGAGACATCTGGAGATCTTCTGCCTTCCAGCATAGACAATACTGAGCTAGAAGGACCAATGGTCTGGCTTTGTACAATGCAACTTCTATGCCCCAGCCGTCATCAGATTGTAGAAGTTGCTTTTTCTACAACGGAGGATTGCTTATCTATCGACAGTGAGCGTTAGTTTAGGCTTTTCTGTGCATGTGCAGCAGTGCAGCTCTGTACATAGAAGTTGAGGTCTCCCATTGTCAAGACCGTGCAAGCATTAAAGCAGTGGCTTGAAGTGACACTTGGCCTTCCTTAGAAGGTGACCAAGAGGAAATAATGCATCATTAAGAGCTGCCCTCACATCCCTTGCCATGTTTCAGAGGATGCTGGGGCAGAACTACTGGATCGTGGGCAGCCGCTGCTAACAAAACGATGGCAGAATCCCCTGTGATGTCCCTAAGGGATCCTGGAACATGTGTCTCTAATTCACATACTACAGCCTCTCTGGACCACCCAAATGTCTTCAGCATCTGCCCTCCCATTTGTGTCATATCTTATGAATGCCTAGTGTTCCTTCTGCCATAGCATGGCAAAATGGAGACCCCCTGCACAGTCGAGTTTCCACACACACACACACAAACTGGAAAATCTTCAGTGTGCTACCGAAACATAATCTACATTTTCCCGCATAGTTAAAAATTCCAGATGGGTACCTCCCCAGCTATGTTTGTTTGCAACTTGTAGTTACTTGCTTCTCATAGTTATCTGCATGTTTCTTTCCAGCTTAGTGCTTAACTTGCATCTCGTGCATGGTTTGTGCAAAATGCATTTTTAACTTGTCTTTGTCTTTGATGCTTGCAACCTAATCCATCCCAGCTACACTGCCTCGAAAAGAAAGTGCTGTCAAACAGGAGACGGAGAGTGAGTATGATGAGCGCTTTAAATGGTTATTGCCAGTGCATTCATGTCTGTGTAAAACGTAATTGTCATGGCAAAAACCTATTAATACCAGAATTCTGTTAGATGCAACGTTTTTGCACAAATTTGTGAGTGCTACAAAAATCATAAAAAGGAGCAAAACCTGACAATGGACCCCTGTAAGACGGGGTGGAGACAGATCCTTTTCTCACTTATCCCTCGCTGGACAAATATGGCAGGGTGAATGGTACCTGCTCAGCTCTGGGGGAGCTCTTGTTTTTAGCCAATCCCAACTGGCTTGCTCTCGCCAGCCATCAGCTGATTGGCAGTGCCAGGAAGCCTCCCTTGCCAATGCACAATAGGGACTGCCCTGTAAGCTTCCTGTTGTGTTTCTACTTGCCCCTCACCTGATGACATATATGACATCAGGTTTGGGGCAGATGATTTTGGAGGCCACATAGGGTCCCATATTGGGCCTAGTTAAACCCATGGGTTGAAGGTCTCTTTTCCCTGCCCCCCACTATAAGAGATCTGCAGTGTGATACTCATTTATAGGCAAAATACAATAGAAACGTATTTTGCAATTTGTTTTTAAACTCAGGCCATGTCTGCGCAGGATGCTTTTTTGAGGCAAGATAAACACCCCCATGAAAATTTCACAATGGAGCTCTGATTTAGTCTATGGGTAGTTCCTGCTCATCTGCCCTGACGATTACAGGCCTATTCGGGATTACAGACAGTGCTACCAGAGGAATAATATTGCCATGAGATTTTTCTGCACCACATAATGCTTGCCATGTGGGAAGCACATTCTCTTTCATTTTTGTGCAAATGGCAGTCATGAGTGTCTCATCATGTTTCCACTAAGAGCTTGTCTATGCTACAATTCAAACTGTGGCTGCGTGAACTTGCATAGCCTTTTGTATCTGGTTTTTTTTAAAAAAAAATAGATGCCCCCAGCCTTCAGTGACCTGACTCTTCCCTTATATCCACTTAACATCTGTTTCAAATGCTTAGAGCAGGGATGACCAAATTCTCTAGTCCTAAGCTTTATAGCGTGGTGGTTACCCATGGTTGCCGTCATGTGTAACCTCCACCATGCAGTGCTCATGCAGAGGGAATCACCATACACATGACTGGTTGCAGGCTTGTGGCAACAGTCATTGCAATACACACGGCTGGAGGCTACGGTGACTCGAGGTTCTGCAGGATGAATATTTAAGGTGCCATCATGCAGCAGGTAGTTTCTTGGATGCAGCCATATGTTTAGACTTGGGTTGGATCCAACAGTGCCTTTACACAAATGGAAGACATTTCTCCTCATTCAGAGGGTGATCTTAGCCTCTTGCATTACTTTGAATACTGGGTACGATAATGAATCAAGATGAGCCTTAGATTTGTGTATTCTCCCTCTTGTCTGCTGCAGCAGTAAGAGTTTTGAAACTTTCACCTCCTTGCCCAGCCCGAAACGTAAGTTTGATTAATTTTAACTATGGTTAGTGAAAGCAAGCCAGTATGGTTTGAACTTGACTAGGGTTTGAACTCAGTTTGTTTCCACGTACCATAGTGAACATTAAACAAACCAAGCTCAAAACCAAATTTATGAAGGTTTCTTGTTTTAACTAACCAAGATTAACTGCATTTTAATGTGTAGTTAATCTAACACAGAAGAGCAGGAAAATAGTTCAAGGCTGAGGCTCACCTAAGTTCAATCTTCTGTCACAAAATTATGGTTTTGCATTGTAGACAGATATGGCCAATGATAGAGTGAAGCAGGAGAGAGCAAGGTAGAAAAAAACAATTTACAAACAATCCAAGCCAGAATCTTTTGCTGTTACATTTTCTCACAAAAAAAGCACAATGGTGGCTTCTTTCCACATTGAAAGTAGTACAGTTGCATAAACCACAACTGCTTTTCAGTTTTCAACCGAAGTGGAAAACCACAGAATATTTGTGCACAGTCAAAGATAAAAAGTCACAACACTTCTTGAATGAAATGTCATATTCATTGGCAGAGTTTATCTGTAAGGGCAGCCTGCAGTTGAAATAATTTTACTGAAAGAGGCCTTAAGAGGATAGAGGGTTTCCTTATCTTTCAAGCAGGTGTTTGCTACTATTTTCTTGTTAAGAAAATAGTAATTTCTTGCCTTTGTTCTGCTTTGCTTCTAGAAGACGCCCCTTATGAATCGCACCTGGTTCTGTCTATCCACCCTTATCTGTGCTCTTTTCTGGAATGCTATTAGCACTACAGTAGTCCTTGTATTTGCTGAGCCCAAATGTCTGTCACTACATGTCTGTTCCTGAACCATGTGGTTTCACCTCTAGGTGAAGAAACACGTGAGCAGAACAGTCCGCTTGTCATGTAGGGGGAGTACTGGCAGTCTCTAGATGGATGGGAGAATGCTAATCTTGAATAGACAAAGCTTATTTGTATTGTGACGCATTATTCCATACAGGACAGTTCCTCACATGGCTTTCATTATCGCCTTAGGTCTTCATGGAAGTTCTGGGAAGCTGACAGGTTCCACTTCTAGCCTAAACAAACTCTCAGTTCAGAGTTCAGGAAATCGCAGGTCTCAGTCCTCCTCTTTGCTGGATATGGGGAACATGTCTGCATCTGACCTCGATGTGGCAGATAGAACAAAGTTTGATAAGGTAAAAATGTAAGCACACTGGCTGGTGCTGCATGTTATAACTGCGCTTAAACAACGCTCATTTCACACTAGGTGTAATTGTGGCCTTCGCTCTTGTGTACATATGTTGTATAAGGACCTCTGGAGCCCACTGCAAAGGTAGGATCAGAGGTCCCGGGTGGCTCGGGAGGAGCCCATGCTGCAGCTCCTCCTCACGCCAGTCTTACTTCTCCTAGAAATTGGCATGAGAAGGGGCTTAATCATGCATCCCTTGGTGGCTACACTGCAACAGTTCCTGTGATGTGAAGGAGAGAAGGGAACTACAGTAAGCCAGAGGTGCTGGTTTTGTGAGGCTGCATACGGAAGACCTTTTCTTGTAAGGCCGACTCCATTTGCACCCCTCTGCTCACAGAAGGGCTTTTGATCCAGCAGCTGCCTTCAATAACAGAAGTGGGAAGTAAGTTTTTGCCCGTTTCCCCATGTGCCCCTTGAAAACCTACTCCAGAGGTTTGGGGTCCCCCCAGAGCAGCGTGTTAGTAATAAGCATGGCGGAGCAGGCAATTGGCAAACCTTGGTGAAATAAGGACGTGCAATAATTGTGTGTATATGTATGTGTTGTGTGGCTGGCTGTGCCTGCACTTGACATGCACGCTGTGGCATAAGGCCGACTAAGGGATGCTCAACCATGGCATAAAGGATACCAAGAGCCTATCATTGTTAAACAGTAGCTTAGGCATTTGTTCATCAGTGCGGATGCTACCTGCATGAAGCTGAAGCCCAGAGAAGCTTTTTAACTGCACAGACGAGCCATAGGTGAATGCACCTTCAAAGGAAATAAATATGGGGCTTCTTGATTGTGGGCCATCAAGAGTGGCAGTCATTTGTATGCTAAATGTATAGGTTTTTGTTGTTTTGTAGATTTTTGAACAAGTCCTAAGTGAACTGGAACCCTTGTGTCTGGCAGAACAAGATTTCATTAGTAAATTCTTCAAACTTCAACAGCATCTTAGCATTCCTGGAACACCCATGGTACGACTCTGTTTAAAATATTGTGGACTCAAAAGCTTGAGTTGCTACAAGGAGCGATCTCCTTCTAAACCATCCCTTCCTTTTTCAGAGTGACGCAGAAGAGGTGGACGGAGGAACTTTATCAAGGGCACACAATACTGGTGGTCTGCAGTCAATGTCTTCAGAGTATGTTGAATATTAAACAAAAACAAAATAATGTATTTTCCTAAGTTCTAGAATCATGACAGATAAAGCTTCTAAAAGCTGAATTATTTAAGACCATGGCAGTGTCTCATTAAAATGAAGCAAAGCCCCTGTCCCCTTTTGTACTTTGTACCAGTGGTTCTGGGAACTAATTGTTCACCTAGATTTCTAAAACTAATTATTCAGTAAGTACTGCACTTGCCTAATGTCTACACCGTATTTTACAGGAATCACATGATCCGGCAGATGATGATAAAAATATTTCGCTGCGTTGAGCCAGAACTGAATCACCTCATTGCTCTTGGGGACAAGATTGATAGCTTTAATTCCCTTTATATGCTGGTGAAAATGAGTCACCACGTATGGACAGCCCAAAACGTGGATCCAACGTCCTTCCTCAGCACAACACTTGGAAACGTTTTAGTGACCGTCAAAAGGAACTTTGACAAGTGCATTGTAAGTTTTCAGCGGCTTTCATAATTAGGTTCTTTGGGACGATGCGCACATTGGGCAAACCAGGTAGAACTTCACATTTGGTGAGGCAGTAGGATTGCTCCCCTTGCCTCAGTGAATTGGCCATATCAGATGGCAGTGCTGTGTATGTGCATAGATTCCTACCTATATACGCACAATAACTTGAAATCCCTGCCCTGCAGAACAAGGTGGGGTAGGATGATCGGGATCACACATAAGGAGCATGTGTGGTGTGAATCTATTTTGTCTATATGTGGAATACATAGAGGTCCTATGGCTCAGTGGGTCTCTCCCATGCATTGACCTTTAACTCAGTTTCTTATGCGATGCCTTATAGTTAAACCTATCTGTTTGGCTGGGGTGGAGGAATGATGGCACATGCACTGCCTCCTGGATGGTTGCCGTTTGGATCCATCTGCCTTCGCCTCACCTCTTTCCCTTCCTAGTTTAAAATGAAAACTTATGGTCTGCAATCTTTGTTTTTCCACTTCAGAGTAACCAAATCAAACAGATGGAAGATGTAAAGATATCCAAGAAGAGTAAAGTTGGAATTCTCCCCTTTGTCGCTGAATTTGAGGAGTTTGCAGCCTTAGCGGAATCTATTTTCAGAAATGCTGAACGCAGAGGAGACCTGGATAAAGCGTACCTAAAACTCATTAGGGGAGTTTTCACTAATGGTGAGAATCTGCCTCATAATCAGAAAGTCCTTTTTCTGTTGTATCTCATATATAGTGTTATCCTGTTGATGAAATGGGTTAAGGTCCACTAGAACTCAGTGGAATTTACCTTTGATTGCACTGTCAATCACTGTTACTTAACCCCTATTTGCCCTCATATGCCAGCTATTTATATTATAACATGGTTTAAAAATGAATATGGAAGCATTGCATTCAGTATATTGGCCTGGTTCACACATCACGCTAAGGTGAATTATTATTTGACCCAAACACACAGAGTCCAGGAAAGGCAAACACAGCCACTTACGCCTTCCTGGTTGTTCTGCTTCTGTGCTGCATTGAGCTGAGCCATGGTTTGTTATCAAACCTAGGCTCATGGTTCAACTCCCTTGGATAAACCACAAGCTGTAAACCATAGGACCAACCTGGGTTGCAACTCATGGTTTGTCTAGCAAGAGATAAGCCGCAAATCTAGATACAGATGACAATAAGCACAGCAGCAGAATAACTAGGGATGAGCCAAACAGCTGTGACCTCTCTGGAAGCCTGCATTTTCATGCTGAGCCATGGTTTGTCTTCATGTGACATACAAATTAGGCCATTATCTTGCCTTTTTAGTAATAGAAACATTGACAGCTGTTTTCCATATGGAGCTGTATAATTGTATTTATGACATGTCATCAAACAAAAAAATTAAGGCACAACTTAGCAAAATTTAAGACTTATATAAGTAAGTGCATAACTCTTCCATTGAACTATGTAGCATTTAAAAGCGCTTTAAAGAGTCCCTTTTGGTTTGTATATTATCAACACAGCCACCTCAGGATTCTTTTTAGAGCAGGTTATCTTATTTCCACCCCAGAAATCCTACTGTCGGTTTTAAATCACATGGATATTACCTTCCTACCTGAAACTAAATATATGCTGTTCAGGAATTATGTGCTGAGGGATTATGTTTATGTGTTCAGAGGTCTGTGTTGATTCTTTGCCGTCTTTGCTGTTGGTGTGATCATGTGTGTCATTTGGTTTGGGGTTTTTTTAGTGGAGAAAGTAGCAAATGAAAGCCAAAAGACACCACGGGATGTGGTCATGATGGAGAATTTTCACCATATCTTTGCAACCCTTTCTCGGTTGAAAATCTCGTGTTTGGAGGCAGAGAAAAAGGAAGCTAAACAAAAATATACAGATCATCTGCAGTCCTACGTCATCTACTCTTTGGGACAACCACTTGAGAAATTAAATGTAAGACATGTCCTTCTATAACTTCAATTCTGGGGGTTAAAAAACAAATATTAAATTTAGAAGGCTGTCAGAAGCAAACTTCTACAGCCCCAGATGCACACTCCAATTGTTAATTAGTATGGAAGACCTGTTTATACCTGTTCTTATTCATAAGTTTAGCATTCACCCTGTAATATTATGCTGTAATACCTCGGGTTAAGAGCTTAATTCGTTCTGGAGGTCCGTTCTTAACCTGAAATTGTTCTTAACCTGAGGTACCACTTTAGCTTATGGGGCCTCCCGCTGCTGCCGCACCGCCACCACACAATTTCTGTTCTCAACCTGAAGCAAAGTTCTTAACCTGAGGTACTATTTCTGGGTTAGCAGAATCTGTAACCTGAAGCATCTGTTACCCAAGGTACCACTGTATAGCATATGATGATGGAAGAATAGAGTACATACTAAAACCCCTAACAAAAATAGGTTTCACAAAGGCTGCAGAAGCTCTAGTGTTTCACCTAACTCTCATGCAATGAAATACTAAAGAAGATACGGAAGTTGTGATAGGAACAGGAATGGCATATTATGACATGGGTTATCGCTACACATCTCAAAAAGTTATGGAGAGGCAAGCTTGTAGATTGTTCATCTCAGTTTTTAATCATCGAGAGTAGAACGAGCAACATATGTGGTGATTTGATCTGATAAATACCCACATTGTGAAACGGGGTACTGTTGCTAGTCAGCATCTTATCTTACTACATTTTTGTTGAAAATGGGCTGAAATAAAATATGAAAGGCTTTATTTATTTCAATTTTTTTTATATCCCATGTTTCAGGATGCATGTCCTTCAAAGGTAGCTTATAAAAAAATATGAAACTTCATTTAAGCACTCACATGCACATTCTTAAGCAATATCAACAACAAATGCAAAGCCATTGGGATGATTCCCATAGTACAGCTGCTGTGGCGGTGAAGTCCACCTAGATAGATGGTCTTTGCCTATGACCCTCCCGCTCCTGGAATCCTTCCTGCAAGACCAGTGGATGATTGAGTGGTCCTAGGGAGAAGTCCAGCTTAACCAATGTGTTCAAGCAGAAATAACAATATAGGCTACATATATATCAATGGGGCACAGGCATAGAATGTAGAGCTTTGTGTGTGATGAGTTGCTCTTTGCTGATCTAGGTGGCACCTGACCTCTCAAGTAAGAGAAATCTGGTCAGTTTCATACTTCAAAAATAAACAGGAAGAACTGCTTTCCAACGACAGTAGTTCAAATATATAGAAGCTATGCTTAATACCAAGAGTTTAAGGCTGGGCATTGTTTCGTTTGTGGATTTTAATGTATTTGAATACTTCACATCAGCACTTCTTTGAGGGCGTTGAAGCTCGTGTGGCGCAAGGTGTGAGAGAAGAAGAAGTGAGCTACCAGCTGGCGTTCAATAAACAGGAGCTAAGAAAGGTTATAAAGGAGTATCCCGGCAAGGAAGTGAAAAAGGGGTTGGACAACCTTTATAAGAAGGTGGATAAACACTTGTGTGAAGAGGAAAACCTACTTCAGGTAATATAATAGGTATTAAGAGTGTGTATAAACCTAGTTAATGCTGTGTAAATGTTTTTGCTGTCCTTGGTTTGTCTCTTGTTTAAGGTAGAACATCACATGTTTGAGGTAGAAAATGTCTTGCAGTAAAATGTTGTAGATCACAGAACTTACATCCAGATAAAGGGTAAAGCAGGGAGGAAGAGAACATTTGAAGAAGTGCAGGGCAGATTCAGCCTTACAGGCCACAGGGAAGACACAATAACCAGGTTAATTTATATGACTGTTGCATTTATATCCCACATTTCCATTTGCGAGGGGGGGGGGTGGGAGAGAATGCCCAAGGTACCTAACAGCAATAAAAGCAACAACATAAAATCCACATTGACATAGAAGAAGGAAGGAAGGAAGACTGTGTTTGGGCTATGTCACTTGGTGAGGCTCACATGATGGAATACTTCAGTGTCTCTTTCTACATAGGAAGCCTGCATGCCAAAGAAAAACATTCTAGCCTTGTTTTCTCTTTCACTTGCTAGTGTTGTAAATGGAGGGGGGAAATGATTGAACCTCCACCTATAATATGAAGTAAAGAAGCCTTTGGGACGCAGGTGGCGCTGTGGGTTAAAGCCTCAGCGCCCAGGACTTGCCGATCGAAAGGTCGGCGGTTCGAATCCCTGCGGCGGGGTGCGCTCCCGCTGTTCGGTCCCAGCGCCTGCCAACCTAGCAGTTCGAAAGCACCTCCGGGTGCAAGTAGATAAATAGGGACCGCTTACTGGCGGGAAGGTAAACGGCGTTTCCGTGTGCAGCTCTGGCTCGCCAAATGCAGCTTTGTCACGCTGGCCACGTGACCCGGAAGTGTCTCCGGACAGCGCTGGCCCCTGGCCTCTTAAGTGAGATGGGCGCACAACCCCAGAGTCTGTCAAGACTGGTCCGTACGGGCAGGGGTACCTTTACCTTTAAAGAAGCCTTTAGGATGTTGCTTTCTTGATGGTACAATTGTAAACAGACGCCTGAGCAAATAACTGGCTAGGATTGTGATGGTGTCGGTGGGCTTTCCTGTTTCCTGGTTGTTGCATGTGAAGGCATATACAAGTACGTATCCTGGCAAAAGCTGAGCAGGGAGAAGGTTCATCCTGCCACTTTTGATGCATGTGTGCAATGAATTGACCCTTACCCATCTGTCTTGCCTTGCGTCTCCATAGCAACAGCAACTCCACTGTCCTCCTAGGTCCTAGGAAAAGGGAGAAGGCAGAAGAAACAGTGCCGAGATACTTAACCATAGAGCTAAATGTTGGAAATGGCTCCACATACACATTTCCTTGGAAGGTGCAGAGCTCTCCTCAACAGTGAAGCCAGTCAGCAGGACAGGCCTTTGGTGATACGGATTAGCAACCAAGGATAATATTTACATTACTGAATGCTTTTCTTCTTTTTTTGGTAGGTGGTGTGGCATTCTATGCAAGATGAGTTCATACGCCAGTACAAGCATTTTGAGGGCTTAATAGCACGCTGTTATCCTGGATCTGGAATTACTATGGAGTTCACTATCCAAGACATTTTAGACTACTTCTCCAGCATTGCACAGTCTCACTAATATCTGCCAAGGGTTAAAGCAAGATAAACTAATGAATTTGCTGGGAAGAATCTTTTAGCACTGAAGACTTGTTACTTTGTGAGATGGAATTTTGAGGAATGTCCTTAATTATCTTTATGCTCATCAATTGATGGCCTGAGGAGAAATGTTGCTTACTTACTGTATAGAAACAGTGTTAAAGCATACTTTTTCACATGTAACACAGTCTGGCTTGTTTTATTTTCCATGTTGATATATTAGCCTTGTATAATTTATAGTACATTAGATACTAAACTCTTTGTCTTTCCTGTAGCTTCCAGTAATTATGTTAAAGTATTAAAATTATTGTAAAAGGCTGAAGGGGTTTCTGCATCAAAATGTATTAATATATGGATTGATGGAACTTGCACGCATGCTTTCAAGAATCTATTTACATGACTTTATGGTTGAAATTCTTCTGATCCAATATAAAAATAATGTTTACAAAGGAGTTTCTTGTATTTATTTCCCTAACCTATGACATGCATTACACAAAAGGAAAAATTGCCAGTCAACTGAGGGATCCAGATACTATATTTAAGTTATGTGTTTTTACTTTTACATGCATACATTAGTTGAAGCTTCCTTGGAAACACTGAACTAACGCTTTGATTCTAACGACTAAAACTTTAAATTGGCTCAGTTTATCACATTGATGAAGAAAACAGCAAAATAGCTGGAGAAAAAGCCTGTCTGAATCTGTTTTTCTGCCTAAGCTCGGGAAGAACTTCTGCCCTTATGGTTGTACACCTGGATTGCAGAAGAAATGGGTTGCTGAAGGGAGTTTTGAATGAGATACTGAAACAATATTTAGATCACTACGTGCAGCACTTGAGGTGGCTAATGTAATATGTAAGTCGTACAGATAAAATAAGTGATGCTGCAGTGAAAATAGTTTTGATTGCATTTTTAGCATTTAAGTACACAGTTTCGGGTTTTTCCTTAATGTTTTTGCTGTTCTGGGATGCTGGCATTAACAACCCAGTGCAGATTACTATTTATTCCGTTTAGGCAGAATGAGAGAAATAGGTTCTAGTTTCCAGAGCGCATCCTTTGCTGGGCGATTGACTCTTAAAAAGGCTCTCGAAACCTGCCCTCCCAGCCTCCGCCGCCAGAGGCCGCTGCGGCGGCGCGCGGCGGAGCCCCGGCTCGTCCGTTAAAAGTTTCCCCAGAGCGCGCTCGCGTCCGGAGAGCCGTTGCTGGGGGCGACGCCGGGCGGAAGCGGAGCGGCGGCGGACGCTTCGCGCGCCATTTTCAAACGGCCGCCTCGGGCCGCACCGCCGCTCCAACTTCCTGGGAGGCTTTTTTTGTGTGGAGAAAGAAGCGAAGGTAGAGTAGCCCGAGACCCAGGAGGGGCCCCCCAAGGGCGAGCGGTGGGGGAAGAGCCAGGCCGCGGGTTGTTTAACGGCCCTCGGCGGCCAGGCCGAGATTTATTAGAGAGGCCTCACCGTGGGACCGTTCCCATGGCGACGGCGGGGCGGTGACGTCACCGCGAAGGGAGCAGCCCTTTCAGCTGCTGTGACGCTTCCTGGGGCCTTGAGGAAAGCGCCGGCGCCCTCGTCCTCCGCAATCACAGCGCGACCGATTCGGGTTCCTTGTCTTGCGGCTCCGGACAGACCCTCCTCCCCCCGTCCCACAATCGCTGCTTCATGTTTAGTCCCCTCTTCGCCGCCCCCCTTGGGTTGACCCTCCCGCCCAGAGTACCAGTCGCACCTCTCCCCACTTTGCTCCCTTCACTGCGATCCCTATGTCTCTGCAGCTGCTCATCGCAGCCTCGCCTCTCCCCCACGTCATTGCTCTTCTGCTTGCTTCTTGACCCGTCCATATATCTATATTTCTCCTAGAAATCCTTGCTGTAGCACAGTTGCTCTCAAAAAACAACAGCACACACCCCCAATGTTGTATGCAGAGGTGTGTGTGATCTGTCATGTTTGCTTTAGTTGCCATTCCTTGCATTGCACGGGGTTGCACTAGATGACCCCTGCGGTCCCTTCCAACTCTACGATTCTATGATTCTGTTGTGTATAGAGATATATCGCTCTCACACACTTATATGTGCTCCACGGAGTTCAGGCTGGCATATGTGATATTCCTGCTTCCCATCTTTATCCTCACAACAGCCCTATGAGGTAGGTCAATCTGAGAGACAGTGGCTGGCCACCGATGCAACCGGTTTTGTTGCACTGGCCGCAGAGCCTTGGGGGATGCTGCAACTATGATGTAGAATGGAAGGCAAGAGGCAGGGTGCCCCTCAGTTTTGGCATCGCAAAATGAAACCCCATGCACAGTGCTTATTCTTCAACTCCTTTTGTGTAGAAGTCACTAGTGTGTGTTCTGAAATGGCACTGGACTGTGGTTGACTGGTTGCACCTCATGCAATGCCCTGGCTACATCTTATTTACGAACTCTAATCTGTTGTTGGTTTCTAAATCTGATTTTTCAGGGACACTCCAGTTTGCCTCCATACTCTTCTATTTCACCCTCTTCCTGGTAAAAAGTAATGTCTCAGCTGCCAGAATACCATGCTAACTTGTATCAGGTCATGACCAAGTGCCAGAAAGCAAGGAGTTTGGTCTTGCATGTTCATGTTAAAATGGTGTAAGCTAACATGTGCTTAAATTATTTGCAGATCCCATTTTTTCACAAAAGACAGTTCAAAAATATCTTCACAATGAGCACAGCTGCAGAACGAAAGTTCGTTAATCTAAGGAAGCGGTTGGATCAGCTGGGTTATCGACAACCATTAGGAGTGGAGAGTTTGCCTTTGGTGGAAAAGCTTTTTAGGTATCAAAACAAACGGGAATGGCAAAATGTACTCATAGGTGCTATTGGATTGATATTTGCTGTTTGACTACATTACACTAGTGGTGAAAGTTAGTCTTCTGTGAAATGCATTGAGATGGCTTTGTCAAAGCAAATATCCTATGTTAATCCTGAAATGCAATTTAAAGTAATCTTCTGTAACCTCACTGTACACAATCTAGAGACATCAGTTTCAAATTTCACTAGAATGTATTGTAATTGGCTTCTAAAAGCAGGCCTGAAATTAGCTGCAATAAGCAACTGTTTTAGAACAGAGGTCTGAGTGCAGTGCACAGAAAAATCTGTAACAAGAACATTCCTGTGACGTAAGGGAACCCTGGTGTACAATATTAAATGTCCTAGCCAATAAAAATAGGATTTAATTTGAACAAATTAATCAGCTTAAAGAATGGTGTGAATGCTGTTCCTGTAAGCAGCATTCATCCTGAAAAAACAAATGTTTGCTTTCATGCATAAATGGGATGTCTTGTATATGCAGCCACAAAGTCGGGGTAAATTCTGCCAACCAAATATTGCACATTGATCTTAGAAATGCCTGTTTGCCTCCTCCTTCTTTAATGTGTGTACAAGTAAATCCCCTTTTGATTTTAATGAAAACTTGGCCATTTAAGGAAGGTTAAGATTGTAGTCCATGCATACTTGCATAGACATAGGGAAATAAATGAAATGTTCAATTTTAAATCTGGTTGGCTAGTACACCAAGCCAAAATCTGCCTCTGTTCTGGCCTAGGGGGTGACTGGAGCAGGGTGTTTATACAAAAAACTAGTTTTGGCCATTATAGGGTTCATCTCTCAAGCCTGGAAATTTGTTTTCCTTCCATTTCAGTGACCTTGTTCATACAACTGAGAGCCTCCGGAGTGCTAAGCTATCTGCTGGAAAACTTGAAAAAGAATACAGCAACTTTGACGTTGTTCTAGAACCTTATCGAGAAGAAAATGCTAGGCTCACCCGTGAAAACAATGAACTACATTTAGAAATTCTGAAACTGAAAGAACAATTGGAAAAGCAGGTCAAAGGTAATATTGAAAACCTAACCGATTATTTGTCTCTCAGAAATAATAATAATAATAATAATAATAATAATAATAATAATAATAATAATTTATTTATACCCCGCCCATCTGGCTGGGCCTCCCCAGCCACTCTGGGCGGCTTCCATAAAAACCAAAAATACAGTAAAATATCACACGTTAAAAACTTCCCTGAACAGGGCTGCCTTAAGATGTCTTCTGAATGTCGGGGGGGGGGGCAACAAATTTTGACTATCATTGTTAGTTAGCCAAAACTTGTGGTTGCCATTGATCCCACAAGTCTTGCCTCTAATAAGTTTGGTGGTAGCACTCTACCCTTTGTGGTGAGTTTTGGAAGCACTTGCGCTGGTGAGGCAGCAGGAAGATGGAATCTGCAAAAATCACCTTACCCTTTATCTTTGTGGATCTCTCCATTACATCAAAAGCAGAATGGCAGCATTGAATGCCACCCAAATTGAATGCCAGACTATGTTTCTTGATGCAGTGGTGGACTGGATAAGGGCCAATAAACTGTCTGAATCCTGAGAAGACGGAAGCTCTTTAGAAATCTCCCTCTGAAGGAGCAAGTGCATAGTTTGGGGGCATTCCCAAATGCATCTTTGTCACTAGGGGCCCTGTTGTCCTCTGTGGCTAGTTGTGCCTTCTGCCAGCTTCATCTGGTTTGCTAACCACAGCCATTCCTGGACAGGGATAGCCTGACCGCTATAGTCCATTGGTAATCTCGAGGCTACTGTAATGCACTATATGTGGGGCTGTCCTTGGGTCTGATTCAGAAGCTCCAGCCGGTGCAGAATGCTGCGGCCAGATCACTGGTGGGAGTGACATCATTGTTAAAACAGCTGCACTGGTTGCCCATCTGCTACCAAGCCAGGTGCAAGGTTCTTTTATTGATTTACAAAGCCCTAAACAACTTGAGTCCAGGGCACCTCAGGGATCGCCTGAATCCTTATATACCAGCTTGATCACTGAGATCATCTGCAGGAACATATTTGGTTGGTCCCCAAGTAGGTGAAACCTAGCCTTTAGTGCAGGCTTCCTCAAACTCGGCCTTCCAGATGTTTTTGGCCTACAACTCCCATGATCCCTAGCTAGCAGGACCAGTGTTCAGGGATGATGGGAATTGTAGTCTCAAAACATCTGGAGGGCCAAGTTTGAGGAAGCCTGCTTTAGTGTCATCAGCCTAGTCCTGTGGAACACCCTACCAATAGAGATTCAGCAGATACCTTCTGTGCCAACTTTTAAATGTCCACTGAAAATTTTTCTGTTCTGCCAGGCCTATGCAGGCCACAGTGGTCTATTGATGTTATAAATTTCTTTTTGCTTGTTTTTAACTTTTAATGATTTTATTGGTTTTACATTTTTACATTGTTGTGAACTGCTATGATACATCTATGACACACGGTATATAAATATTTTTATAAATAAATACATAAAGTTTCAAACCACAGCATGCCAGTGTTCTCCCTGAGAAGCTATGATACTAAGAGTCAGGGAAATGACAAATAGTTTAACTGATTCTTAAGGCTGCTTCAAGCAATATTTCATTGTAAAATGTCCTCTTAATGTTGTACACCGCCCTGGGATCTTCTGATAAAAGGTGGTATATAAATTGAATTAATAATAATAAATAATAATACTTGAATACGATCCCCAAAACTGGTCTAAGTTTGAAGTGCACAAATGTGTGTGTTTGGCCACATCATTTTAAACTACAGTTAAGTAGCTTTATTGCAGTGATTGCAAACATGCACACTGTGATGGGTCTTTACCATAGAATTTTAGAGTTAGAAGGGACCCGAAGGGTCATCTAGTCCAACCCCCTGCAATGCAGGAATATCATGAATATCTCTACTTGTTAGGGTTTTAGTCTTGCTTTAAATGGATCTGTTGTTTGTGTGGTTTAAAAACAGTTAAAACTGTCGTGTAAATCGCCTTGAGATGATTGTTTAGGAAGTGGTTGTTGTCATCGTGTTTTTAAAAGAGACAAGCAACTAAAAACATGTTCAGGCAAATTGAGACTTGCAGCACATGTGCGTATTAGCACCTGGAGATAGAAGAAAAAATATTGAGCTGTTTTTTATTCCTAGTATGCAGGTAGAACAAAAAGGAAGAATACTGTTGAATTTTTTTCTTCCTTAAAGGTTTGAAAACTACACTGAGGAAAGTTGAACATGAGAATGCAGATATGAAATTTTTGAATAACCAGTATATACATAAAATTAGATCATTAGAGAAAGAGAACAAAGCCAAGACTGACAAGATCCAGCAACTCCAGGAGAAAAATCTGCAAGCAGTGGTTCAGACACCAGGTACACTATCAGATTATGTGCTCATCATGCTACCTCTTCTCTTATTAGGCTGCACTTTTGCACCCCGTTTTGGTACTTGAGTACATTTGGTTTTAGTGGGACTTTAGCAAATGTCAATATGGAAAAACACTACAAGCCATGGATCCAGATTCTGCATTAATAACTGCAGAACCTCAGTTATCAAACTCCTTTTAGAGAGGTTTGGTTTACTCCCCCTCTTTTAAACTTTAGGTGAGCTGCTATAACTTTATTTCACTGAGATTTTTATGCAGGTTAAATATCTTGTCTCCTTGTTTTTATGCTGATTTGTTTTTTCATTATTTTGCTTTATTTTATTAAACTGATTTAAATAATTTTGACTCTGCATTGTATTTATTTTGTTAACAGATTAAAACCACTATTTTATTTTATAAAGTAAATCAAGGCATACTTTTTGGAAAAATAAATAGACATTATTTACTTTCTTTGGGATAGAAGTCAGTTCCACGTATCTACCCTAACTGATATTGTTGGGGAAGCCCACAAGGTGATGGCCAATGTGACCAATGGCTACTGGTGCCTACAAGGAATTGCCATATTACGACACATGTTGCGGGGGGGAAAATAATCTCTCAGAGCTCTGTGAGCATTTAGTAAAGATTTGCCTCTGTGCTCTTAGGCTGAGATATTACCGTTTTTATTCTTAGGGCATTAAATGCAAAATCTAGACTTTTACTTTTATAGCCACACTACAATATAGTGTTGGATGGAGACTCACAGCCCAATCACAAGCATGTTTATTCAGTGCCACTGAGTACAATGGGGTTTAAGATACATAGGAATTATAGAATTTGCTTGAATTTAGGCAATAATCCTAACCCCACTTACTGTTAGTTATATGCATTTACTGTTGAATTGGATGTCTGAGCTGTCATGGTTATGATTGCACTGTTATTTCCCATTGAAATCAATGAAGGACAGATTTACACTATTTTACACTTGCAAACACAGTAATATAATGAAATTGATGCATGCTCTTAGTCTTTGAGAGCTTTAATGTAGTTTTATGTCTATATAGCATGTAGATTTCATTTAAGCTACTCTTTTAATGAACATTTTGTTAAATGTATTCTTTGCCACTCATATAATTAGCTACTGCTTAAAAGTATTATTCCAGTAACAAAGGAATTTCTTTGGTACTTCAATATAAAGAAGAACTCTTGGGGCTGTTTAATTCTTAGTAATATGCATTTATCTTTGTAGGTGGTAGGAAAAGAAATATTCCGTTCAGGCGTCAGCGTATGCAGATAGACCAACCAGTCCCTCCCTCAGGAATCGGGGCTTATCCAATTCCTCAGCCAGATGACCCATATATTGCAGATCTTCTTCAAGTGGCTGACAACAGGTATTAATGGTCTTTTAAAATCTTGACATACTAGTAATGCCATCCTGACATCTCCCTCCAGTCTTCCATGAATGAGAATTAGTAGCTAACCCTCCCCTCCCCCTTCTGTGGGAGAAAATGTTTGGGAAGAATTACTTAGTTCTTTAATCACCGTTTATGTTTCCTAGTGTCAAAATGACAAGAAATCAAAAGTTACTATGGTATTCATACATTTTAAAAAAACCAGAGCAGTTTATGTATTGCACTTTGGCCTTCCTTTGGACTTCTTCACTGTGATCATAAAACAAGGGATTAGCAATGTTAGGTTTCAGTGTTTTAACATCGTAAGGTTACAAAGTTCAGTATATTTTTCTTAGCACTATGCCTATTTGAGGGGGGTATTAATGTAAAACACGTATTAATTACTTTAACTTTTGCTGCTTCTAAATGTATGCAATCTATTGAATGACTTGAGATTTTGAGTGACTGTAGAACAGGGAATAATGAGAGAACTAGTTGTCTGCAGAAAATATTTTATTAATGTAGAATTCCTGAATGAAACTCAAATTCAGACAAAATATATTTCAGAATTCATGAACTGCAGTTAGAAGTGTCGGACTTGCAAGAAAAGCTAGAGATAGCAGAACGTGAGGTGAAAAATTACAGCAAACAGGTAAACTAATATTTTAAGGGGTGTGTATTTTGCTTCTTAACTTTTCAGTATAGTCTACAGTTTCTCTTTGCTGAAGAAGGGATCTTAAGATCAGCATTTCCCCCAGGAACTGTCAGCATTTTGTTAATGTTCTGGTTAAAAGCCAGTAGTGGCTTGCTTTGGCATAGCTACTTCCATATTCATTCTACTGACAGAGGGGAATGTAGCTCAGTGGTACAGCTCATGCTTTGCATGCAGAGCACCTCGGACTCAATCTGCAATCCCTGTCTGAAATTCTAGAGAGCTGCAGTCAGTGTAAACTATACTGAGCTAGATGGGTCAGGATTCTGACTCTGTATACGGGTGGTTTCAGTTGGGGTCCCTATATCGCAAAGAGGTTGGTCTAATTTTTCTGTGTACGGTTTTGGCACATTAGCTTTCACCAAACTCCTATTTTTTCCTGTCCGGGCTATCCACTGCTATTATAGCACTGTCCATCTATCCCAGTGGGTAGAGCTTGGCAGAATTTATACGGAGGAGTTTTTATCCTTCTCATTTGTTCCTCCCTTCCCTTCCATTGCCTTTTTCTGTTCTGGGCATGCACACAATATTTTTGTAACTACAGTGGTGCCTCGCAAGACGAAATTAATTCGTTCCGCAAGTCTCTTCGTCTTGCGAGTTTTTCGTCTTGCGATGCACGGTTTTCCATAGGAATGCATTGAAAATCAATTAATGCGTTCCTATGGAAACCGCCTTCCCCCGACCTCTTCTGGCGGGCGGCATTTTAAAATCGCCCGGGACAGCGGAGGACTTCTCCGCTGTCCGGGGCGATTTAAAAGCCCCTGGGAAGGCAGGCAGGGGGGACAAAGGCTTTCTCGCCCCGCCGCTCGGCTTCGGGACATCGTTCCGATGCCGGGCGGCGGGGGGAGGCTTTCCTGCCCGGCCGCCCGGCTTCGGGACATCGTTCCGATGCCGGGCGGCGGGGGGAGGCGTTCCTGCCCCACCGCCCGGCATCGGGACGATGCCCCGAAGCCGGGCGGCTGGGGGAGGCGTTCCTGCCCCACCGCCCGGCATCGGGACGATGCCCCGAAGCCGGGCGGCGGGGGGAGGCGTTCCTGCCCCACCGCCCGGCATCGGGACGATGCCCCGAAGCCGGGCGGCTGGGGGAGGCTTTCCCGCCCGGCCGCCCGGCTTCGGGACATCGTTCCGATGCCGGGCGGCGGGGGGAGGCGTTCCTGCCCCACCGCCTGGCATCGGGACGATGCCCCGAAGCCGGGCGGCGGGGGGAGGCGTTCCTGCCCCACCGCCCGGCATCGGGACGATGCCCCGAAGCCGGGCGGCTGGGGGAGGCGTTCCTGCCCCGCCGCCCGGCATCGGGACGATGCCCCGAAGCCGGGCGGCGGGGGGAGGCTTCAAAAGCCTTCCGGGGGCTTTTAAATCGCCCCGGACAGTCCCGGGGCGATTTAAAAGCCCCCGGTTAGGCAGGCTTCAAAAGCCGTCCGGGATAGCGGGAAGCGCTTCCCTGCTATCCCGGACCGCTTTTAAAATGCTGGCGGTGGGGAGCAAAGCCTTTCGCCCCCGCCGGCCTTCCTGGACCTCTTCTGAAGTCCGGAGGGGGGGGAAAGGCTTTGCTCCCCACCGCCAGCATTTAAAAAAAGGTCCCCGAGATTTCCCTATGGGCTTTCGTCTTGCGATGCAAGCCCATAGGGAAAATCGTCTAGCGAAGCGTCGCAAAAACCGAAAAACCCTTTCGTCTTGCGGGTTTTTCGTCTTGCGAGGCATTCGTCTTGCGGGGCACCACTGTATGTGCATGTCTTCCTTTAATAAAACACAACAAAATAAAATAGGAAACATAGAGAAAATGTTACTAGCCCATGTTATCATATTTGACAAAATACAAAATTGAGGCATGTGCTTTCTTTACAGATGGGATGAGGGAGAAACTGGGCAGTATCGATTTGCATTTAATTTTTGTTTTTTTAAAAAAATCAATACTGAGGACGCACAAAAGTGCCTGATGCATTTACTATGATTACAGGTTCTGAGTTAATACCCTACTTGTACTGTGTAGACCAGTGTTTCCCAACCTTGGGTCTCCAGCTGTTTGAGGACTACAATTCCCATCATTCCTGACCACTGGTGTTGCTAGCTAGGGATGATGGGAGTTGTAGTCAAAAAACAGCTGGCGACCCAAGGTTGGGAAACACTGGTGTAGACATCTCAAGAGAACAGCTCCTCCTAACTGGCTAGTCGAAATTTGGACACTCCTCCAGCATAAGACAGTTGTTGGAAACTGTCACACTTGTATCAAGTGAGGAGCAAACAGGAGTAGGTGTGTGGTATTAGAAACTACCCACCAAAACGTGTGACAAGTCATCCACAAGAAAATGTGATAGCGAGCATCCACACCAGGAGTGACCGCACATGTACAATGGGTTATCTGAGAATTTTTGTGGTACAGTCAAACCTCAGCTCCCCAACCCCCCCTGTTTTGGAACGTTTTGGCTCCTGGATGCAAAAAACTGAGAAGTAAATGCTCCGGTTTTCGAACATTTTTCGGAAGCCGAACGTCCAACACGGCTTCCGCTTGATTACAGGAAGCTCCTGCAACCAATCAGAAGCCGCACCCTGGTGGTCGAACATTTTGGAAGCCGAATGGGTTTCTGGATCAGATTACGTTCAACAACCGAGGTTTGCCTGTAAAAGGAAATCCCAGTTAATTGTGGGGGAATCCTAGCTGGCATTTTGGTGATTACAATGATAAAATGTTGTGCATGAGCATCACCAGTTCCATAACAAACCCCAAGGCAGTTTCCTAAGGAGAGATTCCTATTAATATTCAGTTTCCTTTCCAAAGAAACTTATTCTTAATCTCATTGCACTTTACCTGTGTTGTGTTGGCATGTGTGGCTTTGATGAACTTGACAGGCCCCTAGAACACTTGAGGAGGACCCTTCCTGCATGCTATCACAGCCTCTCTGGTAACATTTTCACAAATGGTCCATACATTAGACTGGTGTCGAGGATCATTTCTGGTATGATGAGTGTTTTCATTGGAAATCATCGCATCCCCAGAACAGTCCCATATCCTTATGTACTAAGTGGAGAAATTCTGGCCAGTCATTTACAGCAGCAACACTAAATCATTTTAAAAGAATAATGATTTTGTCTCCAAAGGTTGAGCTGCGAGACAGTGAGATTGAGCGTTTAGGCCTGGCACTGGATGGCGGTCGCTCTCATGATGTCATATCTTTGGAAGCCAGAAGCAGAAGTAATGAAAAAATTATTGCTCACTTAAATTTACAGGTAACATGTTTGAGCCTCTTTCACTTAGAAACCTTTGTAAGAATCCTCAGCTCCCAATAAAGCTTTTGTGAAGTGCTGCAACTCCAAAACCACCTGAATTGACTCCATAACTGTGATCAGAGATGCCCTGTCCCATTTTACTGCCTGTATCCTACACCTACTCATAAGTTAGTTTATTCCTTTTGTGGTCATTGTGTTCCAGCCGATTAACTTAGCAATGATAATATGGCTGAAAATTTTGGGAGGCTATTTCCTCCAAATGGGAACCAAATTCATGACTTTGCTATTCAGCTAATTAAAATGTCCACAGATCTCAAATGTTTCTTACGTTCTAAGAACATAAAGTACTACAGCTAATAATGGAAAGTTATTTGAGAACTAACTGCTAGCTTTTGTTTGGCTGTAGTTGTGCTTCTACTTTTTTGTTAACTTGAAACATTTAGTATGTTGTGAATGTGTTTCAGATTGAATTTCTGCAGCAAACAAACAAAGAGCTTGAAATGCGCATACAGGATCTTCTGGACAGTAAGCAAAATGTCACTAGTGAAGTGGCTCATTTAAGCAATAAAAACGAAGAACTGTGCCAAGAATTGAGTGAAATAGATCAGTTGGCACAACAGTTGGAAAGGCACAAAGAAATTGTGCTTGAGACTGCAGATAAAGAAATTGGACAGGCTAAGGTAAGGGAATTTTGTAACTTGGTAGAACATCAAGAAAATGTCTCAACTCCCAATGAAAGGTTTCAGGAGTTGCATCTGCTTTTAAAAGTGCATGCGTTTGCCCTTGTATTTTAAATTTCATAAAGTGTAGTGCAGAAGAGGTTTTGCAGCAACATCTGGAGAGCCATAACTTCCATATCCTTAATGTATGGATTTTGATATTTTGTTGTATTTGCAATGTTTGTAACAGGCCCCTGGGTACATTATAATGGAATGAGGTCTGTTTTTAAGTTGGCCAAGGAACTGTAGAACCGAGTAACCATATCCTATAAGAAGGATTAGTTTAACCTCCAAAAGGGCCTTTGGATGAGTGTTTTGGTATTTTCTTTCCTACTAAGGACAGCTGTTACACTGTGGACATGCTGCACATTTGCTAGAGAACTTCTCTTTAGCCTGCTGGGTTCCCTTATTCTGCAGAAGGGATCTGGAGACCTTTCTGTAGATTTGCTCACATAGATCTTTTTCTAGTCATTTGATATCCCTGTTGCCACCAGACACCTCCAATGTCATTCAACTGCTCCCCAGTTCCATCAAATTTTCTGCTGCACTCCAGGTCTCTTTGTCCCATAGAGGCTTCAAAATATGCACTATTCACAGTAATTTCTGGGTTTCTCTGCTCCTTGTATCCCCATCTGACAAGTAAATAGAGTGGTGGTGGTGGTGGTGGTGGTGGTGGTGGTGGTGGTTGTTGTTGTTGTTGTTAATATACCACCCTATACCCGCAGATGATGGTAGTTCAACTGCAAAGCTTTTTTGCTACAGTTTATAGGACTAATACAAATAGCATTTATATAACATTTTCAAACATTTGATGCATTTAACATGTATTGTTTCGTTGTAAACCATACAGCAGCCATATAAGGTAGGTCAGATTCTCCTATACAGTACAGTGGTACCCCGAGTTTCATACGCTTCAGGTTACATATGCTTCAGGTTACAGACTCTGCTAACCCAGAAATGGTACCTCAGGTTAAGAACTTTGCTTCAGGATGAGAACAGAAATCGTGCTTCGGCGGCGCAGCAGCAGCGGGAGGCCCCATTAGCTAAAGTGGTGCTTCAGGTTAAGAACAGTTTCAGGTTAATAACAGACCTCCGGAATGAATTAAGTACTTAACACGGGGTACCACTGTATTACAGATAGAGCCTGAGGCTGAGAGGGAGTAGCTTGCTTGAGGCCATCTACAGAGTTCAGATGTAGACTAGATTTCAACTTACTAACTTTGTAGCTTGGCCTTGTATGTACTCTGCTACATGAGCTCATTTATGATGCACATAAATCTACATAACATTTTGCAGACAGTTTTGTACTTCCCTGCTCTTTTTATGTAAATTATGTGAATGAACGTATTAGATATAATAGATTTTAGATACCATGTGGACTTACTTGATATATTTTATGTTTAAACAGAAATATGACCTTTAAAAAATGAAAAGATTTTTTTTTACTTCTGTGTAATATGGTGCCATATTTATAAAGACCCTTCACTTTTTATAAACATTTTATCATTTATGATTTATAGGAAGAGATTAAAAAAACATATAGTGAAATCCAGGATCGTGAAGAGACAATAGCGAAGCTTAAGTCAGTAAGTAACAATTTTAAAGTGGAATAAGTTTATTTAATTCAATGCATTTTTAATACTTGGATACTTAGGCTAAATATAATGTGTGTGCTAAAGACATCTGTTTAACAGAACAAGAAAGGAAAGCATTAGTAGTAGCTGCAGTATTTTGATAGCCATGCTGCTATTCTACTTGACAAACAGCTAATAATGCACACGTTCTAGAGAAGAAAAGAGAAAATAAGTGATATCCTTTATTGGACGTGTTTTGGTAGAACAGTATTCTTGTTTTCAGATTAGATTAAACTCTGCTGCAAACAGAACAAAAAACTAACTACTGTGTCTTGAAAGTCACACTTATATTAATGACAGTTTGCACAATCCAGTCAGTTAAGCATGTTCAGTCACATGATTTCAACAGGAAACAAGTAGATTTTGAGAAAGCAATTTTCTGCTTTTCCCAAACCTGGAATTTTAAAAGTACATTGTTTGCACTTTCCCATTACTGGAGACATTCTTTCACTATGCCACATTTTGTTATTATAATTTGTCTGGAAGATGGCTAGAATTTAGATTTAAGCATCATGTATAAGTAGAAATACCTATGTCAATGAAATATTGTTTTACAAACTCTATATTTATTGTACTATCCCATTTTGAAAAATACACATTTGACTTTAGGAGTTATCTACATATCGGAGAGAAAAAGACAGGCTGACCGAAGAACTCTATGGAAAAACTGATGAAAAACAAAATCTTGAGGTGTTGTTAAACCAGGTTCAGCTAGAGAACCATAGACTGGCCAAAAAACTTGAAAACCTTGAAATAATAGGTATGTGTTTTAAGAGATCTGGTGGATCATGTTGTCAGATACTTGTACTTAAGACAATCCACAGCATAGTACCGGCACCTACCAAGCATCTACCAAGATGTTCACTGGGTCACCGACAGCTCACTACTTGGAAGTTGCTCAGGCCCCTATCCACCCCATTGCTGCCACAGCAACAATGTGGCCCAATTGGAAGTCTTTCTGCAGACTCCAACCCAACAGGGGGAAAAAACAGGCAGGACAAAAGCTGGGATATCCACAAGTGATGTCATGGAAGGCAGTGTGCCTTCTGGAGTACTCTTTTCTATCGTTCTGAAGTTTTGCTTTTCTTTGGGATTTTACTTTTGCCTCTGCTCCCCTTTGCTTTTGCTGTTTTTTGTTCCCTCTCAGCCTTATCCTGGGTGGGGGGCTCTGATGGTGGGGAAGGAGTCAAGAGGAATGGAGTGACAAAGTTAGGGGTGGGGAGAGGCAGGAAACAGTTTGCCTTCTGTGAAATGGGTGTCTTGTGCTAGGCTCACCACCACTGCAGCCATTCTGTTGTAGTGCCTATGAGAATTGTTCAGAAAGGTTGGGGACCACTGTGATAGCTTGTATTTAAATGCTGGGATAAATACACTGAAGATAGCAGAACTTTTAACATATACAACTTACTTCGCTGGTGAGTTACCTACACATTTTTAAAACCAGAATTTGCCTGGTGAGCCCAATTTTTCTTTTCCTTTCTTCATCATATAGGGTAAATCCTGTTTCCTTGGTATTATCCACTCTTAAAAGATTGGACTTAAAAGATTGGACTGCCTCTTAAGATAGTAATTTTAGAAATGCATTATTCCTCCTTTAGTCCATATTTTCTTGAGGATGGATGAATGCAGTTCTGTCTGACTTTGCTCCTTCTAGCATCTTCGTTGTATATCTTCAACCATGTGCTGGTTTTCTTTAAACTGACCACCTCTGGTATATGCTAACTTCATTCATGCTTGTTGGTTATTTTCTCATGCAGATCGGGAGCTTGTTATAGAACTAGAGAAAATGAGATTAGAAGGCGGTATAGCACTGGGGGACAAATCACCTTCTCGTCTGGATGCATTTGTAAAAACTATAGAAGAAGACAGGGACTACTATAAGCGTGAACTAGAGTGTCTCCAAAAGATAATTAAACAAAGATCTAGCCCATTACGCAAGTCACCAGAAAAGGTAATATTTTTTTGTTAAATATATTATAATGCCTAGTAAACTTTTTCATATGGTGCCCCAGTTTACAACTGCCCCACTACTCAGATGTGACTGCCAGTAGTAAGGAGGAGGCATTTCTCAAGTAGTCAGACTTGTTGACTGAATTCAAACTGTTTTAGTAAGGGAAAACAATGTTTTCCAATACAAGTGCAAGGTTTAATACTTGTATGCCAGTGGATTTGCTGCAGACTCCAGCAGCTTTTCAAAATATTTGTAAAACTTTTTAGCAAACCTGAACCACTTCATATTCAATGTATTCTTCAGAGAACATGGGGTCACTTAACTGTGTTTCATTTCCCCTCTTGACTCCTGTTTTTCAATTTTTAAAAAAGTTTGCATTACAAAGCTATCTGTCTAGTTTAGCAATGTGAATGGAAAAGAGAAACTGTCAAACACCTTCATTAACTGGGGTCCATTCTATTCCCAGAAAATTCTCATAATATGGTATAGAAAGTTGCATATTTGAAATGCTGTTTTTTTCCTGTTTAGACCACTTCAGAAGTCCTGGAATAGCCCCCCCTGCTTTGTAATATCCCCCCCCCAACATATCTTTTTGCAAAAACAAAACAAATAGCTCCAAACCCAAAACATTGCAAAGTGTTTTTGTGCAGGTAGACTTCAGGAATGAACTTTGCCATCAGGTATAAATCCAGCTTGGAGCATGTTTATACTTATAGTGCAGATTTGTGACAATGCTTTCTGATTTGCATTCTTGAAAGTCCCTATTAGGCCACTGGGGATATATCTTACATTATTTACTATGAGTGCAATATTTCACCTAAGCATTTTGTTTGTTTTTGTTTTACTTTCTCTTCTGCTGTATCTTTCATGGCTTCCAGATAGCCCAATGAAGAATTTAAGTAAACATTGTATCTCAGTAGATTTGGTGCTTGAGCTGTGTTTTAGAAACGTGGTGTCAATACAGTGTATTTTTATGTTAAACAGGTTATTTTTAAATCAAATCAATTTTACTTCCTGCTGGGTCTTTAAAGGTATCTGCTGGGCTTTAATAGCAATTTGATATTGTCCAAAAAATGGAGCATTAGGGTTAAATATGAGGCAGTACAGTAAGATGATATTACTATTCAGTAGTATTATAATACCCTGTGTATATTTACTCAGAAGTACATTCCACTTAATTCAGTAAGATTCTTTTCCTTAATTAAACATGCATAGGACTATCCTAAAATGCAAATGTTCCTCATGCCCAGGGCTCACATAGACCCACTCTTATAATGCTAAGCTGTTTATGAAGCCTGGAATGATCGTCTGAACTCAGCCATAGTTTGAGGTATAATCCTGTCATCAGACATATCTGTCTTAATTACTTCAGTATAATTTAAGTAATTTAACCCAGGATTTCAGCGCTGATTATTTACATCAGTAGCACCTGTCAGTAACAGTACAGTATCTATGCCAGGTAACTAGTAATAATAGTTTTTAATGTGTCATTTTCCTCTCCTCCCCCCCCCCTTTTTTTTGACAGAATGGTGATCTAAGATTGGTTACTCGAGAAAGAGATGAGCTGCAGTCTATGCTAGAAAGATTTGAAAAGCACATGATAGAAATTCAATCTAATGTCAAACTCTTAACTGCAGAAAGAGACAAACTAAGCATTCTTTATGAACGGGTAAGTCCAAATTAATGGGTGGGGCCACTGACTGTCAGGACATAACATGTATAATGGAGCCGAGAATTGCAGGAGCAAGAAGGAAGCGACATATAATCATCTAAATACTCTTCAAAAGAGAATTAGACAAAATCATGGTGGACAAGGCTATTAGTGGCTACTAACCACGATGGCTGTGTTCTGCCTCCATAGTCAGAGGCAGTAGGCTTCTGAATACCTCTTGGAAACTGCAGGAGGGGAGAGTGCTCTTGTCCTCAGGTCCTGCTTGCAGGTTTCCCACATGCATCTGGTTTGCCACTGTGAGAATAGGATGCAGCAATTGTTGCAGAGCCAGGCTCAGACATGGAAGTAACAGGAAGAGGAATGAATGCAGATTAAAGGACAGGTAATAGATTTATTCTGTTTAGACAATCTCCAGATGCATAGCTATCATTGAACTGGGTAAGAATGGCCTCTGGTTGGGCAGGCGGCATGGTACAAGTCAATGCTGGGCCAAATTCCTCATATACGTGGCATAGTTTTATTTGTTCTCTTTATTCCCCATTTTTTTTATTCATTTTATAACACAAATAAACAATACAAACAGAAATACAAACAATACAAACATATTCTTGCTTATCCTTATTTTTTCTAAACATTGTTAGGTGAGCTTCCCCAAGTCCCCCCTATCTGATTTTCATTTTACCTCATCTTTAGCAGTTTCATATATCATAATTTTTAACCATTTTTAATCACACTTTTACCATAAAAATCTTCACATTTTATCACTTACAAATAATACTATTTTAAAATACACTATCTTCTACTTCTAACCCTACAGCCTATATCCACTTCCAATGCTATTCTAAGATTTAAATACTAACATATTTTTTCAAATATTCTTTAAACTTCTTCCAGTCTTCTTCCACCATCTCTTCTCTCTGGTCTCGGAGTCTCCCAGTCAGTTCAGCAAGTTCCATATAGTCCATCATCTGTGTTTTATTTGTTCTCCATCTTTTTTCTTTCACCCACCATCTTATGCCTTTCTTTCCTCCATGCATGATCTGATATCTTGCATATATATTCATTTTATTTATCCACTTAATTTTTTTTTTTTTTAAGTCTCAAGATGAGTTAAACCGTCTACGGAGAGAAACAAAAACTTCTTTAATGACACAAAGTTACGCAGAAGAGGAGCGGAACATTGCATTGTCCGATTTCAGAAGAGTGGTGGCAGAGAAAGAAGGACTAAGAGAGAAGTTAAAGGTCATCATTTTACAAATAATGCTTTTTTGTAATGTTTCGAGCTTGCGATAACTTTGGGCTACTTTGTTACCTCACAAAAGTCGCTACTCCCCATGGATGGTGCAATTAAGCAGGACAGTCAAGTCACTGATTTCAGCCAAAGCCTTTCAAAAATTTCTAAGGCACATTTTTATCTTGTGAACTGCCTTGAGATCTTGTGATAAAGGGTGGTATATGAATCTAATTATTATTATTATTATTATTATTATTAATAATAATAATAATAATAATAATAATAATAATAATTTAGAGCATCAGGTTTTTTGGGGGGGACGGGACCAGGCTACAGATGAAGTCAATAAGCTGCTGTCTTGCACATAATACTTATAGTGTTCTGGACCCATATATGCAGTGCTTTTTTCTGGAGGGATGCAGGGGTATGCATACCCCTAAATATTTTGTGAATCTTTGTACTTTTGTCCATTTACTGTATTTTTTCAATTTGAACTATAAAATGGTGATTTTCTTGAGTGAAAATGAGAGTACCCCTAAACATTTTTTAAGAAAAAATGCACTGCTTCTATTGTTGTTAATATTAACATTGTGTGAGTATCCCTGTGAGCTGCTATGGAACCAGCAGTAGAGGAGAGGCTTCAACAACTGACACCCAGACTCTGCTCCCAAGGAATTCTTTATCAGTCGAACCTGCAGGAAACAAATGGAGGCAGGGTGGAGCCAGTCAAAAGCAGCAGCAGCTTGAAAGGGATGTCCTACCCCCCCTTTTTTGGAGAAAAGAGCCCCCTTGTCTCCAATGACACACAGAATGATGCATAGAGTGGAGCAGAGATTAGAGATGCCTAGATGCAGTTTGAAGCTGCTTGGGAAACATCCAGCAGAGGAGGAGCTTTAGAGGAGGTTGAAGGTTGGGGACATTCAGTCCTGGCAGCTGTTCTATAGGGGCAGGACTTGCTGGGAAGTGTTGCTGAGTTGTATACCATTTCTTTGAAAAAGGAGTTAACTTCTCTGATAAACTCTGCTTCTTGCTTGCTGGCATGATTTTTGACTCCAGCCCTGACATAAACCCATGTGCCCTGCCTTCTGTCTCTGTTCTTCCTGCCTCACCTTTCCACATAGCACATATATTAGCCACGTTCAGTGTTCTAAAGGCATAGAGAGTAGGTGCAGTTTTCTTTATGTCTCCTAATTCCCATGCTCCCTAGACGATCAGATGCTCAAAGGTTAATCAGACAATTAAACAATGCCTTCTGATGAGTTGTTTTTCTTTGTTTCATAAGGTCCATCAGGATGAAAAATCAAAGTTAGAACAGGAAATATCAGACTTGGAAAACACAGTTCACAAAGTAAGTGATTTAAATACTTGCTGGCATCAGAATTTATTAATGCGTAGTGATGGAATGTCATTGTTTGTGTGTTGACTATTCAAATTATGATTGAGACTATGGCTTTTGTCCGTTTACTTCTCATGATCATTTGCAAGCCCAGGATTGTAATAGACACCATGTGAACTTTTCATATTCCTGATGCCAGCTACATTATTGTGAGCTTTACTGCCGTTACATTGCGCCTTAACATCTAAAAGATTTTGGTGGAGTTCACTAATGAGGGGATGCTTATCAAATTTGCAGATGGCACCAAACTGGGAGGGGTAGTTCATACGTCAGAAGATTGAATCAGGATTCAAGATTACCTTAACAGATTGGAGAACTGGGCCAAAACTAAAAAATGGAACAGACTACCTTAGAGGGTGATGGACTCTCTTTCATTAGAGGTTTTTAATCAGAGGTTGGATGGCCACATTGTCAGGGATCTTTTAGCTGTGATTTCTGTGCTGAAGGGGGTTGGACTAGATTACCCTTGCAGCCAGTCCCTTCCATCACTATGATTCTAAGGAGCTTAAGATTACAGCCGTAGTTTTGCAGTTTTTATTGAATTTGAGTGAACTGGTCTTTATTGGGATTTTGCTTAGCTTTTTAAATACTTAATTTTTTCTCTCAAGAAAAATGCTGCTCTTAGCAGATTCAGAAAATAATATTTGTGTTTTGGTTTCTGCTGCAGTTGGAGACTGAACATCTTGATCAAGTAACTACTATTTCATTGTTAAAAAACAAAATAGTCTGCTTAGAAGATGAATCAAATATTAAATCTCATCAGCTGTCTCAGTTGTCTGAAGATGCTTCACAATTTAAAACAGAAATAAACTCCCTTCAGTAAGTTCAGCCGTGTATTTAGTATCTTATTGGTGCCTTGCTCAAATCTATTAATTTATGTCATTTTACAGGAAATATTTGCATCAGTTGTCAGGCCCTAAATAGAGATGCAGGCTCCATAATTGCCTGAAAGTCATATTGGAAGCTGTGTTCCTTAAATCAAAATAATATGTGGACATTCCAGTTGCTCAGTAATGATGAAAAGGAACACTGAATATGCTTGAAGACAATTTAGTATTACTTAACACATCCTAGGGTTCAGTCCAGTTATTTTATTAATAATGAAGCAAGAGGTTTGGGCTGTGCTGTGGTTCGAATTAAGCCCGTAAATTGTGTCAGTGCCCCAATTTCAGGAGATAAAAGATTGAATTCCTTAAAAGTATAATGTTCAGTGGCTCTGCATTTCTAGCTGATATATCCCGATGCATGGTTTTAGTTTTCTGAGGCTATTTTTAAAAGCTTTAAAAGGCACAGTTGCTAATTGCTGTTTTTGTAAGCTCATTGGAAAGTGTCATTCCCTTTGCTGCATAATTCTGTGCTTTGCAGTGTTTTCAGGTTGTGCTTATCATATTCTAACTTATTTGCATTTAAAAACCTGCACCTGTTTTTACCCCCCTCCAAAATGGATATCAATTCTGCAGACTACTAAATGAACAGATACAAAAGTCTTTAGATGAAGTGCAGCATCAGTTGGCTCTTAAAGATGATGAACTTCATTTGGCTCAAGAAGAAATTTTGTTGCTTGAAGAAAAAACAGGTGAATGCTGTTTTATTTCTTAGAGTGAAAAATTTACGGCTTAACTACTTAATCTGAAAAGTCAAGAGATTGGGACTAGTTTAACTCTTGGCACAGAACGTTGCCGGCATCTACCTTTCCTCTTCTCAAGTGGTCAACAGCTGTCAAATGTAGGATTGAATTTGGTCCCCCATTATTGCTTCCCATTTTTCTAGTGTTGAATTGCTAACAGGGATTAGAGCAGAAGCAGCAAACCTATTTGAACCAGTGGGCCAAGTCTTTATCTGCCCATATCCCACAGGCTAACTTTGACAGGTGGATGTGAATGCCAGCCTGTCAGTCATCTGAAATCAGGTGACTACTTAGCCAATGCCTTCCCCACAGAGAACATATGGAAGAAGAAGCACTCAGCTAATGAGCAGAGATTTAATCCTGCTCTCTGCAGGGGTCTGAATGAGATTTACCCCTATGGGGAATTGGCAGGTGCTGCAGCCAATGCAGAATTGAACCCTGCCTATTAGCTGCTGTCATCCAGTGATGTCATCTTATTGACAGGTGGGCATGGTTTGGGGAAAATGGCCTCATAGGCCCAATTGCACACCCTGGTATGCCAACTTTGGCCCCAGAACTGGAGATTCATCACCCCTAAATTTAGAAGTAGGGAAAGAAACATGGGCGTGAAAGAAGGGGTCCTCTTGTGCTTTTCCCATCCTTCTCAGCCATTCCTCATTTGGCAATGAAGAAACAGAGGAAGGAGAATGTGAGAAGGAGCTGAGAAAGATCTTGAGAGGGGATCTTGAAAGGACTGCAAGCAAGAACATTTCCCTGTTATTTCTTGTTCATGCAAATACCTCCCATGCTGTTTTTCATAACTCAGAGGGTGGTGGAAAATAAGTGGAAAATCCCACTTATTCCATATACCCTCTGGCAGGGTTCTAGCTTTTCAAAGCCATCAAAGAGCAAGGGACTAGCTTTAAAAGACCTTTGTTGGCAGGCGTTTGTAGTGGGGTAAATTTGCCCAGCATTCTTCCTTCACGTCCATTGACAATAACTTAGCAGTAAAGATTTGCCAATCATTAAAGTCTAGAACAAGGTGCCACAAACAGAGCAAAAAGGTACCTCATACATAAATGTAAATTGTCTGATGATATTTGCCAAGTTGTGGATTTCCACTTGCACAGCCAAACTCTGCCTTACACCCACCCACAAAATACTACGCCAGGTGATCCCTAACTCTCCAGAACAGATATTGTTGGGTGAGGGGGGTCAGAGATAAGGCGGCAGGCGGAAGGAGAAGTTCCATTACATGAGTGAATGTCTGCTCACACAACATTAGCTGTCATCTTTGAGCTCTATATCAATAGATCCCTAAACTTTTTGCCCCATGGACTGCTTGAAAATTGCTAGGAGTCTTTGCTAACTGCTTAATTATTTTTCTGCCTTTTGTATCAATTGTAATGTGCTGTTCTAGATTCCGTATAGTTTTTTCAATGCATTTTATTGCTGCTTTTATTTCTCATAAATTAAATTTTATTGTTTTCCATAGATTCCTATTGTAGTACAATAAAATACAAAATAAGATATAAAAGAAGCAATTAAAATACAATTGAAATAAATGTGACTTTTCATTGCAATGAACATACTGTTTCCCATCTTCAACCACAAATCCACAGACATGCTGAAGCCCCCCTGAATGTAGTCTACAGACCACATTTTGGGAGCCCCTGCTTTTCATAATTCAAACAGTATTTATTTATTTTCAGGTAAATTCAGTAATAAGCACCATGCACAGGATGAGACCATCAGTGTGCTCAGAAGTACAATTAATGTCTTGGCTAAGGAAAAAGACAGCCTCCAAGAAAGTATAGATGAAAAGACAGAAAGAGTTGCTTATCTAGATGACAATTTAGCCAATAAGGTATGTACGCGGGGCATGAAATAAACACATCAGGGGGACACATGGGCTGGAGTTGGGAAGAGGGGGGCTATTGTACTAGCAGATTTCTGCTTACCTGACTTTTGATCCAGGTCAGGACTTGTAAGTCTTGAATGGTGCATACTGATAAAAGACAACAAAAGAATTATGAACTCAAGAAAATTAGTAACTGTCAACAGCTTCCTTAAAACATAATAAAAAATCAAACTGTACATTAAAGATTAAAAAATGGGTAGGGGAAAATTTTTTTATAGTCTTAAGTTTCAACGGAGTCACCAAAAACAGCAGCCCTGTAAAAGTGCTTCTGAAGAGATCACAATCTAATGAATACAAAGAGGCTTGAATTAATAGATGAGTATTTAGTAATAAAAATTATAAAATGAAACTGCTGCAGAGATTCTTTCAGCTTTACCTTCTCCGTGTATTTCTTTCCTCCCTTCTCCCCAGCTTTCTGACTGCTGGCATGAAGCAGTAGGAGGAGAAATGCTGACATATGGCCCACATGCTCCCTTGCTGCTTTCATTTTAGGCAAGAGAGAGTAGGGGAAAGGAAAAGCACTTTGAAGTAAATGTGAAAAGGGGAGGGGTTGTGCAGCAGTTTTTCCACCTCTGCTCTCCAGTTTCTCTGTGCCTTACTGTCAGAATTATGTGTTGTCAGCATTGTGAAAAGAAACTTTGAACTTAGGATGGTTACAAGAGGCCACATTTTTTCCTGGGAACGCGGGTGGTGCTATGGGTTAAACCACAGAGCCTAGGACTTGCCGATCAGAAGGTCGGCGGTTTGAATCCCTGCGACGGGGTGAGCTCCCTTTGCTCGGTCCCTGCTCCTGCCAACCTAGCAGTTTGAAAGCACGTCAAAGTGCAAGTAGATAAATAGGTACCGCTCCGGCGGGAAGGTAAATGGAGGTGTTTCCGTGCACTGCTCCTGTTAGCCAGAAGCGGCTTAGTCATGCTGGCCACATGACCCGGAAGCTGTACGCCAGCTCCTCCGGCCAATAAAGCGAGATGAGCGCCGCAACCCCAGAGTCGGCCACGACTGGACCTGATGGTCAGGGGTCCCTTCACCTTTATGTGGTATACCAGTAACCTCACACTTCAGTCCCTTCAGGCCGTAAGTAGTGATGGCAAAAAGAAAAATGGAGTACAAAGGTAGGTAGGTAGGTAAATAAATAAATAAATAAATAAATGCAAATGAATATTGAATATCATTGACCATTAGTAAGCTGAAAGTACCCAATTTTTTAGCTTCAGCTACCCTTAAATATTCAACTACAAAAGACTGCTAGTGAATGACTGGTAACAGTACTGTATTATGCTGTATATATGTTACATCTGTACTTCACTTGTTGATCATACCTATTAGTGCGGCTGATGTGAATTATAGGATAAGATAAAACCAATAATCTTTGCCATCATGTTTCCTTCTATAGGAAAAAACTATCCTCAATTTGCGACAAACTCTTACTCAGTTAGAGTCGTCCTTAGAGTAAGTAATAGTAATGAAAATTATTACTTTTGACTCTGAAATTTCATCTTATAGCAATCAGAGTATTTTAATAAGCTAATATACTTATAATTGAACCTTTGTACATGAACTGCAGTTGAAGAAGATGGTTCTTCTGAAGGAGGCTAAAATGTGGCCATTTGGGGGAGGGGGGAAACCTAAGGCAATTACAATTATCCTAATTCAGCACTTACAGATGTACTTTAAGGTGGAATTCTTTGCATCTTATATGAGTCAGTGGAGGGCTGTGTTTTTTTGCTCAGGAACATGCCAAAATATTTCCAAGGAGGAAAATGTAATGTTCCCTGGTCTTTTCCACAGCCAACCGATGATAATAATTGATGGTGCCTTGCCAATACTCAAATGCTACAAAGGAATTCAGTATAGCAACTGAGTATTTGCAGGGTAGGTAAAAGAACAGCAAACTAATATTATGCAAAGCAAACTGCAGTTTGAACATCTGGGCCAAGTCTTGGCTTACGATATGGTTAAAACAAACTATAACTTGGTGGTACTTCTGAATTATTATTATTATGCGGCCCATGTTACCAATCATAGTGCTGTGCCACAATTTCAGACATAATGCTTGACGATCAAGTTGCTAATAAAGAAATGTGAGAAGCCCATGTAGACTGCAAAGATGGAATTGTACAATAGTGTTATCATTACTATCTAATGCAAAGTTAAAAACACTTGAGATGATTCATCTTAGTTACTGGAATGTAGTTGTTACATAGATTTATATAATGCAAAAAGATAAATTCTGTTTAAGGTTTTCCAAATCCCCCATTTGCTAGCCAATTAAAGGATGCCTTAAGCGGCAAAGACCGAGAACTAGCCAGTATCCGTCGCCAGATCGAGGCAGCACATTCTGAGCTTGGTGAAGTCAGCAGGGTGAAAGAAATGGCCTTGAAAGAGAACAGAAGATTACAGGATGATCTATCCACAATGGCCAGAGAAAACCAGGTACAATAGTTCATAAAGATACATGTCACAATTGCTTTAAATAATGTTTGGGTGCCTGAAATTACGTTTGATGTGATTTGTAGCTCTTGGGTAATTTTAATTGGTGCGTTTGTTAAGAGTGGCAGCATTACATTCAAACTATATATTTTTTACTTTGGGGGGGGTGCTGATTTAAACGTGACACTAGATATGTATAAAGCATTTATGGATTATGTGCAACCAACCAACCTCATATTTAAACTAGATCACTGGTGCATACACCTGGAGGATTAACATGATGTAGACATCTGTATACTAATGCCATGTATGTAGGAACTGCCAAACCCTGCTTAATGTGATGCTATCCACTTGGAATGCCATCTGTCCAGATTTTCTACCCTGGAACTGTGTTTCTTTACATGTTTTCTTTGGATTACATTTAGCTGTAAAAAGTGTGAGATTTTAAAATAGCCATCAAGTGATTGTTCAAACCACATTAAGTTAGAATCTAGCCATTATTGGGCAAGTTCTCCCTTTAGGGCAGTTAATTTTTGTCTGAGCTTTTTCCATTTCAGACTGAAGATGAGGGACTTGCATGATAGAATGTTCCTTTATTTAAAAACAAAACATAGAAAACTAGTGATTCCCTGATCTCTTAAGTTCTATGTTTAAGGAATTTCTTTTCTATGCAGAAGTACATATACAAACCCCAACCTGAAGTCTGGTACAGCTCAGGCACAGGGTTGCCAAATGAGAGCTAGCCTTATTTTATTTGCATGTAATATTATTTGTAATGGTTTATCATCTAAACAGGCAATCTCATCTGAACTGGAAGCAGCATTACGTGATAAAGAAGAAATGAAAATTAGAGTTCATAATTACATAACAGAAGTCTCCAGGTTTGAAAGTTTAATGGCCTCAAAGGTGAGGAAGTGCACTTGGAAGTTCCGGTGAATATTTTATGAATCAGGTGTATCATGTTTTAAAAGTTAAGATCAGGCATGGCCTAGCATCAACCCACAAGCGGAGTGCGGCAGAGGTGGAGACGGCTGGAAACCATTAAAACTAAACATGAAATAAACATTCAGCTTATACATTCCAAAAGTGACAATTTGGCTTCAGGTACAGATTTCGATATTAATACTGTTTGATATAGCCTAACAGTTGTATGTACTGCCAGCACAATGCCTGCATTCAAACATAATGCTAAACCAGGGGTCTCTAACCTTTTTGGGCCCATCAGCATACTTGCAAATCAGAGCAACTGTTGTGGACACCACACACACATACACACCAACCAAGCACTCACTGCAGCCTCTTTTATTGGCTACAACAGAAGTTGCAGCCATGGGTAGAGCTTTTGCATTTAGAAGCTGCATCTCAAGACCTGACTAGGCAGGCAATACAGCAGCACATTAAGTTTTGTAGCCAGGGACTTCCTGCTTTCTTTCAGCAGCTGACATGCACACTACAGTCGAACCTCTATTAACCACCGCCTCTTCTTACAGTCGTTCCAAGCTGCGACCACAGCAAACCTGGAAGTAACCGGCGGGTTTGCCACTGTTCGCGCATGTGCAGAAGTGGCAATCACCGTTCGCACATGTGCAGAAGCGGGCAATCGCCGTTCACACATGCGCAGAAGCGGGCAATTGCCGCCTGTGCAATATGGCGCCTCTCCCAGCGACCCGTTTCAACCTCTGGACGGACCTCCAGAATGGATTATGGTCGCAAATGGAGGTTCCACTGTACTGAGTATTGGAGCCCTAGCTTTCAAGCCCTGTGCAAAGGGCTGGAGTCATGCCGACTCTTAGGTTGTTAAATTGAAGCCAGTAACAGACTCTGCATGTATTTAGTGTGATTGCAATTAACATAGTCCATGAAAAGCCTATCGTGTAATGTAGCACAACATTGTTTTTAAAATTCTGCTTGTGAGAGGTATTTAAAAACTTTTAAAAATCAAAATCTTATTCAGAATATCTCAAACTTACAGATTCCTACTGCATGCAATTTATTACTTGTAGCAAATTATTATTATTATTATTAATACCCTGCCCATCTGGCTATGTTTTCCCTGCCATTCTGGGTGGCTCCCAACAGAATATTAATAAAAATTTAAAAAGCGATAAAACATCCATCCTTAAAAACCTCCTTAAACAGCAAAGACAAAAGATATAACCCAGAGACCTCTGAGCAACATGAGTTCTTCTGAAAGGGAATCTTTCTGTATCTCACATTCCGAATCAGCAGATAGCTTTTTATGTTCAGTTAGACTGAGAAAGAGTTTGGGGTTTCTGTGTGTTCTATTTTAAAGATCTATTAACACTAAACTTCCAAAATGCTTTTAAAACTTACACACAGGTTTTATGTGTGCATACATTTGGATCATAGCAAAAGACCATTCCTGCCCCCCTTAGTCCTTGAAAATTTATACAACAGACAGCATAAAATATGACACCCTTCTTATGTGTAATCATCAGAATTTGTATCAATTTGTAAAAGCAACATCCGCTTTAAATGCTTTGAGATTCTAACTCAAGGACTCAGCCTCACTGTAAACAAAGATGCGGATGTAAAAAAATATGATTTATTTAAGAGGAAGGAGAGAAGTGGGAGTTGGGGTGCAAGTAAAATATGGAGAAGAGTGCAAGTTCAGGTTCAAACTCTTCTACCATGTGTAGTGAAGCAGTGTGATGATTTCTTGTGGGTAGAAAGCATTTGATACAGTGATTCATTGCTCAATGGTATATATTTCTGCTTTGAACTAGGAAAGAGAAAACAAGGAGCTGTTGGAAAAGTTCCAGATGCTCTATAGCCAAGCTGAAAGCTGGGAAGTAAAGGCCCATCAAGCTGAGGGGCAAAGCAGCTCTGTACGACTGGAACTCCTTTCTGTTGATACTGAGAGAAGACATCTTCGAGAGAGAGCGGAACTACTGGAAAAAGAAATTCAGGAGGTAATTACTGACACTAGCTGAACTTTATTACCTAGTCCCTTTTCCTAACGTGCTTTCTTAATCATACGCCTTTGCATTAATTGGAGATTTCTGCAGAGGACAAGGTGTGTTAATTAATAATTCGTTTCAGCTCATGGGAACACTAATTTTAGAGCTGTTCTCAAAGCACGTTAGGGCTTATAAATGATTATAAGTGTATTTTGGAGGGGGGGAACAAATTGGTGGGGGTTGTTTTCTTTATATTAACTCAGTAATCAAGAGAGCTTGAATTTTGGTTAGCGTGCGGTGAGACGGACTGTCACATGCCTGCATGTAATAATAGAGTTGCATTTGTCTTTCACATAGCATATCATTGCCCACCAAGCTTATGAATCACAGATCTCTTCAATGGCAAAAAGTATGGCCAAACTAGAGGAGAATCTCAAACGTGAAAAAGAAGAAAAGTCTTCCATCTCTGTTGATGTGGTTTCTGTTAGAGAGCTGTGTGCCAAACTGGAGTCCAGCAAAGAAAGTCTCTCACGTCAGTTAACATCCAAATCTATGGAGTTTGAGAGGGTAAGAGGAAGAACTTCGCTCTCAGCACAACACATCTAAATAAGTTCAATACTTAATACAGCTTGTCAAATGTGACACTAAAATGTAAACCCAAGGATTTGAATCCTAAGATTGTTCACTTGAGAAAGTGCAAGTAAGAAAAGTTTCCCTTCCACTCCCCTGCAGCAAGCCGTGGCCCCTAAAATGCCTCTTCAGAGGGTGAAGGAAGAGCTCTTGAGCAATGCGCCTGGGAGGCTACTGTGGGGAGGAGGGAGTGGGAAACATTCCACAAACTTCCATGTGTTCACTTAGCTCAGATCCAAGACCAAATCTGAGCAATTACGCCTTCCCCTGCAGTGCCCTACATCATATCCCGCATTTCACAGAGGCAAGGACACAAGTCTTCTTTTATGTGAACTTCCTCAAATTAAGAAATAATGGCTTGAATCTTAAGATAAGTTAAAAGTCAGAGACAGGCGAGTTGTAATGTTTAAGCAGGGTAAATTCAATCCCACTTCAAACCATGGTGATGCATACTGGTTTATACTTAACCATGGTTAAATACTCAGATACTGGCTGCATTAATGGTTAATGCATTAATGTCTTCCCATTGAGCAAGATCTGAAGCAAATAACAAATCTTGGCTACATATTTCAATTAAGGGCTTGGACAGCATGTTAAGCCAAACTTTAGCTTAGCCCAAAGAGGAACAAAGCAGGTATAATAGGGAGCCAACACTTTTGTTTGGTCTTGGTAAGCTATAATTTGATTTAATGTGACATGGAAACAAGGCCATTAAACCTGTTGAAGGAACATAAAGTTAAGCATCTGCATAGAATTTGCCTATATGAAAGGATGCCAATGAATAAGACCTTTAATATTCAACCTGAAATTCTTAATTAGAATGAATTGTTTTTATGTTCTAGGTGATATCAGAATGTGAAGATGCAAGAGCAGAAACAGAACTGTTAAAAAAACAATTGTCCAGTGAGCGGCTTACAATACAGAACTTGGAAACACTCTTGTCTACCAGCAGAGACAAAGATTTTCAGAATCATTTGATAACCCATGAGAAAGATTCAGAAATACAGCTACTTAAGGACAAGTTAACACTCTCGGAGAGTAAATTGTATGTTTGTAAAGTGCAGAACTATTCTTACAACATTTTAAAGCTACTGTTTATAACTTCATGCAAAGATATCTGGCCTCATGAGAAACCTAGCTGTATATATAAAAAACCATTTACACCTGCTAAAATCCTAAATTTCTAACACCATTCTGCACAAACTATATAACTTAGTTGCTGGAAACTCTAAGTCTTAATTATTTTTGTCTCAGCCCTCAGTCCTCCTAGACTTGCGCCCAAAGATAATGTCATTTACTTGGAATTAAGGGTAGCATCATATGTTATTTAAACAGTGATTTTGTAGTTCTGTCTCACTGCACATCCATTCATAGGGTCAGATGTTGCCATGGTAAATTAAAGGAACTAGTGAAACTGCCTTAGAGACTGATTCATGCGAACAGGAGTGATAAATTCCCTCTAGATCAGGGGTGTCCAACAGGTCGGTCACGGGGTGTCCCTGGAACCCCGATCCCCCCGAAAGCTCAACAACTTTGATGGGTAGATCACTGCCAGTTTTTTTGATAGTGGGAGTAGATCACAGTCTCTTGGAAGTTGGACACCCTGCTCTAGATGTTTGGGGTACTCAGTGCAGTCCTATGTAGCCCTGGGTTTCTGATTCACATCCTGATTCCTCACACTTGAAATCTCCAAAGATATGGAAGGAATTAGCAGCATGAGCAAATGTTGTGAGCTGGTCTTAAGTTCCATATTGAGCTGACTCTGCCTCCAAGCATAATACTTTAACTGGACTGACCTTGATAAGAATCTTCCCCAATAATAGTTACAAACTTGCAGTTAAGAAAAATCTTCATTGTGTGTGTCTGCATTTGTGTGTACACATTTGTATGTCTGCGTATATGGGTTTTTTTGTTTTTGTTTCTTGCTCCTTGTTTATCTGCCTTGTTGCCGCTATTTTTAAAGTTCCTATAAGATGCCATCTGTAACTGTGCAATTGTTAAGAACTTTCTTTGTTTGCAATATTTTTAGAACGAGCGTTAATAGGGAAGTTTCAATAACTCGAAATAAACTTGCACAGCTGCAGGCTGATTATGATATTGTAAAAAGGCAGCTGACAACAGAACGATTTGAAAGGTAAGTGAATTTGCTTTATAAAAGTGCCCAGTGTCACAAATCCTATGTTTTTAAGAGAAGAAATATAAAAGTACTATGTATACTATTCTGCAGAAAATATTTAATATTACAGCTGACTAAAAATCTGATTACAGAATTATGAGTGGAATCCAATAAGTTCTCCGAATGCTGTTTTTTCCACCACAAGTTTACTTTTAAAAGACAACTGAAGGCGGCCCTGTTTAGGGAAGTTTTTAACGTTTGATGCTGTATTGTTTTTAATGTCCGGTTGGAAGCCGCCCAGAGTGGCTGGGGAAACCCAGCCAGATGGGCAGGGTATAAATAAATTATTATTATTATTATTATTATTATTCCACTAATGGAGGAAGTGGACAGGAAGCAGGAGAAATCTCTAGAGCAATTTTTTGGGAATGCTAGGAGCTGCAGGGGAAGGGAGAATAAGCAAAAATCTTCCCTTCATTAATTGACACTTTCCACTGGATCAAAAGGCCTTGCACTTGCAACTCTGTCCTCTTACCTAGCACTGAGGCTCAAGAGAACACCATTCCCTTTGTAATTTTGCCCATTATTTTGAAAACATTTAATTTGCCCCTTGTTTTATTAGCTATTTAGTCACATTTTACTGTTCCTTTTGGTGGTAGGAGTCCTTAAAACAATAGGAAAAATTGTGGCAAATTCTGCAGTGTCCTCTCAAAATTCACAAATGAAAGGTAATTAAAAAATAAGTTGGTGTGTTCCTGTAATATAGAAAATAAAACATGGGCTAATCTAGCCAAAGTTAAAACATTTTAACCCCATTGTTCAAACTTCTCCCATTGAAAAGAAAACAGTATTTTGTTTGGTCTTGATCATGCTTGATGTTTGTTTGGTTTTTCATTTACTTTGCTGTTTTCTGTAATTATTTTGGCATGCTATCCTAAGTAAGATTTGCACATACATAAACCTTTCATAACCAAACACAAAGCAAATAAATACATACCAAGATCCACCTCCTATGTGGAAACAGTAGAATAGTAATTATTGACAAAGAAATTATTTCTCTCCCCCCCCCCAGCTCCCATGTCTAGAATAGATGACTAAATAGGGGCAATAAACTCCCTTTTGCTCACCACCTCCTCTGAACATATTAATGAACAGGTTCCTTTTGGGATGGAAGGTGAATAAATAAATGAAGTTTGGAAAGTTGTCCTTGGGTTCTGGGTGAACGAGGAAAGAGGGAATCTGAGCATATTCTGCTCCACGCCTTATGCTCTCTCAGTAACAGTGCTTTTTCTTCTTTTTCTATAGAACTGTGGCTTATTATTATTATTATTATTATTATTATTATTATTATTATTATTATCATTATTATTTGCTCTCTGTATAGCTCCAACTTGCTTCCAATGTGGCAAAATGCATGGAGCTACACTCACAATTTCTTATTTTTACTTAACAGGGAGCGTGCCATTCAAGAGATGCGTCGACATGGTCTCTCTACCACTTCGCTACGTGCCTCATCCCCACTTAGTTCAACTTTTAAAACTTCACATTCTCCAGAAAGAACAGCTGCAGTGGTAACAGAACAAGCAGACAAGTATGCCATTGAATAGATTGGGTGTTTACTTTTTTGACATGTTATTCGTTTTCATAATATGAAACGTAAAATGAAATGTCAGAACAGGTCTGCAGTTAGCATTTTTCCAAGAGTAAGTTACAGATTGACAACAGTAAACCTTTGCTCTGTGGCCCCTCCGTATGAATGTAATGGCGGGGGGGGGGGATTCTTGGATGCTTTGTCTTTTGGGTAGCTAGGGTAGCTAAAATTATACCAGTGTATATTATTAATAGGTTTTATTATAGTGCAGTCTGACTTGAAGTACTGAGAAACAGATTCCACAGAAAATAATATTAAATTATCATGTCTTAAACGGACAGTATAGTGCCAATGTAATATAATAACTGTAATCTTTTCCTTCTCAGAGGTGTGGGCTTCAAGGATTAATCAGTTACTTTAAAAGAAGAACAGTAATAGAAGTTTTAACATGTTTGGACTCGTTGTCAACACTGACATGAACTCTACCTCCTAAACATTGTTAAATCATTTAAAACGTTGAGAAAAATGAATGCTTTTAATGTGTGTGATCAACCCTTGGAACAGTCTTTTATCACACAATATTTCTTAAATATATGGATGAGCTTTGTCTTTAGGTTACGACCAAAGTGTGTGAATGTAAATCTCATTTTCAAATGCAAGCTGTTTACTACAAAACCATGTGAAGGTGGCTGGTTATGAAGAGTCTTTTAGGCTAACATTTATTTGCTCTTTTGTTTACACCCCACTAATTTTATATAACCTGTAAGTCTTAAATAATGTTCAATTTAACCTAGCATTGTCTATAAACTTAACAAAATAGCACATCAAGGATTCATATACTTCTTTATCACTCTTCAGAGCTGAGCCTGTATTTTGAAAATCACTTTAATTTCGCTCTTATTAAAAACAATTACAATTGCTTGCATTAAGTTATCATGTTAGTAATAATGCAATATATATGCTTATCTTGGATCTGTCAACACTCTTCTTTCTTTTTTTAAAGTTCAGTGATAAAGTTTGAGGAGTTGCCACAGCTGAGCTCCAGCTTTTAATGGCGTAAAATAAGGCAGGTTAGTTTAGAAAAACTATTAGGTAAGTGAAGTAAGAATCTTATTGCAAAAAGACTGATAAACTTGAAGTTATTGTCACAATAATGTCATATTATATTAGCAGGTTCTGGAATATGTTTCTTACAGTCAGCTTTATATGTGTTGACTGTGTATCATCTCTGTCCACTAACCTTTTCAGAGCATAGAAGCATACATTAAGCACAGAGCTACCTCTGCCCACAACTCGTTCATTTTTTCTAGTTTTGTTTCATTTTAAAGAAAGAAATCTTAATTATGGGACCTCCATAATATGCAAAGCTGATCTGTTTGTGTTTCAGTGTGAATAGAATTCTGGATTAAGGGTATATCTGAATTGTCTCTTTCCAGTATATTAATCTTGTTTAACATCCTTCTGCTGTAACATATGTACTTAATGGTGTAATACACAGTAATAATATACTGTCTAAAGTGAAGGAACTTCAGTTTTCCAAGCATAATTGCAGACTGATTTAAAACTTTTCTTCAAAAGCACATATTTTCCAGTTTCCATTATAGAAACTGCTATGAAGAAGAGAAAAGGAATATGACATACGACAAAAACGGAAGCCCCAAATCCTGAAGTTGGCTGTGTCTAGGTTGCTTTTAATAAAACTGTGAAAGCATATTGTTTTAATAAATAAAATATATATTAACTGGAATAACAGTCTCAGCAGAAATACTGTGTTAAATTTCAGGATGACCATATATTGTTTTTAAGGTATTGACAGTTCATTAGTATGATACGTTTTCATACCTTCACATCATTCACAGTGAAAGTGGTAACAGAGAACACACACACAAATTGTGGACATGTTCTTAATATGCCATGAAATGTGATTTTTTTGAACATTTCCTTTGACTTTTCAAACCAGCATCAGTACTTGATGAAAACTCAGCTGACAAGTGGCTTAGGTTCAAAACTACAGGAAAAAAAAGAGAAGAAGAAATCCCTTGGGAAGATATTGTAGTTTTTAATATATATGTGTGTGTGTGTGTGTGTTATAAAACTTAATAAATCATGAATAAGATATTTGACCAGTTCAAATGTAATAGGAAACCATGGTTTCCTGCAAGATGCATAAGCCTATTAAGCCTCAGGTTCATGTGTTCCCATTTAACAGATGCACAGATGAGGTTGGAAGCATGTAACCCAACTTTGGATGTAACTGGTTTTAAAACTCTTTAATTAGTTCAAACCAACTAGACTCAGACTGGATAAGAAACCTCATCATAACCATGAAAATGGAGAGAGGTGAGGGAAAACACATGAGCCCCGGTGTTCGACATGGCTGCTGCACGTTTCCTGTTGCATTTGAAATGGGCCGTTGTGAATTTCACTGCTGAAAAACAGCTTTTTATTCCATATGCTGCCTTTTTTATGTGAAACACCACAGTTGTGAAGGAGTGAAACGGTGGGTTCTGCCATTCTGCTTTTAAAAACTACTTTGAAGATATGATGTTATCTTACAAAATAAGTACAGGGCAATAATAATTATGTCTGCTGTAAGCAATGCAAATAAAAGCATCTAAAATGTGTCTCTGGTTTTAAAGAAGTGTGGAGAGCTCAAGGTAGCCTCCTAATGGATGAACCATTTTGCTTATTTTTAGAAAAATATTAGACATGAAAATCACGCACTACATTGTGGATAAATAAAAAAACAACCTTCCTGGCCCATGCAAAAACATCACTGTACTTTGAACAAAAACTTCCCTATTCTCTGTGTGTAACTTTATGCAACAATCCATCCAGGGACATACCTATACAGGCATGTTTTGCACGTCACGGTAAGCCAAATTATGCCTTATCAAGAACAGAACTTTGTTTTCCCCTGGTCTTTTTAAACTCCTGTGCAGTGCTAAAGCCATGGTTTGGCTTAGGATGTCATCAGAGCATGGGCTCCTGGTTAAGCAGTCTCCTCTCCACACTAACCAAAAGTTGTAGCCAAGGTATGCAGTGTGTGATTAGCACACTGAGAGAGCTTAACCACAAGTCCAGCTTCAGGTGGCATGCTAAGGCAAATCTTGGCTTAGCTCACCACTGTTTGTTTACGGACTGGGCAGGAGCAAAGAAACTCTCTGTGTGGTCCCAGTATAAACCACAGTTTGGCTTAATGTGATAGGAACATGGAAGCTGCCTTATAGGTTTCTCTAGCTCACTGACTGGCAGTGGTCCTTCCCAGCCATACCTGGACATTGTACATGGGACCTTCTGCATGCACATGGTGATGATGTGCAGAAAAGGCCATAGAAACTGCCTTCAGTGTGCACTTTCATACCTCGGTGTGGAAACCACACAACAAATGCACTGTGCATACTGTACTGTTGTGTCATTACAAAACCCCTACCTATGATGCTCCTCCAGTTTTTCTGTGGCGTGTACCAGTTCTGTGGCAGATGAACTGATCTGGAAGGTATTCTCTGTGGGTAGGAAGTCTGAATCAGGATAGGCAAAACTGAGAGGCATTGTTTTAACTTTGCAACTAAGCCTGTAGTTTGGCTGACTAGAAATACCTGTAGCTCAAAATCTATGATTAAGTCCAGTGATCAATACACCAGGTTTCTTTCACCATTTTTTTTGTATTTTTATTAAAGATTTTCTTGATTTACAGAAGTATGTGTAATGTCTTTCTCTTGTGTTTTTTTCCATGTAACATTTTTACAAATCAGTTTCTCCTTGGTGTACTTCTAAGATCAGTCATAAAATAGTTAAAATAAAGAGGCAATGCCAGCCTAATGAGTCTGCAGCCAGTTCTATCTAGTTAACTCTCATCAGCTGCAGTCAGTGCATTCAAGGGTCAGGGATGATGGGAGCTGTAATCTAACAACACCTGGAGGTCCACAGGTGAGCCAGCTTTGTGTCATTCAGGTGTTTTAAGCCCACTTTGCCAACTAGACTTTAAACTCTCCATACAGACAATGGGACTAGAGAGCACACACCAGAGAAACCAGTCGACATGGGTACGGTATGTCCATTTAGCAATATGAAGGTAGCGTAGTGAGACTAAATGCCAGCTTATTTTATGGGATATTTGAGGAAGCACCTGATCCACAGCAATTTAACGATGCCCCTTATTTCAGAAAGCCCTACCTCCTTTTTTGGGACTCCCTGGAACAAGCATTGCGGTTCCACGAAGGTGGATCACACTCGGGAATCGAACAACGCTCAAGTAGCCCCTTTTCCCCGAGTGATCTATTATTAGGCGAGGCTTAAGGGTGGGGCCGGAGAGAGAGAAGCCTGGTTTAGAAAGGGGGAGAAAGCGAGCGAGCGATCGCGCCTCGACCTCCGCGGAGCCTGTTCCCTCCCTGCTCAACTTGAGGCTGCCGGGTTGCAGGGAGAGAGCGAGCATGTGATCGCATTGGCTCGCCTTGCCATGGTGTGGCAGCAGCGCGGGCAGCAATGGAGGCGGCTTAAGGGACGAGGCTGGGCGGCTGCTGCTGCTGGCTGGCTAGACCGCAGATGGGAAAGCCCGACCCAATTTCTCGTCGCCAAATCCAGGTAGGGCATTCGCATCCCTCCCCTCTTTTGCCTTCTTTCTCTTCTCTGGCGCGTATTTACGCATAAAAGCATTGTTCAGAAGCCGCCGAGGCGTGGGTTTGAATCCTACCGTCTGGTTTGCGTTTCCCTGACCTTGTCGCTTTCAGGCGTTCGCACCTCTTGTTGCGTTAACCCCCGAAATCCATTCTTGGTTTTTTGCGGGGGGACTCCGCGCCTGTCTATTGTTAGACTGCAGGCAGGCTGCTATTTCCTTGGGTCTGTGTTTGCGTGGAAGGCTGGCTGTGCAGGCTGCCAGTCAACCTAGAGGATGTGTCTGCTTTCTGAAAAGGGGGTATTTCTTGAGCATCAATGAAAGGCATCTGTGATGAACGTACACATTGGCAGCTCTCCTAAAAGGATTAAATAAAAGCAGAGCTATGCATGTTGGCAAGGCTTGCTTTGGCAGTACTTTCATACGCTATAGATTTCAGTGTGCTCTGACTTTTGAATTTCTTCCCATTTTTATTTTTTAAATCCCTTGGGTTAGTGTTTTCTTTGATTCTTGCATTAATTTTCCCGGAGGCAAGACAGAAAGGGATGACTTTTTGTTTGCTTGCTACATCTCAAACAAAGCTCCAGAGCTGCAATGCTTTGTCTAACCTTCTCTAAGGCCATTTATCATGGAACTCCCGTCACCATATTTTAATGAGCTGTGAAATCTGCTAGTTATTATGGTTGAAAGACGGAAGGTATCGTTTCCTGCGAACCCACCACCCACCCAATAACTAGATCAAGTGCCCCAAAGGTTACACTATCCGGAATGAGACGTCTGTTTTACGTCAAGGCTTTTCATTCATAATAATAATAATTTTTTTGCAGAAAAAACCCTGACAGACCATAAGGGGACAATCTTAAACATGTTTACACCAGGAGCACATCCCACTGAGCTTAGTGAGTAAATTTACTCCCTGGTAAACTGGTTTTAGGGTTGCCCTTACTCTCACTACTTCTTTTCTCCAGACAACTGGAAAGTCTGAATTGCACAAATGCTGCTGTTTCAAAGAAGCAGGTGATCAAGGTCGGAATCCTTTGCAAATTCATGGTTTTCTTAAGAACTGTGCAAGCGGTCTTCGGGATTTAAGAAATATTCCATTTTTTGCGCTCATCTGCCCAAGAGGGTTAAAGGAAAACTAGAAGCCACAACCGTACATGTTGAAATTTTAATATGGTTAACAATAGTGCGGCTGAAATTGAGATGCTGGGGGAGGGGAAGAGGTTAGTAGTAGAGAGAAGGGAAGCATGCCCAGAGTACAAGGAGTACTCTAAAGCCCATTTTTCATTTGTCTCCCTTCTCAAAAGAAGTAGCTGTGTGATGATATCAGTAATGTCTGTGTGTTTTAGGGGGTTGATACGAGAACAGAAGCAGAATCTTTATACAATAAATCCAATTTGCAATAAATATTCAGGAACACAGTAGACAAGCTAAGTAGAGTGCAAATCTTTTAAAAAAAAACACACACACACACCTAAATGTCACAGGAAAGTTTATTAGAGCTATCAAAAATGTTCACTTAAATGTGACATTTTTGCTTGTCCTAATAAAAAGCATTGTTGCGCTGTAAGAATAGCATTCACATTGCTGCAAAAAAAGCGAAAAGATCAGTATATTTCACTAGGTGTTACTCAGCTATTTGGTGGGTGGGGGGGAAATAAACAGACCGCAGAAAATAATTAAGAAATGAATACTTGTAGCTCAGGGAATGCAAGAGCAGACTCAAGGTCCATTTAATCTGCCATCATACTTCCACCTGTGGCAATGTTGGCCTCCTCCAGCATTTGCTTAGGAAGAACTGGTATTGCTGGTGTTGAGCCATAATGGTAGACACCCATCTTGCCAAACCTCCCCTCCAGTATTACTGTGATGAGCCACCGCTGCACCACCAAGCCTCTGAGCAATGTTACTCAATTATGTAGTATTGTTTTAGAGGAATTGAGGTGAGCAGGGGGTTGGCACTCCTGGGTTGCCAGGTGATGGCTGCCATTTATTTTGCCCATAAGGTCCCTCCTATTGGTGTTGCATCATCTAGCTCTACAATATACCCTTTCCCGATATGGAATGGCTAGAAATGTACCCATTATTCCAAATGCAGGCTGACATATATTGATGGATCTGCATTAAATTACTGGCTATCTTGTGCATTACACTACTTGTAGTTTTCAATCCCTTTATGTTAATCTTTAGCATAAAATTTGTGTTTTTCGCAAACACCACACCCATACATCAGATTGGCCTTTTCACTGCAGGATCCACCATAACCCCAATATATTTTTCCTAGTTAGTCACTGCCAGGTTAGATACAGTCAGTGCATGTGAGGTTAGGGATTTATCTGAATCACTGTACACTTCACAGTGCAAATCTTATACTTGAATACATGGAAGTCATTCTCACTGAGTTCAGTGAGACTTTCTCCCAAGTAAGTTGGCTTAAGGTTGCAGGCTGAACATACCTCGAACAACAACAACATATTTATTACTTATACCCGGTCCATCTGACCGGGTCTCCCCAGCCACTCTGAGCGGCTCCCAGCAGAATATTAAAAACACGATAAAACATCAAACATAAATAAACTTCCCTAAACAGGGCTGCCTTCAGACGTTTTCTAAAAGTCAGGTAGTTTATTATTTCCTTGACATCTGATAGGAGGTCAGAGTGGACGCCATTACTGAGAAGGCCCTCTGCCTGGTTCTCTGTAACCTCACTTCTTGCAGCGAGGGAACTGCCAGAAGGCCCTCGGCGCTGGACCTCAGCGTCAAGGCTGAATGATGTGGATGGAGACGCTCCTTCAGGTATACTGGGCCGAGATTGTTTAGGGCTTTAAAGGTCAGCACCAACACTTTGAATTGTGCTTGAAAATGTACTGGGAGCAAATGTAGGTCTTTCCTGGACCATTGTTATATGGTCTCGGCAGCTGCCCCCAGTCACCAGTCTAGCTGCCGCATTCTGGATTAGTTGTAGTTTCCAGGTCACCTTCAAAGGTAGCCCCACATAGAGCGCATTGCAGTAGTCCAAGCGGGAGATAACTAGAGCATGCACCACTCTGGTGAGACAGTCTGCGGGCAGGTAGGGTCTCAGCCTGCGTACCAGAAGGAGCTGGTAGACAGCCACCCTGGACACAGAATTGACCTGCGCCTCCATGGACAGCTGTGAGAATCTCTTGTTCTGTTTAGATGTTGATTCACCAAGATGTAAGAAATTTTTTGGTGGCTGGAGGAGGAGAGTTCTTCACAGTTCGATTGCATTTTCTCCATCCGTGATGGTGAAGAGCTAGCTCACTGTTCACTTGGCTACCTCACACTTTGCTTGGCTACACCACTGCTCTCCCCTGACTTCCTAAAGCAGATCCTTCAGGGAATCACACCGTTGATTTCCCTTCACTGTGAGAACTGGCTATTTGCTCTAAACTTTCCGCTCCCTTTTCTTTACCCAGCAGTCAGAGCAGTCTTGATTGTGTACATTCAACTTGGCATTTTAAAAGGGAAGAAAAGACAGCCCGAGAGTTCAGGTTTCTCAATGCAGGTCTGATGTCCCTGATTCTGCTGATTTACAAAATAGGGCTATTATTCAAACGTGTCATTACAGCTCTATAAGGTCACCTCAGTGGAGACAGCAAAGGCTACAGCAGTATGGGCATTAGTTTATGAAAGAAGGGTGATTTCTAGTGTTTCCCGTGTAATTGATTTTTATTTCTTTAGTTATTGCGCCTTATGAAAGCTCTCTCTTATTCTCTCATTTGGGAAGAGAAACGGAGGCTGAGGGAGAAATTACTTGAAAAGGAGCATTGCTCTTCTCTGGTCTTTTTTACTCTTGCACCGTGCTGAACTAAGTCAAAGTTTGGTTTAGTATGTCATCTGAATCTGGGCTCATGGTTAAGCGCTCTCATCATTGACCACAAGCTGTAGCCAGCAAGGAAGCCCAAGTTTGGATGACACACTAAGCCGAACCTTGGCTTAGCTCAGTGTGTTATTAGAATGAAAAAGACGGGGTGGGAGAAAATGCCTGCAAGTATCTCTCCAAGAACATGTTTGCATGTTCTCAGTAAGCCACAGTTTAGTGTAGCCTTGCTGTGCAAACCAGGCCAACACAGTTAGCTTTTAGTACAGTGGTACCTTGGGTTACAGATGCTTCAGATTACAGACGCTTAAGGTTACAGACTCCACTAACCCAGAAATAGTACCTCGGGTTAAGAACTTTGCTTCAGGATGAGAACAGAAATCACACGACGGCGGTGCAGTGGCGGTGGGAGGCCCTATTAGCTAAAGTGGTACCTCAGGTTAAGAACAGTTTCATGTTAAGAACAGACCTCTGGAACAAATTAAGTTCTTAACCTGAGGTACTACTGAATGTTTTTATTCATTCTGTTGATTTTTCCCAAGTTTGTCTTAATTGCTGCTTCTATGGTTTTATTTTTGCAATGTACTATGCATTATGGTGTTTAATTATTTTGCTATAAGCTGCCCTAAGAGTTTTTACTGAAGAGTGGCATATCATTTTTTTGATATGCAAGGTATTCAATGGGAAATAGTTAAGAAGTGTGACCAAAGCAGTACTGAAATTTCTGATTAGTCTTTTCAGAAGGTAATTTTGAAGAGTGTCATACTGTTAACATCTTTTCTCGGTCTAGTTTGATCTTTATAACCCAGGGGTATTAATATAATTCCCATCTCTCTCTCTCTCTCTCTCCCCGCCCCCGCTTCTCCGCCTGAGAAGTACACATATCCTCTTACTCTGAAGGAAGTGTGGTGTTCCTTGATGACGTAGACATGCTAATTTTCATATTTCTGTAATGGCTTAACTGGAGGCAAGTCCCATTGACCTCGGTGGGGCTTGCTGCTGAGTAGACCTGTATGGGATTGCACTTTCGTGCCGTGTTGGTAATGGTGCAGCAAATTAACTTGCCTGCTGACAGTTTGGTTACAGAGCAACATTCAACAGACAGGCTCAAAGCAGGCCAGTTTAAGGATGCAGTCACAAGAAGAGGAACAGCCAAGGAGTTCTCAGTGCAAGCTGTTGACCAGCCTCCCAATAGCCCAGGGGTCAGCAACCTTTTTCAGCCGTGGACCGGTCCATCGTCTCTCAGACCATGCGGTGGGCCGGACTATATTTTGAAAAAAATATATGAACATATTCCTATGCCCCACGAATAACCCAGAGATGCATTTTAAATAAAGGGACACATTCTACTCATGTAAAAACACACTGACCATCCGTGAGCCAGATTTAGAAGGCAGTTGGACCAGATCCGGCCCCCGGGCCTTAGTTTGCCTACCCATGCAATAGCCTCTTCCTGCTTATTTTTACAGGGCTGATGAGTAGGCAAGAGCCAATCTGAGCAGGGGAATTCAAGAGATGTCAGGCCAGTCTGCATTCCAAAACAGGGCAGGGTTGAGGAGCAATTCCAGACAATGGGTGGTGATGATAATCCACAGCAACTACTGTGGAAGAGTTCCCAGCGTAGGCAGGGCTGACTCAGGCTGACAACCCTGAGGGGATAGTTTCTGAATCCTAGTTGTTTGAATAGTCCCTCAGTCAGCACTTTGGGGGGAAATAAAAATGGAAATTTTGAACTTATGGACCCCTAACGTTTCCCTTAAGTTAATTATATGTAGCTGTTCATAATTTTTTCCCAGGTGCTTGAGGGCGTAGTGTTTCTTCTGTCAGTTGTGCTTCGAGTTCTTTCGTTGTATATGCCCACTGACTCTTATTGTACAAGTAGCCTCATAGATAGCGGTATCGAATCTTTAGAACAAATAAGTAAGCAATGCATGGATATCGCTTTTGCCTATTACATTAAAAAGAGTAGTTTGAGACATTTGTTTGTTAGACCAACACTGTGAACTTTAATGGCTGCCTCAGTCTCTGGGTTTGTACTTTTTTGTCTCAAAACATGTCTAAGGGCATTCTTGAGGTTTTCCCCTCTTTAAATAGCAGGCTCTTCCATGTTTCCTGCCTAGATGGCATTTGCCCTGGAGTCCAAGAATCTAAAAAGGTATACATGCTGTTTTTGTACAGTGATTTTGTTGACATTGTGCTAAAACGGAAAATCTTAATATTCCACGTATTCTTTTATAAACACTCCAGTTGTCTTTGATAATCCAGGTATTTGATATCTGCTTGGAATTCTCCAGTTCCTTTCAAAATTTCTCTCTGGTTTGTCAGCCCTTTTCAAAAACAGAGTTCTGTGGGTACCTTAAAGATTTGCACATGTCATAAAGTTTCCTGGACTGGAATCCACTAGGTCAGATGCATGAAGTCTTATTCTAAGTTGTGTGTGTGTGTGTGTGTGTGTGTGTGTGTGTGTGTGTGCACTCTCTCTCTCTAAATATATATGGGTCCAGAACACTGTTTAGTCCTGTTATGTAGATCAGGCGTTGTAACCTTCCAACAGTTTGACTTCACCCCCAAAGGCACAGTCGTCCATTGTCTCCCAAGACAGAGGCCAACCAATACTATGTTGGATAAGTTTCAGCTAACAAGACTCAAGTACATGGACAGTTAAAGCTATGGTTATAGTATGTATGGTATAGTTAAAGTTATGGTTTTCCCAGTAGTGATGTATGGAAGTGAGAGCTGGACCATAAAGAAGGCTGATCGCCGAAGAATTGATGCTTTTGAATTATGGTGCTGGAGGAGACTCTTGAGAGTCCCATAGACTGCAAGAAGATCAAACCTCTCCATTCTGAAGGAAATCAGCCCTGAGTGCTCAATGGAAGGACAGATTGTGAAGCTGAGGCTCAGGTACTTTGGCCACCTCATGAGAAGAGAAGACTCCCTGGAAAAGACCGTGATTTTGGGAAAGATGGAGGGCACAAGGAGAAGGGGACGACAAAGAACGAGATGGTTGGACAGTGTTCTCTAAGCTACGAACATGAGTTTGACCAAACTGGGGGAGGCAGTGGAGGACAGAGGTGCCTGGCGTGCTCTGGTCCATGGGGTCACAAAGAGTCGGACACGACTAAACAACTAAACAACATGGACAAGGTGCTTGAATCAGTCAGGGTGACCACTTGCACTCTGGACCCTAGCCCCTCTTGGCTGATAAACGAGCAGGGAGGGGACAGCTGACTGGGCCAGGGTGGAGATTAATGTCTTCTCCTGAGAGGGTGAGGTCCCTGCTTGCTTGAAGGAGGCATTAGTAAAAAACCCTCCTCAATAAACCCTCCCTGGATTCAGAAAATCTATGTAATTACTGGCCAGTTGCCAGTGTCTTTCTTGGGGAAGGTTTTTGAGTGGGTGGTCTTCGACCAGATCCAGGTACTCTTGGGGGAAACTGATTTTTCTAGATCCATTTCAATCAGGGTTTTTGGCTCAGTTTTGGCATAGAAACTGTTTTGGCCTGTATGATGACCTCTGTTGAGAGACAGGGAGATGTATCCTTGTTAATTCTCCTCAACCTATTGGCGGCTTTTGATGCCATCATCCATTCTGGAGCAGCTGTCCTAAGTCAGGGGTGGGTGGCACCATTTTGCTGATTAGTTCTGGACCCAATTGAAATTGCTGGTTTTGACTGTAAAGTCTAAAAGTCTTCCCATATGAATTGTCTCAGACGCTGCAATAATCACCTGAGGCCCTTCTTCATGTGCCTCTTCTGTGAGGGGTTTGGAGGGTAGCAACACGAGAATGAGCCTTTTTCGCGGTGTGTGTACACACACACACACACGGGGTGGGAACAGAGAAACAGACAAGACACTATTGTGGGAGATATAAATATAATGATTGCAGAGGTGGAAAAATTCTAAGCAGCAAGATCAGAGGGAAATGATATGCAAAAAAAAATGCTGACTGACAATTACACTCTAGTTTAAATGTAAGATCATTGCAATGACTATTTACTGTTGTTGATGACAACACAGGCAATCTGCCATTGGTAAATTAATTTAACACATATAGTGAAATTTAAACACACACACACACACACACACACACACACACACACACCATTAGCTTGATTCAGGTGAAAGAATTGAATTTCTTGATTCAGTAGAGTTTCCCTTGAAGTTCCTTTGTTCAAGAACAGGCACTTGCAGGTCCGTAAATATTCAGTGGCATTTCTGAATATTGCCTTTCCTAATGTCAGATTTCTACAGGTTTGCTAGAATAACTCCCCCCCCCCCCAAAAATGATGCAAACTGACCTGATCAACACATTCCAGAATAATGTGCAGATTGGAACAGTTTCATCCAGATTTCATTTCACCAATTTTCAAATTTTATGATGCAGTTTTTGGTGGGTGGGTGTGAGAGAGAAAATGCATGTGAATGTTTTATGAATGAATGCATTCAAAAATAGCTATTTTAAGATAATTTTATATCCATCTTTTTAAATTTTAAAAAATCTGCATATTTAGAGAAGAAATTAGACAGAACAAACTTACAAATAAACTCCCTAAAGAATCATATGGGCCAGAAACAGGCTGATTCATCTGCTCCTAGATCAGTGTCAATTTATTACTTTCTGTAGAGATGAAACCTGCTTGCCCTGTGTAGAATACAGAAGGGCATTTTTGGCAGATGATATCAGATGTCATATTGGAAGACAGCCTGGTGATTGAGCCTCCACTGTTGTGGCTGGTGTTGCTTTGACCTGTGATCGTGTCGCCATGGTGAATACGGGACGGGCTTTCTTGCAGGTCTGATCCCTGTGCTTATGTGTCTGTTAGGAGGCCTGTTATTGCTGGTGAGTCATAAGTAAGGGGGCTGTTTGTAAGCAAGGGCAGGCCTGTAAACACTGAGACGTGTCAGGGCAATGGTGTGTACTTAGAAATCTAGACAACAAAACAGAAAAAAGTGAAACTCAATTTTCAGGCTTACAACAAATGCCTACAAGGCTACCATACAATTCAAAGAAAATGTTCCCAAGGTTGCCCACCACAATAGCATATAATTGTCCATCAGTGGTGGATTAGTGCAGTCTAACTTGATTCTTCCAGCAAAGGGTGATGGTTAATCTCTGGTCTTCAGGCAGGAGCAACTCTTGAACCTTTTTTGGTCCGTCAGAGGTGAGGCTTCGAGGGAATAAGCAGACCAGTCTGTAGTCTGTTGTTTAGAGGGTTTTGCCTCAGCGCCTTAGCACCAGTTGTGTTTATTGAAGCCCGTTCTGTCAGATTGTTCTCTCTCTCATGTCTCCCACTTTCTCTCTCCCATTCTGCATATGCAATGAATTTTGCACAAATGAATTAATGACCTCATATACTCTTACATTATAGTTTGTTCACATGCCGTAACTGCTACATAAACAGTGTGATACATACGTAAAATGCCTTTGTAAGCATCTATGTCAGTGTTTCTCAATCTTGGGTCCCCAGATACTGTTGGACTACAACTCCCATCATCCCTGAGCTCTGGCCTTGCTGGCTAGGGATGATGGGAGTTGTGGTTCAACAACATCTGGGGACCCAAGGTTGAGAAAGGCTGATCTAGGTGGATGTGGAAGTCTTCCTTGTCAGCATACAACCAATTCATGACCCATCCCTATTTTCTGGTTGGCTCAGAGCAAAAGTTTGATTAAACCTGGCTGCTTGACCGGGCCTTCAAATCAACCACCCAAGGCCAATTAGGAAAAGATTTTATCATGCAGGATGGACTGTAGATCACTGATAATGTGCTGGAATGATTCTAGGTAAAGGTAAAGGTACCCCTGCCCGTACGGGCCAGTCTTGACAGACTCTGGGGTTGTGCGCCCATCTCACTTAAGAGGCCAGGGGCCAGCGCTGTCCGGAGACACTTCCGGGTCACGTGGCCAGCGTGACATCGCTGCTCTGGCGAGCCAGAGCCACACACGGAAACGCCGTTTACCTTCCCGCTGGTAAGCGGTCCCTATTTATCTACTTGCACCCGGAGGTGCTTTCGAACTGCTAGGTTGGCAGGCGCTGGGACCGAGCAGCGGGAGCGCACCCCGCCACAGGGATTCGAACCGCCGACCTTTTGATCGGCAAGCCCTAGGCGCTGAGGCTTTAACCCACAGCGCCACCTGTGTCCCGGAATGATTCTAGCTGGGAGTAAAATGTGTAAATCCTGAAACAGAATCTCTAACGAGTTGGAACAGATGCTGTTATATCATAGGGTTTGGCTGAAAACAAAGGATTTCATAGTGTGTTCTGGGAGGAAGTGATTAGTATTTATGTATGTATGTATGTGTAGCAGCGTTCAGTATAAGGTAGTGCTTATATATGCATTATGTAGTGACAGAATAATATCTGGAAATTGAGACTGATGGTGAAATGAAAGTTTTAGTGGAGTTCCTTATGAGCCTCCTCCCTATGAATCTAGATAATAAAGATGCCATCACTGTATCTCTGGAAATGGTCCAGCACATGGGCGTAGCCAGGGTTTTTGTTAGGGGGGGTTAAAACCTCAAGTTTGTATTGATTTTTATTGATTTGGGGTGGGAGCTGCCCCCCTGCCCCCCCCTTGGCTACGCCCATGGTCCATGGTAAGGAGAAATGTTGTTTGTCTCCTATAAACTGTATGTAGTGGTTCTTCTGTCTCTATATATTTAAGAATGGAAAACAATGGTGATAGTGTTAACTGATTGCAGTGTTTGTGTTCCTCAGGATTAATTTTCTTTAAATCTTGGTGCTTGACCATAATTACAAGAACTGCAGTTGGTCAACCACGCTATAAATGCTACATGGATTGTGGCAGCTGTTATTACATTGCAACAACAAGAAGAATAGTTCGAAAGCTCCAAGCAATCTGTGTTTTTGATGTTCATAATTTGAGTCCTAAGCAAATAGATAGGAAATGTTCTTGCTAGAGAAGAAGCCATTTATATACAGATGTTGATGCCTGTAAGCAAAATATTAAATATACATCTCTTGTTACCCTAGCAGATTTTGAAGCCTAACAATCAATTAACAAAATATATTTTCGAGCTCAGTCTGTACATTCCAAAGTTTGCAAAGGTAATGTAAAGGAGTGGTGCTCTCTCTCTCTCTTTGGACAGGTGTTCTATTTAATAGCTGCTGTTAATAACATATAATGGAAAACCATGTCTACCGTCCTGTGACTGGGAATCCTCTGGCTGCAAGCTCCATCCCCAGATTGCTGGAAGTAAATTTGCACCATCCAATCCACCCCAATCTTAGAGGGGGTAGGGGGTGGGAATGCAGAAACAGGTTGGCAGGAAGAGTGATTATTATTTACCCTGCTCCCTCCCACTGGAGTTGGTAATAGGGGTTAGGAGTTTGTGTAGATGTACTATCCTGTCCTTTGGACGCAGGTGGCACTGTGGTCTAAACCACTGAGCCTCTTGGGCTTGCTAATCAGAAGGTTGGCGGTTCAAATCCCCATGACGGGGTGAGCTCCCATTGCTCTGTCCCAGCTCCTGCCAACCTAGCAGTTTGAAGCACGCCAGTGCAAGTAGATAAATAGGTACCCCTGCAGCGGGAAGGTAAATGGCGTTTCCATGCGCTCTGGTTTCCGTCACAGTGTTCCGTTGCACCAGAAGTGGTTTAGTTATGCTGTCCACATGACCCGGGAAGCTTTCTGTGGACAAACACCGGCTCCCTCGGCCTGAAAAGCAAGATGAGCGCCGCAACCCCATAATCGCCTTTGCTTGGACTTAACCATCTAGGGGTCCTTTACCTTTACTATCCTGTCCAATTTGCAGCAAACTCAAATTTGGCCAGCAGAGACTTCCAGCCACTGAATCCTTAAGTATTCCAGGTGTCTGGTGCTGGGCATCTTGTTCCACTGCCACACACAATCTGCCCACAGAGCAGCACTTCCACCACTTCCAGGGATTGAATAGCCAGAGGATTTCAGGGAGAGCACTCCACTTTTGGCGGCATTATTATTTCCTTTGCAATTTTTGTTTTGTTTTGTAAGAGCAGGTGTTAGCTAAGAAGAGCACTAGGACTAAAGAGTGAAGTACAGTCGTACCTCAGCTCCCAAACGTCTTGGGAGTCGAATGTTCTGGCTCCCGAACGATCGAAAACCGGACGTGAGTGTTTCAACTGTCCCACAGCCTATCAAAAGCTGCGCTTTGGTTTCGGAATATTTCGGAAGTTGAACGGATTTCTGGAATGGATTCCGTTAGACTTCTGAGGTACAACTGTACAAGATAACAAATTCTATTTAATTTCTATTAAGATGCAGCATCAAGATATTTATGATTAATAACATAATCACAAAGATGTTAGTGAGAGCTCAAATTGAAGCAATTGAAATTGTTGCCAAACAAGGGGGTAATTGCTGTAGAATTGTTTGATTTGAGATGTCGCAATATAGAGCTCAACACATCTTTCCTATATAGAAAGCGCGTTCTGTCTCTGCAAATGGAGCTAGCATTTGGCAATTCGACTCCGTTGGGGGCAAATTTAGATACAGTTCTGCAACTATGTCTTTCCAATGACCCTTCCCCCCCCCCATCAACTTGTCAAAAGGCTGCCTACTCAGTAGCATGCCTGGCAATTTTTGTATTCCCTTAGTGCAAAATAGCAGCCCATTTAATGTTTCCTACACAATCACTGCCTCAGCGAACAGGAACTGTTGCCCTATATTCTGGCAGTGGATTAATGCAGTTTAGTTAATACTTCTACTAGAATAGAAGTAGATATTTATCTTGCAAATAAGAAGATCTTGTGTCTGCCCATTTTGCTCACTTTCACTTCAAATGTCAACCTTCCCTCCCCCTTTCCTTCATCAAAGTACACTGTAAGCTCCTCAGAGCAGGAAACTGCCTTTTTTTGGGTTATGTTTGTAAACGATATAAATAATAACCTACCAAATAAAAAAGGACACTCAGCTTTTTCACCAAGTAAAAGGACTGCTTCATTTCACTGTAGCAATTAATATATATTGTTGCCTGCCACCCCAATCTCTGAACGGTGCAAGATTCCAAGGTTTCTAGGCTTCGTGTTTCCTTTTGGAATGAGGCATAGCAGAGACTGTGGTGCCTTTATGTTGTATGGTTTGTTGTTGTTGTTTAGTCGTTTAGTCGTGTCCGACTCTTCATGACCCCATGGACCAGAGCACGCCAGGCACTCCTGTCTTCCACTGCCTCCCCCAGTTTGGTCAAACTCGTGCTGGTAGCTTCGAGAACACTGTCCAACCATCTCATCCTCTGTCGTCCCCTTCTCCTTGTGCCCTCCATCTTTCCCAACATCAGGGTCTTTTCCAGGGAGTCTTCTCTTCTCGTGAGGTGGCCAAAGTATTGGAGCCTCAGCTTCATGATCTGTCCTTCCAGTGAGCAGTCAGGGCTGATTTCCTTAGTCAGGGCTGATTTCCTTCAGAATGGATAGGTTTGATCTTTTTGCAGTCCATGGGACTCTCAAGAGTCTCTTCCAGCACCAGTTGTATGGTTTAGTCACACATAAACCAGTTGTATGGTTTAGGTAAAGGTAAAGGGACCCCTGACCATTAGATCCAGTTGTGGCCGACTCTGGAGTTGCGGCGCTCATCTCGCTTTATTGGCCGAGGGAGCCGGCGTACAGCTTTCGGGTCATGTGGCCAGCATGACTAAGCAGCTTCGGAAACGCCGTTTACCTTCTCGCCAGAGCGGTATCTATTTATCTACTTGCACTCTGACGTGCTTTCGAACTGCTAGGTTGGCAGGAGCAGGGACCGAGCAACGGGAGCTCACCCCGTTGGGGGGATTCGAACCGCCGACCTTCTGATCGGCAAGTCCTAGGCTCTGTGGTTTAACCCACAGTGCCACCCAGTTACACATAAATACAACCTGAGCCTATGATTGAGAGGTTCACAGCGTTAACACCCCAAAAAGGACTTGCTTCTCCTATAACCTTGGATTCAAGCAGAAAGCAAACATTGAACTCTCTCTCCCTGCCTTTTCCAGCCTGCAGCATTTTGCATCCAGCTCACATTACAGTGGTAACTCTGGTTACGAACTTAAATCGTTCTGGAGGTCTGTTCTTAACCTGAAACCATTCTTAACCTGAGGTACCACTTTAGCTAATGGGGCCTCTGTTCTCATCCTGAAGTAAAGTTCTTAACCCAAGGAACTACTTCCGAGTTAGTGGAGTCTGTAACCCGAAGTGTTTGTAACCCATGGTACCACTGTACTCCTAAACTCTGACTTTATCTGTTGGGGGGGGGCACCCATTTTCTATTTCACAGGAGCCTTTTGAGCCTTTGTTCTCTTAATGGCCTATCACTCAGGTGCTCACCTCAACACAGAAAGCTATTTTGACTTAATCTGGATCCAGGGATTAGGGATTAGTTTAACAGACCAAATCTAGATTAAATTGTAACACTTGGTGAATCTAGGGATTACAGGAGTCTGCCACCCAGAAATCTCATATACAGTCATACCTCGGGATAAATATGCTTCAGGTTGAGCATTTTCAGGTTACGCTCCGCGGCGTCCTGGAAGTAACAGAACACGTTACTTCCGGGTTTCGCCGCTTGGGCATGCACAGACGCTCAAAATGATGCCATGCGCAGAAGCCGCGAATTGTGACCCGCGCAGTCGTGGGTTGCATTCTACTCAGGATGCGAACGGGGCTCTGGAACGGATCCCATTCGCATCCAGAGGTACCACTGTAGTAGTAAATGCATGAAAAAGAATAGAGCAATTGAAGAGTGCTGATCAGATTTCTGGAAGGCTTACCATTGGGGGGGATGAAATAAAAATGGATGAAAAGATACTCTAACTATAAACCACACACACAGGCAGTTGGGGATCATTCAGATTAGAAAGTACTATAATAACTCTTGACAATACTTCACAATGTTTCTGATGAGTTATGACAATTGTCTCCAAGAAATGAAGTTTCTCGTTTTGTGGCAAGCTCAGATTTACTATGCCCCCACATTAATGGTTGTAATTAACATTTCTCCACCATTGCTTAGAGTAGATGTAAACATTCTTTGATTGTATAAATAACTGTTCTGTATCTCTTTTGAAAAAGAAAAAAAAACTTTCCTCAGTAACAGTATCTCTTTTGGAAAAATTGAAACTACAAGGGAATATCATATGTGTTTGAAAATCAGCTTCCAGAGTAGCAGGTCTCCCACACATAGGACTGGGCCGTGGGTTGATTATGGCATTTCACAGCTAGGGTGGATTTTTAAAGGCTGTGTTGATTTTATGTAGCACATTTTAATGGTGCAGTGAGTGGGGTGAGCCAAAGGACAAAGGGAAAATGAATATAAGAGATGAGAGAAGAGAACAGTGTGCGATTGCAATGCAGATGGTGATCAAATCCTGTCAACATGCAACCGAGTAATGCAAATTAGCAGTATTCTTGTTTACTGTAGTTCTTGATGCTTCTCAAGTTTGATATATTTATTTAGACTATTTTTAAAAGTCTCATATGGTTGAAGTAAGATTCAGCAAGAAGGCATGGTAACGTCAAATAATAAGCTTTGGCAACAACAGAAATTCCTAAAACTTAAAATGTCTAACCAGCTGAGCAAGGGCAGGGGAACTGTAGTTCACTGAGGCCGTTATTCAAATGCCACACCCACGTGCCCCTACACCTGAAGTCATGAGTTCCTATAGAGAACGCTCACACACCTGAACCCTGCAGGAAGAAAAGGAGGTCAGTCTTGCTTGTTCGCTATCTCCATGGTCCAACTTTGGACAGGTGGCCAAATCATCTGGCATAATGATACTGCCAGATGATTAACAGTTAGGTAGTCCTGCCCACCTGTCAAAGTTGGTGTGTGGGGTGGAGGGAGATAAATATCTGCCCAACTAAGCCACAAAGGTGTCCCACCATTACTGTAGGGGATCTAAAACTATGTTATCAAATGCACACTGCAGGGTTGATACCCAGTAGGTTGTAGCAAGCCATTTACTCCAGCAGTTGTCATTGAAAAGTATTTTGTTTTGAGGATTATTTGAGTATTAATGGTACTTTTTGTGCCCCATAACTGAGGTTCTCTTGGTGTAATTTATTATTATTAAATTATTATTGTTATTACCTCACCCATCTGACTGGGTGGCAGCTTTCAACATCATAAAAACACAGCAAACGTCCAATATTAAAAACTTCCCAATTCTGGGCTACCTTCAGATGTCTTTGGAAAGTTGTGTAGTTGTTTGATCGCATTTTGACATCAGATGTCAAACAGATAAACAAAATACAAATATAGCATTAAAAAGTCAATGTAAGGATAAAGCAAATGAAATATAACAAATATCATGACATTTGCACTGGATATCATCAAACCTCAAAAGGCCAAATACTTGGGAAGCCTCTAAATAGCTACAAAGAATAGAAAGGCCTTGGCCCTGTTCCCAAGTGCTCCCCTTTGGACTCAACTATCCAGGTATGTTTAGCCTAGCAAAGAGATGATTAAGAAATTGTATGACAGCCATCCAGAAATATTTGAAGGGCTCAAAAGATAACGGAGCTAATTTATTTTCTGTTGCTCCGACAAAAGGTTCAAATTACAAGGAAATATGTGATTTTGACCAAACATAAGAAAGTGCTTGATGGTGGTAGGAAGTTTGCAAATGGCTAATCTAAGTCACTGCTTGCCATCCTTTCTGGGGTGCGTGCTGCAAGTGAAGTTCAAAATATGTAATTGTTTTGTAGGATATTATGGATAACTGCAGAGGCCTTAATAATAATAATAATAATAATAATAATAATAATAATAATAATAATAAATTATTTATTTATACCCCGCCCATCTGGCTGGGTTTCCCCAGCCACTGTGGGGGCTCCCAACAGAATATTGAAAACACAATAAAACATCAAACATTAAAAACTTCCTTAAATAGGGCTGCCTTCAGATGTCTTCTAAACAGTATCTTGTTTGGTTAGGGGCAACAGTCAATTCAGTTCTCCTTACCTCATGATAAAGCTTGTTTTCAAGGAACAGCTGGAACAGTTTGATAATGAACTTAGAAAGGTTTAAATGTTTGGTGGGTACCGAACCTTAAAGCACATTCTGTAGGGCCATAGCAAACCCCCCAAAGGCCTTTCTTAGAGAAGAGAGATCCTCAGGAGAACAAGGCTGGCATTGATGGAACAGGCTCAAATGTTTATTATTCAAGGTTGTAAAGAGATAAGCAAACTAATGTACATGGCCGTGGTGTAGTGGGCCATGGCAGGAAAGAGGGAGGCAAGACCTTACATGGTAATAGGAACTTATTATAACTTTCGATTTCCCATTAATCAGGTGGTTTACAAGAAATCAGGTGGTATTGTATTCTGCAAATGTATAAAAAGCTGGCTCGCTTAGAATTCGGGGCCAGACTCCGAGCATGAGCTGGTCTGTGCCTTTGTGTCCAAGCAATTGCTTCACAAAATAAAAAAATCCTTTTCCTGCTGTCGTTTGACTCTTGCAGCGTCCTTGATGCTCCTAGTAACAGATAGGGACCTACCTAGATAGGTAGGTCCTTCAATTCCTCCCCCGTATCCCAAAGAATCCTGGCAATTATAGTTTATTAACAGTGCTGGAAATTGTAGCTCTGTGAGCTGTGTTCTTAGGATAGTTGAGGAGGGAGGAGGGCATACTTTAAATATGTGATGTGTACACAGACTAAGAAATAATCAGAAGTAACTAGGGTAGGTCACTTATCAAGGTACGCATGTGAAACTCCTGGTAACCATAGCTGAACTCTAAAGTCGTTTCTGAGAAAGCAGAGCCATGTGTGAATTTCAGCACTGAAAGGGAAGAAGAGACTTATTTGATGTCATCCCAGTGCTCAGGTAGATTTCAAGGTCCGACTCTCACTTATCCTTTGTCATCCTTGCAGCTGCAGCTGCTCTGCTCCTGTGGGTGGGGCCAGGGCATTCTTTTCGCTCAGCTTCTCCAGATAGTAGCGGCTGATTCTTTTACAAGGACATTTCCTTCCCTCATTTGAGTGGAAGCAAAACCTTTTGAAGGTTGAACGGGGAGAAGAGACGCTGCCACAATGACAGAGAGAACATAATAGACATTTATTTTTTTTGCGGGGGGGGGATGACTCTGTCGAGACAATGGATAGAGCGAGGGATTTTTCTCATAATAGCAGCAATTGGGCTTCTCCGCTAAAGATGATTTAGTGTAAGTTTGGGAGAGACCCAAGAAATATATTCTTGATGTATGGAGTACTCTACCACATCTATGGCTTAGTGTCAGTCAAAACCATAGATGATATAACTATCAAAGGATATTGCCCATAATGTGTAAATGAAATCACTGGTTCTGAGGCCTTGTGTGTTAAGAAGTAGAATCAAACACAGTGTGACAAAAAAAACCCCTCACAATGACCGCTCCCCGCTTAAAACGGGGGGCGCCCTTTGCGTGGACGCGTGCAGCCCCTAGATCTGGAGCGGCTCCAACAGCATAGGCTATCTCTGCTTGAACATATGTTCTCCAGAGCCGGCCCATCCCCCCCCCACACACACACTGGATAACCCTGATGCTCCCTAGGTCCCCAGCATAACGCCCAATGCCTGAGCCAAGGTCTACCCACATTTGAAAATTAATAAAGTTGTGGCCAATTTAATCCCATAGCACATTCTCTTGAGTCGTTATTCCACATGACGGGGGGACCGCGGGGGATCTGGGGACTCCGCCTGTCCACGCAAAATCTTTGTGACGTGCAAGAAGTATTGTTTGTCTTACACGAAATAGGGTGCTGAACTTGGAAATGGCTTCAGATTTTGTCTTCTGCCCACCACTGTTATGCTGAAGAATTTATTATTAAGTAAGTGAGGCAAAAAATATCTGGGAGTAGGAGTTTTTATTAAATTATGAACACACCTAATTTTTTGCTGATGTTGTATTTCACTTTTATATTTTACTTATGTCCCACAGCAATCTGAAAGTATGCTGATACTAGTTCAGGCTTGACTGTCCCACTCACAACAACTAAAACAATAGTATCTTGTGTATTTCACATATCCCAGTTGTAAACTGAGGAGGAGTGCAATTACTTTCAGATCACTGCAGATGTGCCAAGCATTGTTATTATAGCTATTATACTGAATGCATTCTAGAAGACATCACATGTTGTCATGCGATTCCTTCATATGGATGGCATAAGTTAGTGGAGCAGAAGGGTATTTGTTGCCTATGTGAAGCATCACTGCTTTCAAGTTGAGTCAGGCAGAAATAACAGTCTGTGATGTGGTCTCTCCAGACCATGAGTACAGCAAACTGCATTCTGTGAGATTCATCTTTTAGCCAGGCTGTCAGCACAGTTATGTATGTTTTACAACAAATATGTGGGGCCCATGGTCTTGATCTGAAAACCGAAGTACAGTGGTACCTCGGGTTACATTCGCTTCAGGTTACATACGCTTCAGGTTACAGACTCCGCTAACCCAGAAATAGTGCTTCAGGTTAAGAACTTGTCTTCAGGATGAGAACAGAAATCGTGCTCCGGCGGCGTGGCGGCAGCAGGAGGCCCCATTAGCTAGAGTGGTGCTTCAGGTTAAGAACAGTTTCAGGTTAAGAACGGACCTCCGGAACGAATTAAGTACTTAACCCGAGGTACCACTGTAAAATTTGTATTCCTTACGCACAAGTGGAGTGAAACTTGATTTCTGAGATTTAATGTTAATTCTCTGAGCACATAGCGGAAACTAACTGGGTGAATAACTGTGGCATTCTAGAAGTACAGTGGAACCTCAGGTTGCGACGTGATCCGTGCAGGAGACACGTTCGCAACCCGCAGCGTTTGCAACCTGCAGTGTCGCGTGTGTGCATGTGCATATGCACATAGCTCACTTTAGCACTTCTGCGCATGCGCAATTGCCGAAACCTGGAAGTAACCCATTTCGGTACATCTGGGTTCAGCGCAGTGCGCAACCCGAAAGCACGTAACTTGAAGCGTCTGTAACCCGAGGTACCACTGTACAAGGACCATCCAAGGACTATATGGAGGAACTGTGGTGCAAATGAAATATTTTGGTTCTTGATAACAGCAGCACAACACACCTTCTAAGTACTAGAGTACTGGATTAAACCTAATGGATAACTAATCATGCATCATCTGAATATTTCAGCATACATATGTGTCTCACAACATCAATATTAACAAGTATAGACATGTTCCAGCTAGTTACAAACACACATTAAAAACATGGCTTACAGAGCACTGCAACAAGGGCTGCCACCTTTGTGGTAATATAGTATGCTTGTAACGCAAAAACTGGGTGGTAGGCAAATTATGTTCTTATATTTGTTCCAAGCATCTAAAAAACATTTGTGAGACCTAAAAAAACGCATGTCGCAAAATTGTTTTCTGTGATATGAAGGATGATGGCCCTTATTACTTTCCTTGTAATAAAGCAAGGAAATTTGGGTACTCAAAACGTGGTTTATAATATTAAACTTACAGAAATGCAATTAAACTAAATATAACAAGCAATAAAAGAAAAAAATAGGGATCCAATAAATTTAAATGGTTAAAAAGCCTTCCAAAACATGAAGGTCTTTCAAGGAAACCTCAAAAAGCCATGAGGGATGGGAGTTGGCGAATCTTCCCAATAAGTCAGTTTCAAAATTACAGAACTACCATTGGGAATGTCCTGTTGGTTCTTATTTCATGGTGGGGCTGAGAGCGTTAGTTGCTTAGCTACCTCTTGACCAAAGGACTAGTTATGGTGGGCAAAGTTGACATTTCTGCTTGAGGCAAGTGACCTGCATGCCACTTAACATGATGTTTCCACAAGAAAGAGTTTACAGAAAAGTGAACAGAAGTAGCCACAATGAATTGACTTTCATTCTGCTGCAGGATAAAGACCTATTCTAAAGAGAAGCCTGTATTGTAATCGGTCTGGCTCCCAAGGTTTAGCGAACAGAATCAGGTGACACTTCTGTCATGATCATCTGGTGTTGGTAGTCAGATTTTTGTCACCAAAGCAGGCCTACTAGCTGTATCTACATAGTTGTGCAGTCAGTTATATTATGAACCTGAGCTGGAGTTTTGCATGGCATAGTTCTAATCTCCAGTTTAAAAGATCTTGTACGGTTGCTGGAAATTGCTCCAGCCTCCAACCTTGGATAGCTACTGCCTGTCGGAACAGATAGGCTAGTTGGACCAATGACTGTCTGACTTAACATGAGGCAGATTTACTAGTTATTTTGCCTTCCCTTTTCCAAATGCATGAGTGTGTGCCTGCAAATACGTGATACGATTAATTATCTGTCGTGAATGGCACTTCCTATTCTTTGTAGAACTGAAATAGTAGTCAGTTATCATTCCAAAGCAGCTCAAGTCCCCAGTCTTCAGACAAATCAAAGAAAACCACTTGTTTCATATGTGACAACTGAGCAGATTGAAGAGCTGTTTCCCTGAGCACTTGGAAGCTACTACCACCACCATCATTCTATGGGAGAAAACAAGCTCACTTTAGCATGGTTGTTGACTACTTTGAGAAAAGGCCCCAGGAGCAGGCCAGAAATTTTGCTCTCTGAAGAGCAGGAGGACTAGTTTTGTCAGTCATATTTTGTGGTTATACATTATGCAGTTCAGGGGCTGAATTCCCAGAACACCCCTCATTTTTTGGAACTTGGAAATTGAAAGTTGAAAAATTCACCACACCTGACTGGAGTGGTGGTATTGTTTATGTTTGGTACTATGTCGTCTATTTTTATGTTTTCATATTGTAAACCACCATGTAATTCTTGAATAAAGGGCAGCAAAGATTTTTAATAATTAAATAAAAAAATGTATTCCCACTTTTCCGTCAGGGAAAGCGACGAAACATAGCAAAACCTCTTGGACCCGTGCCTAATAATTGTGAGACAAAAGGAAGAAATCACAGAATGAGCTCTAGGTTACCAAGTGGCAACATGTTTACTGTACTAAATGTCTATTTCGTATATGGTCATTTGTATTTAGCCAGAGACACATTTTACCTCAAAATATTATCCGTGGGCAACACTTCATTTGTTGTCCTAGGTTGTGTACACAATGATACCTTTAAAGCACATTCAAAACACATACTTTCATTCAAAGAATTCTGGGCCCTGTAGTTTGTTAAAGGTCACTGTTAACTGTGACTCTGTATGGGGCAAACTATGGTGCCCGGATTTCTTTGAGAGACAGAACGTGTTTTGAATGTGTGTACGCAACAGTCTCAGCTTCCCATTTTGCTTTTCTAGCCTGTTTCGAAATCCTCTCTCCACCCCCAGTCATTCTGCGCACTGGCATTTATTTGACCTTTCTTTTCTATAATATTACAAAGCTCTGCCATTCAGTCGCGTCCTAACATTGTTTTTGCAAGCTGAAGTTTTGGAGCATAAAGGGCAGAGGATGGCTGTAATTTCACGGTGCTCCAAGTGACATGAGGTGGCAACGTTTCCTGTTTTTCATTTGCTATGCAAAACTATAAAGCCTGGTTCCTGCCTAGAGCTCTTTATTTGCACCCATTTGTATCCTGCCCTTCAGTGTGGCATACATTGGAGGGGGGGGGGTTATCCCATTTTAGCCTCATCAGTAATATAAGTTCAAACTGGCAGACAGCTAGTGCAAGGCAGGAGAACACAGAATATCCACGATTGGCCCCAGAAACTGGCATTGAATAGCATATTGCCTCAGAAAATGTGCGCTGGTTTTAGCTATCTCCATTAGGTAAAGGTAAAGGGACCCCTGACCATTAGGTCCAATCGTGGCCGACTCTGGGGTTGCGGCACTCATCTCGCTTTATTGGCCAGCATGACTAAGTTGCTTCTGGCGAACCAGAGCAGCACATGGAAACGCTGTTTACTTTCCTGCTGAAGTGGTACCTATTTATCTACTTGTACTTTGATGTGCTTTAGAACTGCTAGGTTGGCAGGAACAGGGACCAAGCAACGGGAGCTCAGCCCATCGCGGGGATTCGAACCGCCAACCTTCTGATCAGCAAGTCCTAGGCTCTGTGGTTTAACCTACAGCGCCACCCGCATCCCTCACAGCGCCACTCGCGTCCCTCCATCTCCTTCCCACCCGCTATCTCCATTAATTTGTCCTAATTCTCTTTTGAAGTCATCTATAAACTAAATTTTGTAAATTAGTTATGCGTTGTGTGAAGAAGTGTTTTCTGTCCTAAAACTACAGGCCATTAACTTCACTGTGTGTCCAGAGTGGTTGTTATTATGTGAAACAAGTTCTTTGTTTCTGTGCAAGGTGCATAATTCTATAACCTTGTTCATGTCCTTAACTTACTCATGTCCTCATACCCAACTAAAAAAGTCAAATGCATTTTAACATTTTTCTCCTAGGGAAAGTGTTACAACACCCTGAACACTTTGACCGCCCTTTGCTGCAGCTTTTTCCACCTCGATATCTGTTGAGTTTTTCACCACTGCACAGTGGACTGGCAATTTAATTCAATTACCCACTTCAACTTCAGTGAAGGCAGGTGGGACATTTGGTGGCAGTGGGAAATTACCTCACTGCAATTCAAGCTGCTCATGTGTACATAGCCTTTTTTGTTTTTAGGTACAGCATTTATCATTTATGTATTTTCTGGAGTTGCCTGCATTTTGAGGAGACTCAAGCCTGGCCACAATGCTTCTCCAAAACTATTCCAAACTTCCATGATTCTCTGCAGGTCTACTCAGAAGTAAGTGTCACTGAATTCATTTGGGTTTCCTCCCAGGAATGTATGCGACCCATTTAGTCCTTCATAGGGGGGGAAAAACCTTGCTACAAGATAGGTAAAGGTACCCCTGCCCGTACGGGCCAGTTGTGTCCGACTCTAGGGTTGTGCGCCCATCTCACTTAAGAGGCTGGGGGCCAGCGCTGTCCCGAGACACTTCCGGGTCACGTGGCCAGAATGACGAAGCTGCTCTGGCGAGCCAGCACCAGCGCAGCACACGGAAATGCCGTTTACCTTCCCGCTATAAAGCGGTACCTATTTATCTACTTGCACCTAAGGGTGCTTTCGAACTGCTAGGTGTGCAGGAGCTGGGACCGAAAGACGGGAGCTCACCCTGCCGCGGGGATTCGAACCGCCGACCATGCGATCGGCAAGCCCTAGGCACTGAGGTTTTACCCACAGCGCCACCTGCATCCCTTTGCTACAAGATATCCCTAGTCATTTTCTTTCAACCAATCTCCATCAGCATTTTCATGTGCTACCCTGATTTGCTGCCAGCTCCGCCTCCTGCAACTGGCCACTCCTCCCAAAGGTGCTGATAGGTCAATTGGGGTTTGGTGGAACCCCCAATGACTAGCACAGGGAGGCGGGCCAGCTGGTGAGTCCCACGTGGCCAGAGGTGCTGTGTGTGGTCCCACAAAAGGCGCCCACAAAGGAAGGTGTGAGCGCTCATTTTCATGTGCTACTCTCAGGTATTCGTGTACATTCCCTCATTGGTAGTCCTTTCCATAGGCACTCAGATGTGACAGTGAAGCTCCACTGGTTCGTATAGCCCTTTGCATCATTCCACAGGGGATGAAAGAGATGCTGTTGGTCTGTATGTGATACAAAGCTAACTGCCTAACTCAGCACATGGGTACCACTCCATTGTTAGAATTTTCACCCAGGCTCATGGGAGGTAGGGAAACTAATGCTGCCTTCTTGTCTCTTGCTAGTTGCAAACATTCACTGAAGTCTTCACTGCAGGGCTTTTTGTTAACAAAAAAAAAGTTCATTCAAGAAAGGACACACACTTCAACAACATACTGCAATTCTGTCATCGGAAATGCACTTCGAAAAGACCTAAGGAAAGATGCAATTTTTGTTTGGCAGTCTTTGATATGGATCATCTTACAACTAAGTTTGATTTGTACTATTATTAGCTAAAAGGCTATTTTTAATCTGTAAGAAACCACCATTATAATTTTCTAAATTCAGAATTATGTGGGAGAAAATATATATATACACACATTGAAATGACACAAGCTTCACAGAACAAAAGTGCACTGGTCAGAGTATGTAGCAGGATCAAACCAATTCTGAAATCCTGATTCAGATATCGTATGTTGGGAAATGTAGGGAAAACAATAGCTATGGCATGTAGGAACCCTGAGGTAACTTGTCCTTTAAAAAGTGAAAGCTGAGATTCCTGGGAAGCAGAACTCTACTCAATACCACGTTATTTTTATGTGCTTTACATTAATTGCTATTATTTATTTAACTCATTTATATACTGCCCTCCATTTAAGAAATATACGTCAGGGCAGCGTGCAACAAGAATATCAAAACACAATTACATTAAAACCCAATATTTACAATACATTAAAACTGATTTACAGTAGTGCCATATCCACAGCAGCAAAGGCATGGCAGCATAGCACATGCAAAGGCTGTCTAAGCTCTAGTAGAAATTGCCCGCTGAAAAGATGCCCCAGTCTTCTTTCCCTTCACCACCATTTTCTCAATGTTTGGACCAACCAAGAACAGAACTAGCCTTTATTAAACCGCCACACCCACAATGAATGCAGAGGATTGGCACCTCACCTTGTAATGAATTTTTTTCTTATGACACAGTCTTGATTTCGGCTGTCAGGAAAGGTATTTGACAAGTGCTGACAGGTACAATCTGATAACTTGCAAATAGTGATTCATAAGTAACAGCTGTAGTCACTGGGTGTTCTAGGAAAATGGATTTTGTTTATAATTCACCTGGTTTGAATTTAATAAATAATGTACCGATCTTTATGCACACCTGTGTTCATAGTGGATTCCATTTTAACAGCAAGTTCTCATGGGAAACGCATGCAGAACACCTTACTCGCAAGCATGGGTGAAGCATATAAAATAGGTGTGTGGTCTTAACAAGAGCACAGAATACTCATGAATCATTAAAAAAAAAAAGCAACCTTTAGGCTGCAAGAAGAGAGATCTCTCTCTTACAACCTAATCTGCAATCCACAGACTGAAGTACGTCATTGTATAGAAGTCAATAGCCCTAAATTAGTTTAAATCTTTGTGTGACAGGTTGAAATGTTATCTTAGCAACCATGTGTTCCCAAATCTACTAAAAGAAAAGAAGAAAGTTAATGTGAAGTAGGAAACACACAGGTGGTCTGGTTGGCAGGAGAAAGGAGTGTTTAACCCCTGCCAATTCTGCTGATTCTTCCACAGACCATTGCTTTGGGTTTTGGAGCATGGAGAGGAATAAAAACCTTGAAAACGATAGAGGGAACTTTGTGATGGAGAATCAGCAGAGGAGGAAGCAATTAAGCAGCGCACCTGCTGTAAGGACCTGGCTATATCTTTAAGCACACCTTAAGCTAGAAACCAGATCAAGAAGAAAGCGAAAGGAGAGAAAACCTGTTGTACTCAGTCATATATGTTAGAAAGGGTTTTGTCCATACATCTGTCTGTCTGTTCGCTATAGGTTTGGCTGCCTCCAGAGCATGAGACTTAATCTAGGGTTGTGCATTTGAGCCCCACATTGGACAAAAGGTTCCTGCATTATAGGAGTTGGCATAAATGCTCCCAAGGCAAGGGCGGCAGTCTCTGCCACTGTTTGGCTGTCGGTTGCTTTTTTGAATCCAGATGGTGCACCCAAACATCACTTTGGTATTACTTTCTCTGTTTTCTGGCATAAGTTTTGTGCTGCCTCTCGAGATATTGTTGTCCAACTCGGCACGATGCTTCCCGAGGGGGGATGAAGGTCTCTGTCAAAGTTTGTGCGGCAGGTGCAATTTTATATCAACATGGTGGACCAAAATGTTACTTTGGCATGGCTTTGCTCAGTTTGGGGCATGACAGGTCGAGACTCACAAATTGCACTATCCACTTAAAGATCACAGCGTTTTTTGGTTTCTACAAATTCCCAGGCAGTACTGTACTGGGTACTCCTCACTAGTTCCTTAGTAACACTGTTTATTGTTACCTGCTCATCATTAAGCAGAGAAAGTTACATCTGGCTTTGCATTATACAGTGGTATACAGTGGTACCTCGGGTTACAGACGCTTCAGGTTACAGACTCCGCTAACCCAGAAATATTACCTCGGGTTAAGAACTTTGCTTCAGCATGAGAACAGAAATCGTGCTCCAGTGGTGCGGTGGCAGCGGGAGGCCCCATTAGCTAAAGTGGTGCTTCAGGTTGAGAACAGTTTCAGGTTAAAAACTGACCTCCAGAATGAATTAAGTACTTAACCTGAGGTACCACTGTAGTTACAAGGGAAACTTGAGGTTAGGCACTCCATTTTTTCTCTCATAACCTTTAGCTCTGCCAGTTTTTCTGAGCTTGTGGATCAAGATAGCAATGGCCATTTTGTACCATGCATATACGTACACACACACACAAAGAATATTGGGTTTTTAAATGCTACTTGAGAATGTTTTCCTGCCAGAATATCAATTCTATACACACACACACACACACATGAATCAGAGCTACATCTAATGGGTAGCTCTGCCCTAGACTATTGGTCCTCCCTTTAGGGTAGAAAGCAATAAACAAAACATTCAGCAACGTTTTCACTGGAGTTCCTTGGAGATCAGAACATAACAACAATTTTTGCTGTAGGCATGTGCGACTGACAGTGGAATTCCCATCTGGGTGTCCCAGTTCTTTTTTCACTTGAAGGAAGACATGTCCAAAATCAAATGGCTGCATAAATTAATGCCCCATTGAGAAGGGACAGAATTTGATGTTGCCAGAATATATTTTTTTAATGTCTATTAAGATTCAACAGAATGAGATGACTGCAGTAACAAAAATGAAGATAGTTTTTCAGGAAAATTGGAACACCCTTAGACATTTCAACAATTGCTTCCCTCCCCACTTCCCTGTTGTGATGGTCTGGAAAATATAAATGTTGAGGATCTGCTTATCAAAAGGGCTAGATTTTATGTTTTGTTGTATGCTATTAAACTGTCTTCCTTGACTGCTCTGCACTGTGACATTTGGAATTGACAAGCACCCTTTCGGGATTTCATGGGTGAACCAAAGTGATTTCAGGAATAGTGGAAAGTTCATTGCAAGTTTTCAGTACCCAATATTGGATGCATTCAAGATAGAATTGCAAGAACCAACACATTTTTTAAAAGCTTGTTGATACTTTTAATACTTTGAAATAGTCAGTTACATAGCTGAGAAATAATTGCTTGTGATCTGGAACACAGATGGAAAGTGTTTTTATATTCTCTTGGAAGCCACCCAGAGTGGCTGGGTCAACCCAGTGAGACAGGCAGGGTACAAATAGTAAAGTTGCATTCAAAATGGCTGTCTCTGTGCTGCTCCGCTGGGCAGTGGGCAAAGGTGAGTAGGACATCTCAGGCCTGGGTAGGCCACACCTAGAATGGCTAAGGACTATGTACAAGCCACAGGTTATCCACCTGTGTCTTAAACGGCAACTAATGGCTTTTATCAGACAAACTGCATACAGGATGATGATCCAGGCTGCCACTCTCCAAGGCAGTGATGATTCTATTTCTGTTGTGTTGCAGATCAGTTGTTGATAAATTTGGCAGCCTTCAAATAGAGGTTCATTGCATTGCATAAAAATGGAAATCAATAGCGTGCTGTCCAAAACGAAATTATATGTCGTAACCACAGTGCACTAAAGGTATCTTTATTCTTTCTACAACTGTATGAGATGCTGCAAGCACTTAATTTTGATCCATAAAAACCAGTGATGCACAGCACACCGTCGGTTCTTAATGCAAACAGTAGCAGTGATAGATAAAGAAATGAATGTACAATGCAATAATTTTTTCATCCGCTCAGGGGAATTCACTTTAATATTAAAACTTCACTTCTACCTGGTAGATGCCAGGCACCAAAATGTCATGTTTACTTTCTCTTGCTCAGTTATTCTTTTAATCATATTCTGAATACTGCACTTATTGGGGTGGGAGTAGTCAGTCGAAATCTAGGTTATGTTGTGTGGGCTAGAGTTAGATTACAATGGGAAATTTCTTCATCTGATGAGCTTCCTATTTAATTTCAGTTAGCTTTTCCGTCTCGGTGTATATTCGTTTATTGTTTATTTTTCAGGTTAGGTTTTCTCTGGTCACAAAAAGTATTTTTGCAATTCCCAATACTAAACATTACCCAGAAGTAAAAAACACCTGAGCAAAACAGGTCTTGCCTCCCGGTAAGCAAGTTATGCTCTCACTCCTCCTATGTGTTGTACCCAGATGTTAATTATCTGCATAGGGCTGTTCTTCGTGCTTCAGGCATTCCTTGGTCGGCTCGCTTTTTTCCTGTCAGAAGAATGCATGTACCTATATAAAAATACACAATGGTAGGCAGAAAGTGCATAGCCACACTGGATGGAATCCTCCTGCAGGGTGTTGAAAACGGCATGGCATAAAAGCCACAATTATTTCCAAGAAATAATAATAATAATAAATAATAATAAATTTTATTTATACCCCACCCTCCCCAGACAAGGCCAGGCTCAGGGCAGCTAACAAGCAATAATAAAAACAAGTTGAATGAATACAACTTAAAAATAAGATTAAAATACAACATTGAAACATTGAAACATTAAAATGAGCCTTGTTTTCTTCAATTAATATTCTTTCTGTGTGGAATAATCTGTTTTCTCATTCTGTTTGTATACACAATCATAGCTGCTTGAAAGCCAGTTAACAAACTCTACCAATGATCCACCAGAGTGGATGTTGACTCCAACAATAGTGGGTCAGCAGAGGTACTGTCATTTTGAAAAAATGGAATGACAGAGCCGCCCCTCTTCAGAGAGGGGCGGGGTTGCATGCAGGCCTCGCACCTTCCCATCCTCAGTGTGTCCCCCACGTCACAGGGGACTCCCGGTCTGCTTCACAACCACCAGCCAATCCGGCTGGCTGGGGGGCGTGGTTTGCCGGGAGCTCTTCTGTCTGCTCCCGGCTTCCATGGATCTCCCACCCTCCTACCCTTCTTGCGTTCGTCACCTTGGCCTTGCTATGGACTTTGGTTGGTCGCCCGTTGAAGGGGCCTGGTAGGAATTTTCCCACTTGGCAGATTGACACCAGCCAGATTGGTTTTCGCCTACCTCATAGCAAATTGTCACAGCTTTGTAAGGTTTGGCGGTTAGGCATTGGAAAAGCTCCGTTTATGGGAGGGGAGGTTGTGGCAATCACCTACCCCTCCTCTTTAAGGGTATTCCATTAAAGCAGCCTTTCTCAACCTGAGGGTCCCCAGATGTTGTTGGACTACAACTCCTATCACCCCTAGCCAGCAAAGCCAGAGCTCAGGGATGATGGGAGTTGTAGTCCTACAACATCTGGGGACCCGCAGGTTGAGAACCGCTGCGTTAAGAACCCGGGGGTCGTGGTTCCTGCTGGAAGCCTGGGTAGAGGCTAGGGCCATAGGACAACCTGTCACATGACCCGGGGGGGAGCTCCGAGTTGATGTACATCAACAGGGCTCCCCCTACTGGTGGTTAACCCTTGTTAGACTTCCTGCATGACAGGCAAGAGTCAGATATAGTTGGTTCGGGTCCAACCAACCTAAAGCCATACCACTCACATTCTGTAACCAATAAAGTTGTGGCCTTTATTAGCCAATTAACCTAAAATACTTGTGTCCACATGGTTTATTCATCAAAAGAGGGGGTGCCGGGCCTTGACGTGCAACAACCACACTGCAACTGCTGTTCAACTTACATTATGCCGAAACAGCTCCTAAACTCGCCAATCTCTCCCAGTCTGTTGCTTGAACTGTTTTGGGGGGGGGGGTGCATCAGTTTTATATAACAACTTTTAATGCTTGTGCCTGAAAACACCCCAGTAAGCGTTGTTTTTAATACCAGACATATTGATTTTTGCAGGCCAGGAGTTGTCAAATAGCAATTGTCTAGAAATAAATACATGCATTTCTCCAGTTAACATTTAGATTTCAGACCATGCGGAAACACATCCAGTTCATACCCACTAAATCATCTGAGCCGTAGACAGCGTTAATGAGTTCCTCATATAATTAAAATGAAAAATTGCTTGCTTTACAAGGCTGTAAAAATATTCAATGGCCTTTTACTTCTCCCTTCCTCTCTTTGGAATAACTGATGGTTCCTGAGGAAAACGGATATGCAAATTGAAAAGCTATGGATGGCAGAGATGTTTATCATCTGCTTGGCTCTGTCTGCATCCAGATCTATTGGGTCAAGAAAGACACAACCCTGAATAGCAAAAAGGATGAACGCTGATTTTTTTTCCCCCAGTTGTATTACAGGGTAAGGTACCTAGGATACTTCCAAAGGTTTTCAAAGTGGTGTGGATATTTTATTATTATCTATAGTGCCTTAAAGTAGCCCTTCAAGGGTAGTTTACAAAAACAAGATAAAATAAAAATACAACATATAAATAGCATACGAAACATTCATTCGTATATTTAAAAGTCTGGGAAAATACTAACATCTTTGGTGTTAAAAAAAAAGAAGTATGTGTGTTGTTGCCAGGCAAGCAGGGACATCTATCAAGGTGCTGTAACTAGCTTGCCAGTTGCAACCCATCAGTCATTTTGAAGTCCCGCCCAACTTCTGTTTACGTACAATACAAGCTTTCATAATTACCACTGACCTCAGTGCCTATTGAGTCAACACACATAGACTGTGGATGACAAACACGCAAGAGGAATGATCTAACCAAGTTAAGCAGTAAATGCGCACTTGAAATCTCTCTCCTTGGAAATGAAAAGATGCTTAACAGTGGTTGGATCATACTTCATAATAAGTTTTACCATTGTTTCAACTCATGACTGTTTTCCTACATGAGTACTACATACATGTGTCAATTAGGCCTTTTTCTCCATAGTAGTGGTATCCATGTAGAAAAATGTGGGTTGGAGAATTCCTTCTCTGGATGTCTCCGTATTACAATCTTTTTCTCCTCGTGTTACCATGCCCGTTCGCTGGCCAAAGAACTAATGAAGCTTGGGGTGGGGTTAGAGTTGGTTTTGTTGAGTAGCTGTCATCTTTATCACATGGCAAACTTCTTTGGAAATGACGGGAAGGTAAAAAAGCAGTGTTTTATCTTGTATGCCGTTTGCTTGCAATGTTCAAAGAAAGAATAGCAAAAATTACTTTAGTCAAGTGGAAGCTTCTTCTATGAGTCCAAACTCTTTGGATTTTCCCCTGACCCTGTTTAATCTTTGTTCCACACATCTGATTTATCTGTATAAACTGAAACAAAACAGATTCTTTAATCTGTAGGATAGAGCTCTCTCTCTGTGTGTGTGTAAATAAAATACAATAACTATTTTAGGATAAGTATGTAGCATTACTGCAGAGCAACCTCCATCAACAACTGATCAGAAAACTTTGCACAACTGTCCTGCAAGCCTGACTATGTGATCATATACTCATTCACCTTTCCTCCAGTGGTAGTGATGAATCCGTTACTCCATCAGCTTAATCAAATTATTGTCCCTGGGTAAATGACTTTATTGCAATACTTTGTGAAGGTCAGATCAGGCAAACGGCATGTTTAATTACTGTGCTACGGATCACAGTTTGATCTCTGGAGAGAGAGAGAGAGAGAGAGAGAGAGAGAGAGAGAGAGAGAGAGAGAGAGAGAGACTCCCCAACACAGTAGAACACTTTAGCAACTCTGTGCTGTAATGGATCATGGGCTGACAAGACTGAAATTAGGAATATGCTGCAAAGCATCTTCCATCTGCTATAACACAAGGATAAATGTGTGCCTGCCACGGACCAGTGGTTTAGAGCACTACCTACCAAAAGGTTTTTTCTTCCAGTTACTCAGTGCGGAGAGTATTTCTGTCATGCTCCTCTGGTTATAAAAGGAAAGAATAGGCCATTTGCTTGGCTCTCTTTAATGATTTATGTTGAATTACTACTTCATAAGGCCCACAGAACTCCTTTGTAAAACTGATTTACAACAGGTACTATAGAAATGTTACAAATTATTTGCTGCCAATATGGAATGCCGGAATGTCAACATGAGAAGCTGTGTTTGATCTACCAGGCAGGTGGGCTAAGGGGACTCAGAGTCAGGTGTTGTCACCTATGACTGGAAACAGTTTGTGTTTTTTAAGTGAGTTGAAGGTTATAAGATAAATCAATAATTTTTTGTGGTACATATCATCATATCTCTATTTTACCTATGTTTCCAGTCATTTGGGCAGTAATGAGACAGAAGAAAGTGAGAAAATATGAATCAGTGGCGTAGCATGGGTTGTCAGCACCCGGGGCAAGGCAAGTAATTTGCACCCCCTAACCCGGCCCCCCTGCACCCCCCACGCTACGCCACTGATATGAATAGTGATTAAGTATACACCTTTTAATTTTTATATTTTGTTTTTGTAATAAAAAAAGCCTGTGTGTGCCAATTGTAACATTTCCTCTACCCTATTCCCTCCCACTCTCTTATAAAACGAAAACTTATAAAACAAAACTAGTGGATATTCTGTAAATACCTCTTTTCCATATTGAGTAAAGTTCCCTTGATTCACCACTCCATTTAGCTAATTTTTGATCAAGTTTAGGCTTGGTGTACATAAGCAACCTCACAGCAACACAATTTTGGCAAAGGGAGGTAGCATACCTCTTTCCTAAATGCAAAAGGAAGCAATCCCTATTCATTTCAATGAAGTTGCATTCACACTACATATTTAGGTCTGGGCTGTATTGGATTTTGTTAAGCTTTGCTCCTTTATCCTATTCACTTTCCTCACGGGGTTATTTCGCATGCCTGAGTCAGAGTCTTGTAGGCTATTCTGGAACTGCAACCACTCTCTTTTGAGACTCCAAATACAAATTAAATATCAGCTTACCACAACATGAACAGCCTTTGTGAAATGTTCCTGTTGAACTGCTAAACCTTAGTATTGGAGTCGGTGTTTGAAGTAATCTGCATGTAAATATTTCTAAACATCAGTCAAGGCCACTTTAAGGTGCCGCCGGTGAAGTTCCTAAATGGTGCCTCACTTCCCCCAGAAAGGAACACAATAAATAAGGTACCACAAAACTAAAGCCAGGTTTGCAGTCTTGTACCTACCTGGGTGCAATTCCCATTAAACTAAAGAAAAAAGAATACCTCTGGGTATATGATTTTGTTAAGTTGTGGGTGAACATATCAGACGACACAGCAATTCTTCAGACAGCTCTTGTTTATTCACAGGCCAGAACAGAACTGAACTGAAGGGTTTAGCCAGCCTGCTTATATAGAGTTCCACTAGAACGCAACAGTAACCATTTTCTGTAACTATCCAATCACTGAACGTCACTTTCAATCCCTTATTTGCATATGTGGACCTGAGTGAAAACTATCTACAGTATCCCCCTGCTGGCTCAGGGTGAGAACTTCAGTACATAACAGATTTATACCATCATACTGCAAGTTAGCTATATAGTGAATTCTTAATGTGTACCCATATTTGAGGAGACATGCCTAAGCCTCTTTGCAAAGTTTTCACATTTTGTACTTTGCATTTTTTTGGAGGGGGGATTTTTTTTAACCTCCACTCACACTTACTGTGTAGTAGTAATATTTACAGAAAACAACTTCTAGGGAGTTGAACTTGATCTCAGACAAACCAGCCATAGGAACAATGCATCCTGGTTGCTTTGTGGAAAGAAAGGGCAATCTAGTAGATCCTTGAGATTCCAAGGACTAGAAAATTAGGCAGAAGCAAGAAAAGTGCACTAAAGAGGAGAGGAAAATAGCAGCTCTTTAAGATTCCAGGGATTCCTTGCACCTCATGTCCAAACAACCCCACTCATCATTCACAGCCCTGATTTCACTCATTGGCTAAAATCAATTGAAGGTGGGTACAGCCAGACTGGCTAATCTCGCAGAAATAGTACAGAAGGATACCTGCAGATTTAGCTGCATAACTTTAATTGGATGGAACACCGTGCTCTAGCCAGAACGGTCAGCTCTGAATTGGTTCTGCTCCGTGATTTCGCTCAGTGTTTCAGCTCTGTGATTCAGCTCATCTCAGAGGGTGGCCGCGTCTGGCTGTGCTCTGATGTCCATCGATCCCACCTTCGTCGCCAGTGTTAAGTTTTGGGTTGAACATATCAGACAACACAGTGATTCTCCAAACAGCTCTTGTTTATTCACAGGTCAGAACAGAACTGAACTGAAGGGTTCAGCCAGCCTGCTTATATAGAGCTCCAGTACAACGTAACTGTAACAACCTTCTGTAACTATCCAATCACTGAACGTCACTTTTGATCCCTTATTTGCATATGTGGACCTGAACTATCTACAGTATCCCCCTGCTGGCCCGGGGTGAGAACTTCAGTACATAACACTAGCAGGACTAGATATATTTATTTATTTAACATTAAAGCATAGTGGGGGGGGGGCTTGCAAGGGCCCCTAGTTGCATGCTGCTTTGTCTCCTGAACTAGTAATAGCTAATCGTGAGACCTCTGTATACCCTATATATTGGCCCACTTAGTTTTTACCCTTCTGGGAGTGTATATTGCAGTGTTGCCTTTGAGTCCTTTTTGCTGATGTGATAACCACATGTCGGTGGACCACTTTTCACCGCAGGAGGAAGTAGAAACAATTAAATGTGTGAAGAGCTTTTGTTTCTTACCTGTTAAGGAAAGAAGCCTCACTGGCGCTAGTCAGGAGTGATTAATTTACAAGGTCCCCACTCTCTCTAACTGCAGAGGCAGTTCAGGTTTATGAAACATCAAGGGATCCTTTTAGCTGGTATATAACACACACACACACACACACACACACACACACACACTTTAATAAATAAAGCTTGCGTTCTCCAGATGAAGCACTTTCCTGGCATGCTATAGGGAATTCCCTCCCCACACCATGTTAATTCAAGTGTGTGAAGTGGCAACAGAACTTCCACAGCCCAACATTTCAATCCCCTGTACACTTTTGTTTTGTTTTGCTTGCTTCTCCTTTTTATGAGGTAAAACTAATGTCCTGAGTCCTGACTGTATAGCTAAGGGAAATGTTTCCCTTTCGGGCTCTTCCAGTAATTGGGATATTCTGGACAAGTTCCCCAACTTTTTTTGACTGATGCGGAAGGGCTTTTACTGTACTGCGGTGCACTTCATGGCCTCCTTAGAAGATAGGAAGAGACCTGCTGCTTCAGGCCAAAGGTCTATCTAGGTCAGCACCCTGTTCTCACAGTGACCAACCAGCTTCATTTTCAGATATTTACAAGGTGTCTCGGACCACGCGAGTAGAGATGCCAGCTTTCTAAGGGCCAAACTGCATTTTAGATTGGTGGGGAATTTAAATAGTCTGCATGGGGCCTGGGCGGGTCATGTTCCAAAGACAAAGCAGTTGGTGAGGGGTACAATCTGAAAGGGAAACACAACAGGGTGGGTTAAGTTTTCTCTTGCATTGTTTTGCTGCTGAACATCTCTCACAAGTTGCTGTTTGCCGCAGCTGCCTTCAGGGACTGAAATACACTCAGAATCGAGTGTGAATGTCATGCTCTTTATTCAGCTCATAGTAGCAATGAATGAAACTTCCCCCAAAATGTCTCGCTATATATACACATTATTTACACGATGGGCCCCGTGTGATTGGCTCATTCCAGGCTGCTCCTGTAGGCCAATCAGCTTGCTGATTCACTTCCACCTGGAGCTGGATTGGGTGGCTCCTGCGGACCAATCAGACTGCTGCATTCTGGATCCTATTGTTCTAGGATTCAGCTCAGTATATAACAGGGACCATTTTGGGTGGGAAAAGAGCACAGAGGGAAGTGTTGAAAGCCTCCCCCTGGTACAGCAGTCCTGATGCAGATCAGGGGAACTTGGCGACTGGTTTTTGTGAAGAAAGAGGCATGGCTTAAATGGTCCTAAAAACTATGTAGATGTGTAACTTATGTATCTTGTACTTGGCCCCAAGTCATGTGGAAATAAATAGCCTAATGATTTAGAGAAACTCCCAACCACCCAGAATTAGATGAGGCTCCGGTGTCTTGCATTGTCTTTGGTTGGCAACTGGCTAACTAGAAGCCGTTTAAGCTTCAGGGTTAACAGAATAGAAAGAAACATGATAGCCTGTGATGACAGGCTTCAAAAAGGGTCACTACCTCTAGAGGGAAGCATGAGAAATAATTGAATCGTCGTCTCTCAGTTACAACAGGTTCTTTGTTGCCAGAGTGCTGTACTCTTGACACCTCTGCCAGAAAAGTTAGAATAGCGCTATTGCGATCGGTGTCAGGGAAAGAGACACTGGGAAACAGGGACATTGTCCCAACATGGTAGGCTGAGGTTTGAGTTTTCAGCCTTCACATTTAGTGGCTGTTTAATTTGTACTAAAAACTATTGCTGCTGTCTGTGTGTCATATAGAAGCCAACACTTCAGGCATATTTACACAATGTACTCCAGTAGTTAGAACAATAGTCCCCTTGCTTTAAGGAACCTTGACAGCTTAGTTCATTAGAGTTTGTAGAAGGGTTGTAGCTCAGAGGTAGAGGACTTCTTTGCATGCAGAAAGTCCAATCTCTGCCTTCTCTAGGTAGGACTGGAAATGTCCCCTGTATGAAACCTCAAGAGAGCTACCTCTGGTCAATGTAAAGAAAGTTGACCTAGGTGGACCAATTGTCTTGACTCAGTATGAGGCAGCTTTCTGTGTTCCTATGAGAATTCTAGGAATTTGTAATTAAATTCTTAAATACTCTCACCAAACTATAATTCTCAGAATTCTTTGGGGAGGCCATGATCTGTTTAGCAAGATTGTATTTTGTTGAATTAAATCTCCATTGACCTGGTTCACATACTATGCTAAACTATGGTTTGATTAGTTAAACTGTGGTTTGTTTTTTGAACACCTGAACCTAGTCCAGCAAATTAACCAGAGTTTGTTTTCTAGTTGGTTTGTCACTGAGGTTTGTCATTATGGCAGACAAGTCATGCTTTAGAGAAACAAGTCGTGGCTTGTTTGATCATGTTAGATGATGAGATGGCTTATGGATTGTGTTTTAACATTAGCAATGTAAATATAAATATAATAGTATGTACACAGCTGAGAGAACTGTCTTCCTAAACTAAAACACTATCGCATTTTTCTCCTAAACAGCTGGAAAGAAGAGCATTAATTGGTATACTGAAGAAGTGCATGAAAAGTTTTGATACTTTGGGAAAGCCTGAGTTGACCCGTATATAAGAAGATTAAACTTTGGGAAGGTAAGGAATACATTGTAAATAAATATATTTTGACAGCTAAGCTATTATTATTATTCTATGAATAATAGAATATTTGGGCAGTTCCTGACAGTGCTGTATGAAGAATCCAGTAAACATGCACTTTGTGTATATTTACCAAAAAGGGCTCAAACCTTGCTGTGGAGAGCAGTGAAACTGTAGCTACAGACACTACAAACCTGGCTGAAGGCTGAAATTGCTGGGCAGTGATAAACAAAAAGGCAATGCTACTTGTTTAACTCCAGGTAGGTACTCTATGGGATGCGGGTGGCCCTGTGGTCTAAACCACTGAGCCTCTTGGGCTTGCTGATCAGAAGGTTGGTGATTCGAATCCCCGCAATGGGGTGAGCTCCCATTGCTCAGTCCCAGCTCCTGTCAACCTAGCAATTCGGCCTGTAAAGCAAGATGAGCGCCGCAACCCCAGAGTCGTCTGCGACTGAACTTAACTGTCAGGGGTCTTTTACCTTTTTTTAGGTACTCTATACTAAAGCAGATAAACTTTCAGGGCTGATCAAAGAGCCAGCGTATATATGGCAGTGGAAAGGAAGATTACTTTAGCTAATTTTGTGGCTAGTTAAACGTGATTTCGGGAAAGTAAGCTCACAACTATTACTGTGGTTGGAGAACTGGAAAGGGGGTGGGGAATGACATTTGTTGTATGACGAGGGAATTGCTTCTTAACAGATAAAAAGAGGGTGTATAGAAGCTGAGGGAGGTTTAAATGGTAGTGTTGGTTAGATATGTGTGGTTGAGGTGGCCTAGCTCTTTCAGTGTTCTCATGCAGGGACAGAGAAGTGATCCATTTGGTCAATACTGCTCTTTCTCTCACAAACTGAATTCCTAACCTGAAGGCACTATTATGATCTGTGACATTGGAGGATACACGTTCCCTACAAATAGTACAAAGGTGCAGTCCTAAACTCTGTTAGTAGAGTGTGTGTGCTATTGAACTCAGTGGATTTTGCACTGCAAGTAAAGTTTTAGAAATATAAGCAAAACATTTTGCAGAAGACTGATTTTGGCCCTTTATATATTATAAAGTAACTGATATTGATCCCTTTAGTTTTCCCTAAGTGACACACTTAGGGACACACTTTCTCTCACACACAGACATACGAGTGGTACAGTTAGGCAGCTTTTAGACTGTTAGTTGTTTAGATGGTAATGTTTATCATTTTACTCAGTTGGTAAAGTGTGGTGAGCCAGCTCTCCTACTCATTGTGTTGAGTAGGGTCCTGGGCTTCTACCCCAAAGTGCTACCCTGACAGCGCTACTGCCTCCCAGTGCGCCAAGCAAAACCATTGCTGCATTAACTTACGTTTGCAGCTGAAATAATTTGTGCTTTTGTCTGACTGGAAGCCATGCATACTAGAAGATGCCTGCTGTAGGTGGAAGGAAATTCTTTGCAAGCATGTTGAATCAGTATGCGAGTTGTGTTGGCGTTTCTGCATTCCTTCAAATATATGCTGATTCCCAATCACCTACAGTTTTTAATATTTGGAGCCAAGTGGATAAACATATCCTGTTTACTCCGGATTGCCAGAGTTATACATACATTTACTTGACCACCATTCTTATTTCATGTCACCATGCAGATAATTCTTTTTTTTAAAGAATCTTTCATTGGCTGCAGCGTGATATGAAACAGCACACTGGATAATTTTTATTTTTCAGCTGTCTGTTAAATTATTGCATGTTGCTATAGTGCTGAAACCCATTGTTGCCATTAATTATTTGGTATGTTGTTTCAGGCTAAGGGTTTGCTTTTTGATGACCTATCTACTATTGCTCTCTTTCTACACACACACACACACACACACACACACACACACACACACACCCTCTTTAGTCTGTTCAAGCCTCTAGTCTCTCAAGTCTGCTTTTCCATTTCCTCTTTGGTAATAGTTTCAGACACACACAGAGGCACACACAGGCATACTTTCTACTCTGTCTTAATTCCTTTGTCTGGTGCAAAATACAAAAAGCCTACATTTAGTTCTGTTTTATTAAAGCTATCTATTTTCTGTTTCCTTCATAGTCATCTTTTCCTTTTTGATCCATGAATGTCCTTGTCACCGTTTTTCCTCCTTACAGACATCCAAACCAGTTGGGTGGCGGGGAATAAATTTAAAGTCCTATTTTATCCAGCACACCCTTTGTGATCTGTTTTGTTCACTCTCTACCACTCTCTCCAGGGGTAAAAGGGAATGGGGTCTGCAACATTTATCTCTGCCATAATTCTCTGGATTGGCCAGATTTGGTATAAATGGGAGCCTTGCCCTTTTGCCTTGTCCCCAGAGCAGGTATCTGCTATGCTTCAGGCTTCAGCTTGTAGTTTTAAGTGCCCTCAGCTCTAGACACTTAACTTCAGAGAGTTTGAGCTAGAGAAGAAAAACACAACCCTTTCTTTCGCTTTCACGCCTCCTTTCACTTTCCTTCCTTCTTCCTTCTCGCTTTCCCATTCTTACTCATTCCTTTTCTCAGTAGTTCTTTCAGCATTTTCTCTTTCCCACTGTTTGCCCCCATCCCACACACCCTTCCTTTCTCTTTGCAACCATCATTTCCTTGCTCATTTCCTTGCTTGTGTCCTCTTTAATTCTCAGTTCCTTCCTTCTTCTGCTCCTGTCTCCCATATTTTCCCCTTGTTCCTACCACATTGTCTTTCGAATCATGTTCTCATCCTTCTCTCTTCTACCATTTCCCCCCCACCTGCCCATACTCCCCACCTCCTAGACCAGGCATCCCCAAACTCGGCCATCCAGATGTTTTTGGGACTACAATTCCCATCATCTCTGACCACTGGTCCTGTTAGCTGGGGATGATGGGAGTTGTAGTCCCAAAACATCTGGAGGGCCGAGTTTGGAGATGCCTATCCTGGACTTTACTCAGTTCACAGGAGTTGCCTTCCTCATCCCTTGTTTCCTCCAAGGCAGGGTTTCCTAATGCTGGCTTTTGATGCGGCATTTTTTTTTAATGTCAAGATTTCAAAGCATGGTGTTTTTTTTGTTTCCCTCCCTTCCCCGTGGCTCCTGGGGAGGTGAGCAGCTGGCATAAACTAGTTGTAATGAAAAAAACAATTATGCAGTTCAAACCTTATCATGCCCAAGCTCATTTGTTTTGCCTGATGACGGTATAAACGAGAAAAACTACAACTCTCATCATTGTTTATGAAAGGTAATCTCCATTCCTGTGTTGTGTGAAAAAGGAAAAGTAATTAAAATAAGTTGGAGCCATTGTTTCTTGCACATTGCCTTTCTGGGGCGGGGGGAAGCCAGCTAAGGTATGGTTCATTTCATTGTTAATCAGACAATGCTGAAACGAGCCTGCACTCTAATGGTGTTAAACCTGAATTCCATGATTAATCAATGTAAACTTTGTCATGCTGTAATTTTGTTTCAGTAACATTTAGCAAAACCATGGCTACAGATGAAAGAGATACAGAACACAATGTTCAGTCTGAGGGACTGGGTAGCAATGCTGCAGGTATTGGAAAAAAACAAAACCCTAAACTTTTGCTTTGGGATGCAAATTAAAGAGACAGAATTTGAGAATTGGTTAATCTTTTTGGACGTTCACATCCATGTTATTTTAATTGATTTTGTGGTGATAATTTCCTTTTGGAAATTGCTTGGGAAAACACAAGCACTATGTAATCTTCCAACCTTTTGACTTCACCCCCAAAGGCGCACTCCTCCATTGTCTCCTGAGATAGACACATGCTAACCAACCAAAGCATTAAGAAAGGGGGTGGTGGCAGAATCTGCACAGCAGAGAGAGACCCACAGGTTCCTACAGCTGCAAGTGTTGCCTGTAACCAGTGGCTGAACCTAGTCTAATGCCACCATAGACACAGAAGAGCTTTTGTTTTACATGCAAAAGGTCCCACTCACAATCTGTCGCAACTCCAAGTATGCCTGAGAAAGATTCCTGCCTGAAATTAGCTAGTGCTGCTACCGGTTGGCATAGATAATAGGGCTATCAGCCCTTCCCAAAGGGACGCGGGTGGCGCTGTGGCTTAAACCACAAAGCCTAGGACTTGCCGATCAGAAGGTCAGCGGTTTGAATCCCCGCGATGGGGTGAGCTCCCGTTGCTCGGTCCCTGTTCCTGCCAACCTAGCAGTTTGAAAGCACGCCAAAGTGGATGTAGATAAATAGGTGCCGCTCCAGGGAAGGTAAAAGGCGTTTCCGTGCCCTGCTCTGGTTCTCCAGAAGCAGCTTAGTCATGCTGTCCACATGACCTGGAAGCTGTCTGTGGACAAACGACGGCTCCCTGCGGACAAAGCGAGATGAGCGCCACAACCCCAGAGTCAGTCACGACTGGACCTAATGGTCAGGGGTCCCCTTTACCCCTTTACCCTATACAGCCCTTCCCAACCCAATCTGGCAGCCCAGTCTGGGGGCCTTGAGCAGCCCTTACCTGACCCTGGGCCAAGCCAGGTAATTCCAACCCAGATTCTGTCCCGGATCAATCTGTGGGTGGGGCTAGTGTTCAGTTAGGATTTTTTAAAACCCTAATTAAACACACACGGTTGGGAGCGGAAGGGGTGAGGAGGAGGAAATGATACTTCTCCCCCCCCCCCATCATAATGTGAGCAGGAGGGTTCAATCCCAGTTTGCATGGAGATTCAGCACAATCTGGTGCACACCCTAGTAGATAATACAGTTGTACCTCAGAAGTGTAACGGAATCCGTTCCGGAAGTCCGTTCAACTTCCAAAACGTTTGGAAACCAAAGCACAGCTTCTGATTGGCTACAGGAAGCTCCTGCAGCCTATTGGTTGCCCCATCCAACATTCGGCTTCCAAAAATAGTTCGCAAACCAGGACATTCACTTCCAGGTTTACGGTGTTCGGGAGCCAAAACGTTCGAGAACTAAGCTGTTCGAAAACCGAGGTATGACTGTATTGAGCTAAATAAGATACCTTCCTATTTTCTAACACCCCAAGAAGACAAAAGCTGAAGGCTGCAACTGGTTTATGTGCCCTGATGTCACATAAGGCCTTGAAACTCTTAAATCAGGTAGTCGAGTGCTAAGGGTCACACAGTAGATATTTAGAACTGAAATTATGAGGGCAGTGAACTATTTTTGTTACATAAACCCATTTAGGGTATTACTTACAAGCCGTGGGCTTTTCAATGTGACATTAATACTACCAGTCATTTGGGCAGCCAGAGTCGAACAACACTTCCTGTTAATGGGATAGGATGACCCCAACCAGGGATGCAGAGCATAGGCAGCTATTTCCACGTTTACCCCAGAGAATAAGCTATTAAAAAGACAAGCAATGCAAGTGTTTTAAAAAGCTTTGAGGCGAACACATACTGAACGAAGCATTCCACGTCACTCAAAACTTTGCACCCTCATGTATCAAGAGACATACTCTTGCTAAAAAGGTACCCCATTGCTGCTATTTTAGTCAGAGTTTTGTTCTCTCTCCCATGGCGCTAAACATGGAAGTGTCCCCATTGAAATCCTGAACAGATATACTTGCAATATAAGCTCATAATTTGTTGGATTTTGGCTGTCTACACTTAAGAGTTTGCAACAGCTACAGCAGCTATTTCAGAACTTGCCACGTGGTTCAACTTGCACTGAGGCCAGAAAGCAACTTAGGGTGGGGTATGTGTAAGGAGTTGTTCCTTTTTCTTTAGGCTTTCTTCCTCTGCCCTGAAGGGGAACACAACCTCTCCAAAGAAATCAGCCTCACTACCTAAGAAAGAGGGGAGACAAGAAACACACACTTAAGACAGAGACATATTATTGTTGCTGATGTGGAAATAAGGCACTGGTTGTGAATTATTGATGCCCTGCTTACACTTGCTTCATACAAGGAGTTGGAGAAAAGATGCAGCCTCTTAAAGGATTTGTGCCAGGTCAACAGCCAATGGTACTATAGCCCAAGGGCATAGGATGGAAATTATACTGATGCAGGAAGGGACCCAAATTGACAGACAGCTAAATATTCCAGTATTTCAGAAGCAGTCCCAATCTGGAAACACAAAATGCTTGCACAAGATTAGCTTTTTAAATAATAAGAATATAAGAAGGGGATGCAAGACTCTTGCTGAGAGGCTGAAAGTTTGTCTAGTAATTCTAACCCACCATTCTGCTTCCACAGTGACAGATGCTTCCAGGAAGCTCACAAGCAAGCCTGAAGGCAATTGCCCTCTTCCATGGTTGTTCCCTAGCAACTGATGTTCAGTGGCTTTCGTAGAATCATAGAATTGTATAGTTGGAAGGGACCCCAAGGGTCTATCTAATCCACCCCCTGCAATGCAGGAATCTCGACTAAATTATATGTGATAGATGACCATCCAACATGACATGGCCACCCTACCTCTGCTCAAAAACTTCCAAAGGAGGAGAGTCCTCTCAAGGGAGTCCATTCCACTGTCAGGCAGCTCTTACTGTCAAAGATATTCCTGACATTTAGTCAGAATCTTCTTCCTTGTACCTTGAAGCCATTCGTTCAGGTCCTACCCTCCAGAGCAGAGACAGCCCTTTTGATATTCGAAGATGGCTATCTCCTCTCAGTCTCCACTTTTCCAGGCTAAACATACCCAATTCTCTCAATTCTTCCTCGTTGATGGGTCTATTCAACGTGAATGGGTCAAATTCTCCTTTGAAGGCATCACTTCATCTCCTAGTGGAGAAAGCCATACATTTGATTGTGGCTGCGCACACATCATACATTTAAAGCACATTCAAAGCGCATTCCCCACCTGAAGAATTTTGCAAACTGCTTTAGCTGTGTTATGGATGCTGAGAATTGTAGCTCTGTGAGGGGTAAGGATGCTCCAAATTCTAGTTTTTTGAGAGGGGCAGAAAAACTTCCTCTCTGTTTTCCCCATGCGTTAATTTATAAACATATTCTCAAGTCTCCCCTGAGGCAATCCCGTCACCCAACTGACAAGGCCCAATCACTTTAGCCTTTTCGCACAGGAAAATGTTATATGAGATTTTGTCCTCATAACTTTCCCCAAAGCTGACTCCATAACTGGAGACAGAATAAAAGACTGAACCTGGTTATTTTTTCACTGGTCATTATTATAAGTTCCCTCATATCTACACTGCTGAGAGGTCATAGGGTAGTACAGGGGCACTCAGTACTTGTCCGTTGGTCACTGGGTCACAAGCAGTGCTTGGGGCAGATGTTCCATTGGTCCAATAGTTGGGTTGGAACTGGAGAAAGTGGAAGCATAAAGAGAATCAATGGATGCAGACAGCATTGTGATGGTTCTGTCTCTTTATAATTGCAAATAGCGTGGGTTTTGTTTGTTTTTGCTGTGACTATTGGTGCAGTGTACTGACATGAAATTATTCAGCTGAAGAGAATAATTTCATTGTGTGTTGAAGCGTGCTGTGTGACCTCACTAAATTCATTGCCTTTCTCCCACCCCTTACAACGGTGTTTTACACTTCCTTCAGTTTGCAGTTTTTATCTCTCTGGCTATGCATGAATGTTTTTTTTAACCACCCAGTCCATGAAAAGTGGCAGTGGAATTTACCTGTCAGCAGATATGTATGAGAAGAAACAATACTGGAAGGAGCTTAAAGGATCTCCAACTTTAATTAGACAAGAAAGGCAAGGTGCCAGGTCTCTCTTTGAGTAAAATGTGAATGCTTAAGAGTTATGTCATTGCTGAAATGCAAGGATGAGCATCAGCAGCAGAGACTGCTCTCTCCACTAGCAAGCTCAGACAAACACCTTCAATTATCAGTGTGGAGTCCTTACGAAGTTACCATAATTGCATGGGAACTACTGGAATACTGTTTAAATGATTGCACAGGTTCCTCCTGACTTATGAATGAGCCACCTAATCATAATCATAATCATAAATAATTTATTTATATGCCGCCCATCTGACTGGGTTTCCCCAGCCACTCCGGGTGGCTTCCAACAAATTAAAACACAATACGACATCAAACATTAAAAACTTCCCTGAGCAGGGCTGCCTTCAGATGTGTTCTAAAAGTCAGATAGTTGTTTATTTCCTTGACATCTGATGGGAGGGCGTTCCACAGGGCGGGCGCCACTACCGAGAAGGCCCTCTGCCTGGTTCCCTGTAACCTCACTTCTCACAGTGAGTGAACCGCCAGAAGGCTGGATCAGAGCTGGGTCACTGGAGGAAAGAGATTGGGAGTAAAATGTGCTGTGCTGGCAGTGGTTGGGGAGCTGCGATGTATATTGCCAGCTCAAAAAGTCTGCAACCGGCATCACGATCTGAACGTCATACCGGTTTCAGACAATAAATTGAAAAGTTGCCCAGCTGTAATAATAACCTATCGATAAAATTTCAATTTGATACCTAAATGAAGAAATAACTATCTTATGATTAAACATAATAATCTAATCCTGAGGCAAAATTCTCAACCCGAGGTACTACTTCCGGGTTAGTGCAGTTTGTAGCCCAAAGCATTTGTAACCTGAGGTGTCTGTAACCCGAGGTACCACTGTAATTCCATATGGCGTTCTTTTCACAGACAACGCATTCAGCCCTTCGGGAAACTGCTGGGCATTCTGATGCTTTGTTTCCAATGGGACGATTTTTGCAATATTTTGGCTGGTTTACATTTTGTTAACATTCATCTGTGCTGACAGGCATCTGGAGCTCACTTCTCCCCCCCCCCCCACTAGGGTGTGTATTTGCTGAACCGGCATGTTGTCTTCAGTTCAAGGTCTAACTCTGGCATCAATTCAAACTCTCTTACCCCATTGCCTAAGGTTGAGCATAATGCATATTTGAAAGAAGAGAAGAAAACAGCTTCATAAGCCCTGATAAAATGACCATGAAAGATTTATATCTAGGTTTTAGTTAAAGAAGCTCTTAGCAGGCCCAGAGGCTATTGCTCGCCTAGAAGTAGGCAATTGAAATAAAATGTCAAATTGGTGTCAGTGCTGCTAATGCATTTCCCCAAAGGTCATGCTAAGAGTTGTTACTTTCTCCCTATTCCTATATAAAAGACACAGCTAGAGAATGGACAAGGAAACTGCCCTTAATTACACATTGTCAGAGAGCACAGACACGCTCTATTGTGAAGACTTGGCCATCTTTTTCTCTAGGCTTTTGTATAGCTTGGCAGCTAATTATGTAAGCCTTTTAATGGGCATTGATGGGCAGTTGATGCTCCTGCTATTTTAATAGGCCTATCTATATTAGTATGTTGAGTAAGGTTTTCCAGGGATTTAGGGGCAAAGTGTTAAGCTGATGGAACCTTACTCTATTTCTCCATTTCATCAAATTTGGCTGAAGCTGTAGCAGTCCTGAAATACTAGCCCAGCCTGAGTAGGGAATGTAAACAGGAAGAGAGGCCATGGGAGGCATGCATTCTGATGCTGCCACCCCAATATCACTGTATACTAGACCCTGTATACTCCACTTCCGGTGGGGTCAGAAGGAGGCTAAAGACCTATGTGGTTCTCAGGAGCCCTGATAAGGCAGAGTTCCTGATTGCGTGTGGAGGCTTCTCGGTGTGTGCAGTTGAACAGCCTTTGATGCCTCTTCAGAGCTTCCCACTCAATATGGGAAAGTCAGGAGTGGAGGCTCGTTCACACCAGTCTTGAAAGACCTACATTGGCTCCCAGTTCATTTCCGAGCACAATTCAAAGTTTTGGTGTTGACCTTTAAAGCCCTAAACGGCCTCGGCCCAGTATATCTGAAGGAGCGTCTCCACCCCCATCGTTCTGCCCGGACGCTGAGGTCCAGCGCCGAGGGCCTTCTGGTGGTTCCCTCATTGTGAGAAGCAAAGCTACAGGGAACCAGGCAGAGGGCCTTCTCGGTAGCGGCGCCCGCCCTGTGGAACGCCCTCCCATCAGATGTCATAGCGATAAACAACTACCTGACATTCAGAAGACATCTTAAGGCAGCCCTGTTCAGGGAAGTTTTTAATGTATGATATTTTAGTGTTTTCTGGTCTCTGTGGAAGCCGCCCAGCCTGGCTGGGGAAACCCAGCCAGATGGGCGGGGTACAAATAATAAATTGTTGTTGTTGTTGTTATGAGGGCTTTGGGGGACAGAGTTGACGTGGGTCAGCTCTGACAACGTGTATCCCCAGCTCCTGCTCATGTTGACATTCCCTAATCAGCCCTAATGCCTGAATAGGGCTGTGGTCAGTAACTAAACCCAATCAAGATAAGACAAGGGTGCGGTGAGGAGTGATTCATCTGGACTTGGAGGTGATGTTGAGTTTGTTGTGGGCTGGGTGATGCTTTCCGTGAAATATCGAACATGTAACTTAGATCTGCCGTTTTCTTTGAAGAGACAAATGGCCTCTGTGGCTCCCAGGTACTTCTTACTAGCTGAGGCTGATGTGCTAACTGCAATCCCACCGGGACAGAAATGGTCTCACCACGGTCCTCAATGCTGTATGTATGGACTGCCTCAGAGGAATGATCAGAAACTGTTGTTAGCAGAATATATACTGCTTCATGATCATTGGCTTGGGCCAGCTGGATGGTAACTATTAAGTCAGTTTTATTAAGTCTGCTATATTAGTCACCAGTTCATTCTCAAGCACAGTTCCAAGTGCTGGCATGTTAAGTCCACCTTTCTCCAATTTACCTCATGCCTTGATATCATTTTGCTGAATCTCCCTCTGTTCCTGCTCCATGCCACTGGCTGATGTCAGGATGTGAGGTAAATAGTACTATACATTCTTGAGGAAAAGGTACCACAAAACTGGGCTTCTATTTTCAGCAGCCACCTTCTTTCTGTTCCTTAACAGTTTAGTTCCAGCCTATGCAATCAGCCCATAATGATCAAGGCACATATGTTTTCGCTCTGATGTGGTGAGGCTAAGTCATTACGCAAGTGAATGGGATATATTTTACAATATTTGAGGTAGCTGTGGGGTCCAAGCTCATTATTCATATTCTAAATCTTTCTGTAGTGCTTGAGTTAGTGGGGAGGCAAAAGATCTCCAACCCAATCTTTTTCTGGTGGCCCCTTAAACTACTGTTTTTTTAGAAGTCCATAGAGTTGTCATGGCTTGATTAAACTGGGGAGGAGGTCTGAAGTTGGGGCTTGTGCATTTTGTTAAGGTCCCCCCCCCCCTTTTCCTTCTGTTATATAATTTGAGCCCTGCCTTGCTGACTTTTACTGAGTAGGAACAATTCCTGCTAGAGGCTTCTTTACTTTCCAAAGACATCTGTGGGCGTTTCTTTTTTTCTGAAATCCAAATATAGCCCATGTATTTTCAACTTGAACCACCAGGCTGTGCCCACACAAACTTCATTTGCTTTTAAATATTCTTTAACCAATTTTGGGATAAATTTTTCCATCCGTGATCTCATAGTTTCAGTTTTTCCTTTGAAGGGGATCAAAGCAGGAAAGGCTCTCTGCTTCTGCCTCTCACCTGCCGTTCAAAATGATCAATTTGCTTAAGAAGCCTTGTAAGTAAAATGCCTTTCTTGTGAATTATCAAGCACACAGTGATCTCTGATTCAGAAGTGTGCTGCTTTAAAAAAAATAGCATGTTGCTATAATGCTGGTGATTTGTAGCTTAGGTTTGATTTCTCTTGCAAGATGATTGATGAATGTATAACTTGCTGACTTGCTGTGTTTCATATCTGCAAACCTGAGGATGCTGTTGCTTTTCATGCCACGCTCACAACGCTTTTTCATAAGCATGTGTGCAAATTAGACTCTGATTCAGCTGCAGCGGTAATGGGATCAATTTGTTTCCCATTATGCTGCTGTTTGTTTTGTGTGGTTTTTTTGCTGATAACTTCTGTTATTATCAACTGTAGTTGTAGAATTTAGGAACCTGTTTTGACTGGCATTCAGATTTGCAACTGGTAGATAACAAATAGTTTAATTTCCATTTCCATGTTTTCGATCCTGAATGCTGCAGGATTGGGAAATGAATTTAATGGTATACCCAATGGATTTGGGACTGTGCAGTTGGCTACAATTTTTTTTGTCTGTGCTGATGCCAGTGGCGTAGCGTGGGGGGTGCAGGGGGGGCCGGCTGCACCGGGCGCAACATTTGGGGGTTAGGGGGCGCAAATCCACGGGTTAGGGGGCGCAAATCCATGGGTTAGGGGGTGCAAATTACTTGCCTTGCCCCGGGTGCTGACAACCCATGCTACGCCACTGGCTGATGCTAGATTACCAGATTGGTGGCAGTTCTTTCATACCCATTATGCTGCAACAAACTGAGAAGTCTTGATATGCCTTTGACTTCTGCAAGTAATCATGTGTAGACTCCTTTATAATTGTTGGGTACTATCGTTTTTTAAGAGTAAAAATTACTAACCAATAATCTTGAACACTACAAATCCCACTGAGTTCAATGAGGTTTACTCCTGGGTGAGTGATTATCGCCTAAGAGACATAGCAAAGGAAGGCAGCATTTCTTAACAGATGAACATGCTGATACACAAACCTAATGCAGTAGCATCTTTTGGCAAAGCATTGATTGCAATATTATTATTTTTTACATACCTGAAAAATCACCAACAGAGGAGGTAATTGATTTAATTCAGATCCTATCAAATGAAACCACGCAATATATTCCACAATGAGTATTCATAGAACCATAGAGTTGGAAGGTATCTTGGAGCCCATTTAATCCACCCTAGGTACTAAGTGCAGCTTCTACAGTGCAGGATACGATTTCAGAATCCCTGGCAGATGGCTGTCAGTCTCTGATTAAATACTTCATGTGAAGGAGAGCCAACCCTTTTAGCAAAGCTCTCTCCTGCTGTTAGGAAGCGTGTCTTACTGTTTACATGAAATCTGCTTCCCTACAGTTTCCATCCATTGGTTCAAGTTGTGTCCTCTGGAGCAAGAGAGGAGAAATCTGCTCTATTTTCGGTGTGACAACCCTTGGTCTACCACATTTGCAGTGCTAAGCAGGGTCTGGCATGGTTTCAAATTGGGTGGGGGGCTGCACATTGAGAGTCCTGCATTGCAGAGGGTTGGATTAGATGACCCTGAGCGTCCCTCCCAACTCAACAGTTCTATGATTCTCTTCTCCCTGCCGAGCAAATGTATCTCTTTCGACCTTTCCTCATAGGTTTCCAGATCCTCACCATTCTGGTCACCCTCTTCCAGACAGGCTCTGTTTTTTTCAGCGTGGTTCTTCTATGTCCAGATTGGATACAATGCTCGTGTGTGTGTGTGTTAAATTGAAATATTGAGCACTCATGGAATTTAGCTGACTTTTGTTTTGTTTTTGCCAGGAGCGTCAAATCAAGGAATCTTGTTCTGTACGCTGCCCACTTTTAATTGTGATATATATTGTTTTGTTCTATTCTAGTTTTTAGGAAACCTTTATTGAATGGTGTTGCGTTCTTGTTGCTTTTATGGAAGCAGCTTATAGGGTTTTATTATTAAGCGGTATAATTTTTTTAAAAGCAAGTGATATAAATAAAACAGATACAAAAATCACTTGGAGATAACCCTAAGCTGTCTGCCCACCAGCCCAACCAATGTGTTTTTTAGGTTTTGGTGTTCTCGAGAAAGCACACAGAATGTAACGATGGACAAGCGTAGCACACAAATACCTAGGGCTTTTCTTGACTCTCCCCTGCCTCTGTCCTTTTTTCTTTCATGACAGAACAACTGCTCAGAGGCAGGGCAGCTTTCAATGTAGCCTGAAGCACTCCCAGAAGTGATGTCTGCATTTGGATGAGTCTGTTTTTTTATTTCATTTTTGAATAATGTTCATTTCCCTCGATGGTCAAAGGGGACAGGTTTCCTCTGCTTGGGAGGGGAGAAAGACAAATTCTCCTTCCTGCATGTGACAAGAAATGCTGCTGGCCAAATGTGATGGGCCCTTGGTGCAGCCTTCTTTGTTTGCTTTCATGCTTGCTTGTATTTATTAGGTATTATGGGATTGCGGGACCAGTGAGAAGAGTAAGGGGCCAGGCTGTGAGGGTGCTTGGCCCGCTCCTTGCTACACCGGTGCTCTCCTTGGCTCTGTGATCCCCCCAACTGTGGTCTGATTGACATAGCTCACTACTACGCTTGCCCTGGGGTTAGAAATTTTAAAAATTAGAATGGTGCACAGCTAGAGCCTCTGAGGAGCTGGTGCAGTTCTTTGCCCGGTCTACCTGTCTCCAACACAGCTAGCTTACCCAGCCAGTGAGACAGAAGTGTTTGGCTGTGCCTGCTGATGGCAGTAGCAAGTGTGCATCTTCTTGTTGTTGTTGTTGTTTAGTCATTTAATAGTGACCCCATGGACCAGAGCACGCCAGGCACTCCTGTCTTCCACTGCCTCCCACACTTTGGTCAGACTCATGTTTGTAGCTTTGAGAACACTGTCCAACCATCTCGTCCTCTGTCGTCCCCTTCTCCTTGTGCCCTCCATCTTTCCCAACATCAGGGTCTTTTCCAGGGAGTCTTCTCTTCTCATGAGGTGGCCAAAGTACTGGAGCCTCAGCTTCACGATCTGTCCTTCCAGTGAGCACTCAGAGCTGATTTCCTTCAGAATGGATAGGTTTGATTTTCTTGCATTCCATGGGACTCTCAAGAGTCTCCTCCAGCACCAGAATTCAAAAGCATCAATTCTTCGGCGATCAGCCTTCTTTATGGTCCAGCTCTCACTTCCATACATCACTACTGGGGAAACCATGGCTTTAACTATACGGACCTTTGTCGGCAAGGTGATGTCTCTGTTTTTTAAGATGCTGTCTAGGTTTGTCATTGCTTTTCTCCCAGGAAGCAGGCGTCTTTTAATTTCGTGACTGTGTGCATCTTATTTTTCTTTATTTATATTCCCGCCTCACCTTGGCCCTCCAAGAAGCTCAAGGTGGAGGGCGTCATTTTCCCCTCTTCCCACTTCCCCCATGTCCTGGGAGAAAATGGGACATCCCACTTTTTGAACGAGATTGCAATGGCCATTTTGGGTGCTGCACTCTTGTATGTGGCTGACAGGTGGGTGCACCCTCCTCCCCAAAATACAGTGGACTGCAGGTGCTAGGATTCAGGAGGTGGACTGCAGGTGCTGGATTCAGCCCACCAGCTGGGAATCTGGTTCCCCATGCCTGCTCTAGATGAAGGTATTGTTACTGTTGTCATTATCTTTTTTTCTTTTTTTTCAATATCCATTCAGTAGTTGGGACTGGAGGTGAGTTTTTGCAGGTCAGAGACTGGCGCCTGTTGGCTTTTGGTGATTTGGAGATTGCAGCCTGACAGATTTAGATGAATCAGGAGACATCCCCACTCCACAATGCCTGATACAAAGAAGCAAAAATGGCAGTAGCCAGGCAAAATATTTGTTGGTTGCCAAGTCTAGTTTCTTGCCAGACCTGAGTTTATTTTGCCTGCAGATGTTGGGGACTGAACTGTGCAACTTCTGCATGCATGGTGCCAGCCCCCTTTGCCTTATGCCCTGAAATATACTCGGAGTCGAGAGTGGATTTCATGCTCTTTATTCAGCTCATAGTGGTGAGGAGGAATGGAATTTCCCTCAGAATGTCTGCTTTATATACATTATTTACAGAATGGGCCCCACGTGATTGGCTAATTCCGGGATTCTCCTGTAGGCCAATCAGGTTGCGGGTTCACTTCCACCTGGAGCTGGATTGGGTGGCTCCTGTGGACCAATCAGACTGCTGCATTCTGGATCCTATTGTTCTAGGACCAATCAGACTCTGCATTTTGGATCCTATTCAACTCAGTACATAGCACCTCCCCCCCCCCACTCAACTTCCCATTCAGTAACGTCCAAAGCCACTCCCATTCGCCTGGCAAGCGAAGCAAATCTGACCTGCCTGCTAGTTCATTCCATGCTATGTTAGCACAGAGTCAAAGTCTGGCTTCAGTTCACATCCTACAGGTTAATGTGTTTTTGAGGCCTACTTGTTTCCATGGCACACTTGATACAAGCAAGCAACACAATAGGGCCTCTGATATCAACTGCCCATTAATAGCAGGCAACTTGCGCCCACAATCTTCAGGAATGCTGCCCAGGGAGAGAGATATTTTTTCTTTCCTTTTTTTCTTAAAGACATCTGAACGCGTTGGAGTACTTAACTACTCTCTTCTTCAGAACTGTAAATTAAATGATCATTTGGCTTTTTGCACCGCAGACCTGAATAATAAAGAACCGTTTGCTTTGTCAGTGTGCGTGGGAGTACTGGGTGTTAGCAGAATACAAAGGAAAAGATTCACATTTGTCAAGCGGGTGAACGTCCTTAAAGCTCTCTTCTTTGTACGGTAGCTAAAGAAAGTTCTTTTGAGGCACCATAGGCAGCGACGCCGGCTTCCTTTCCGCTTTTAAGATATATGAATGACTCATTACAGTACTAGCTGCTGTGAAGTATCCCAAATTCTCCAAACGTAAGTGGAGATGGTGTGATTGCAGGTTTTGATTTATGTCTGTCTGCTTTCGATAGCCACTAATACAGATGGAGTATGCATTTCACGCCCTGGAAGTGTCTTGATTTTTCCAGGGACAGTCCCAGGACGATGAAAGCCATCCTCGCTTCTGATTTGATCCCGGAATGTCCCTATTTTCCTGGCCAGCTGCAGAGCTCAGGGAGGAGGCTGAGTCGGTGCTTATCCTGGACAACAGCTGCCCCAGCTGCAAGGGAGCATCCCTCTGTCTCTCCATCGCCTCCCCATCGCCTCTGCCCTTGGGCAGCTCATAATGGGTTAGAGGAGAGGCTGGAGCAAAGCTAGGTGTGTCCACATCTAAAAAAACATTATTAAGTAAACTTTAATAAGTTACCATTTCAAAACTTAGTGCAACAAATACCTCAAACTTTCAGGGTCCATGAAATAGCTGTTTTCTGTCCAGTACCATGAGAAGTACCGATTTTTTCGCTGTAATTGAGAGTTTTGAAATGCTTTCCTATTAACATACTGTTTTTAAACACTGGCCAGAATTTCTTTCCTTTTCAAAACACCTACCTTTCCAGTGTTTTGAGCATTTTAAATAATACTGTATACATCTGTGTTGTGTCTGTAGCCTATGACTTTTCATTTTTTAAAAATTCTTTGTAGGATATTTCCTGAACAAGACCAAACACATTAAACTGTAATGAATCTTTTAAGAACATGCTTCTTTTCTTTTTGCATTCTGTGTGGTTTCTGTGCAACACTCCTGGTCGCTTGTTTTTTTTAATAGGCAAGACATTGTTTGCTTTAAAAACACACACACACAAAAGCCCCTATATTCTCCTTTCATACACAAGGCGGGCAAATGGGTGGTTGGCTCATAAGAGCAAACGGAACAGCAACAGCAGCCTCCCCCAACCCCACAGTTCCCCTTTACTGAGGTGGATTTAGGGCAATATAAGCAGCGTGGCCTTCTCAAAGTCCACTTACCCAGCTTTGGGAAGGAGACACGGGGGCTCAGACAGGGTCCTAGAAGAGGGCTCTAAGATGCTGCCCGAGCCTCACGCCTCCTTCCCAAACCCTGGCTCCAGCCAGTGCCACATGGGCTGGAGGGAGGGCATCAAATGACCTTGCACAGAGCAGCATCTTACCACTGCCCCTGCCCTTTAAGCTCAGAACTTGAAACCAACTCTTCCTTTCTCCTTCTCCCACATTGTAATTATGCACTCTCTGCCTGTCTTCCTTCTTGAAGCCTGCATCGCTATTATGTACTGAGTTGAATAGGATCCAAAATGCAGAGTCTGATTGGTCCTAGAACAATAGGATTCAGAATGCAGCAGTCTGATTGGTCCACAGGAGCCACCCAATCCAGCTCCAGGTGGAAGTGAATCCACAACCTGGTTGGCCTACAGGAGAATCCCGGAATTAGCCAATCACGTGCAGCCCATTGTGTAAATAATGTATATAAGGCAGACATTCTCGAGGAACTGCCATTCCTCCTCACCACTATGAGCTGAATAAAGAGCATGAAATCCACTCTTGACTCTGAGTATATTTCAGTTGCCATGACCTAACCCTGCCTCCATAACTCTTCAGAGGAAGAGATCTTAAAATATTCAGGGAGAATATCCAGACCTACCAAGTGGCCGCCTTTCCTTGAAACTGGCCAATACCTAGCCAACTGGGATGCAGTTAATGCATCAAGTGGTTTATTTTAGAATCTAAACCTATGCCCTCAGCCAATCTCCTGCAAGCACTTCAAAATATTTCTTGGTGTCCCTGGGCCAATCAGAATTTATTCAGGGCTCTTGTCAACCAGAATTCTGCAATTCTGAGACAAGGGAGCTGAGCCAAAACACCTTTTTGGAGACTTCTTAGGAAGCATCAGAAAGACTGAGCTTGTTGTGTTTGCTTTGGTTTAAAGCAAAGGCAAGGAACCATGGCAAGAAACAGACAAAATTGGCTGTTGTGACCCCTGGCGCTACCTGCTCCTACCTTTCACCCCACCAACTTCAGTAGGCAGCTGCCACCACTGATATAGTGACTGATTGATTTCAAAGGCCTGTATTGAGTTCTATGAGGAGCCAAAGTAAATGGGAGACCATTTTGGGTCATGGCTGGGGTGCGTGTGAGACATCTTCCTAGAACATTGGGTTACCACAGGTAGGAAGCAAAGTGAGCTCCTATAATAGCAATATTCCCAAGCACACCCCTTTACATACTCATGACTATAACCTGTTCCTACGGGGGGGAATTTAGCAGTGCACCATGAACATCGTTGTAGTGAGCAAAACTTGCCCACGACCTATGATTGCCCAGCTCCATTAATAGGGGACTCCATGGAATTATGCAGTGTGCTAGTTCTCCCTTCACATATAAACATTGTTCACAATGCAGTGGTACCTCGGTTTTCGAACATAATCTGTTCTGGAAGTCCATTCGAGTTCTGAAACGTTCGAAAACCGAGGCATTCGAAAACCGAGATGCCACTGTAGGTATTTTACCAATTTTTAAATAAGTAGGACTATCGTGAAAAATAAGAGCCCTGCTTTACCATTATTAATTTTTAACATAGTTTTTATTTTTATTCATCTCTAAGCTGTTTTATTTGTGGCATTGAGCTATATATCTTTGTTTAAATAAAAAAACTATGACATGCAACTATTACATAAAAATAAAGCAACAATAAGCACTCAGATAAATGTTTATGAATATATTAACCAAAGTTGTTTCAGAGTATCTATACCAAAATGATTACAGTTCCTACTTTACCATTCTTAAGTTAATATTTCATAGTTAGGCTGTAAGTACTCTAGTAATGTTGCCTTTGAATAAATGACTGTGCAAATCTATTTCTAAATTCAGTAGGTTTTCCTGTTGAACGCTTTTGCTTACATGGCTTCTTGGCTTTTTTAAAAAAAGCTTTGCGGGTACAAAGAGAGATGAGGGAAAATGCAGCCATTCAGAACATAAAGGGATTTTCCCAGCATGCTGTGGGAAATCTGGCAACCTCTTTGACAGTAATCTGATGTTGTTTGATAGCTAGAAAAACAAGGGCAGTTAAAATTATAATTTTATTGTATACGGAATTTTGCTTGCGATAAATGTTAACATTCACTCTCTCTTTCCAGAGATTTACAATTAAGATAGATGTTCATAGCTGTAGAATTAGATCTGCCTCTACAAATCTTTGGTATTCAGTGCTGGCATATCAGAAATGTTTGCATAAACAAATGGTTTTAACTGGATGCCTTTGAAAACTGGATTTTTCACTTATTGCGAACCAGCCTGGCGTATGACTGCTGCAGGAAAAATCTATGCCGGCTCTCAGTTATATTGTCTGCTGGAACACTCCCACACATAAGCAGAGAAAATTCAGCTGGTTGATTAATGTTTTACACGGCTCTCTGGCTAGGCTGTGCTGCTGAAGACTGCTGCACCTTGTCTGAGCCAAGGGATGAGGGTGCAGAGGGTGAGTAGAGTAAACTAGGAGGTTGGATCATGCATAAGGAGACAATCTACAGTTAATTTGCTGTCCATAAAAGCAACACGCAAGCCTACACTGCCTGTAGGGAAGTGATTTTCTAATGTCAGCACCATGTTTACATCTTATCCTAGATCAGCTCTAGGCATGCCACTCCCATCAAACTTAGCCAAACATTTGCTGTGACTGTTGCTTACCTAACACAAAACAATTTTTTTGCATTTATTGTATTTTCTGGCATATAAGACTCCTTTTTAACCCAGGAAAATCTTCTGAAAAGTCAGGGGTCGTCTTATACACCGGCTACAGCAGCAGCTCCTGCAGCAACTCCCCACCAAAGGACAAAATGACAGCAAATTAAATCAGAGGACACCAAGCTCTCTAGATGAAGCAGAAATACGCTTGAAAATTGGCCCCAGAAGCCCCCCCCCCAAATCACCAGCAACAGAACGACCCAAATCGCTCCCGGTTTTATTTGATGTGCGTTGGAAGAGGGGTAGTCTTATATGGCGAGTATATCACAAACTCTATTTTTTAACTGGAAAAGTTGGGGGTCGTGTTATACGCTGGAAAATACAGTATAAAATAGACAGTTTCCTCTAAACGATGACTAAATCTTTGCTAAACTGGGGAGCAATCCTTTGGGCCAGTGGCCTAGCGTGGGTTGTCAGCACCCGGGGCAAGGCAAGTAATTTGCGCCCCCTAACCCGTGGATTTGTGCCCCCTTACCCTAACCCCCAGGTGTTGCGCCCGGTGTAGCCGGCCCCCCCTGTACCCCCCACGCTACGCCACTGCTTTGGGCTCCCTCAAATCAAAATTCCAAGGTAGCTGGCTATAGTATGACTATGATGATGCTTCATTGCTACCCAGACTTCACTAGATCAATATGATGCAATTAAATGATGGCTTCTCTGGGATACATTTTTCTTTGAACTGTTCGCTTTTTGAAATAGGATTGTCATTGCGCTAATACTTCTTCGCTCACTTACAGTCGCCTGTGAAGGTAGTGGCCTTGCTTGTACATACGGCGGAGCCATATCTGTTAAAAAAAACTATGGGTTAACCACAAGTGGTCCCATTGATGGTCAGACTAACTATAGCTTGTTTTGCAGCTGCTTATGCAGTGGTTGGGACACAGGTGGCGCTGTGGGTTAAAGCCTCAGCACCTAGGACTTGCTGATCGAAAGGTCGGCGGTTCGAATCCCTGCTGCGGGGTGCGCTCCCGCTGCTCGGTCCCAGCGCCTGCCAACCTAGCAGTTCGAAAGCACCTCCGGGTGCAAGTAGATAAATAGGGACCGCTTACCAGCGGGAAGGTAAACGGCGTTTCCGTGTGCAGCTCTGGCTCGCCAGAGCAGCGATGTCACACTGGCCATGTGACCCGGAAGTGTCTCCGGACAGCGCTGGCCCCTGGCCTCTTAAGTGAGATGGGCGCACAACCCCCGAGTCTGTCAAGACTGGCCCGTACGGGCAGGGGTACCTTTACCTTTACCTATGCAGTGGTTAAGAGAGGGTGCTGGGTTCACACATAACACCAAGCTGTAGATAAAACAAATCAAGGTTCGTAGGTCAATATCAAACTATAGCTTCAAATTGTTTTTTGTTGGCAACAAAGAAGCCAAAGTTAGCTTGCTGGGTTCAGACGATCAAAGAAGCCATAGTTTGATAAACCATCACCCAGCAATATGTTCAGAGAAGTGTTTGCTTCAAGTAATAGGTTGATACATTTGTTCATTTATTAAATGGCTTTTCATCATTAAATTATGTAATTATTAAAACTAAGCTTAATCAACTGGTTATTTTTAAGGGTGCTATATTATTTCCTCAAATGTTGTCATGAGGCAAAAATGTGAAAGACTGACAATTTAAAAGAAATGTGCGAATATAGGAATGAGAGAGAGAGGAGGAGACTTCATGAAGTTAATTCTATATCCCCAACCACCCACACATACCCATTTCTTGCATAGTTACCTGGCAGGGGAGATACCATGATCACATACCCATTTCTTGCTCTTCCCTTCCCTTTTGACAACAGTAGGGCTAAGAGTGGGTGTGAAATATGGCAATGGAAGGTAATGGGGGCAGAGGAAATGGCAGTGTGGCAGAACTTGTTATTGAAAATGCAGGAATATATCAGGGAGATATTATAGTATTTCTTATGGTAAGCATCGATAAAATATGTTGCTTATTGAACAATGCATAAAATACTGGAACGTGGTTGTCAAATGTGAAGGCCAGGAGCCTTAGGTCATGGAAATTGCTTCTAAAGGCCTCTTTGATTTGCGTTGAATTATTTTTATCCTGTGTTCTTCAATGGCTATAGAAAGCCAGCCCTGACCCCGAGCTTTTATTCACTTAGCTCTAGAGTGGAAAGCACATAGTAAAAATTATATAAATCAAATATTGTTTCAGGTTAGTCAGTTTTAATCTTGGTGAGCCATTTATTTTCCTATTGTATGTGTTGGTTGGTATTAGGTTCACTAGAACAAATTGCACTAGGGATCTGTATAATTTTCAGAAGCAATAGTAACATCCACAAAATAGAGAAGATTAAACAGCTAGGGTACTTTTCCTGTTTGCTGGTCAATACTTGAGTGCGCTTATAGAATTTCAGCCACATAGCACCTAGACAACTTTGAGCCTCTTCTGACATCCCCTCATTCTTAGTAAGGGAACCACTGAAATTTTTTTGCAGCTCTCTGGTCTTTAAGTCTTGTGAGGTGACATTGGGTAAGTTATATCTACAGGAAATATATATTTTTAGAAGCGGTGTATTCCTGGGGACAGGGACGCGGATGGCGCTGCAGGTTAAACCACTGAGCCTAGGACTTGCCAATCAGAAGGTCGGCGGTTCGAATCCCCGCGACGGGGTGAGCTCCTGTTGCTCGGTCCCAACTCCTGCCACCCTAGCATTTCGAAAGCACGTCAATGTGCAAGTAGATAAATAGGTACCACTCTGGCAGGAAGGTAAACAGCATTTTTGTGTGCTGCTCTGGTTCGCCAGAAGCGGCTTAGTCATGCTGGCCACAAGACCCGGAAGCTGTACGCCGGCTCCCTCGGCCAATAAAGCGAGATGAGCGCCGCAACCTCAGAGTCAGTCACAACTGGACCTAATGGTCAGGGTTCCTTTACCTTTATACCTGGGGACAGTATCTCTCTTTGAATGAATTTGTGTGGCACACAGCTGAGCCTTAAAGGGTGGTAGAACAGAGGTCCCCCAACCATTTTTGGGCCCAGGGACACACTGGAAATGTAAGGAACTGTTGTCATCGCTACAACATACCCATTTGAAAAACTGGCGATCCTCGGACGCCCCACAAACGAGCCAATAGCCTGCACATATCCCAAAGCAAATTTAAGTAGCAGACTCTCTGAAAGACACCAAAGGCCCCTAATCAAAAATGTAAGCAGAAGCTTTTCCTTTTGGTTACCCCAGAGGAGAGGGAAGAGGGAGAACAAAAAGCCAGTTAATACTGTATTTTTCCATGTATAAGACTAGGTTTTTTTCCTTAAAAAGAATGTCAAAAATTAGGGGGCGTCTTATACACGGATAGTGCCAAGGGTGGGCTGACTATTGGTTGTTGCCGCAAAAATAGGGGGTGTCTTATGCATGGAGGCGTCTTATAGATGGAAAAATACGGTGGTTGGGTTACTAATCCATGGTTTAAGTTACATGTGAACCTTCTTAGAATCTTCTAAATCCATTTCGTATTAAAAAAATGTATTTATATGGGGGGGGTTTTAAAAAATATTGCCAGTCATTTTGAAGGGTAATGTGATTTTAGCTGTAATGTTCTCATTAATTTGTCCCTGGTGTTTGAGTATTGCAATATTAGAGGCACAGGAATTGCAATCTGTTGCGAGATCAGATGCTTTATTTTGTAATATTGCTTTAGTAATGGGATTATGGGTCAGACAGAAAAATGGAAAAATACTATATCTAGTTTCATGCTATTTCCATTTCCATCTTGAATTTAATTAAGTAAAGATTTTTATGTCTGATAGTTAATATGGTTTAACACAAGTGCACCACTTAAGTTTTGGGGTGGCAGAGTTTTGAAGGTGCAAGGGCACCCATAATTCTTGGATTTAGTAAAAGTTAGAATAAATCAAGGTTTGACTAAACTGGGCTGAACACAGAAGCACCCTGAATTTTGCACCCACAAAACTCTGGCACCCCAACACTTCCCAGGTGTACTTGCCATCGCATTTATTTGATCTTTGCAAACTGAAAATGACTGGCTTAAGAAATTGAAATATAGGCTGTTGCAGTGTTTGTTTACAATATTTGTATAACATAGTGGTTCTCGAAGCAGCTCACAATAATAAGATGAGATTTATAGGCAGATTATGTTGCCCACGCAAGAACAGATCCGGAATACCATCTGCTGCTGTTGTGCTGTAGTACTGCATGGCTCATGGCTCTGTTCTCTTGCAAAGTTGTGATACTGGTGGGCTAATAATAATAATAATAATAATAATCCTGGGCAGCAGTGTTTTCCAGGTTGTAGCTGCTCTCATTGCTAGTGCTTTTTTGGGGGGAATTTTATAGGCAAATTCAAATAACCCTTTATCAAGTAGTAATATAGCAAGGTGTGGTACGGTCTTCAATGCTCTGGCAAGTGATCAGAATTTTACTGCACATCTGCATCTGATTAGAAATTTGGCAAAGCAGTGGAGTTATTCTCTTCAGCTCCTGTTTGGCAGGCCATTAGCAACAACCAGCTTAACAAAGTGGTTTCAAGCACACCATGCAAAATTGGCAGCTTCTTTAATGGTTATCTCCAGCAAGACAAAGATTGCATAAATTTATTGGTATGGGATAAAGCATAGCTGTCAACTTTCCCCCTTTTTTAAGGGAAATTCCCTTATTCTGAATAGGATTCCTCGCAAGAAAAGGGAAAAGTTGACAGCTATGGATAAAGCGCTCTCTCTCTCTCTCTCTCTCTCTCTCTCTCTCTCTCTCTCTCTCTTTGGTAGGGCTATTCTTTTTTTCTTCTTTTTTTGAATTACAGAACTAAAATAGCATATATTTTAAAAAAATATACAGGCAGCCCCCCGTTAACGTTTTTTCAATATGTGTGTGACCGCATCACACCGAACCTGGAAATGACCTGGAAACATCATAAAGACGTCACTGAAACATAGACCCACACATTTGCTCATTTGTCAATATTAGTGAAACCATAGTGTGATAGTTCTATAGGCATGTATTCTAATACAGTGGTACCTTGGTTTTCGAACGTAATCCATTCCGGAAGACCGTTCGAGTTCCGAAACGTTCGAAAACCGAGGCACAAAGGGCGGCCTGCAAATTTAATAGAGAAAATTGAGAAAAATATATTGAAATTTGAAAAAAAAAAAATACACTCAGCGGAAGTTGTTTGACTTCTGAAGCGTGTTCGAAAACGGAAGCATTTCCTTCTGGGTTTACAGCATTTGAAAACTGCAACATTCGTCAATGGAGACATTCAAAAACTGAGGCACCACTGTATGTGGTAAAAGTCAAGGGTCTAATCCAATGATAAGGCTTCCCTACATTAACCACCTGGTTACTAAATTGGTCTTCTCTATGGCCATCTACAGCAGGTGTTACAGAGTAAGAATGGAATTCTTCCAAGCTATTATGATGGAGTCTCATTGCTAGATCTGTCTTGAAGAAATGTTTCTCCTTCCTGCTTTTTCTTCACATTCAGATTTTAAATGTATGGTTTCTATTTCAGGTGTTGTTTACGCGTTTTGTAGTATTTATTCCTTCACAGTTTTCCTGAGTTTTCAAAGTATTGAATTGGTGTGTGCTGTTAAGTATGCATTTTAATCTGTAAATAAAATTTAGACTCACTTTTTTTAATATGAAGAAAATGACTGTTTATTTCTAGGGAATACTGGACAGAAACGGGGAAATGGGGTGAGGAAGCTTGAGGCTGGAATCTTCCTCCAGCCCAAAAGGGGTTCTCAGTTTAACCGCATGATGATCAGATTGCTGCACTGTAATAGAAAGTTTGTTGTTACTTATGTATGAAACCGCAGAGTAAGAAACTCTGAAGTTGCCATCTCTGTGTGTTGGGTGATTGGTGTGTTTGTGTTTGTTTGTTTGTTTGTTTGTTTGTGTGTGTAATTACATATAATAGTTTCTCTGTTTAATAGCAACACAATCTTCTTTCTAACCCTTTCCCTCTTTCCTAAAAGAACTCCCAAAAAGAGGAGGTGGGAGATGCTTTTTTAACTTTTGGAAACAATGCCTTTATCAGTATGAATTACCTTTATTACCATGATAAGGTATTGATTAACCATTGGCTTCCATCAAAACAAAGCAGGAAGCAACAACCAAAAGTTGCAGCAGTGCAGAGCTAATCAACAATTAGGGTTGAAGCAACAACGCCAGCTACAGAATACTGTAGTGTACTACAAGGCTCGCCATAGTATCCCTGCACTTTTGCACACATTTAAGCAGGGAAACTTTCCCATGTTAACAACGTGATTTGTTTGAGCATCTGCACTTAACCAGTGACTCAGTCTTATATGTGCTCCGAGACATAATTGAGATCCTGGGCTGCTACAGTTGCTGAGCCCTAACTTAGGCTCACTGGTGTCTAAATTGAGTTAAATATACAACTCTCTAACTAGGGAGTGGTTCTTTATTTACCAAAATGCCATTACAGCGTAAATGGTATCATGGCCCATAAACACAGAGAGGCAGCAGTTGCCTTGGGATATGAGGAAGCTATCTCCCAGGTGCCCATAAGCAAACCTGAGGAATAGCTTTGACTCAAACAAGCAAAACTTGAATCAACATATTTGCCCAGTCCTCCCATCTTAGCCCCACCTTGTCATTAACCAAGCCATCTGTGTGATACTGACTGATATCACTATTTAAATATTAAGAACAATGAGCCTTGTGGCAGCTTCCAGACTGACAAATTTATCATGGCATAAGCTTTCACGGACTGCATTCCATTTCGGCAGACGCAATGCTGTGTCTGTGAATCCACACAATGGATTTTTATCAAACCACAGGTGTTAATTGTCTTGCCAATGCCAGGATGTCTGTGTTCTAATTACTGTTTTTCTGTGATGGGCCATTGTTAATAAGGTTACGGTCACAGCCTGTACTTTTCTGAATTTAATTTCCTTCTGACCTTGCTGTTTAGCCCTTCCCCCAATGTATATATGCACCTGCAACTCAGGATGAAATGGCCTTTAGTTGACAAAACCTAACGCACTAGCCTACTAAGATGCCACAATACTTTTCTTGTTTTTGCTGCAAGAGACTAATATGGCTACCCCTCTGGAAATTTAAATAATAAATTAGTTGCAACTCCCCCTTCCACACTCTGATGCTTAGTATCTGTTGCAGGTAATATTCCTTCAACAACAAAAATAATAATTCTGCTATCAAATCCACAGTGTTGCAGCATACTGGTTGGTGCATATAATCCTGTTTTTCCCCCTTCTAAATATTAGTCTGGTCCTGACACCCAAGTGTGAATCTTTAAAACTTGAGGGCAGATATTTTAATGCTTTCCATTTTGCTTTTGCAGTGCAGGGCCTTCGGTTTTAATGCCTCCAGTCTTGTTTTTGATATATAGCGCCTTTCTCAGCGTTACGTGGAAGGCACACATTTAAATTCCAAGCACAACGTTTGCTTAGACTTTTGACTGCTCTTTGGCCTCATTCTTCCTTGGCAAGTGCTTAACTAACTGCCTTTCCGTTCACCCAAGGGTGCTCCGAGGTGCAGTGTTGATAAGCTCCTGTGTACATTTGTCTCGTTCTCTGCAGACAAGAAAAAAGCCAGCAAATTCCAGCCTTTTAAGAAGTTTTTTGGTAGGAGGAAAAAACGGGAGGCGACCCCAGACCAAGAGGACACCAAGCTGAAACCAAGCAGTTCCTTTGGAAATGTCTGCAATGGACTGTCTTCTGACGAAGAGACAAACAGTGGTCTGAGGTAATGAAACTTGTGTATTTTGCCATTGCTGATGCACCTTTTGTCCTCAGCCTGCCTGGAAGAAAAATGGCAGCTATACTGAGAATTCTTATGTGAATCAAACATGACCATTTTGCATTTTGTCAGCTATTACTTCAGTGCTGTTCTTTTGAAGTAAGTGCTTCTGTAATTTGATGACTCCCAAGGGACTGACTTCAGGATTGCAGCTTTTGCATCCCTGTATGCTAAACACTGAATATTAAAATGTGTTTGTTAAAATATTACTATAAAGTTAACTGGCAGCCCTATAGCTATATAGGTGTGTTACAAAAGATAAACTTGGAGATAACTCCTCTCCCTCTACACTCACAGCAGGCACTTCATGCATGAAACCATTTAGACATTTATACACTGTCTTAAATAAATACATAAATGTTCAGAACTTGCATGAGGAGAGAAATTGTAAGTAATGATGGGTGAGTTTCTCCCCTTACTCTTGCTCAATTTGAAATGAGCTCAGGTAGAACAATTTATTCCCCTCCCTGAAATGGGAAGGAAATCATTCTGTTTTCAAACTCATTCTGAATCTCAGCTCCTTTGCACCTCAGATGTGCAGCAGAATAGGCTTCTTCTGTTGCCACCTTCCTCTATTAGATATGGAAGGATCAGTACATTTTGGTTCTCTTGGGTTCTATTTTTCCCCAGTCTTAAATGCAATTCTCAACATTTCTGCAGCAATTTGTGATTATTTTTTTTATTTGAAAAGTCCTCATGAAAATTATTCAGCATTTTAGCGTGAACCCCCCCCCATAAACACATTTTAGCATGTTCTTTAGGCTAATGTAGACATTCTTGCAAGCAATGTAAGCCTAATACAATGCATTTTTGTATAATATTTTCACTGATATATTCATTTAAATGCACATTTCCCCCCAATATATTCATTCTTCTCAGCATTTGGTTGGATAACTGCACTGCAAAATCTGGACAAGTGTGAATTTCAAAGGGTGCCTGAGTTTCTGTTCTCATATTGTTTAGGAAAGTGTCGATTTGATTTGGGTTTGAAAGCAAACTGAAACGATTTTCTCCCCCCTATTCTCTGCCACAGCCCACTTCACTTTCTCATTTGTCCACAGGGTCAGCGGTGGTGGACAGAGCATCAGTTTAGCAATGTTTAAGTACTAGGAACCTGAACTTTCCAGGTCTCCTGACATTCCTAGTGTGGTGTCAAACATAATGGGAACTGCCCTTCCAAGGGTTCCTGGAACATTGGGTCTTACAGAACCCTTTCCAGTTCCTGATGCCACCAACATCAAATAAATTCAGATGGTATAAAGAAGTAGGTTGAGAAGGCTGAGAAAGTGGCTTAACTGAGCAGGCCCAAACTTCGGAGGATCTGGGGTCTGAATTGGGAATTAATGCAGTGGTTTCCATACTGAGGAATGTTTGTTTCACATCTCTTAGTTACAGAGGATTTAGGCATGTAAATTTAGACATTCATTTTTTATTATTATTAAAAGCAAGGGTACGTGATGCTTAACTTTGAAGTGACTGGCTGCCAAATCTGCTTGTGGGAACTCGGCTTGATACATCCACCATGTTGACTGGGAACCATACAAAGCCTATTGAGTCTGTGAATTCAAAATTAATAATCTAATATTAAGCCTAATATTGTACATGCTATTTATCTGGAGCTGCACATTTCCCCTTTCCTGCCTTTCTTCTCATTATATAGTTCTATTATTTGTCACAATTGTATTCTGTATTTCTGAGTGCAGCATGTCTGAAACGTACCTCTCTTTATGTTCCCAGCCATCCTGTGAGATAGGTTAGGGAGAATAACTTTACACTTGACCACCAAATGAGGCTCATGGCTGAGAGGGATTCACATTCAGATCTATGCAGTCCAAGTCTAATACTCTATTCCAATGACAAGGAGGCTGTGGCCCTCCCTGATGTTATTGGACGCCACGTCCATCAGCCCCAGCCATCATGATCAAGGATGATAGAAGTCGGAGTCCAACAACATCTGGAAGATGTTCTCCATCATGGCTCTAACCAGTTATATCTCATAGGGGTTGGACATATCTGCAATAATCCAGATATGAGCTGACTCCAATCTTGCCACTGAAAATACAAAAGAGATTTTAAACACATTTTTTTCTGCAGGCAAGTATCTTATTTTCTCACAGCTAGCATTTCTGGAAGGCGCTGATGCAGAATGTATGATATCATTAAAAAGTTACAGCCTTTTTTTATTATAACATAAGATTTTGCATAAGGAAGGATATTTCCAACTGTGAAATTGGGTTGCATAAACTATTCCTCATCCCACAGCATGTTTGTAAAGGTTGAAGCTGCAATAAACAATCTCCAGCTGCTCTCTTGATCACTGATGCTGGGAAGTGATTCACCAGTTAGGCCAAGGTAGTCAATGAAGGAACCAGCAAACGCGTAGCTCAAATACTACAAGCATAGAAAATGGTGAAATTACAGGTGCCGCTTAACATGATTGAGAGTACATTTTGGTGTATTTTTGTGGCCTCTCAAACTTTTTTTTTTTTGCCTGTTTGCTTCATGCAATGAGACTAATATATGAGATACATATGAGAGATATTGCCAGACTTCATTTCCTGTTTATTTCTTGGAGTGCTTACTTCTTCCCTTTAGCATCTTGCATTACATCGTTCTCGTGGTAGTTAAGCCTCTTGCAGATAGTGCATGTTTCGGTTCTGATGTGCATTGCGGGCCCAAGGCACAGTGGAGCCGTAGCTGGTGAGCCCCAGACTGCAATAAACACAGGACAAGCATTGGGGATTTATACAAGCCCAAACCGTATTGATTTCACAAGTTTTGGTGCAAGCATTGGGTGTGTATCGTGAATCAACCAACCCAACTTCTGGTTGATTATCTTGCCAAGGCATAACGGATCACCCTATGGAACGCACCAAATCAGGGTGACCCTGCCCGAGATCACCTGTCAGGCCCCTTCTGGGCATGTGAACAGAAGCACCTCCACCCTGGATGCTTTCAATGGGATACCCTGATTCCCTGGACTGTCAGGATTCCAACTGTGCCGTCTAACCAGACTCAAGGATCCAACCCTAAGCCTTATCCGCCACTCGAGTTGGACCCTCCAATCTCTAACTGAGAGAAATGCCAGGACACAGCTTACGTTTATGTCCAGAGAGCAGACAAGAGTGAAGCCGGGGGCAAGGGTTGCACTCAGTCCACTCACCAAGCCACACCCCCAAGCTCACCCGCGATTGGCTAGAATTGTGGGCGAGCTCTCAGAAATCATTGGGGTTCATAGGTGGAGGAAATGGCGTCCTCCCCTGGTTGCTCTGATTTTGGGTGGACGTTTGTTGTCACGACTCAGGCTGAACTGCAACTGCCGCCACCCCACAGACAGAGGCAAGCGGCTATTCCACCACAGTAATTCACAGTCAAATTTCTGATAAAAACACCAATGTGAGCTCAGCCTTGGATGCAGTGATCATAAGTATCTGAAGAGTCACTCGCATGTATCATGGCAACTGTTGTCATAGTATTATCATGCCGTTTTAGTAAAAGGATTGTTCAGTGCACAGTAGGACCTTGCTCCAAGCAATGCTTTATTCATTGCCAGGATTTTTTTTTAAAAAAACCCAAACCCTAATAATTTGGCACCCCAAAAGTGATATTATTTGGAATTATTTTCTCTGGAGGGGGTAAAAACAAGAAGGCATATGGGTGCGAGCACACTGCAGAATGTTACTCTCATTCTTTTTCATTTTCTTGTTGCTATTTGCGAATGCCTCAATAAGGGAGTGGGAGGCAGGTTTCTACACTCCTAAAAATATGTGGCAGCTTGAGGTTTCCAAAAGATGATAATGGTCTTAGAATTGTGCAGGAGCACAGCAAGGATGCAATATAGATAAATCACTATACTTGGAAATATATTCTTGTCACTGTAGGTGAACCATAAACATAGTTGCATATAGAAATACCCGCCAGGATATGTAGCGGATATAGCCATAAAGTATCATAAGAGGAAAGGACACAATTATAGAATCGTTGAAAGATTAAAGATGGAATTATCTAGAATGGACTGGAGAATGAAGTATGTAGAAGAGCAAATGATTTATTTATTTTTTGAATTGTCATCTTCTCTCAACTGGACACAAACAAACCACTGGGCTCAAAAAGTTCTTTCCCCATTTCATGTTGAGTTCTTTAGGTTTTTATTTGAGCAGTTTTTGTTTTCTGTATTTTATTAATAGTTTGTAAGCCACTTTGAGTCTTATTTTATAAAGACCGACGGGTTACACATTTTAAAATAAATATTTATAACATTGGCCACCTGTGTATAGTATCATTGGTTGTTCAGAGATATAATACTCGCCAGACATTACCCCATGTAGTTTAAAAACTCATTAGGCACTGCTGCCACCAGAGTTACCTGCTGGAATGGCGCCACAGATCTCTAATTAAACCGATAAAGTGAATTTTCCTATAACTGTACTTCTGGCCTCTAATAGTGCTCCTTATTTTATGTAATACTTCCACACTAGATCAGTGTAGTAGGGTTGCAGGCAGTGGGTCAGATGTTGATGTGTTTTCTTTAGAAATAGATCAGGAAGCGCCACTATGAAGTCTATAATTGGAACTTGTGATCCAGATAAGTCACTTGTGGAACTGTGCACACACAACCAGGATTTTCTTTGACATCTTCACCGCTGCAAGAAAGGCAGCCAAAAAGGCAAGCCGCTTTTAAGTCAAATAGCGGATTGACTATTTAGCTGTTTGAAGAACTGTGGAGAAAATTTCAAAGAAAGTTCTGGCACTGTCAGGCAATTCTCCACACACAGCTTTTTTTGGGGGGGTGGGAAGTAGGATGAAAGCTTATGCCTTAAAAAACTAGTTAGTCTTTAAGGTGCCGCAATATTCTTTGTTGTTCCTGCTGCAACAGACTGTCATGGCTACCCCTCGGGAATCTGATACGATATTAATAAATTATGTCTAAATTATTGTCCCATCTGTTTTCAAATTGAGATTCTTTAGATGAAGATAAGGTTTCTAAAACGAAGTCCTCTTCTACATGCATGTATAGTGCAATATGTACTAAAATACCGTATTTTTTGCTCTATAAGACTCACTTTTTCCCTACTAAAAAGTAAGGGGAAATGTGTGTGCATCTTATGGAGCGAATGCAGGCTGCGCAGCTATCCCAGAAGCCAGAACAGCAAGAGGGATCGCTGCTTTCGCTGCGCAGCAATCCCTCTTGCTGTTCTGGCTTTTGGGATTCAGAATTTTTTTTTTCTTGTTTTCCTTCTCCAAAAACTAGGTGGGTCTTGTGGTCTGGTGCATCTTATGGAGCGAAAAATACGGTACATTGTGTTGTCTTTATTGACAGATAGCATTTTATTCCCTTGTGTCTTGAATTCTCTGCAACTCTGAGTTATTCTCAACACTGGGTATGATCCTAGTGAAGTTGAGCACTTTTAAGGCTTGTTGATTCTAGTGGCAGAACCTCCCCTGCTGAAATCAGTAAGACATCAACATGTTTTACATTGGCTTGATTATGCTCAATGACTGGTAGACTTCAGCAGTAAACAATTATTTAGTGTCTCAAGCAGAAACTGTCAAGCCTTATGAAGGTGTCCAGTGCTTCTTGTTACTCTCAAAAATTGTGATAACATGATGTGCTGAACTATTTTAAAGCTTACTAGCCAAGTCCAGCTCAAGAGAGTTCTTAACTCTGCGGACGTGGCCTCTGTCTGGTACAACTAGATGCATTTTATATTATATATAATGCCTTGCTTCAAAATTTATATTTATTTGATTTATATTTAGGGGGGAAATGATTCAGTCAATTTGCATTTGTTCCAAAGGATCTTATTAATGGTTTACTAAGTTTTCAAAGACAAAAGCTTTTCATATCGTAATTATATAACAGCAAGAAGAAATTTTCATCTCTCCTATAACTAGGAATTGGAAAGCCTTTGAAATCTTCATTCCCGTTGACTTTTGCTCTGTTTTGCTTCATAATTTCATTTCAAGGAAATCAAGCATTCAAAATACAAATGGTAAATTGTCCTTGATTATATATATTTTACCACTCATGTGGATTAATGTGTGACTAGTGGTGCAGGACAACATATGGCTGATTCATACATCCTATATACAGTCTCTTTGGGAATAAGCGGAGCCACTGTCGGCTGATGGGTGTCTGCTCAGCTGCCATGATTTCAGCAATGTCAGTAGATTGAACAATTCCACTGCCAGCACAGGCACTGTGAGTGTAGAGGCATTGGACCATATTAACAGTCCATAAACTGATATTAGAATGAGTATACAATGGCATATGGAATGGATTTTGAGTTATCAAAGTCCAAATTAAAACTTTTTCATTCAAGAAAATGCCGCACTGATAGACTTTTTATATTGGACAAAACAAATTCAGGATTGACCTGAGCTTATTTATTAGTCTCTGTATTTGAAACTGAAGTCATAACTAACTGATATTCATCAATTTCAGTGGGTCTGCTCTGAGTATGATCTAGTAAGATACCATCACGTGTGCCTAAAAACAAGTATGTTCCTTGTAAGAGCTTGTATATTTTTTGTGCCATGATTTGTATACTGCAGACATATATCATGCTCATTGGCCTTTTCCATATTCACCAAATGGTACTTGTGGAAAATGTAAGCTGTGGAAGAAAAGTTGTGAATAGAATGCAAATTAAATATTTTACTTCCCACCTTGAACCTTCAAAACCAGTTAGGACACGGTATTTAAGTATACCTTCACTAAGAAACCAGAGGCCTTCCTTCTGGGTATTGTCGGCCAGAAGGTGCTAAAGAAGGACAGAACATTCTTTATGTATGCAACAACGGCAGCAAGGATACTTATCGCTAAGAACTGGAAAACTCAAGATCTACCCACACTGGAAGAATGGCAGATGCAACTGATGGACTATATGCAACTGGCGGAGATGACTGGCAGAATTCGAGACCTGGGAGAAGAAAGGATTGAAGAAGATTGGAAGAAATTTAAGATTTATCTACAAAAATATTGTGATTTAGTGGAATGTTAAGAAGGATGCTTGGTTATAAATAATTGGCCATCACTAAACTGGATCGGAATTTGATGATAAGTGAGATTAAGAGAAACAAAAATTTGTTGGAGAATTGTTACATTATATTTAAATGAGTGATTACAAAATTGCAAATAAGATGATAATTTGCTTGAAAAAATTTATTAACGATGTAAGTGGGAGCGGGAGACGTGAGGAAGTCCAAAGAAGTTATGAAACTTTGTTAAAACAAAGCAATGCTGTTTATTATCTTTGTATTTCTTTTATAAAAACCCCCAATAAATATTTTATAAAAAAACAAAACAAAACCAGTTAGGACACGGTTTTAAATACATACATACATTAATTTGGGGAAGCAGTGCAATGAGAAATGGCAGAGATGCTTTTACAAAATAAAATCCTCTATGTGTTGTGTTTCAGGTCTTCCAATCATAGTATGGGAACACGGGCTTTTTCCCATGAGAGTATTTTTATACCTGATGGGCGAACAGAGAGTGAAGAGTCTCTTCAAGCAATGTCACAAGAAAACATCCTAGGCAAAGTCAAAACCCTTCAGGTAAGAATTAGAAAGCGACATGACTACAGGTGTTGCAGTTCAAACTCTTTTAATTTTTCTTGTTTCATCATCTTTCCTTCCTTCTGCTGACCCTATTGCTATGCAAAATGTCACATGGTTAGGAAAGTGGGTTCATTCTAAGTGTGTGTATTTGCGATTTACAGTTTCTGGCAGCGTTCTCCATAACCCTACTGCAGCATGAAGGCCACACATAAAATTAGGTGAAGCTCTGGTCTCATGTTCAAATACTGTTGTTTGTGCTACATGAGGTCTGCACAACTTAGAACCCACTAAACTGAACACATTCAGAAGTTAAATCTCGATCAAATCAGGATTGAATAATTAACAGTTATCTGACGTAATGACAAAATATAAACCAACACGCAAGATAGCCTTAAAATGCACTCCCATCTCCAGAGGACGAAGGATCAGTTAGGGAGATAGGAAGACTTTTTATTTTACTTCTTTAAAAAAAAGATTGATTAACCTTCCCGATTTAAGGTATATGTCTTTGAAACCACCTGTTGGCAGTCCAGGGCAAGCAGTAAAAAAGGCTTGTCACGCATCTGTCAAGTCCCAATGCATGGGGTGGTGATGAGTTCCATCCAGTCACAAGCTGTCAGTTAACTAAGAAAAACTTGATAAAAATCAGCACAAGCAAATGGAAAAGCTTTCCCTGGGCTGTAGGTTTGTGTGTGTGTGTCTGAATGTGAAAATCTCCCTGAAAGTAGAAAACTCCTCCCTGATATGCTCTGCAGGGTTTGCAGTGAGAAGGAGATAAGCAGGCAAAAGTCTGTTCTGCTGGTGGATAGGGCCACAGGAAGGAAACCAGGTCAGAAGGGGGCCACAGTTGGAACGAGGTTGGGAAACACTGATTTAGAACATGCAGGTTTAGTGCTTGGTTTCCGGTTCTCAGGAGATATTGAAAGAGAACTGACAGAAATTTATTAATGAGAACATTTAATAGGACCTCATAGAAGAAAGTTCCCCCAAGAGCTTGGCTAAATGCAAGTATTAAGACAACTGTAGGTCCCACCAGCAAGGTCCTTATTGCTAATACAGTGGTACCTCGGGTTACATACGCTTCAGGTTACAGACTCTGCTAACCCAGAAATATTGCTTCAGGTTAAGAACTTTGCTTCAGGATGAGAACAGAAATCGTGCTCCGGCTGCGCGGCAGCAGGGGGAGGCCCCATTAGCTAAAGTGGTGCTTCAGGTTAAGAACAGTTTCAGGTTAAGTATGGACCTCCGGAACGAATTAAGTACTTAACCCGAGGTACCACTGTATATGTCCGTCAGAACAAAATACATGATAAAATCAAATAAAAATACCATACATAGAGGCATTTTGTTATTTCACTTCAAACACTTGCTGATTACAAAATGTCCCCCCCACTAGTGCATTGCAGATGAACACATACAGCTTCCTTTGACACATAACATTTCTATCAGTAGCTCCATTCATAAGCCTTTATCAATATTTGCAGCAGCTTGTGGATGGGGAGACAGCACAATACCCATGCTATAAGAAGGCATCTTTATTTAGAGGTGCAGGTCAGCCTGTCAGAAAAGACATAGGATGGGTAAGATAGCATTGTAGATATAAAAGATGACAAATGGATCTTCCAAAGGCTCATAGTCTGAAAGTTATGAAGGAACAGCAAGAAGCAAACTGCACAGGTAGAAATGTTGTAGGCTTGATGTTCCAAATGTTAGAAGGATAAAGGAAGAATAAGAGACAGGGGGTTAAATGAGCCTCTTTTATGAGCCGGAATTTAAGGAATCGGTGGAAGAGAACAAAGGCATGGTTAATGGATACATATGAGCCTCAGAGTGTAATAATGAGGCAGCAAGATAATAGTTCTTCATAAGCACAAGTAATTTGATGTCCATTTGAACATCAGTGCCTTATGTGAAATAGGACAGAAGAATTATGTGAAATCTCTAGCAGAGTCTGTGCCCTTGGGTGCCTAAAGATTTCCTTCGGTAGGGAAACTGGGCTGCATTCTCTCGGGTACCGTCAACAGCGGCTAGTTCCCTTGCGGATTTTCCCATCCTTTGGGGAAGTTGGAGCTGTTCACACATTACGCTGCACACAGGCACAGACATTTGTGTGGTGAATTTGAAAGCCAACACCTGGATTGAACTCAGTAATCTGGAGTACAGATTGGGTGCATGCATGTTGGAGCGGTCAGGATCACTGTGTTGTGGATATTTCAGCCAGCAGATGACACAGAATCGTAGAATCGTAGACCAACCCCCTGCAATGCAGGAATCTCAACTAAAGTATCCATGACAGGTGGCCAACCAACCTCTGCTTTAAAACCTCCAAGGAAGGAGAGTCCACCACCTTCCGAAGGAGTCCACTGTCAAACAGCTCATACTGTCAGAAAGTTCTTCCTGAGGTTTAGTTGGAATCTCCATCCTTGTAACTTGAATCCATTGGTTTGAGTTTTTCTCCTGAGCAGGAGAAAACAAGCTTGTTCCCTCTTCCATGTGACAGCCTTTGAGATATTTGAAGATGGCGCTTGCCCCCCTCGCCCCACGCATGTTCACAAAAAATACTTCTTGGGCGGGGTTAAAAAGTGGGGCTGAATGGTGATTAAATACAGAATCTAGAGCCCATGAATAAGATAAAATCTAAAATGCTATTCAAATAAATTTCTTGCTCATGGTAGTGTTGATTTTTGTGCATTGCTTGTGCAACATTCTACTACTTTATCTAAAAAGGTTTTTTTTTTTAAATTGAGTCTTCTGATCTTTCTGAGCTTAATTTGAATGGTTGATTTGTTTCTTCTGAGATACAATATGAAACCTTGACCAAAGCCACACAGCAAATGAGTCATAGTTCTGTTTCATATACAGTAGATATCCATCTTCTTTAATATATTTTATCTCTCCCCTGTTGGAAAGAATACCTCTATTTTGAAAATGTCTGTCTGGATTTGACAATCTCATATTTATATAAAAAAAATCAGCATGTATCCTTTTCTTTGAGCGTGCATTTCCTGTAGATTTTCACACATTGGATGACAGGCAGAGAGACAAAATCTTGTGGTAAATTTCCCTGTAATTTACAAAATAAAAATAATTAACAGTCTCCTCTCTGCTAGCTGAGTATGATTCATCCAGCTATTTCAAGAAAGAAAGGATAAATTTTCCATTTGCCTGTTCCAAATACCTTTTAAAGAGTTTACTTTCCACATGAAATGTATGTCCAATTATTCAGCCCTTTGGTGCCAATCAGAGAAGTGCTACCTTTCTTCAAAGAGGGGTGGGGCGGGGCAGGGAGGATAGCTGAACATTTCGGTGTACAATGGCAGTTAGGCCAGTGAGTTGCAAGTGTCAGTTGACGCTTACAGATACGTCTGTAGATAGAATCCACTGGTTGGCATCTGTCTTGGGTAGTGCTTTTTGGGGGGGGGGGCGCATACCCCTAAACATTTTGTGAATCTTTGTACTTTTGTCTATTTACTGTATGTACCATATTTTTCGCTCTATAGGATGCATCCGACCATAGGACGCACCTTGTTTTAGAGGGGAAGAACAAGAAAAAAAATATAGCCCCCTCTCTGCTCAGCGCCCCTTCAGCAAAGTTGCAGGAGGAACGGAGCCCCTTCCATTTCTCCTCCTGCTTCGCTGAAGGGGCGCTTTGCAGCTCTCCCTCTCTGCTAAAGCAAGGAGAGTGAAAAATATGGTATTTCCCCCCCCAATTTGAACTATAAATCAGTGGTTTTCTTGAGTCAAAATGAGAGTATCCCTAAACATTTTGAAAGAAAAAAAGCACTGGTCTTAAGTCATTTTATAGCACAATTGCTGCTAGACCAAATATGTGGCAGAAAAAGGAGTGAAGCTCCTGAGGGGAAAATATATTCACAAGCAGCGGAGGCATTCCATCATTAAGTTACAGTGCCTGCTGTGGCTGTAGAGGCTGATATGGGAGAGACAAGTTTTGTTGCAGTCATGGCAGATGCAGGCATACTGTGGCATTTCGTCTTTCTTCGCTCCTCCAAGCAGTCATTCCTACTCTGGAATCCACTAATCCACACATTATTTATAGCAGAAGTAAGGAAATAAGTGTTGAAGCCCACTCACGCACTATATTTGTTCCTGTGTAACATATTATTCAGTTCTAAAGACTTTGCTAGGTCTAATAATAATAATAATTTTATTATTAATACCTTGCCCCATCTAGCTGGGTTTCCCCAGCCTTCAGATGTCTTCTAAAAGTTATATAGTTCTTAAGCTCCTTGACATCTGAAGGGAGGGCATTCCACAGGGTGGGTGCCACTACCGGGAAGGCCTTCTGCCTGGTTCCCTGTAACTTCGCTTCTTGCAGTGAGGGAACCAGCAGAAGACCCTCAGAGCTGGACGATGGGGGTGGAGAAGCTCCTTCAGGTATACTGGGCTGAGGCCATTTAGGGCTTTTAAAGCAGTGAGCGAAGAATTAAATGGAACACTCCTGAACAGTTTAGCCAATAAGGGAAAAAGGAAAGGAGAGCTGGTGCTGGGGTGGGGGCAGGATATAACTAAAGGTTGATAACAAGGAGTATAGCTTTAGGATATACCTAAAGATTGCTAAGCAAGGGCCCTACTTGTATGATACCTGAAGTATAGTGAGCACCACGTATTGGTTGAATCTGATTATTTTTATTCCAGCTTTTCATTATGCTTCTTTCAACCCTGAGCTGATGGGTGCATAACCCAATAACCACGGATACACTTATTGAGTTTGAGACAACCTTCATAGCTGGTTTTTCCATGCCTGTGAAAGGGAGCTGGACAACTTGATCTTGCTTTTCATTGGGGAAAATATTTTCAGTGCAATCCTATGTTTACTGAGGAAAAAGTCTCATAATGTTCAATGGAGTTTACCCTCAGTAAGTGCAACCACAGAAAAAAATTCCAGGGTAGGAACGAAGTGAAGTGGGAGAGCAGACTATTTTCTCCCCGCCTACAAAAAAAGAGAGAGAATTGCCTGCATGTTTTGCCTCACATCGCAGGTTCTACAAAAGATAGTAGCTTTCTTTTTATAAGAAATAAATCTGGGAATCTGGCCATTATGATTCATGGAGGCAGGGACACACACACACTGGCCCTTTACTCAGGTCAGTGTGTCTGGCTGTTAATCAGAAGGTTGGTGTTTTGAGCCCACCCAGGACCGGCTGTGGACAAGATTTCTTCATTGCAGAGGGTTGGACTAGATGACCCTCGGGGTCCCTTCCACCTCTACAGTTCTATGATTCTGTGACTCCCCGAAGTATACAAACTTACCAGGGAGTAAGAAGGGCTGACTTCAGTTTATTAAAAGCAGCTGAATGTAAATAATATATTAATTAATTTAATAAATTATATTTCTTAGTAGTTGTTTCCCAAGCCGTAATGATTTTTATTGATGATGGAGCTCTTCCAGAGCTTGAGAGTATATTTTCCCCTTCAGGAGCTTCACTCCTTTGTCTGCCACATATTTGGTCTAGCGGCTATTGTGCTATAAAATGACTGCTGCTGTTATAAGAAGGGGGAAGGTTTTCTCATCGTTTTCTATTTCGTAAACGATAGTGCTCTTAAGATACAAATTATCACCTCTCCTCACCCCCACCCACTCCCTAAAGGAAAACAGATATACATTTTTTTAAAAAAAACAAAACAACAACCCAATAATAAACAGTAATTATGAAAGAACAAGGAAATACACTTTCAGCATGTACCTTTCTTATGACATCCATATTTTGCTGCTTTAGGATGAGTGAGAGATACAAAGATAAAATGGTTCCTGGGTTGGAAATCCGAATGCATCTTCTCTTTCTTTAGCTGATTATTCTGCTTGAAAGTTCACCTGCACAAAAGTTCCACTGAAATGAATGGGACCTGCGAAAGAGCGCTAGCCATGAATTCAACTCCATGGGTCAGATCTGTCTTTCTGTGATCTGTGCAAAATCTCCTGAGAAATTTTATGAATCTTTCTGAAACACGTCCAGAATTTCTGAGATTTTCCCCTGAAGCAGGGACCACCAAATTTGCTTGGACGTTTGTTTTTAGCAAACTCCAGAACTCCCCTAAGCAAGTCCCCAAGCATTCGTTTGACATGTTTGCAGGCTCCCCATAAGTATCTTGTTGGACATGGTGAAAGCAGAATACTGAAGTAGATGGACCTTTGATTTGAAGCAGCAGATATCATCTTAAGATTCTAAATTCCTCAGATTCCCTCAAATCCACTTTGAATTTCACTTTTAGGTGAGTTTTTGTTGGCAACGTTAGTGTGTCTCCCATTCTGCTGCCCATAGGCTGTCACCTAAGGTTGTTGACTTACAATGCTTCATGTTTAGGGCTGCCTATTTATCACTTTTTGTTGTGGAATGGAATCTTAGAAGCATAGATACAGTCAGAACCAATTTTTACCCATAAATTATTTGTGGGTTAGGGTCTTGTTTCTCCCCCACCCCCATTGTTGGGAGCTTGTTATTGATGGTTTTAGGGCCTTTGAGTAGGGTTTCTTCAGTACTGCACCCTCGTGAAGATTGTCTATTTTAAAATCTGAAACCTGGAGGCATTTGGATTTTGTGGAAACCTAGACTCAGAAGAACAGGAGCTACTTCTGTGGAGAAATAGGATGCTCTATGGTTCCAAATTGGGAATTGGTTGACATAAAAGATGGAAATATTGGCACAAATCAAGATGTGCTAAGTGTTAGTATTTCACACCTCTGATGCTGCAGATGAGATTGGTGTAAATCACATGCCTGTCTGGGAAGAGTGTAGGAACAGAAGACAAGTCTTATCTCTTCCACTTTATGTACTATTGCACTGTACTTTTGCTCTTACTTGTTCCTGTTTCCTCTCTTGGAGCTGGAGAGAGAAGACGCCATGACTCCTTTGTCCATTGAGTAGGGTTTCTTCAGTACTGCACCCTCATCAAGATTGTTTGGTTTTAAATCTGAAAACTGGAGGCACTTGGATTTTGTGGAAATTTAATCTCAGAAGAGCCACTTCTATGGTTAAAAACAAACAACTGGTTCCAGCCATTGGGAATTGGTCGGCATAAAAGTTGGAAGTATTGGCACAAATCAAGATGCACTAAGGGCAGCCTGTGATCTGTTGTTCTAATACAGTTACTAATGACCGCTCCCCGCTTAAAACGGGGGGCGCCCTTTGCGTGGACGCGCACAGCCCCTAGATCTGGAGCGGCTCCAACAGCATAGGCTTGGCTTTGCCTTCCCTCAGGTGGGATACCTGGAGGTCTCCGCCTACCTCAGTCAGTTGTCCAATCCCACCTGGGGAAAGCCAAGGAGACCAGGCCAGGGTCTAGATGTGCTAAGTGCAGCCTGTGATCTGTTGTTCTAATACAGTTACTAAAATTAACTGCCTTCTCTTTCATCTGATAATGCTGAATATTATGGGCCCCATCACTGTTGGAGAGGAATTAACTGTGTAGGAGAGGGTATGAACAGCTATGTTTTTCCTTTCTAATATGCAGGGTGTTGTTGTTTTTCCCCCAGCAACAGTTGGCCAAGAATATTAAATTTGGCCAACCTTCACAAGTGACTGTTTCAGTGAAGACAGTTGGGGAAGCAAACGCTAGTTTGGAAGCAGATGTGTTACTCAGCAGCCCAATGGAGACGGCTGCACAGCAGGACATGGTCCTTCCAGAGAGCAATAATAAAGTAAGTCCTTGATACGTTACTTTGGGGAAATGTCAAATGCAGTTGCCTGCTGCTGGCGGTGGTGAGTTTGTACTTTTGCATACTGGGTGCGCGTTTGGGGGGACTAATTTCAAGAAGCTGCAGAATAATCAAGCATGATGCAATGTGGCTGTTGAATGCAGCACACATGACTTCATTCACTCCAGGTACAGCTGTATGTTCACAAGTTCAATGTTCATGCAAGTCATGAAGCTTGATCTGAGAACCTTACATATTTGTCCAGTCTAGAGTCACTTTCCTGATGTGAAAAACAACAACACAACAGACAATGGAAGACAGTATCTATATAGAGAATGTCCCATATTTTTCACTCTATAGGACGCACCCGACCATAGGATTCACCTAGTTTTAGAGGGGGAGAACAAGAAAAAAAATCTCTCCCTCTCTGCGAAGCGGCAGGAGAAACGGAGCCCCTTCCATTTCTCTTCCCGCTTCGCTGAAGGGGCGCTGCGCAGAGAGGGAAAGCTGCGCAGCGCCTCTCCAGCGAAGCGAAGCCAGGAGAGCAAGAGGGATCGGTGCGTACCAACCCCTCTCGCTCTCCAGGCTTCAGCGAAAGCAACACGAAGCCTCCAGAGCGCTGCGCTCCAGAGGTTTCAGGCAGCTATCCCTGAAGCCAGGAGAGTCTTGCTCTCCTGGCTTCAGCAAAAGCAACCCGAAGCTTGGAGAGCAAGAGGGGTTGGTGCGCACCTACCCCTCTTGCTCTCCAGGCTTCAGAGAAAGCAAAGCGAAGCCTCTGGAATGCGGCGGGAGCGCTCCCGCTGCACTTCGGAGGTTTCGTGTTGGTTTTGTGTTGCTTTCGCTGAAGCCATGGAGCCTGCATTCGCTCCATAAGATGCACACATATTTCCCCTTAATTTTTGGAGGGGGAAAGGTGCGTCTTATGTAGCGAAAAATACGGCACATACGTTTTCACATTTCATTACCCATGATTAGTTTTGTGAATTGGCATTTTTATTTGCTTCATGACTGTGCGTTATCCCATACTGTGTGCATGTCAAGGTCAAGACTTGTCCATGACCTTCCAGCTCTATTATACCTTTCGGCTAAGTGCTGGTGATAATGTTGGCATTACTTGCACTGTAGCCCACATGAACTGGCCCCTCTCACCTATTCACAGCATTTTGGGTAAGGTGAGCAAGCTGAAATCTTGTGCTTAGCTCGTTGCAAATTGCACTCCTCGATATCTCAGCACTAGGAGTCATGTGTGATTCTCTCTCACCCAGCACAGATCCAGTCATTTTGGAGCCTGACAGCGCCAGCCCCTGGGAACAGGACACCTTTCTCTGGCAGTTAGTGTAGGATCCATCAGAATCAATTTGAGGAGGGCTCAAATTTCCTTCTGTGTTTGTCTCCTTACCAAGTATCGAGGGAAAAATGATGGATGCCACTCCTGGGTGCCAGAGGAAGCAGAACATATCCAAGCAATATTCCTCAGACCACAATGCGAGCTCATCCTAGGGGTGGGGAAATGTGTCAATTTTAGTTTCTCTCATGTTTCCAGTTTTCAGTTCTCTACACTTCCACATCACTTTGCACATTAAAAAAATAAATCCTAATCCTGAAAATTCACCAGCCTTTTAGTGCAAATTGTTCCCAATATACACACTTTAATGCAATTTTGCCTAATAGACACATTTTTGAAACACAATTTATCCTATAACGTATTTTTTATGTTATTCACACAAAATGCATTTCTGTGCACACTTTACTGCAGTATATGTATTTTTGTACACATTGCATGGTTGAAGAACTGCTTTGCAAAATTCAGAAAAGTTCAAATTTTGAAGAGTGGCTGTCTTTCAGTTAGTGAATTGTTTCAAAAAGTGCAAATGATATAGATTTGCCTTTAAATGCATCCCTGGCTGAGTCACATAATTTCTTAGAGCTTGTTTGTATGTAGTATAAATTCAAGCACAACAAATCCTAAAGAGGTTTTGTTTTTAAAGAGCTGCTTACTGGGAATTGAGGTAAACAGGCACATTTTCTTGCAGGAAAGAAATACAATTGTTAAAGGAATTCATGGAAAAAACAAAGAAAATACAGTCCCCACCAATTTCAGCATTCAGGGAGTTAAAAGCCTGCAATGTGGAGACTTATTTATAAAACCACAAGTGTCAACCACCTTGAACTTAAGAGATAAATTGTTTGCTTTGCAGGCTTTCAGGGACACACATGAATTATAAGCGATAGAACCCTGTGTCTTAGGGCAGCTGGGAAATGGAAACCTTTATTCAAGGATATGTAGAGCATATTCCGGAGGCTTGTCTCTCTTTTTTTATTATTGGTTTTAATTCATTTTGCTACATCAAACATTACAACAAACGAAGAAAACAAACATAACACATACACACAAAAAAGAAATACCGTATTTTTCGCACCATAGGACGCACTTTTTCCCCTCCAAAAATGAAGGGGAAATGTGTGTGCGTCCTATGGTGCGAATGCAGGCTTTCGCTGAAGCCTGGAGAGTGAGAGGGGTCGGTGCGCACCGACCCCTCACGCTCTCCAGGCTTCGCGGACCTCTTCGCAAGGAGCGGGAGCACTCCGGCTCCTTGCGGAGAGTTGCCAGCATGCCGAAGCCTGCGCGCGCTGAGCTCAGCGCGCCCAGGCTTCGCGGACCTCTCCGCAAGGAGCCGGAGCGCTCCGGCTCCTTGCGGGGAGTTGCCAGCATGGCGAAGCCTGCGCGCGCTGAGCTCAGCGCGCCCAGGCTTCGCGGACCTCTCCGCAAGGAGCCGGAGCGCTCCGGCTCCTTGCGGGGAGTTGCCAGCATGCCGAAGCCTGCGCGCGCTGAGCTCAGCGCGCCCAGGCTTCGCGGACCTCTCCGCAAGGAGCCGGAGCGCTCCGGCTCCTTGCGGGGAGTTGCCAGCATGGCGAAGCCTGCGCGCGCTGAGCTCAGCGCGCCCAGGCTTCGCGGACCTCTCCGCAAGGAGCCGGAGCGCTCCGGCTCCTTGCGGGGAGTTGCCAGCATGCCGAAGCCTGCGCGCGCTGAGCTCAGCGCGCCCAGGCTTCGCGGACCTCTCCGCAAGGAGCCGGAGCGCTCCGGCTCCTTGCGGGGAGTTGCCAGCATGGCGAAGCCTGCGCGCGCTGAGCTCAGCGCGCCCAGGCTTCGCGGACCTCTCCGCAAGGAGCCGGAGCGCTCCGGCTCCTTGCGGGGAGTTGCCAGCATGGCGAAGCCTGCGCGCGCTGAGCTCAGCGCGCCCAGGCTTCGCGGACCTCTCCGCAAGGAGCCGGAGCGCTCCGGCTCCTTGCGGGGAGTTGCCAGCATGGCGAAGCCTGCGCGCGCTGAGCTCAGCGCGCCCAGGCTTCGCGGACCTCTCCGCAAGGAGCCGGAGCGCTCCGGCTCCTTGCGGGGAGTTGCCAGCATGCCGAAGCCTGCGCGCGCTGAGCTCAGCGCGCCCAGGCTTCGCGGACCTCTCCGCAAGGAGCCGGAGCGCTCCGGCTCCTTGCGGGGAGTTGCCAGCATGCCGAAGCCTGCGCGCGCTGAGCTCAGCGCGCCCAGGCTTCGCGGACCTCTCCGCAAGGAGCCGGAGCGCTCCGGCTCCTTGCGGGGAGTTGCCAGCATGGCGAAGCCTGCGCGCGCTGAGCTCAGCGCGCCCAGGCTTCGCGGACCTCTCCGCAAGGAGCCGGAGCGCTCCCACGGCTTGCAGAGAGCTGCCTGTTTGCGGGCTGGGGTCGGGGGAAGCTCGAGCTTCCCCCGCCCCAGCCCCGCGCCTGGGGGGGGGGAAATAATTTTTTTCCCTTTATTTCCCCCCCCAAAAATGGGTGCGCCCTATGGTCCGGTGCGCCCTATGGTGCGAAAAATACGGTACATAAAAAAGAGAAATAATAATAAAGAAAACAAAAGAAAAAAAATCTCTTAACATAAGGCACCAACAAATTAACTTACATTAACTAAAGAACACATAACACTGATTGACTTCCCTCCATCTCGGTTTCAGAATATATTATATGATTCTTTATCTGCAGTTTATTTTCCTCAAATAACTCTTTACATCACAAGTGTTACGTCACACCTACTGTGATTTTTAGATTTTTTACCTCTGTTTCCATGTATGTCATAAATTTATTCCATTCTTTATTAAACTTTATGTCTTTTTGATTTCTTATTTTCTGTGTCATTTTTGCCAGTTCTAAATAATCAAATAGTTTGAATTGCCACTCATTTATAGTTGGGATTTTTTATGTCTTCCAATTCTGCGCTATTAGAGTTCTGTCAGCCACTGTCGCGTACTGAAAGAGTATTTGATCTTCCTTTTTGATTTCCTCTCCAAATATCCCCAGCATAAAGGCTTCGGGTATTTTTATAAAAGTATATTTGAGAATTTTTTTTAGTTCATTGTAAATAGATTCCCATAATTTTTTGATAGGCTCACACAACCACCACATATGATAGAAATTGCCCTCCTTGATCTTACACTTCCAACATAATTTATCACCAGTTTTATATATTTTTTCCAATTTTACGGGCGTTACGTACCACCTGTACATCATTTTATACATATTTTCCCTGAGTGTTGTGCATGCCGAGAATCTCATACCTTTATTCCATAATGCCTTCCATTTGTCAAACTCTATGTTATGTCCGAAGTCCATTGCCCATCTCACCATTACCTCCTTTACTTCTTCATTCTTGGTGTCCCATTCAAGTAACAGGCTATACATTTTCGATTAAAAAAAAAATAAAAAATTATTGGAACAGAAGACCCCTTGGTGGCTATCGCCAATTGATATCCTGACAATAAAAAAAACAAACAACGAAGGAGAAAGGTGGACCTATGAAGACTTGCTAGTAAAAACAGAGACCAGTTGGAGGATTAGGCCTTATGAAGAAATAAAGAACAAATTGACAGGATGGATCCAATTTCACCATATTAATTCTATATGGACTGAAGATAAAAAGAATGGGATAAGTGAGAAAAAATCTAGATTCCAGATTGAAATACTAGAAAGTAAAACAAAACTCCGGAGGCTTGTCTCGACACTGGGTGTTGCACATTGCACAAGTCTCTCTTAGGGGGACTTGAAAGCGTGCATCATCTTTAGCTCAGTGGAACAGACTTCGAAATTGTGAAGTACATACATAAATTTTCTTCTAGGTGGATCTTTGTTGTGCTGCTGTCTGTAAGAAACTCTAAAAAAACAAGTACATTCACTGAGGCTTTATTGCTTTGAAGGTCAATGTAAACTAGAGTTGAATGCTCCAAGGCAGCTTCATATTTTATATGGCAAGCACAGCTGTTGTTGTTGTTGTTGTTAATTTCATTTCTATCACATCTTTCCTCAAAGGAATCAAGAATAGCAGTCTTAACCCACTTCTGTACATGTGTGTGAACTGTTTCTCTATCAGATAAGTGTCCACAGGTTTTTAAAGGCATGAGTATGAAATCTCACATGCGTTTTCCACTGAACGCACTGGCATAACACTTGTAAGCAGGCAACAATGTGTGCTGTATAAATTGTGGGTCTGCCCTCAGTTCCCATGGCACCATATTTTCCCAGGGCAGAATGCAACACTATTTGAAATATTTTTTACTAATATCCTCTCCCAGACCAAAGTTCTGAGAGTAGTGAAGCTAACCAGAGGGTCCCTCTACTGAACAGAGGAGTCTGAGGAGATGGAGGGGGATCGTTAAGGTATTTCTACCAGTTCTGTAATGGTAGTCCATAGTTGTGATATTTGGCAAACATAATCTTATTTTTCCAGTCAGGTGCCACACCCGATTCATTAAGCCCAGCAAGTTTGCGTGGAACAAGGCAGGAAGTGGAAGATAAGGTAATAGTCATGCATTTGTTTCAAGGACCTCTATAGCCATTACATTTAAGGTTCCACCATAGGACCTATTTATTGAGCATTTGTCCTGGTCTGCTTACATGGCGGTTATATTATACCTGGTCTTCACTGAGCATTCGTTCTGATTTGCTTGCATTGTGTTTACAAGTCTTCCTGTTAGTCATTTGCACATCCTTTTTTCCTGTCCTTTTCCAAACTGCAAACAGTCCCCTTCTTTTTAAAAGTGGATTTATTGCACTAGGGCAATAGAGCCCTTTAAGCTGGTTTAATTGCACAAACCCAGCATTTCAGTTTATGCTTGAATCACCCCAGCAAAATACCGACAGTCTGGAGGCGCTCTTACATTTCTACGTTACAATTTTAAAAGCACAACTGGAAATTTCTAAGCATGTAACCCCAAGCCATAAAATGTGAATATGGGACTCAAACATCATGTGATGATGGTAGATCTGTATCTTTAAGCCGAATCTGTGCTAGTCATATAGTAAGCAGGCAGTGGGGCCTCAGTTTGAAGATGGTGCTCAGCCTTTCCCCTGCTTATAATTTAACCTTCCCTCAATCTCTTTTCCAACATCACTTTCCCATCTGCTGGACTTCAGTGCGGCTGGAAACGGGTTGTGGGACAGTTTCACTTTTGAGGGATGCAGGTGGCGCTGTGGGTTAAACCACAGAGCCTAGGACTTGCCGATCAGAAGGTAGGCGGTTCGAATCCCCATGACGGGGTGAGCTCCCGTTGCTCGGTCCCTGTTCCTGCCAACCTAGTAGTTTGAAAGCACATCAAAGTGCAAGTAGATAAATAGGTACCGCTCTGGCGGGAAGGTAAACGGCATTTCCATGCGCTGCTCTGGTTCGCCAGAAGCAGCTTAGTCATGCTGGCCACATGACCCGGAAGCTGTGCGCCGGCTCCCTCGGCCAATAAAGCGAGATGAGCGCCGCAACCCCAGAGTCGGTCACGACTGGACCTAATGGTCAAGGGTCCCTTTACCTTTACTTTATATACACTAAGGGCAAATCTGGATTTGCATGTTTCCACTTGTAGTCGGAACCTAACAAACAGGTATTTGACAATATTAGGCATCCTACTGATACAGTAACCAAAGAGCCAGAATTTGATGACGCCACCAATTGACTTGGACTCAGTGGCAAATCAAGTGTTTGTAATGCTTAAATTGCCCCTTGGTTCTCAGTTTTTTGTGTGCTTCCTTTACTTCTCATTTCATTGAGTGCCCCTTTCAAAAAGGACCAGTTGCTTTGCTGCTCCCGGACCCTACATGTGATTCCAGGCCCACTGTGAGCTCTTTGCCAGTGCCCCCCCTCTCTCACTTGCCTGGCTTCCCTTTGTCTGCATATACAGTGGTACCTTGGTTTACAACCATAATCCATTTTGGAGGTCTGTTTGTAAACCAAAATAGGTTGTAACCCAAGGAGCACTTTTGCCAATGGGGCCTCCAAAAAAAAATTGTTCGTAAACAAACAAAAAAAAGGGTTATAATCTTAAAAAAGGTTTCAAACCGGGACACTTCAGGGTTTGACGTGTTTGTAATCCAAAATGTATGCAAACCAAGACATATGCAAACCAAGGTACTACTGTAGTGTTCAAGCCGTTATGCTGCCTTAGGAAGGTGGTTACTATGGAAGAGGCTCCTGGCCTCCCCAAGATATTTTGGCCATACTACTAGCCAGTGGCATAGCAGTTGCCCTGTGCGCAAAACTGTTAGGGGTGCAAAATTTCAGTACCCAAACAGCTGTGCATTTCTGTCGATGGGCTCCATTGAAAGTAGCTTTTTCCACACGGACCAGGAGGTGATCTCTCCCTACAACACAACAACTCTCTGTGGCTGTGATCTCCTGGGTGACACGGATGCCATTAAGCAGTTGAATGTGCATGCCATTTTCTGCCAGCCCTGTGTGGCCCCGATCACTGGCAACCCACGCTACGCCACTGCCAATGGCTATGTGAGCACATCCTCTGTATGTACACTCTACCAAAGGCAGCAGAATAGTATGGGCAGGAGGAACTACATGGGCAGGAAGGGAATCTGCTGATTCGAAAGAAGTCCCAGAATGTAGAGGATATAAAGAGCAGGGAATCCAGAGACAAGAGTCACATCCACACCATACATTTAAAGCTCACAGTCCTGTTCCACCCCCCCCCAAGAATCCTGGGAACTGTGGTTCGCTCCACAATTCCCAGCACCCTTAACAAACTACAGTTCCAATTATTCTTTGAGGAAAGCCACGTGCTTTAAATGTATGGTTCAGATGTGACCAGGGTGTCTTAAGGAAAAGGACATCGGAATAAAATGATTCTGCCAGGTGTGGCTTCTCCTCTCACTACACATCGCTGTGATGGGGAAATCTGTACCTGATGAAATTCTCCCTTCCATGCAACACTTAAAGGCTCAGGTTTTTGCAGGGTCTATATCTGGCAACTCTTAAGAGGGAAATGAGATCCAAGCATCAGTAGGTGGTGTATGAAGCTAACCAAACACACACATATTTGGCTATGGGTGGCAAAATAAATATAATGTCACATGATTCAGTAGTCAAGAAATAGAGCTTTACAAAGCCCAGAATACCTAAAATATGGAAAGTGCTACACTCTATATAATTCTGTACTTGCTGCTGCCATTGCTGATTATGAGCCTATTAACATTTATGACATTTTGGCTGATTTCTATAAGGCATCTAACAAGCTTATTAAACAAGGGCAAATAAATATTAGATTAAAAAGCCTCTTAAATTTTGTGTAGGGCTGCCACGTAATATTTGCTTAGTCTCGGTAGAGTAATTAGTGATAAGTCAAGGAGCGTCCCTTCCTGAATTTTTAAATTTCAGACCTCTGTGTCAGGGAACTTGTTACTGAATCAGAAGGGAAGCCACAGGTTTGTAAGGAAATGAGAAACTACTGCATATTGATCCAGACCAAAGGATATTGTGTGTTCTGCGAGTGGGTCTTTTAAGGGTGCAATCTTCTACTGTAGATCTGCTGGTTGAGGAGCTATAGGATTTGACAGAACCTTCACCATACTGGCAAAATGTCATGAAGTATAAGCTGGTAGGAAATCTCAGTGATGCTCGCATACTGTGGTGTAGCAGGATTTTATCTTGGTATAATGTGAGTATAGCATTGCTTGATAAGGTCCTATGGAGCGGTAGAGTGGGTGACTTCTTTTAAGGAGAGGTGCTAGAGGTTGGAACTGGGTCTCATACATCCAAAACTTAGAATATATTACTGAGCCTCAAGTCTGAATGGAGGCTTACAATAGTCCTGGCTCAATAAACAGAAGTATGGGTAGTGTTAAGCTGTGGGTTAACATATCAGACGACACAGCGATTCTTCAAACAGCTCTTGTTTAGTCACAGGTCAGAACAGAACTGAACTGAAGGGTTCAGCCAGCCTGCTTATATAGAGCTCCACTAGAATGCAACAGTAACCATTTTCTGTAACTAGCCAATCACTGAACATCACTTTCAATCCCTTATTTGCATATGTGGACCTGAGTGAAAACTATCTACAGTATCCCCCTGCTGGCCCAGGGTGAGAACTTCAGTATATAACACCAATTCCTAGGATGACCTACAACTTTTAAAAGCATTATTTATACACAGCCTTGTGTGAACTGTGAAACTTGTCTACAACTTGAAATACCTTACATTTGCTGTGTTGGCAAACAGAGGAGCCACGTTGGGCAGCTCTCCTGGGTTTGCAGATATTTGAAGGACTTACCAAACCTAGTCTTGCCCCTAATTCACCTTCTCCGCTGCTCCCTTGGTTCTGGTATGACCACTGCGGAAGTGACACAAATGGCGAACCCTTGCTGGCCAGGGGATTGGGATATATTCAGCCAGCCTTTCTCTTGTGAGGCTGTACTGATGAAGTGGATTCTGTCCCAGTGTTAATTCTCAGTCCATATTAGCTGCTGCTAACGGAGTACTTGAGTGATCAAAGGGAGAGGTTGGACTAAGTTGTGTGGCAGTGAGCAATGATGTGTGGTCCCATTGGGAGCAGACCAGATCTCTTGCCCTGCATCTATAATCATCAGGAACTGGTGGGTTGCATAGGGGGATAGCATGGTGCTTGAGTGTCTTGGCTACATAATAGAAGAGGAGGCGGTTCTTCTATTTGACTGGAAAAATGAGGTGCCTCATGAGAAGCTGTGTTTTCACAAAAGGAAACTTCTGGATTTTGCTCCGAGTTCATTAATGGAGACACTGTTTGATTCCGGGTTTGTTTTGTTTTAAATCTGCTAATCCTTTTAAACCTGTTGATTCAACTGTTTAAATCAACTTCATTTCCACTTGCGACGATTTAACAGGTTACACCGGTCAAATCATCATCGCGGCCGAAAAGGCATCACTCACCTTCTGGCACCATTGAAACTGTCAACCTCGATGCGATTCCCCTGGCAATTGCCCGCCTGGACAACAGTGCAGCAAAGCACAAACTCTCTGTTAAGCCAAAGAATCAGAGGGTTTCCAAGAAGCACAGAAGGTTATCACAGGTATTGAAATTTATCTGCTTTCTATATAGTCACAGATACAGACATAACTTAGATGAACATTCTAGTCATTGATTGTGAGACAGACAGATCTACTAAGAGCTGTGTATAACGTTTGAATCTTATCTGCTCACTCTTTGTTCAGTATTTATGTTCTTGCTTAACCATCAGACATGTAATCGGCTTAGGGCGTTCATTGCCACCAGACACTATGACGAGCACTGATTGAATCATGGAAATAAGCCCATAAACATTAGTAGCCTACTAATTATCTTAATAGCCTGTATGCCCACATACCTGTATGTATGTATGTGCGCCAGTGGATATCTAAAAGCAGCGAGGAGTGGAGTGTTGATTTTAGTAAACCATCTTTACATGGTAACCTGTTTCTTACAGGTGACCAGGTGAACAGCTATTTATACACCGGCATTAACTGATTATGTTCCTTAAAAAAGAACTAGACACATTTTCTTTGCTTTTTAAAAGGTGGATAATTATAAAGGACAATTCCACCAGCTATTAGCTATAAAGTTAGAATCATGTCACCTTGTTCAGAGGCAGCATGTGCTTAATTACTAAATGCTGGAGGCAAACCACTGAGATGATCCCCATATTTTGCTTGTGAGTTTCCCAGGAGCATATGCCTGCCTAATGTTTTTGTGTATTCTAGCAAGGCAGCTCTTTTATTCTCATGCTTCTATTTAAGAGAAGTACATTGTTCGTTCTGGTCTTTAGACACAAGATCTTGCCATCAGCTGTAATGTGAAAATTTCTCAGATGAGTGGAAACTGAATGGTGGAATACTTGTGATCCCAGTGGCGTAGCGTGGGTTGTCAGCACCCAGGGCAAGGCAAGTAATTTGCGCCCCCTAACCCTAACCCCCAGATGTTGCGCCTGGTGTGGCTGGCCCCCCCTGCACCCCCCACGCTACGCCACTGTGTGATCCTGAATTACAAATACATATTTTCAATAATCGGTAACTTTCAAACTAGTCCTTCTGACAGATCAACCCCCACACTCATGTTTGAGGAGTGGTTGTAGGGGCAACCCTCCCCCCGCAATAAATATGCTTTGTGGGGATTTTGGGATGGTCTTGGGAATTCTTTTGCATGGTGGAAAACCATTGAAATGGAAATTGAGCCAGAATTAGAAGAATCCCAAGAGCAGTCATTTAATTAAACAAAAACAACATAACAAATGGTTGTGTTGATTGCCCTGGCCTCCGGCTTTTAAGTATAGCAAGCAATCATACCTCCTTGCCATGCACTTCGGCCTTTGCCATGCACATGCCGCCCCTCAGTTACATTGCTGCTCACATGTGCTATGTCCACTTATTTGTGCCTTTTTCACAAAAGGTTACTGCACTGAGACATATAAAAAATGCAAGATTCAAATCAGTTGGGAATGGCTGCAAGATCAGTCATTCTTCAAATAGTGTAAGTGGCCATAAATTGACTGCTGCATTGTTTTTTCTACTCTGTTTGCCACGTATCTGTTTTATTTACTTAGAAAATAATGGTATGTAAAGAAAATAAGAGGCTTGAAAGCAAAGGAAATCATTGAACTATTGTTGAACTATTTTGATTGTTGTTAGCCGCCCTGAGCCCAGCTTCGGCTGGGGAGGGCGGGATATAAATAAAATTTATTATTATTATTATTATTATTATTATTATTATTATTATTGAGAAAGTAGGGTAAGCTCTGTGAAGGACAAAATTTCCTGTTTTCCAGCATATGTTTTGTTAATGACTATGCCTTTGTTGGCTGTAATGATGAAAGGTGGAGATTTATTCTTACAGCATGCACTTTTCCTTAAACATTTCTTGAAAATGGTGGTAATGTGTTTTGTTTTGTTTTTGTGACTTTAGAGTCAGTTCCTCCATTGGTGTAGGGCAGGCATGTCCAAGTCCTCAGAGGCTGTGATCTACTCCCAGTATTAAAAAAACTGAGCTTTTTTTTGGAAAGGAGGACCTACAGTTTTGAGCTTTTTGGGGACTGGGGAGATCAAGAGTTCTTGAGCTTTTCTTGGGGGTCGACCTAGAACATCCATTGGACGACCTAGAACACCTTCATGATTGACCTGTTGAACATGCCTGATGTAGGGAATTAAAATGGGAGAGTTGCACCAGGGTGAACGGATTTCATAGATCCTGAGGCTGCTATGATCTTGCCTTTCTGTTCCAGAATGTCATTCCTAGTGAACAGCAAAGTATTTTGATGATCCACTGGCTGTGTTTTCATGCTTAGCCATAAACGATGGGTAAGACATTTGCCCACAAGTTGTGTGCTAGTGAATGCAGCTTAAGTTCTTCCACTTTTCTCTTCCCTTCTTCCAGTGGGGGAAAATGACCATGAAATATCTGGCTTGGCATTATTTGTTTCTCTCCAAAAAACTATGTTTGGGAAGCTAAGAACAAAGCTTGGCTTCAGATTGTATGTCTGGGAGAAAAGAACCACAAGCACTGGTTGAAAAATAATGCTAAACCAGATGCTTCATGGTTTGTGTTCTTGCTGGAGGAAAGAAGGAGCAAAGTGAGATAACTTGAACTGTGTGCGCAGACTAGTTAACTTAGCCATAATTTATGGCGCAGTGTTGTGACCAAACGTATGTGTATGCATTTATTTATAGCAAAAAGAACTAAAATGTAAGGCGGTTCATTATGAACTCCAGGGTTATTGACTTAAAACACTAATTCATTATTACCCTGTCCCTCCACACAGCATAGGATCCATAAATAAAAAATGTTAAGTTAAACTGTTTCTGTTTCCTGACACTAGGAGATGCAAAGTGTGGCAGTGGCAGAGGTTGAACAAGAAATCCTAGAACCACAATTGTATGAAGATAAGCTCTCCAAACATGATGGCTACCATGTTACAGACAAGCCTATCCAGCATAGGGAAAGCCAAGAACAGAAAGAGGGCAAAAGAAAGCTAGAACATTGCTGGAGAAACTTGGAGACTGAGAAGAAAGTAGAAATGGCTGAAGCAGAGTCAAAAAGCCACACAGAACACAAAAGACTTCAAGAATGCCAAAGGGAAAAAGAAGGGAAGAAACAGAAGCTTCAGGAGGAAGAGCAGCTTTTGAAGATGGAAGAGAGAAAAGATCGAGAGGGGAAGAAAAGTCTTGATAAACGGAGGCATCAAGAATTTCAGATGCAGAGGCACAAAGGACTAGAGGAGCAGAGAAGGAATGAAGAGGGCCTTCAGGAACCAGAGGAACAGATGCATCAGGAAAAAGGAAAGCAGCATGAACTAAAGGAACAAAAGCAAAGGCAAGTGGAAGAGCAAAGGCATCAGGAACTGGAGGCTCAAAGGCAACTGGAAGAGCAAAGGCATCAGGAACTAGAGGCACAAAGGCAACTGGAAGAGCAAAGACATCAGGAACTAGAGGCACAAAGGCAACTGGAAGAGCAAAGGGAACTGGAAGAGCAAAGGCAACTGGAAGAGCAAAGGGAACTGGAAGAGCAAAGGCATCAGGAACTGGAGGCTCAAAGGCAACTGGAAGAGCAAAGGCATCAGGAACTGAAGGCACAAAGGCAACTGGAAGAGCAAAGGCATCAGGAACTGAAGGCACAAAGGCAACTGGAAGAGCAAAGGCATCAGGAACTGAAGGCACAAAGGCAACTGGAAGAGCAAAGGCATCAGGAACTGAAGGCACAAAGGCAACTGGAAGAGCAAAAGCATCAGGAACTGGAGGCACAAAGGCAACTGGAAGAGCAAAGGCATCAGGAACTAGAGGCTCAAAGGCAACTGGAAGAGCATAGACATCGAGAACTAGAAGCACAAAGGCAACTGGAAGAGCAAAGGCATCAGGAACTGGAGGCACAAAGGCAACTGGAAGAGCAAAGACACCAAGAAATGGAGGTGCAAAGGCAACTGGAAGAGCAAAAGTGGCAAGAACTGGCGATTGAAAGGCAAAGGCAAGAGGAAGAGCAAAGTCATCAAGAACTGGAAGAGCAAAAATGGCAGGAACTGAAGGATCAAGAAGAAGGAGAAGAAAAGAGACATAGAGAATTAGAGGCAAAGCAACAACATAAAAAGCTCTTTCAGCAAGGGTGGAAAGACAGGCAAGAACAGGGGACGCAAAAATGGCAGGAAGAAAAACAAGGGCATCAGAATTTAGGACAGAGAGCGCAAGGACTGGAAGAGCAAACGAATGAGGCTGAAAAGCAGGATGAACTGAAACAGGAAGTACTTCAAGTGCAAAAAAGGCAAACAGACCTGAGACAAAAAGATCTAGAGGAAAAAAGGAATCTAGAAGGTGAAGAAAGGTTGGAAAGGAAGGGGAGTGCCATAAAGCTGGAAAAGCAAAAGAGACCAGAAGAACTACCACAGAATCTAAAGGAGAAAATGAATAAGGACAAACAAGATCAGCAAGAACTGGATAAACCAATTAGATCAGCAGCAGAAAATGAAAGATGTGAACCACAGCCATGGCCTGAGAAGAAGATGCAACAGGAAGAGTTGATAGAGAGGGAAGGAGGACGAAAGCTGGAAGAACAGAAATCCCCTAGTTTAGAAGGACAAAGACCACTGGAAAAGCCAAAAGAACAAGGCAAGTCCTTCCCATTGCAACTGGACAAAAATATTCATTTGGGAGAGCAACATTTGGAAAGTCCTGAGAAAGATCTTCCACTTAGAGAATCTAGCCAGCAAACGATAAAGCAGCCAGACAAAGAGCCGAAGGAAGAAGAAACTCCGAGGCACCACCAGAAAAGGGACTTTGAAGCTCAAGAGCAGGAAAGAATTTTAGGCGAGGAGCTCCGATGGCAGGAAGTTGATGCGAGGCAAACTATGCCCAGGGGATTTACCTTCCAAGTATCCTCTGGAGAAAAGCAAATTATATTTCCGAAAGTAAATCTGAGCCCAGTTACGCCTGTCAAAGAGGCACCAACTCCTTCAGCTGCAAAAGAACTGACGACTCCTAAATCTACCAAAGGTTCTCACGGTCCCCCAACTTCTTTGTGTGTCCCCCACACAGCAATTTTGGTCACCGGAGCGCAGCTCTGTGGAACCGCGGTCAACCTCAATCAGATAAAAGATACAGCTTGCAAATCTCTCCTTGGCTTAACAGAAGAGAGAAAAACGATGGACGCACGGAAAACGTCACCAGATGCGAAGCGTAGGAGTAGCAAAATGAAATATGCCCCAGAGCCATTGGGCAACCAAACCATCCCAGCTGAGTGGGCTTCTATTAGGTCAAAAATCTTAAAAAGTGCAGAAAATGGCCAGCGCAATGAGAGAGACAAAGGAAGCCTCAGTAGGCATAGCGATGATTGGACACCCAAAGGACAAAACGCTTCCCACGGCAATTTGCGCAAGACCTTATCTGCAAGTGCAAAGTTTTCTATAACTCCTGCCTGGCAGAAGTTTTCGGCTAATGCAAGCACCGAGAGTAAAGTTGGCCTTGAAGCAGAAACCCCAGCCAAGCCGTTGGGTCCACCCACAGTCCATTCAACCCAAGAGACAGTTCATACCGAGGCACTGTCATCTGCAGGGAATAATCTTGGAACACCCACAGGAAATCCTGAAATACATCGCGAAGTGGCAGGCAACACCGAGGGTTGTAAATTTGCCAAAGATCTCCCATCTTTCCTTGTTCCAGGCGTCTCGCATTCTCTAAGTAAGGAAGTTGCCCAGTCGGAAAGTGCAGCAGCTGCTATGGAAACACAGCAGAAGGTTGGTGCAAGGAAACCGGACAGCGCTTCTCCAAATGGAGAAGAAAATGTGTCTCCATTTGGGGTGAAATTAAGGAGGACCAACTACTCCTTGCGCTTTCACTATGATCAGCAAGCTGAGCAGAAGAAGAAGAAAAGGTACAGCGCAGGAGACAGTTTTGACGGGGTGCCCACCCCGCTGGTTACGCCTGACAATGAGAAAGATGCAAATAATATGTTTTTAAAAGAGAACAAATCCCCAAGCCAAGAGAGAAAGGATGTCATGGTTAATTCTGTGAAGAACTCCTTAGCTAATATTAATCAGAACTATACGACAGCCGCACCGGTATCTCTCCCAGCTAGCAGTCATGTGTCTGCACCTGGTCAAGAGAAACCCACCTGCAAATCGCCACTCCTGCAAAAACCTGCATTGGCTCCAAAGCCCACCAGCCAAACTCCGCCATCATCCCCTCTCTCAAAAATGCGCAGGTCTCACTTAACCGAATCCACGGGGCAAAGGGTGGCTAAAACGGAGCCTGACACCACCTGGAGAAAAACGGAAGCTAAAGGGAGCTCTCTGCTTTCACAAGCCCACGAGGCAAGCAAGGGGGAAGAGGAGGAGTCTAGGGAGAAGAGGTCCTTTTTCCCATCCATCACCATGCCATGGAGAGAGAGAACAGAGAAGAAGCCAGAGCCGTTGAAAAAAGGTAGGCGAAGAAACGCAGCCCCTAAAATACAGCTCTGTGGTGAGCAAGGGAGATCAATATCCGAAATGTCAGCCTTAAACAGTATTGTATAATTTCCTCGGTGGTGGTTTTTATAGGTTCATTACTGGATTCCATCAAAGTTTTATTATGCGCACACCAGGGGTGATTTCACACGTCTCTTTAAGGACTGACGCATAAAGTGATTATTTTCATTGCATAAAATTAGATTACACATAGCAAGGAAAGTTTTTTGTATCATGTCACATTGCAGCAAACACAGTGCTTGACAATAGAAGCAACTAATTAATCTGAGTAATCTAGAGATGTTTGTGCGTGTGTAAATGCATCCCAGTAAACTCATATCCCAATAAGGACTCCTCCGCATTTTCCTACATCTATATCTTTGGCAAGTCATGTTAAATCCCCGCATCCAAATGTGGTGTCCCCATACAGAGCTCCTGTGCATGCAAGCCTCCCCCATTCACTTCAACAAGAGGGGTAGATCCTTGCATTAATCCTTTGGCTTGTGTTCCATTGAAATAAATGGCAGTGGTGGAGTTCTGTCTGAGTCCAGAGATTGCTCCATGGGGATGTAGCCCTTTGGGGCATCCGCCTTGTGCGGGACTTCTAAACTTCATTTTCTGCAGCATGGCCATTTGCAAGCTTGAAAGTTTGCCCAAATATCCCAAAATAACATGTCAAATAGCTCCAAAATTGAACCCCCGCGCTTTCTAGAAATAGACGGAGGTGTTAGTGCTCCATAGATGGTTACAGATAAAACAAGTTTTGACATTTCTAGGACAGCTTGCACCGAGATCTAAGGATGCAAAGATCTTGTTAACAAAATTGTTGAAAAAGTTGGCGCTGCTGAAGTCTCACCCAAATGTTTTCTAGAAGTGTGGAGCTAAGGAGAAAGGGATAAAAGGCTCAGCTGGAGCCTAACTTGATTTGGCTTACAGCAAATGTTGAAGGTGAGAGAGGAGAGGATAGCTATGCTGTGAGATCATCTGTTTACTACTTTTTTAAAAAGATAATAGATCATAGAATTGTGGGATCATAAAATTGTAGAGTTGGAAGGGACCATGAGGGTGATCTGGTCCACCCCCCTGCAGTGCAGGAATCTTTTGCCCAATGTGGGGCTTGAACCCAGAACCCAGAGATTTAAGTGTCTCACTCTTTACTGACTGAGCTATCAGCTGCTTAGTGGTGGATACACTGATGGGGTCTGAGCTGGCACAGTGACTTGCTAGGAAAGGGATTTTGGGGTCATGGCAAATAGCTCAACGAAAATATTGACCCTGTGTTCGGCAGGGCGAAAGGTGAATTCCGCGCTAGGGATCATTAGGAAGTTATTGACTCCCCTAAAAAGAAATGTTACAGCAGTGGGAATTTGAACCTTGGTCTCCACAGTGCTACTCCATTCCTCTGACCGCTGCACCACACTAAGCCATACTTTGTGAATTCTGGGTGAGATATTCCTCTTAAATATCTTGAATGCATCTGTCATAAAAATTGAAACCCTTGTGCGCTGTGTTCTTCTAGAAAGGCCAGTTCTTCAGAGCAGACATTCCATAGACGGCTCCAAGCTGATTGAGAAAGTTGAAACCGCACAGCCGCTCTGGATCACGTTGGCTCTGCAAAAGCAGAAGGGCTTTCGAGAGCAGCAGGCGACCAGAGAGGAAAGGAGACAAGCCAGGGAGGCAAAGCAAGCTGAGAAACTTGCTAAAGAAAATGTAAGTACATAAATCTGCAGGTGATTTTTTTCTTTCTTTAAAGAGCAACAGCAGATCTAACAAATCCAAAAGAATGATTCCTGGTGGTATGAAATATTTTGATTTTTTTTTCTCACTAGCTGCCTTCAGATTTTAGAAATTATTTAAGCTTTGGCTAGTAAAGACAGTGGGGAAATATGTAGTTTTGTCGTGGTCATGACCATTCTTCATTCGTAGTAGAACTGGACTGTTGAGAGAACAGAAGAATCTTGGAGACCTCATTTCTAAGCCTGTATTGTGGTTTGGAGAGAGAATGCAACCTTTTCCATATTGCACGATACTCATTGAGGAGTTGGTGAAAGAATAAGAGCAGTATGTCCACACATAGAGAGCAGATATCCGTTTCCTCTTGGTAAGCAACCATTTGTGACTTCAACGCTAAATGGGAGCCGGCAAAAAATTGCAAGCCTTCCTTCCCCCGATTTTTTCCACCTTTCCTTATGTACATGCACCCTCTCCCACGGACAGCATGTGGATTTGTGTATTGGCACCTTCTCTCAAGCAGAACTTGGCTGCTTGTCCCCCCCCCCTCCAATTTTGCTGGCCAACTGTTCCCAAAGAAGCCAAGGGTTCATGCCGAAGTCTGCTGTTCACACCTCACTGCAGGCCTCCCCAACAACAGCACACAGCTCCTTCTGTCCATAAGTGAAATTATCTCAAGAGAACCTTTTGTGTTATCACATCCTGGAAACCTCAAACTTTTCCCTTTCCCGCTGGAATTCTCACTACTCTCATCCCTCCCTCCCTCCATCCCACATGTGACACAGCCCTCTGGTAAGTTCCATAATTTCCCATGTACAAGACGATTTTTCTTTTAATTCTAAAAGAATTTTAAGAAAGGGGGGTTGTCTAATACACGGGTAGTGCAGAGGGGGGACGTGCGATAGGTTCCAGCCGCGAGCAGGAGAGTGTCAGCAGCGATTGGGCGGGTGATTGGTGGCTGTGGCAAAGCCTGCTGTTGACTTGCTGTCACTGCGGCAATTGGGTGGGCGATTGGCAGCTGCTGGTGGTGATGCGGGCGGTTGGCAGCGTTGGTCAGGCGGATGAGCGAAATTCGGCAATCCCCCCAGAAAAAGCTCAACAACTCTGTGCAGTCTCCCCCCATTTTCTTTATTCGGAGTCCCCCAAAATAGGGGTCGTCTAATACATGGAAAAATATAGAAATCTGGGGTCAGTCCAAATGCAGAGTGCAGCCAAACCGAAAGGAACTGGACAATTAGGAGGGAAGTGGAGCTGCAGCACTTCCCATACCTTAAAGGTAAAGGTAAAGGGACCCCCCTGACCATTAGGTCCAGTCGTGGCCAACTCTGGGGTTACGGCGCTCATCTCGCTTTACAGGCCGAGGGAGTCGGCATACAGCTTCCGGGTCATGTGGCCAGCATGACTAAGCCGCTTCTGGCGAACCAGAGCAGCGCACGGAAACGCCGTTTACCTTCCCGCCGGAGCGGTACCTATTTATCTACTTGCACTTTGACGTGCTTTCGAACTGCTAGGTTGGCAGGAGCAGGGACCGAGCAACGGGAGCTCACCCCATCGCGGGGATTCGAACCGCCAACCTTCTGATCGGCAAGTCCTAGGCTCTCTGGTTTAACCCAGAGCACCACCTGCGTCCCTCCCATACCTTAGGGAACATGCAACTGTCTCTTGCAACCCTGAAAGCCAAGCATGTGAGGACAGAGGAAGTTTGTGTCTGTGCTTGGTTTGCTCTGCTGCAGTTTTCAGCTTTTTGTGGCCATTCTGGTGGCTTACATTATTTTATCTTGTTTGCTGCCTTACCACCTCAAGGTGTCATACATAGTTCTCCCCTTCCTCATTTAATTCCCACAACAACCATGTGAGGTAGGTTGGACTGAGAGGCAGTGATTGGCTCAAGGTCACTCAGTGAGCTTCATGGCCAAGTTTGAACCCTGGTCTCCCAGGTCATAGTCTGACACTAACCAGGTGAACGCTGTAATGAAGTATGTAATGCAATCTATGCTGTTTACTCAGAAGCAGAGATTTGAGGAAATAATTCAATCTGGTACACCTGGCAAAGGCAAGCCTACTTTGTTTTCATTTTTCAGCCACCGCCCTTCGAAATTTGCTACTTCTCTGAATTCAGCAGTGCCATGTAATGTGGACAGAAATGCAGTCTATTGGGGATTAAGTATGCTTGGGGAATGCATATTAGTAAAATTATATACATTTGTGGGGGTGTATATAGCATATATTTCTATATAACATGAAACTGCCTTGCAAAAGTATGTATTTTAAGGAGAAATTCACACTAGAAGGCTGATGAATTTTCATGAGGGTTTTTTTAAAAAAAATAAAAACACACACAAACTAATGTGGAAAGATGGAGAACAAAACTTACAATTGGACAAATGAGAAAATTGGAGGAAATGACATTGTCACATTATTGGTTCATTTGCTTGTCAGTCTGGTGCAGGGGTCAGCAACCTTTTTCGGCCGTGGGCCGGTCCACCATCCCTCAGACCATGTGGTGGGCCGGACTATATTTTTTGGGGGGGGGAATGAATGAATTCCTATGCCCCACAAATAACCCAGAGATGCATTTTAAATAAAAGGACACATTCTATTCATGTAAAAGCACGCTGATTCCTGGACCGTCCGCGGGCCAGATTGAGGTGATTGGGCCGCACGCATCTGGCCCCTGGGCCTTAGGTTCGTGGGCCAAATTGAGGTGATTGGGCCGCATCTGGCCCCTGGGCCTTAGGTTGTGTATTCCTGGTCTGGGGCTTATTCCTAGGTGAGTGCTAATTCATCTAGGCTGCAATTCTATGATTACCAAAGCTGCAGTCTTACAACCCACTTATGTGGTAGTCTGAACTCAGTGGGGCTACAAGTGTATAAGATTGTACTGTAAATATATTATTATTATGTTATAATGAAATATTATAAATGTAATGTGGTTTTTGTTGTTGTTGTTCTTTGCGCTAGGCCAGTATCAGCAATCAGACAGATACTAAAAGTAGCAGCAGCAGCAGCAGCAGAACTAGTACCCTGCCTAGACCTGCAGCCCAGGAAGAGAAGAAAGCTGAGACTCCTCTGTCAAGGTTTGAACGCAGAGAACAGCTTAAAAAATCCAACACTCTTCCTACATCTGTGACAGGTAGGTTGTTTTTTTGTCACAGTTATTGACGTTATTGACAACCTTGACGTTTTTGTGATCTCTGAATGGCTCCCCTGTTGACTCATGCTATGTCCTCCGCTCCCCCATACTACATTTGAAGAGAAAATTTTATTTTCTGGCTTGTTTCTCAGCATGGTGTCATGGGCTTTTGAGGCTCAGTGCTTCAGAAAACCAACACTTTCAAATGGAGCAAGTTCCATAACTTTGCTGACCTGACCTGAGCACTGAGGGTGCTCGTAGCTAACTAGCTCACAAAAAAAAAAAATCATTTATTCATTACTAGCATGCCTAGGTTACTCATACGTTGCAGATTACCAGCAGCCTGGAAGAACTCCTGTTCTGATTCACACACATTTTCTCATCTTGTCACCTGGAGGCAAATCTTATCATACTCAGCTAACCTCCAATTACTAATATGCCTTAGTGGGAGTTGTGGCCTCAGTGTTTGACTAGATGGAGGTTGGGTGAATATTGTGCTTAGTTTTCTTGTCATTTCTACTCAACGCCCGTGGAGCTGAATACCCATTTATCGACAAACTGGATGAATTCAGATTTTACAGCTTGGTTTGAATAGGCTGCTTACTGCTCATGGCTTGGAAAAAAAAGAAAGGGAAATTCTGCCTTTCTCCTTTTGGAATTAGCAAATTCCTCTTGAAAACATGGCCTTTGATAGGTACGTGCCTGGATATAATGCTGGCAGATGGCTGAGAAAGCTGTTATACTAATGAATAATGCGCTAGTATAATAAATACGTTGTTCCCTCTAGCGCACCGAAACCATTAAGTTCCTAGATTATACTGCCTAATTACTGCTTCTTTTGTGTGACTCTTAAACTGTGCCTTTAAAACCTGCAGGCTGATTAGCTGATAGAAACAAGAGGGGCAATGAATTTTATTTCATGGTAGGGTAACACACAAGGGTGGCAAGGGGGAGTAAAATTTTATGTACACCATATTATTTACTATTGCAATCCTTGTTCACATGAGAGAGCCATAGCTTTGGAAACCATTTATTTTTGCGGAGGAGATAAATGAAGCACTTTGCTTCTGCCCTTCCCTCATCTATTCTAGGGTTGAGCTCTGGCATTAAAAACTGATACCATGGCTGTTGGTTTCGGTATCAACAACTTAGAATTCTTAGAACTTTTCTCAGGATAGTAACGTTGTGGGAAACCAACTGGCTCCTGTTTCAAAATGAGTGGCAAAAGTTGGGAAGGAGGAATTCTGTGTTCTTTCCAAAAGGGAGATAGATCTAGGAGGGTTGCGGTTTTTCCCAGGGCACTCTAAATCAAGGAGAGAAAGGACTACTCCACAAGCTGAATGTATGGCGTTCTCACACACACCCTCATTCCACATCAACTCCTTGTACTTGAGGTAGGAGCTATCCAGACATGGAAACCTGATTTCTCATGCAGATTGCTCCTTGTATCATTAATTTGTGTGTGCGTCTTCAGTTTCCTCTGCGAGGAAGAGCGGAGATTGCTTCCACATGCAGACAGTTGGGACTGCCTAATTGAAACCTGGTATCTCCTTTTGTTGCCACAGCTTATGCAGAGTAAAGATGGGTGGATGAATTGTTAATGTGACTATTTTTGCTGCGCTGATGACTTGTCAGGTTTTGAGTCTGTTCGGTGTATTTTAAATGCTATAAATAAAATGCTACGAAAAAAACAGGACAAGAAGGGCAAACTTCACCCTACCATGCCTGAGAAAACAATAAAAGGGGGTGAGCCCCAAAGACACACCCCAAATAGCCAATCCCTTTTGGTGTTTCCTTGCTGACCACACCCACACACCTACCCATACCTGGCAGGCTGGCCTTAGATTGTCACTTTTCCAGTACCAATGCAATGGGGGCTAGTTTGGGGAGTGCGCCAAAGAGTTACAGCCATGTGGACTGATGGCCAGCAGGTTCAGTGGGACCTAGTCCTGATGAAAATGCCTCTCAGAAACAACAGGCTCTTGGAGGCAACTGCTTTTACAGGGAAGGAAGGAAGGGTGTCTGATGTCACCCAGTACCAGTGCCTCTCTCCACTCCCCCCTCCTCCAGCCACCTGCTTCACCCTACTTGCATCCTTATAATTATATACTTATTACCCCCGAAGCTCAGAATATTGTTTGAAAACCAATGTATTTTGGAGTATTTGCATGTAAAGCTTATTCAGCTGGTGCAGCGAGGAAACAAGATATTTCAGCCCTGCTATAAAAGCTTTTGAAGTCTACCAATCTCTCAAACGTTAAAGAGTCAAAAGGAGTCAGCTTCTGCAGGCTTAGAATTCCTACTGGTAAAGAAATAGGTCAGAGAAATGCAAGACTAATTATGGTTTCTCCCAAAAGCATGCTGTATCTTTCCAAAGGTTTTGTTTTTCAAGGTTACAGATGTCTTTGAAGAGATTATGATGAAACAGAGAGATAATCTGTGCAGGAAGTTCCTCAGAAAATTCTGTTTTGTTTTGTGTTATTTTACTGTTTACGAACTGCCGTATATCTGGCATTGCATGGGAATTCTAAGGCACCAAAAAATATCAGTGCAATTTTGAAAGGTTCAGTCTGCCATCTTAATTCAAAATGGCAGCCAATAATATCCAAATATAGATGAAAACCTGCTCCCTGATCTCCAGAAACAACATGCAAAATTTGGTTACACAATCTCAAGAGATGTCCCAGTGTACAGCGAACAATTTCCCAAAGCATTTAAAAACACGTCTACAATATCCCCACCCCCCACCCCAATTCTTGCTTCCTAATGATACACTTGATCATATACGGCATGTAACATGAAGTCTCCATTTCCCATGGTTCACTCCCCACCTTCAGGGGGAACATTAGACAAAAAACAAAACGTAAGGCACATTTGCCACAGTTTGTCTTAAGCATGATTTAATCATGAATATATCTCTCCGTCCTGGGTAGATACACAACTCCCCCTTCCTGCACAGTCCCTGCCCGATTAAAAAAAGTCCTCCTGCGATTTGTCATGTCTGAACCAGGAGAATAAGTTCAACTCCAATTAACTAATTTTGTTTCCAACACTGACTTAATATACCAGCCCTAAAATAACCATTAACAAATATCAGTAGGAAACTTTTCATTAATATAGCATGTCAGAAAGGTAGGCAGTCCTCTCCTTAGGAGTGTAATGTTTTTTGAAAGAATTCATGCCCAGCAAACTTAGATGAGAAAGTAGGGTGAATGGTTCGAATCCCTTTATGCTGTCCACAGCTATAAATTCAGCTTCCAATGATGAATGCTTCTGCAGCTTCAGATGAATTAAAACTTATGCATTGTTGTGGCCATGCAGAGAACAGGTGATGGAGAAATGCTTCAAAATTATTTTCCCCGATTTTAGGCTTTTGTAGCAATCTACTGCTTTAAGGAACTCTTGGTCCCCTGGTACGCACCAATTTTTGTAGTTAGTGTATATATGTGTGGGTGCATGTGCTCTGAATGCAGGGCTGCTTGATCATCGGGTATTGTTCCAATGGATTCTGCTTTGACACTTGAGTCGAGGAAGATGTGAACAATTAACTTTTATTTTCTTACACAACTCCTCCTAAAGTTTAAGAGAAGCCTGAAACAGGACTCAACAGACATGGAACTTCTCAACTGCCACAAAAGTCCTTCCTTTTCCAGAGTAAGGACTTGGTTTTCACTTAGAGTCAGAACTTACTAACCAACAATAAAGACAAAGTCTAGATTGAGGCAGGCTCAGTTTACCTTCACCTGTGATAACACTGAACGTTTTATAAAATACAGTATAAAATGGAAGAAACCTACACAGCTAGGGCACCATGGAGGAGGGGGTGGTTATTCCTCAGAAACACCTATAACTCTGGCTGTTATGAATAAAAAAAGGAATAAGAATGCACTTCAAGTATATCTCCCTTTTTCCAATTCAATCTTGGGCAGGCCTTTGAATTTTGCTGTGAAATCTTGCTCTCTCCAACTTTCTTGCCTGCCTGTTAAAATGGCTCTCCTGCCACACTGAACATGCACATGACAATGTTTCTGGTAGGTTTCTGCCATTTTACTTTGCAGTGATAGATCTTTTTTTCTTTTTCTTCATTAACAGTGGAGATCTCAGATTCTCTTCCGCCGTCACCCTTGACTAAAGAAGTCACCAAGAGATTCTCCACGCCAGAAGCGAATCCGGTGTCAACAGAACCTGCCTGGCTGGCCTTAGCCAAGAGGAAAGCAAAGGCCTGGAGTGACTGTCCCCAAATCATTAAGTAAACGATACAGGTTTTGCACTTTTTCTGTTGTTTATTAGTTGCTCTCTCCTCTTTATTTGTATTTTCACATGACAGAACCAACTGGGACAAACATAAGTGCATATCCTGAAGGATGAAGAACATTTTTAACAGTTTTACCCATTTTTCCTGGCTCACTGCAGATTTCACCTACATTTTAGAATCTTTTGCATTGAAAATCTAGGGACTATAGAATAGAGGTTTAGGCACAAAGCTCAAGTTTCATCTCTCTTGAAAGCACATGGATGTTATGTGTTAGGGGTTCATATCACTTTAAGGATCGGTGTCGAAATGTTCCTGAATTTTGGCTCTGATGGTATGGATTTCCATTTGTGTTTTTTTAATATGTTGCTGCAAAGCAGATATTCCAGCCACTTAAGCTGCTAAAATGAATGTAATGCACATGCTGTTTCCACTTTTGAATGGAGAAAGTAATACCATTTACTGATAAATTTATAAATCTCTACAGGATTCTGGAAAACCTGCCTTAGTAGTAGTAAAGAGAGTATACTATGATTACCTTTTCTTAATGTTGCAAATAATTTATGGATGAATTTAAAATAATTAAGTTTAACTTGTGACTGATGAAAGCACCAATGCGCCCAGTCCTACCATAGAGTTTGCAATATTGTAGAGTCTCTCAGTTTGGAGCTATTAATGGAGCTAGCTCTCCTGTAATGAGAACCCATCAAGATATTTTCACAAATTCAGTATTTTGTTTTAAAAAGCTTAATTGTGACAAAAATTGCCTTTATCAGCTGCTTCTAACTGGAAATATATATAAATAATTAACATGCTGAAACAGGGTGGCATCAAATATGCATTTTCCTGCAATAATTCTCCAAACCATGCAGAAGCTCTCATGCAAAATCCATTACAATATTTTCACTGCCGTTGTGTGCAGAAGTAAGCTATACTACCTATACACCTCCATCTTTCAGTGATTGGTCGTACGGCACAGATAAAAATAGGATTAAAAGTACATGTGAAGGCAGGACGACCACAAACACTAATCTTTCAAATTATACATAATTTAAATATTATACAAAAACCCACTTAGCCATGTACTGTAACTATCCCTATACCTAACTGGCTGAATATTAGGAACCCAAAATATTAACAAAAGGAGACATGATTCCAGCTTTGTGAAAATGGGGGATTTTTGAACTGCAGGAACTAGACTGTTTGGACTTCATTCTTATGGACCTTAGATTGCATATTCTCAGGAAAATAATTGTTTTCTGTACTTAATTAGCACTTTGATTTTCAACATCTGTGCCGGCATATCTGCATGTTACGCTGGCAGAACATGACTTCAGCACTTTTGTTAACAGCATGTTTTAAAAATATTTAGTTACTGTTAGATACTCGGTACAGGAAGTCGTAGAACAGACTTCAGATTGTAAATCTGGCTAAAGAACATTGCAGGGATAAGTGTAATTTATTTGCATGTAAGTCTTATTCCCCTTTAAATCGTTTTATCTCTAAAATGTGGAGGAAACAGTGATGTGTTTTTATGGTTACTTTTAAAATTGCTTCAAATTCAAGGATCACCAAATAGGTCTACAAGGTATGGAATTCAAATTGTTCCAGTAGATACGAACTGGTTTAAACAGAACTTCAGTTTGCCTGGTTTGTGGATTCTACAGCAAATGGGGTCTTCTAACTATTCCACCTAAAACTACTTATATTTTTAAAGCCCCTTTTGTTTATAAGAGGCAAAGGTGCATTTTGATTAACTAATGGCTAATTCAACAGGATCCCTAATAGTACCACATTTGTTTTGCCAGAATAATGGAAGAACTCAATAATTAATCCAAGGAACATTTTGAGAACTGCAGTTCTGCTCCAGAGTACATTTTTAAGGCAGCAGATGCTGTTAATGAATAGGCATCCTACAGAGGAAACAAAAGGTCAGTTGTGTTTCTGTAAAATTGCAAGCACAAAGGGGTTTTGGCAGTTATGTAGCTGCTACACGAAGCGCTGTCCATGTGGTTATTGGGCTATCAGTGTTGTTTTTGGTTTCATATTTAAATTCAAACCATAAGCATTCCTAAATAACCCATCAATTTCAGGATTATTACAAATGTTTAAGGCAAAAGCAGCCTTTAGGATTTCGTGGGAATCAAGTTCATAAAAGAGCCAGTTACTTGAAGAATTGAAAACAGCTCATATGCTTCCACTTAAGCGGCAAAGATTTCAACCAATATAGCAGGTATGTTGAGGCTTTATGTTTAACCCATGGCACAAACCCATATACCTACGTAATACAAGCACAGATGGGGCTCCTTCTGGCCAGCAGGGACATGAAGGGAAAAGTCTGTTTGTGGATGTCCATCTCATGCAAAACTTACTGGTGACCCTCGTTTATTTTAGACAGAGGTAAGCTGCTGACACCAGGAAGAGCTCCTGCTGAATGTTGGGATAAGTAGCACATAGTACAGCCTGTATACAAAGAAAGTACAGGCCTGCCTTGATTGGTGCAGAAGCCTCTTGCTGGTGGTAGAAAATGTTTTTTAAAGCACGCTTAATCTAGTGGTGCTTAAACCGGGAATTGCATAAACTGCAATTACAACTTTGTTTCCTCAAATCCATTTCCAAGAATTTTTGGGAACAGGAGAGCAGGAAAGGGGAATGTGGGGGTTGAAAACTGGAGAGTTGGGTGGGATGAATAATAATTTTAGGGGGAGAGGTGCTACTTGCATGATAAAAGGGGGGGGAAGACCTACCAAATAATTCTAGACACACTGTTAGCATAGAGCGTATAGTGAGTAAATAGTTCAAAAGCTTCAGAAGCAAAGTGTTTTCAAGCATGAAGGGGGTCTAGTGTACGAAAATAGTATTCAGAGGCTCTGATCCAGAGAACCAAGGAAACCAGAAGGCTGTGTATCCCTGTTCAACAGGAATACCATCAGCATTGATAGCCCTGAGCATACTGTAGGCAGTAAGGGACACCTGGACTTAAGTTGGGAGGAACCCACTTTCCCTTGGGTGTCCAAAGCAGCACTCTGTTGCATTTATAGGAAGGGGAAACCCATTTCCATTCATGAATCAGTATCTGGATCAGAGTTGGGGGTATGTACAATATTGGTTTGGAAACCTTTTTAGAAGCTTATATTTTCAACATTTTCATTTCATGTAAAAGTCAACTTGAAAATTTTGCACTAAATACCAATGAAGTGTTACTTTGCTTAAGCTCTGTCACAGCCTTTCTACTGAACAAACATGACATTTATTCAAAACACTTTAAAAAAACTGATCTGACCACTATGTAGAATATGGTCTCAACTTTTGGTGGCGGTGGAGTAACTTATATACAAAAGACTTAAGCTATAGGAAGTTAATCATATCCAAGTTCTGTTGAAATTAATAGGGCTTAAGCCAGTTATGAAAACTTTGTTGTATTGATTTCAACAGGAGTTGGGCATCACTAACGTTTGGGAACAAAATATTATTTCTGAGGTTACAGATGCTTAACCTCTGTTGTTCATATAGTGGTGTATAAAATAATGAACAAATGTACAATTGTGGGGTTTTGTTTTGTGTACTTTTTTAATTTTTCAAATGTTTTAAAGTGCAATTGTTTCTTATACTAATGTCATTTTAATTCCTATTAAATTATAATCTGCTGAAAGTTATCAGAAGATGTACGTATTCATTGTCTTTTTGTTACAAATGTCAGGTTTATCTTCTAAGAAAAGCCTGAATTGCTATAGGTATCTAATTATGTGTTTTTACCAACAATAAAACCTAAGTAAAATGATCTATGACTACGGGATATATTAGTGCAATTTCTCTTTTTGGTTTTTGATCGTCAAATTTTAATGTAAATGGTTAATCACGGAAAATTTGTTCTATTTCAATAAAAAAAGACAAGTGTTCATGTAGCTTTGAAAGTACTTTTTATTTATGTTTTCATTGCTGCTTGTTTTTTTAAGGTTACATGAAAAGGTTTAACAAGAAGTTCGTTCCTGTTGGTGATAATTCAGGGGAAAAACAGTGAGTTGTACTCCCATAAATGGAACTTTCCCTACCCACCCCATCCCCCAGTGTGTCCCTAAAATCTGCTTTATGGGCTTGGAGGACTTAGAAGGAGATGAGGAAGGCAGGAAAGGGAAGTCTGTGATCCTTATAGCATGTAATAGAAAGAGCACATTGTTTCACAACATTAGCACTTTGGTGTTCAACATCTACCTGTTTTCTGGAACAAATGTAAACTTCTGTTTTGTCATTTGCACATTACAAAAATGAGCCAAAGCAGCACTAAGTGTCCTGCCAGCACAAGGATTCCTGCTTAGGCAACAGCGCTTTCCCTCTCTCCCCCCACCTATCTCCTCTGGTGCCTCAAGCCTCTGAAGCAGATTTACAGAGGATGCAGGTGTCTGTGCAGGGGAAGAAGAGGCAGGAAGTCCTGTTGTGCAAGCAGCAATCCAATCCTTGTGCTGGAGGGACACTTATCCCCGCACATATATCGGTATTGCAATATATGATAAAAAGTTGAACCCTATCAGCTCATCCATTCTTGCAATATTCAGTACTTTTCTATCACGCCATCAGTGTTGGGGGTTGATGTTGCTCTCAGATAAAAAGCTCAAGCTGTTTTCGAAATGCTTTGTATTAGCAAATCCATAATTTCAAATGACTTTCTTAAATATTACTGTATTTTTCGCTCTACAGGACGCACCGGACCACAAGATGCACCTTGTTTTTAGAGGGGGAAATAAGCCTGTCCGCTTCTCCCAGAGCTTCTCAGGGCTGCGGGGAAAGCCTGGGTTTCCCCTGCCCCCAGCCCCAAAGAGCAAAGAAGCCAAGACAGCAAGTGGGATGGATCCCGCTCGCTGTCTTGGCTTCATTTTTAGCTGCGCACAACCTCTCCAGCCAGCAAGGCTGCGCGCGGCTTTGGCAGAAGCCAAGACAGCAAATGGGATGGATCCCGCTCGCTATCTTGGCTTCTTTTTTAGCCGCGGGGCTGGGGCGGGGGAAGCCCAAGATTCCCCCGACTCCAGCCCCCAGAACAGGTCCGGGAGCAGAGGCAAGGTTGCGTGCAGCCTTGCCTCCGCTCCCAGGGCTGGGGGCGGGGGAAGCCTGGGTCCCTCCCCCAGGGACCACACATTCGCTCCATAAGATGCACAGACATTTCTCCTTAGTTTTTAAGAGGAAAAAAGTGAAAAATTGGTATATGCTGGCTTTTGGGGGGATAACAATTATTCCGCATTCTAAAGTGCCCTGGTAAAATATAGTATGGCATCTACCACAGCCATGGTGAGTACATTTTAACATATTAGCCAGTGATGACCATGGCTATTAAAATATATTTATGTAAAGTGCACAAGTAACTTGATGTCAAGAGAACTTTGTTATGTCAGAAGCTGGGATTTAAATTAATAGATGATTTTGCTCTGAAGACAAGGTTTTCTATTTTGTACTAGGCCTGGGCAATGTATTGATACATCGCCCAGGGCCAGACCATGATGGCTGCTTCACCTGGCAGTATATTGCAGGTGAAACTGTCACCGCTGAGTCCCTCTGCCACCAGCGGGCAAGGGAGAAACGAGGTGCAGCAAAGGTTTCACCACTGGGTGAAGCAGCCATTGCGCTCTGGCCCTCATACTGCTGACAGAGGAGCAAGCTACATATGTTCCTCCCTTAGCTGCCTGCACAGGCAGATGGCTCCTTTGAGGTTGTGGGGTCCATGGCTGCCTACCCCTCAGCAGCGAAGTGTACAAGCCGGAGGTGGGGTTGGGGCTCTATTACACTTGAGGGGGGTGAGCGGGTTGCCTCTACCTCCTGGGAGAAAGAGGTCGCTCGCAGGGCTTCCTCAAGTGTAACAGAGCCCCCACCTAACCTAAGCCAGACGTGGGGGTGGGGTGCCTCCCTTAAACTTCTCTGTTCAGGGGCATGTGGCTGCCTGCCCCTCAACAGACATTGGGCTCCCTGAGCAGTGCAAACATGTTGCATTGTCCCTGCCGTGAGGCACTGGGGTGAAAGCGCCTCAGCTCCTGCGTGAGTGCTGCAGCAGTTTTACCCCACACCTCGGACCAACGTGGCTTGTTTCAACATTGCGGTGTATCGTCAGATCACAGCAATTGGCTGGTGGTACATCGTGATGTTGAAAACCTAACACCACCCAGCCCTATTTTGTACAAGCAAAATTAAAAATACTGTATTTTTCGCTCTATAGGACGCACTTTCCCCCCTCCGAAGGGGAAATGTTTGTGCGTCCTATGGAGCGAATGCAGGCTCTTTGGCTTCAGCAAAAGCAACGCGAAGCCTCTGAAGCGCAGAGGGACCACTCCCTCTGCGCTCCGGAGGCTTCGCGTTGCTTTCGCTGAAGTCTGGATAGCGAGAGGGGTTGGTGTGCACCGAAGCAAGTTCCCACTGCGTTCCAGAGGCTTCAGGTTCCTTTTGCTGAAGCCGGGAGAGCAAGACTCTCCTGGCGTCAGCAGAGAGGGAGAGCTGTGCAGCGCCCCTTCAGCCAAGCGGGAGGAGAAATGGAAGGGGCTCTGTTTCTCCTGCCGCTTCGCTGAACGGGCACTGAGCAGAGAGGGGGAGAATATTTTTTTCTTGTTCTCCCCCTATAAAACAAGGTGCGTCCTATAAAGCGAAAACTACGGTACCAAAAAGGGAAATTTTAGGCACCTTATTTGGTTTTAAAAACACATAAGTCAAAGCAATAAATATAGTTATTTCTACAGCCTACAATGATTGTTGTTCCCCATACAACAGGAGATGAGAACACTTCTCCTGGAAGCTTCTCTTCACCTTGTACAAAGCCAGTCTTGGCATTCAAGATCCATATTCTGCCATCTGTGGATGCCACTGCCAGAAGTGTTTCCTCTTGCAAGGCAGGATGGTGGAAAACAAATGGAATTGCATATACAGTTGATGTTGTTTCAAATTTCCACAATAAATTACCTTCCGTACTACAGCAGTAAGTAAAGTTGTCATGGGATCCAAAAAATATATCGCTGGAAAAATCTGAAATACATGGCGATGAAAAAATTGGTCCATTGCTAGAAAACTTCCATATCTGCGTGAGAAATTGAGAAATTAAATAAGTTATTGACATTTCTATTAGTGTCAGCCACATGTTTTACTGCTGCCACAAATGAGTGTCAGCCTTTGTACCTCCTCACAAATAACTTTACAAATTATACAATTTGAGGCCTAATCCAGCAGACTCACCTTTTTCATTTCACCCACATGCATTCATTAAAATATTCAGTAGCTGCTTCAAGTGAAGCAGCTATCACAGCTCAAGCAGTACACAGAGCTTTCTTATCACCTCATACATATTTGCATATATTCCATATATTCCGCTGCCAAGTCCTCAACTGAAACCTAAAGTGAAGCACCTCCAAGTACATGCATGTGTGAATTAGGGCTTGAAGATGAAGTCACAAGAGTCCAACTAGAAAACTCAAAAGTGATAGATACTCCCAAGAACTGCAGTTGATAGCAAAAGCAGTTCCCCCACCACAAAACTAAAATGAAATCGTAGTAGAGACATCCTCTCACCCCACTAAGCACAATACCCAGAGTGATCTTGAGAGCAAAGTCAAGGAAGAAATGCTGTAGCTATGGATAACTCACACAAACTTGGTAGATGCATGTTCCAGATATGACTAAGGCAAAATTTCTAGATGTCCTAGAACAAGTTGGTCTTGGAACCAAGAACTAGGGACTTGACCTTAGGGTGAGATGGAAGTGTTGAACTGACTAGAAGCAGCAAAGATGGCACTTGCGAACGCAACATGTATGTAAAGAGACTTCTCAAAGTTATAACAGTCCTTGGCTCAAAGAAGTATCAAAATGCACATGTTGAGATAAGTTATGCTTATAAATACATATTTAGGTATTAAAATCAAAGGTTAAGCGGAACAGTCTTATGGACTAGAAAGATACTGAAATGATAATCCAGTTAGGTTACCACTATCAGCTCTAGTAAACTGGTAGAAAGCATTATCAAGTGTGCAATCCTATACAGATTTACCTGGAAAAAGCCCCACTGAATGCAATGGGACTTGCCTCTGAGTAGACATGTATATGACTGCACCGTGGGTTTTGAATAATTACGTTGCTTCTGCAAAAGTAAGTCCTGTCTCACTAACCTGGAATCTTCCAACTCTAATCGGGAAGATACTGCATACATCAACTTTCAAGAAAAAGCATGGAGCAGCTTCCAGCAAGCGCCCCCAGCTGATCTCATCTTTCCAAGGCTTCCATCCTCAGACAGGAGCCCACTTGAGAAGACCTTTGGAGATGCATATCAGGCAGGCTATAAGCTAGCCTGCACTGTGCTTTCAAGGGCATTCCAATGATCCCCACTGTATCAAGTTCTTCCTGATAGAAATGCTACTGGGCTCCACTGCCTGAAGGAGGAATTTTTCTGAACCTGCTGCAATGGTGGTGATAACCTGCACCAGCTGTGGGCTCTATGGAAGTAACCGGTGGAGACCACATTTGGCTTGTGGGCCAAAACTTCCCAATCCTTTGTAATGTGATGCACTCTGGTGCAAAAATGACATGAGGGCAATAGCAGACATGCCTGGTCCCTGTGTGAAACAGGATGCTGGACTAGATAGACCTTTTCTCTGCTCCAGTGTGACTCTTCTTACTTGTGAAAAACAGATTTACATAACACAAGCTCCATTGGGCCTGTATGGATGCTAAAAGGTGTGAATTGAGTTAATTCTAATCCAAGTTTTGAAAACAAGAAAAGATAATAAAGACAGGCGCCTACCTTTTCTCCAAAGTGGCTAAAGCAATATAAATTTCCATCCACACATCCTACACATACACAGTCCTTGTTGCAATGTGGTGATGAGAAGATAGGTTTTCCGCAAAAGCTCTTCCAGATTGCGTTCCCCGTAATCTGAAAATGCATGCGTGAAATGTATGGTTTTAGTACATCCCATGGCTTCAGTTAATGGGAAAATGAAGCAGCTGGCCAAAGACATAGAAGTATCTGATACTAGGAAAATGGGAGAACATTCTTCCTTTAGCATCTGAGTAGCTGCTCCTACAATGAAGATACTTCATTACTTCTAATTCCAATCCATTTGGAATTTGTCACTAACAGTATGAGGTATAAGTAACAAATGCAGTAACAAGTGAACTAACACAGCTCTCCGTGTTTCCCTATTTCACAGGCCCCAAGGTACATATTCTGCCATAAAACGTACAGCTGAAACAAGGCAATGCCATCAATCAAGTTAAGCGATTAGGGATGGTTCGCCTGTACTAGAGATATATGTTGCTGAAGAAACTGGCCATAGTTAGACTTGTCACCACCTTACAAATCACATAGGGAAATGGTTCTGAACTAAGCCAATGTAATTTTTAAAAAAGTAGCTTTTTGATTCCCAAACAATTTCTGTTTGTGATGGTGTTTCTTGCGTTGAGTGTATGCTAACACAGCATGCATTATCAAAACAGTATGGAGGCTCCTCAGGGTTATTTCTCTCATTTCACTGTCTCTCAAGCTGCTGTTGCATCTGCTATTACCTCTCCCCACCCTGAGTTCTTAATTCTCCATTTGTATTATTTCTGGACCATAAAGAGCAATAAAGTTACATACTGGATTTACAGCTAGCAGCAGCCCTCCAAGTGTAGCAATATACAGGTGATGTGGTAACAGATTTAGGTGAGGAGAGGAAAATACAGCTCCAGCTTCACTGTGTAATTTCCAGACACACTCTTTCTTCTGTCAGCATAACAGAAAGACAAATGCAAGTTAATGATTCCATTGCTCAACTACATGTTAAAGTGCAATACACGGTATCAAAATTCTGCAAATTGGTACAGTGTTAGCATGTGTTCCACTGTGGAAGAATCTTTGTGCTTAATTGGGATGATACTTATACCCAAAGTTGCAACCAGTTCATTATTACTATTCAGAACAAAAATATGGGGTTCACAGTTCTACCTCATAAACAGCATTAGACACATTCAGCAGCAGTAGGCAGATAACTGCTAACCGTTCAGCTAAAAAGGGGAGGGGTTGCATGCCATACCGATTCTGTTGAGTGGTAACAATTATGGAAATAGTGGTGTGGTAAGAACTTTAAATGGCTAAGATGTTAGGGTTGTAAGCACCAAATAAGCCGACCACATTTAAAGCAGGTCTAACTAACTGGGATTTTTAAAAGCCTGTAACAGCTGAAGGTTTGTAGCTTTCAGTTTCTTACGGAGCTTGAGCTACATTTTACTAACTTGAGTTAAGACTGCATTCTAAATTAACTAGAAGCTCCACTAAAATCAAAGGGACTTGCTTTGCGCTATATAGATATTAGATATAGGAGGCATTTTCATTATTTCTTATTGGCCAAACATTCATGACTACTTACATAAATATCTAAAGCGTATACATGACGGTCATGAGATCCAATGAAGACTACTCCTGTGGAAGGATCCACAGCTGGAGAACTTTTCACAGCATCCTCAGTTGCAAATGTCCAGTGTGTTTCTCCATCACTCCTTCTGAGGACATATACCAACCCATTATAACATCCTGCAGATAATCACAGCCACAGAAAGCAGATATATTTGGATAGGCACTGAATTATTTAACTGTCCACAAAAATACTGAATTTTTGAAGTCCTCACATGCTTATCGTTCATTCAAATACAGGAAGTCCATTCAAAACACCCGTGGCATTCTTTATAAACTGGTCTCCACTGATGGGCACTGCTTTTCATATGCTGAGAACACTACTAGCCCATGGTACATCCCACATTTATTTATTAGGAAAAAAAGAACTAAATCGGCTACTGAACTATGAAGCGGTCTTACAAAATCACTAGTTGTTCAGTTACTGACTGTAAGTTTTGATTAGAAGAGCAGTGGGTAAACTCTTTTGGCCCATGGACCTTATTCACTCTTGGCCAATGATGGGTGTAGCTAAAAGTAGGTATAGCCACACCACCGCCTTGTACACAAATATACAGGACACCTGATCTGTTTGTAATTGCCCCCTCCCCGCTGATCAAATGATCAACCAGCACCATGTCTTTTCTTGTTTTGTTTCTGCCACTGCCAAATTGGCTAAGGCCTTGAGGGAGAAAAGGAACAAAATTGCTTGGGGAAGCAGGTAAGACCTGCAGGCTGAGGCTTAGCCACCCCTCGCTTAGAATGCCAAAGGAAAGAGAAAAGCGATAAATACGTACCAACAACAAGGAAGTTTCCGCACCTAGATACGCAGGCGGACGACTCAATGCGATCTGCAAGGTTTCTCTCCCACTTGACTTTTCCTGAATATAGGTCAATTGCTTGAATCAGGTGAGAATGTGATCCAATATACACAAAGGCAGATAATTTTTCGTTGACAACTAGTGGAGATGCATCCACACATTTGCCCAGGTCTGACTTCCATCTGAGATGCAACATTAACTTTTCAGCCGTTTGCCCAAGATTCTCATGCACAGGAGTGTTTAGTATAGAATCATCTTCTGCCTTATTTGCACTGCTGACAATTGTTTTATCCCGCACACTCGGCAAAACCTTGCTCTCTCCTGCTTGTTCTGTATTACTGTGGTTCTTCAAGGGGTCACCCATAGACAACAACCGGTTTCCTCGGGTCACGGCAGTAAATCTAACAATATTTGATTCAACTTTTGGGGATCTTTCAGGTTTTAGCTGCGCATACTTTTTACTGGGCTCCTCTTTGCTGCTTTCACTCAGCTTTCTTTTTACAGCATTGTTACAGCTTAATTTCAGGTTTTCGCTTGGGAAAACTGTTTTTAAGATGTGCCTGTAGACCTCTTCGATGGATCTACTGAGAATAATTTCCAGGAGGCCAGGGACAGGCTTGCCTACCATATGTTCAATTTCATCATGGAACTGTAATGATTTTAAGGAATCCCCGCCACTGTGCAAAAACCGTGACTCTTTTAAAATGCTTGCGGATTCATCTGGGAAATTCAGAACAGCCTAGGGGGTGAAAAGAAGAAGCAAAACATGTAATGCACACACTTTTGACTCTGATAATGCCTCTTTGCTTGCCTTGATGGAGCGGTGTTGCTGCGTGCATAGAAACCTTTGGCTTTTGCACAGCTGGAAGGCAGCATTTTGTACCAATGGTTCTGCCCACTTCTACTCGTTTTGTTTTGTTCAGTACTGGCACATTGCCCCTGAAAGGTTGCCCGTGTAGGAATGGAGTCCTTTTTTATTTTATTTTATTTATTTATTTATTTTAATAAAAGCGTTTATATTGCCTTTTATATACTGCAATATTAAGGTGGTCTACAACAATAAAACACAAAACAATACAAAAAGAGTACAAAACAATAAAGTTCTGCCCATTAATTTCAGTATGAGTAACACTGGATACAACCCAAAATCTTGGCTCACTCCAGATTTTTTTCTATAAAACAGGGCAAAACTTGTTGGGATGAAAGGAAAGGGAAGCAATTGTTATTGCCCCCTTTCTCTTACACTGAAATAAGGAGACCCTTTCTCTGTGCTCACTTTATGCCAACAACCTGGGTCTGGGGTCTTGAACTTAACCAGGGGGATCTGCTGGAACACAGGGTAAAAATTATGTTCATCTGTATGCAACTCCAGCTCATAAAAATTAGAACCTAAATATATTAGGAAACACTACATAATGTATGTATGTATATATATATATATATATATATATATATATATATATATATATATGTTTTGGTGTCTTCGGGTGTCTTCCCGTGTAAAAGTTGGGGTGTCTAGGCGACGTTTCGACGAGGTCTCACTCGTCATCTTCAGGCTGGTGCTTTCGGCTTCTTGTTACTGGAACAGAGCAGGATCTCAGTGTTTGAGTTCCTATAAATACTGTTGAGGGGGTGTGGTGTATAGCCTCCAGAACATTGGAGGCTATACACCACACCCCCTCAACAGTATTTATAGGAACTCAAACACTGAGATCCTGCTCTGTTCCAGTAACAAGAAGCCGAAAGCACCAGCCTGAAGATGACGAGTGAGACCTCGTCGAAACGTCGCCTAGACACCCCAACTTTTACACGGGAAGACACCCGAAGACACCAAAACCTGCATTCCTGTACCCGTGAAAATCTACGAAAGCAAATATATATATATATACACACACATACACACACACACACACACACCTATGCTCCATTTCCTCCCAGTTGGCAAGTACTGATATAGTTCTTTTAGTTTAGGAAATAGTTTTCTGAAAGTTTTGGTTTTGATAGATTAGATGGCAGCAAGCCAATCTGTTTGCTACAGTTGTTTACCAACATTTAAGCCTTCTGGGAGGGTGAGTAGGGGAGAGGGATAATTGTTTCTATATACCGTAATTATTGCAAAGCTGTAGTAAAACACCAAATTAATGTAGGGATTTATAGTATATGCTGCACATGCCAAAAAATATTTAGACTATATTCCTCTCCCGCATTCCTAACATGTATGGAAGCTCAATTGCTATGATAAAGATGTAGCTTAAAACACTACCTTCCATAAATGCTGCAATCTCTCCCACAATTCATTCTTGTTCAGCTTACTGTCACTCCTTCTAGAGTTCAAATGGCTGCCGTAAATTCTGCTCAGCTCAGACACATCCATTTTGCCTTTGTACAAAAGAAAAGGTTTTTTAAAAAATTATATGAAAGGTAAGGATTTCAACATATTTGCTAAGGCTCTGAGTTTCACGAGGTACAAATAGGCATGCACATCTATTTTACTACAACGCAGACCTCAAGGACGAAGTACACGTTATGTTACCTACATTGGCAATCATGCTGTGCGTATTTTTAAAACAAAATTTCAGAAGCAATGCAAGGGAAATGAAAGTCACTGGAAGCACAGCATGGTTGGAGGTTCAAGTCTTCCAGTTATGATCTTGGTAAACAAATCCTCAACTCTCACCTCCCAGCGTGACAATAAGCATTAGGAAAAAGCCCATGGGAGTTTCTTTCCTAACGCAATCAATAATAATAATAATAATAATAATAATAATAATTTATTTATATTCCACCCTCCCCAGCCAAAGCCGGGCTCAGAGCGGCTAACAACAGTAAAATGATACAACATTCTAAAATCAGTTCATTATAAAATCAGTTCAAATCACATTAATGGCAACCATTGGGCTAGAGTTCTGTGAGGATTGCCAAAGGCCTGGTGGAACAGCTCTGTCTTGCAGGCCCTGTGGAAAGATGTCAAGTCCCACAGTACCCTAGTCTCTTGTGACAGAGCGTTCCACCAGATCAGTTCCACGCCTGATGGAGGAGGAGTGGAGTGGTGGTGGTGATGATGGGGAGGCTGCAGGAGATGTGTATGTAGGGGGAGCTTGGGAGGTGTGCAAAGACCACCACCCATCACAATTCAGGCTAGCTCTATGTGTTTAGTGAAGCTTTACATATAGCTGGTCCTTCAATCTGTGTGGCAAACCTGTTTCTCATATGTCTGTTGCTCCAAGAAAAAGGATAATTAAAGCTCTGAGTATGGCTCTGCTTTTGCTGAGAATCTCTAAAGAATTGGACACATTTGGCTTCTACACAACACTTAAATACAACATATACGTATACTGCTTGCAAAGTTACACTGCAATTATAGGACAGACTCCCCAAGGAGACTTGACAAGTGAGATTTCTATGTAATCGTTGCTGTCATGTTTAGCCCTTTTTGTGTGTGTTTTTTCCAGACTTTTAAAACTTGGTATGCGTGGATGTTTGCACTGCCTCGGTCCTGCATGCTTTTTTAAATAATATACTTTCAATTTGAGCTGATTTTTTAAATGGAAGAGTGCTTAATATAAATTACTAAGGACATTTATTTAAACATAATTTATCTTACCATGTGATGTGAATGGTAAAGTGTCAATCAGCAACACCTCATCTGGGACTGCATGGCTAGGAAGACATTCCTGGAGTTTCTTTAAAATGTCTCTCTTTTTTAAATTGCCTTTGGGCACAACAAACAGAATTAATTTTTCCAGTTGATACCATATCACAGCACATGTTTCTGCTTGACAGCAGCCTTCTGCAATCTGAAAAATAAATTGATTTCTCTGGATTAATCTAGCAACAATTACAGAAAACTACAACTACAAGCAGGGACGCAGGTGGCGCTGTGGGTTAAAGCCTCAGTGCCTAGGACTTGCCGATCGAAAGGTCGGCGGTTCGAATCCCTGCGGCGGGGTGCGCTCCCGCTGCTCGGTCCCAGCGCCTGCCAACCTAGCAGTTCGAAAGCACCTCCGGGTGCAAGTAGACAAATAGGGACCGCTTACCAGCGGGAAGGTAAACGGCGTTTCCGTGTGCGGCTCTGGCTCGCCAGATGCAGCTTTGTCACGCTGGCCACGTGACCCGGAAGTGTCTCCGGACAGCGCTGGCCCCTGGCCTCTTAAGTGAGATGGGCGCACAACCCCAGAGTCTGTCAAGACTGGCCCGTACGGGCAGGGGTACCTTTACCTTTACCTTACAACTACAAGCAACATATAATGGAATTAAATCAGATGCCTCTATTTTCTTCAACTCTTTCTTCATTTTATAATTCAAATCTAATTTAGTGACCATAAAAATTATTGCACTGAAGAACTAGCAGAATATGTAATTTGAAAAGCTTGGTGGATGTTATTGCACTGCTGGACCTAGACAATGAGAGATGCATAAGCACTTTTTATTGAACTTCTATTCGTGTAGAAGTCTATAAATATTCCACTTACACAGAATGCTTGAAAGGTAACTATTTGTCAGCTACAGAGAAAGGCAGGGGAGGTGGGGAGAAAACGCTGGCAATGAATACAAATATTTTAATCATGAGATAGTCATATCATAAATTCCTATCACATGATGTGAATGGAAAGTCAATAAATACTGTTGGCTTTGAGTATTGTTTGATTTTTCCAGTATGACTGAAATAACTATCTTCCGGGGGTGGGGGGGTGGGGAGTCTAGGCCACTATTAACCAGAGAGAATAATTTTAGAGCTTCCAAATGCATCTTCTATTGGGAGTTTTCTGTAGAACAATATTCTACACCGTGAAAAGAAGGTATTGAATCAATAGCAATCAAATAACAGTTACTGAATACTCAATACTATTTCAGAAAAGTACAAATACGGATGTACAAAAAAATAGAGAGGGATGAGTAGAGAAGCCAACGACAACAGCCTTCCCACTAGTAACACAAGAAGCACAGGGCTCAAGCAGAAAGTTTTCAGTGGGTACAAGTCCATGTGCCACCTTCTGAAAGCAGGCTGCTTGCTCCTCTTCAATGCCATGGCTATCAGAGGGTTTGTGCCTGTATGTTACTCTCTGTTACCAACATTCAAAGGCAGAATAAAGGTATTATGCATGTGCAGCCCTCATTCCCCGCCAGAGTTGGTATGGGAATGGGGTCTAGATTTTTAAAGGCAGGATTTTCTTGCATATCTTGGGGAACCCTTTTGAGAGAGAACCCTTTCAATCAAGTCTCTTGCCCCAAGTGTGTCCACATGAATTACAAATTGGGGAAAGACCATCAAAAGGAACTAATCCCCAGGAAATATGTCATGATTCCATCTTGTACAACAATCTTGCTGCTCCAGTTGCCTATTTCGGACAGCCTTCAAGGGTAGCCCTATGTAGAGTTCATTGCAGTACTCCAGACTTGAGATCAACAGGACAAAGATCATGACCAGGCTCTCTCAGTGTACCTAAGAACTTTGATAGTTATTTATTACATTACCTGCTGTACATATTCAATACTGAGGCGCTTGCCATGACGTTTAATTTGATTGTCCTTCCGCCCCAAGAATAACATTTCGGTATCCTTTACTCTTACGAAGTCTCCAGTTGCTCTCATTGTGCCCTTAGGTAGTGTTACTTCATCATCAAGAAAGCAGACACGTTCCTCACCTCCTGTTCAAAAAAAGATCATGCAGACCAAAGTGGTCCACAAGCAGACATTAAGAGCCAGAAAGATGGCTAAAGAGCAGATAACAAAGAAAAAGGGGGAGGAAGCAACAGATATGCCATACAGCTGGGGGAAGGCACAGTTTTTTTAAAAAATCAAATACTAAAAATCTGAAACATTTACACTAGGTGACTAGAATGGATACAAAAGCAACATCCTGCCTGATTATTTAACATTTGCCTGATGCAAAATATACCACATTTTAATTTGGATGTTCCAGTATGTTATGCCCAGCTAACAAGAACAGGAGACAAAAAACTATTTTTAAAACAAATGCCGATCTGCTACCACTATCTATGTTATTCAGAGGCTTCAAGTCACCAGTAAATAAAATCACAGGGTTGTTCCCAGAAGTTCTAAACGCAGTTAATAATAAAATAAAAGCCCTGCTGGATCAGAGGAAAAGTCCACCTAGTCCAGCATCTTGTTTATAGTGCTGGTCAACAGAATGCCTCCAGGAAGTCAGAAACTTTTTTACAGGAGAGTGCTGTTTATGGCTTCCCATAGGCAACTGGTTTTATTTGCCATGGTGAGAATAGAATGCTGGTCTAGATGTACCTCTGGTTTGATCCAGCAGCGTACAGTGCATGATGGGAACAGCCTGCTCACTCTTCTCCAGCATACTGTCTTTGAATATGGGGGTTCAAAGTAGCTATCATGACCAGCAACTGTTGATAGATTTGGCTAATCCTTTTAAAGGACCATTTAAGCCCATGGCTTTCACCACATCTTCAGGTAGTGAACTCTAGAATTAAAAATATTAGATAGAAAATCACCTATGAACACTTGACCTTCACCTTCTTCAACGGCAGAACCATTAGCATCTTTGACTTCAACTATTGTTCCAGACAGTGGGGTTCCCAGTGGTACAAGGGAATCAAATCTAAAACGAAGGAGAAAAAAGGGGAAAGTAATGTAGGAGGAGGAGACAGGGAGAGAAGTTCTAAAATATAACATCGAAAGTGAAGAATCCAGGAGTACTCCCAAACTAAGTACTTGGCCCTCTTGGAGGAATGCAACTCTGTCCCGGACCACCACTCAGAGTTGCATATTTCCCAACCTGCGACACTTGTCTGGTTCAATTTTCAACTTATTCATTGTCATGTACCCCAATCTAGCCCCCAGACATCTGTTCAGATTTCCCACTGCCTCCCTGGGATTAGGTGGAAAAGTGTTGCAAAACATCTCAGCTCAAACATCATGTAGATGTTAGAAAGCATCTCTGGAAAAAGAAATACGCCAACAACCATTTCTGACAGATGCTTCAGCTCATGCAAATTATTTCTTAAGATTAAAAATGCAACACAAGTACTATTCAAAACGTGACTACTTCTTTAAGGTCATTTTATCCAAATGTTAAGGGCCTCTCTCATATCAAACACCCACAGAAATCCACTAAGATCATTCCATCTACAGAGGATTTGTACTACTAAGCTTTTATCATTTATTCATCAACCAAAGTGTGCATGCAGGCAGCAAAACAGATTGACATTTCCTACCGGTGATCAGAACTAAAAACCTCCTCGGGAACCTTGTAGCATGTGGCCCAGCAGGAAACTTCTGTAATACCATAGATATTAAACACGTGTGTTTTGTTTCCCTGTCCTCTCCAGCTTCTTAGCACATTCAGTCCAGGAAATGCTTCTCCACCGAGAGCTAAGATTCGCAATGACGTATCAGCAGACAACACTGTTGATTTAATGCGCTGAACTCCAAATCTGCGCAGAAGTGTGGGTGTAGCCTATGCATTATAGAAAATAAGTTTCCAGATAAGTATCTGCTATCCACCAAAATCTATTTCTGTTACTTGTACTACCATATACAGCAGAAACAAGCAACTAGAAGCCCTGTGGACAGAATTTAGACTGCAGCAGACTTAGGGCCCCTCTAAGTGAGAATGTCAGCACTGTAACTTTCTATGTACTTTGTGCTGCTTGGAAACTATTAATGTTGGATGAAAAGAGAAATCAGCAGGATCAGTTGTGTGGCTACTGAGAACCCATTACTGGTTCTGCTAGTTAAGGACTATGGTCATATAGACTAGGTTCTCAAGATTTGGACACCTGGACACTGTCTCATGATGCTCACAATGAGTGATAGGGCTTTAATTCACTGCTGGAAGACAAGCCATGGCCAAGTGGCCTCTTTTCTCTCTGAGAAAACCGTACGCAGAAACTCTGCAAACTGCAATTACTCAGTGACTATTCTATGAGTCAATGTCCAAATTTTAAGAAGCTGTAAACGAAGGTTGAATATATCCTAAGTACACATATAGCTCAAATCCAAAATATTTACTTGGAAGCAATATGCTGATTATTATTATTATTATTATTATTATTACTCATTTAATTAAAAGCAGGTCAACTGAGTCTAAAGCTCATGTGGAACACTGACAGAAGCTACACTTGGAAACACAAACACAGCACATTCCACCCACCCACCCCCCATCCTTTTCCTAATGATCCTTAACATGCCAGTCTCATTTTTCACAGTTACTGCACATTTTCATTGAGAGATTTAAAAATACACAAAAGACAAAATGACTGTACTGATTGATTATCATTGTATTCCAGTGTTATGCAGAAGCAGCATTCAGAGCAAACAATTAGCACTTCTCGTATCTTACCTGTAATACAGACACTCTGTGGTGCTGAAAAAGAGCCTCAGACAAGTCCTGTGGCATCATTTTAATCAGGTTAGGAACTATAAGCAGGGAAGCCCCACTTGCCAGAGCAATGAACAGCTCAATTACAGATGGATCAAATGTCAGGGGAGAGGCCATAAACACTGTATCATCTGGTGTAATCTTAAATACATCTCTAAAGAAAAAAGACACACAAATACCTCTTCAACCATCGCATGCATTTTGGAATCCAAAACTAGCAATTTCACAGATAGACCCCCCACATATCTAACAATGGAGATGTACAGAATCATGCAGGCATCAAACAGGCCAATGACACCCCCTCCCACCAGTATAAGAGGGCATGACAAGTTGAAAATGCTCTACTGCCCCCACTTTCATTTCCTCCACCTGGAATATTCAATTATTCTGTGGGTCCAGCTTTCTCTCTCTCTTAGGTCTTCTTGTTCTCGAGCTCTGACAGGATATATCTTTGTTTAAAATCTGTCAAGCTTGAATAATTATTTCCTAAAACCTAGAATGTTTCCTAGGCTTCTTTTAAAAATAAAACTCAACATGAAACTGGAAGGTTTGCAATTGATTTTACTTTAATTGCAGGGAAATCCCAAAGCACAATAAAATGTTGTAAAATTAAACAAACCCAGCACAGAAGGAGATTAATTTTAAAGGGACATGGTGGGTGACTGTAGTCAAATTCTTCCTGTCCCACCAATAGCTTGTCTCCTTGTAGTTACTCCCCCCCCCCCGCAAGCTTTCCCCCCTTAGTCATAGTCGCATCTGGTATCAGAGCACTCATTTGGGGCAAAGTGTCTGGGGAGAGGGGCTGTGGGCAGGTAAAGCAAATCTGCGGCCATGGGGAGTGTTCTGTACTCCTCACCCAGCAAACCCTCAGCTCAGCCAACTTTCTATGTGATTGTGGCAGATCCTGAAATGCAGCTATCACAAAAGGCAGTGCGCAATTGACTGCTGTAGGGTACAATCCAGCCAAAGCAGAGCGCTTTCAAATTCCATGTATTTGAATGGGAGAAAAATAAATGAAACCTAAAAGCACCTAACATTGCTGGATTACATCCAAAATGTTCTTAATGGTCCAAAATAAAAACCAGGTCAAGCAGATAAGGAAGAAAAATAATGAGTACCATGTTAGGAAATAAACTGAAATGAAAAGAATACAAAAAGTAAAGTGTTTCTTCAAGGCTGCCTGTGCTTTTTGCTTTTTTTTTAAGAACTCAAAATGGCTTAATGGCTTAATTCACCCATAAGAAACATATGGTTTATTATTTCTGTTATGAAAGCAGTGCATCCAAACAATCAACTGGAATTACAATAAAGCTCTTGAAAAACAAAAATTCTGTTGATGAGGGGAAAGATAAAAGTATTAAAGACAATTAGAAACATTTTTAAAACATAGGTTGTGATCAATATGAAAGCAACATGCCAAGATTATCTATCTTCAAAAACAACAATAGATATTTACTCCTTACTCTGCAAACTGGAGATGCAGTTAAACAACTAGCTGAAATACTGTACCCCCAAAAAAATTCCCGGTTTTCCAGGGGATGTTTCACCCATCCATCACTTGGTTTTGTTTTGTTTTTTCACTCGATTACTGCCAAGTAACTTCTTTCAAAAGCACAGCATTAGAGGTGTTGGAATTCTGCTTGTAGTATTAAATCTTGGTGGGATAAAGTGATGAATATTGTGTGAACCTGTTACGATATAGAAGCAATACAGCTGCAAACTGCTAGGTTGAAAGCAAAACATAATGGGAATGTTGGGACTGCCCGTGGGAAACAGAGGGACTGTCAATTCACAGTGCGAAGCACCGGAATTAGCTCAGAGTGTAATATGAGCTCTTCCGTTTGTTCCTGTTCAGGAAGTGCAGGAAGTTTTTACCACTAGACTGCTGGAGCTTGAAGAGAGCAGTCATGTTTTTTGTAATGCTGCAAAGACAGAAATAAAGGCATGTAAATACGTTTCTGTCTATCTCTTTCCCCTGCCAGGGGGGGCAGGAAAGAGGGGGGGTGTTCTTCTCACGTTTGAGTAGAATCGCCTATCGCGACCTAGCCTGGATCTTGCTGGGGAATGCAGCCAGGGAGGTCAACAGGGAATCAAGCAAGGTGCCTGGGAGAGTTGCCAGTTTCTCCTAATAAAGGCTTGATTTCCGACAGAACCATCCCCAAGAGACACTAGTCTAGGATGTATCTGCATTGCTTGGGTGATACACCTGTATTATTTGGGAACTTCAGTTGTCTCTTCCCCCCAACACATCTGCTGATCAAGGAAATAAAAAACACAAGCCCACAAAAAGAAGAACAAGGAATCTTCCTAATAATTTCTGCACAATTCATTTTTTTAAAAGAGGTCCATATTCCTGTGGGAGCTCATATTTAATTTATTACCAATTTCTCTAACAGCCTTGTCAAGCTGAACCAACAGCAGACACAGGGTTCTTCTGGGAAAATCTGTACTCAAATGAGACGTCAGAGCTGAAACTCAACATTTGTTGCAAGGCATATGAAGTTGCAGTACAGTAGTTTTACACTTGCAATTTTCAAGCATATCATGCCATCACAAATAAATCAATGGCTGAGGTTTGCATATAACACTTAACTATGGTTTAGTGCTATGTAGATGAGTTTCCATGAGCCTGATCAAATCATCAGACTCATCCACTCCCACCTCCCCCTGAGCAATGAGGAGGAGGAGGTCTACAGTATTTTGTTTCACTTTTAAAGAATTTGGTGTAACATTACATATGAACCAAGGATTTTTACTTAAAACTATAATGGTTACTGAAAAAAAGCCCATTTCATTATCCATGGTTTGAAGTTTACTTGTTTAACAATTAACTACTGCTTGTTTTAAACCAAATCCCTGGTTAATACTAGCTAAGCAGAGATTCTTTGATAGCAAAATTAAGTTCTCTCCTTCTTGTTGTGAGAGATGGGGGTGGTGGAGTGAGTCTAACAGGTCATTAGAATTCATGGAGGGTCTTCCACATAAACTGCGGTTTAGTCTAAGTGTGAACTGGGCCATTATGTTTGTACAGATGTACATTTTGACATCTGTCACTTATACTGCAATCCCATAGCCAATTCCCTGACAGTAAGGCCCACTGAACTCAGTGGCACTTTCTATTCAGTATGCATATATAGGTATACTTTATGTCCAAAATATGCCAAACTTTCACCACCCTGACAATGTTAAATATTAATTACAAGCATGCTATCAGAGCACACACAAACTACCACCAAACTCATTTAAAAAACAAACCTAGAGTTAAATGAAGTCAGGCTAAAAACATGGTGTTATTCTGATACAAGTTCTGAATTCTGAATATTTACTACAAGCAAAATTTGGTGACAGCTATGGCAGAAAGTCATCAGGTATGCTGACTTTGATCCCATTAAAAAGACAAGCTATAAATGAAAGCAAATAAATAAATAAATAAATAAATAAATAAATAAATAAATAACCAACCAACCAACCAACCTGGCCTCTAGCTAGTCACCTTTATTTTTAAAAGTCTATGAAAGTTTTTTGGGGGAAAAGCACTTACCGAAGATGAAGAATATTTGGCAGTATACATTTGTGAGGTACCCGGACAATTTTAGGGATCCCTGTTGTTCCAGATGTATGTAAAATATATGCTATGGAGCATTGCTGTCTGACATCCAGCAGGTCTTTGAATGGTTTTGTCTCAAGCTGGTCCAAGGCTCGTGTCTCTAAGCCACTTGGCATGGCGTAACTTTCATTGTTATTGTTTAAATGTTCAATATTACTGCCCTTCCTCTGGAAAAGAATCAAACCAACTTTTGGTATTTCAAAGGAATTATGGCAGAACAAATGCCCATGTGCTACTGTGAATTTCTGAAAGAGAGAAAGAATGGTTTTAATTGAATAATACTCGTGTGCAAATACTGTTGTTCTTTTCTCTACAGTGTACTCCTATGACAAATAAAAACCTTTCTAAAGTAATAAGAAATTTGGGATACCTAATCTGACTTGAAAGGCATGAGACATTTTAACCCTAAGGGTGCAACCTAAGAACTACTCCACAACAAGTAGACAAACCAGGAGTTTGCTACAGCCCAGAGAGTTCAATGGAATTTACTTCCAGGTAATCTAGTTTAATAAGGTTTTGAATTTTGTTGATTCTTTCCATCCTCAATAGGCAAATTTTCATTTTCTAAACAGATGTACAAATTAATGTGTATGTATTATGCGAGGTTTACATATAAAAATGAAGGTGACTGGGTTTTAAAACTAAGCAAATAAGCATTCCACTGCAATAAGAACCTAAACGCCTTGCGGGAGCAGACCAAAGACCCAATTAGGCCAGAATTCTGTTTTCACAGTGCCCAACCAGGTGCCTATGGGAAACCCATGAGAAGGAACTGAGCATAACTGTAGTCTTCCCCACTTGTACAAAGAGTTCTCCCAGAAACTGGTGTAAAGAGGCATGCAGCCGACAACACAAGGTATACTAAGACTAGTAGTCGTTGATAGTCTTATTCTCTTTGCAAGTCATCCAAGTTGATGCCATCACTATCCCAAAGATTTTTACTTTAATATCCCAATTAAAACATGTTGAAAGCTTTTGCACTTACATCAACTCTGTCTTTCTCCACAAGGACATATTGGAAGTTACACTTTTTCATGAAATATGCAGACAAGTTTGGAGGGGCATCTGGATCAATGGGGGAATAGGCAGCTGGCACTTGGAGAATTCTAGCAAAACAAAATACTTAATTTAGCAAGTGTTCTAAATTCTAGCAAACACTCTAGCAAAAATTCTCAGCAACCCAAACAGAAAAATCTACATATTCACAGGTTTACATTAAAAATAGTCTTTTGCTAGATGTTATGGCATTCGGAGTTTACTAACATAATGAAACAATTACTTTTAGGGCCAACTACATGTGATGCCAAATGCATTACTGCTAATTACATCAGATGTATTTGTTTAAAAAATTGCACAAACTCATCATTTTTATCTGGACAGCTTGGCAAGCCAAAGTTTTTCCCTTACTTCCATAACTGATCTCTCCCCCATGCTGCAATTAGCAAAGGGGGGGGGATCTCCCAATGACAACAAACCAAAACTTCCCCTCAGCATGTATCATGGGCCAAATAAAAAACCCCTCCTGCACTATTAAATAACCAAGAAACTCTGACATAATTCCCCTTCATGGATCACTGCCTTGCCGTGGCGAAGGGGCTTGAAGAACTCAGAGAAGCTATGAACTATGCCGAGCAGGGCACCCAAGATGAACAGGTCATAGTGGAGAGTTTTGACCAAACGTGATCCACCTGGAGGAGGAACCGGCAAGCCACTCCAGTAACCCTGCCAAGAAAACTCCATGGACAAAGACAACAGGCATATAAAAGTTATGACGCTGGAAGATGAGCCCCTCAGGTCGGAAGGCGTCCAACATGCTACTGGGGAAGAGCGGAGGGCAAGTACAAGTAGATCCAGAGCTGATGAAGCGGCTGGGCCAAAGCCGAAAGGACACTCAGTTGCGGATATGCCTGGAAGCGAAAGGAAAGTCCAATGCTGTAAAGAAAAATATTGCATAGGAACCTGGAATGTAAGAACCATGAACCTGGGTAAGTTGGAGGTGGTCAAAAATGAGATGACAAGAATAAATATTGACATCCTGGGCATCAGTGAACTAAAATGGATGGGAATGGGCGAATTCAGTTCGGATGACCATCATATCTACTACTGTGGGCAAGAAACCCATAAAAGAAATGGAGTGGCCCTCATAATCAACAAAAGAGTGGCGAAAGCTGTACTGGGATGCAATCCCAAAAATGATAGAATGATCTCGATACGAATCCAAGGCAGACCTTTTAACATCACAGTAATCCAAGTTTATGCACCAACTACTGGTGCTGAAGAAACTGAAATTGACCAATTCTAAGAAGACTTACAACACCTTATAGAAGTGACACCAAAGAAGGATGTTCTTCTCATTATAGGGGATTGGAATGCTAAAGTAGGGAGACAAGAGATAAAAGGAACAACTGGCAAGTTTGGCCTTGGAGATCAAAACAAAGCAGGGCAAAGGCTAATAGAGTTCTGTCAAGAGAACAAGCTGGTCATCACAAACACGCTTTTCCAACAACACAAGAGACGACTCTACACATGGACATCACCAGATGGGCAGCATTGAAATCAGATTGATTATATTCTCTGCAGCCAAAGATGGAGAAGCTCTATACAGTCAGCAAAAACAAGACCTGGAGCTGACTGTGGCTCAGATCATCAGCTTCTTATAGCAAAATTCAAGCTTAAACTGAAGAAAGTAGGAAAAACCACTGGGCTGGTAAGATACAATCTAAATCAAATCCCTTATGAATACACAGTGGAAGTGAGGAACAGGTTTAAGGATTTAGATTTGGTGGACAGAGTGCCTGAAGAACTATGGATGGAGGCTCGCAACATTATACAGGAGGCAGCAACGAAAACCATCCCAATGAAAAGGAAATGCAAGAAAGAAAAGTGGCTGTCCAATGAGGCCTTACAAATAGCCGGGGAGAGAAGGCAAGCAAAATGCGAGGGAGATAGTGAAAGATACAGGAAATTGAATGCAGATTTCCAAAGAATAGCAAGGAGAGACAAGAAGGCCTTCTTAAACAAGCAATGCAAATAAATAGAGGAAAGCAATAGAATGGGAAGAACCAGAGATCTGTTCAAGAAAATTGGAGATATGAAAGGAACATTTCGTACAAAGATTACCATAATAAAGGACAAAAGTGGAAAGGACCTAACAGAAGCAGAAGACATCAAGAAGAGGTGGCAAGAATACACAGAGGAATTATACCAGAAAGAAATGGATGTCCCGTATACTCCAGATAGTGTGGTTGCTGACCTTGAGCCAGACATCCTGGAGAGTGAAGTCAAATGGGCCTTAGAAAGCACTGCAAATAACAAGGCCAGTGGAAGTGATGGTATTCCAGCTGAACTATTTAAAATTTTAAAAGATGATGCTGTTAAAGTGCTACACTCAATATGCCAGCAAGTTTGGAAAACTCAGCAGTGGCCAGAAGACTGGAGAAGATCAGTCTACATCCCAATCCTAAAGAAGGGCAATGCCAAAGAATGCTCCAACTACCGCACAATTGCACTAATTTCACATGCTAGCAAGGTTATGCTTCAAATTCTACAAGGATTCTCCAAACGAGTAGGGAAATCTACTTGGAAATTTCCACAGATCTTTTCTGTCAGGCAAAGTGAAAATGAATGACATACACATCATAAATGACAAATGTCAGATTTTCTAAGATTTTTGCAATTGACCTAAAGGCAGAAAGAAAGCCGTTATCAATAAATAACTCAATGGGGGCATGCATTTGGAGGAGAAAATGTGGAGGAGACTCATAAATGCCAAACACATTATAATTCTATTTTCATTTGTTGTGAGATTAGCATGCGAACTGCATGAATCGCTTACCTAGTAACAAGACATCAACTAGGTATATAAATATAACCTATCATTATTTCAGCCATCTCTTATATACCCGTGTTTCAAAATAGAATTTCCCAAAAACCCTACTCAATGATTATTTTTTAAAAAAGCTAGCGTCAACTGCTGACAAGTGAAAAACGAACTAGCTAGACAACTCCAGGTATGTTACATCATCCTAGCATCTTAACATTCCATGCTTCAAATCCAGAAGTGAACATTACTACCTGCCAATCAAGACTGATATCAATGTCAACTGATATCTGGTGGGAAGAGGAGAGTGTGGGCTGGATTCAATTTATTTTCCCTCCATCTCTAAGCAAGTGTTATGTGCTGTACTTTTGGTTCCAAAGACAGTGAGGGGAACTGTGCATTTAACCCCAAAAGCTGGATTAAGCCTGGAACTTTACATGCAAAACCAGTGTATGTGCAATAAACTGTGTAGCACACACACCAACCTGACAAGGGATGTGCATGCCACTATCTGCTTACACACCCATCCACCCCACCCTAGATGCATTGGAGCAAACTGCAACTTTTTCTTTCACTTAAAAAAATTGAGAACATGTTACTTAAGACAATTCTCCAAAGAAATTCATACCTAAGGGTACTACTGTCCTGATTTACATAAAAAGTTGTTTGCACCCAACTAAGTCATACTCTGAGTTACCCACTGAAACCAACAGATTTAAGTTAGTCATGACTTAAATCCATTGGTCTAAATGGATCGATTCTGAGCATCACTTAATCCAATACAACTGATTATCTACAACTGCTTCAATTTCACACTTTTATAAATGATTACACATGGATACCAATAATACTCAGGCTCTAAGCTTGCGTTTTGTGGGCAGCTTCACCCATATGATTCAGCAAGCTAATATTGAAACAGAGAAATTCCATATGTTGTAGGGGAGGTAACTGTTCATAACGGGGGGTGGGGTACAGAATTCTAGGCCTTGGGTGCATCCTTTTGGATCCTGTCCCACCAAATTAATAGCAGTTTTAGGTGAGCAAAGCTACCTGAAGTAACAAAAGCCCAGTATTTTTAAAGATAAATGGGTTTGGTTCATCAGTGTGCTCATCACTCCATCTAGTGGCTTAAGTTACTGAACAAAACAAATCTTAAACTGGTGTGGAGATTTGGTTCAAGTGAAATCTTGTAAGCACTTTTCTAAGATTCAATGGGACATTCTTCTGAGTAAGCATTTATAGGATTTCTAGAGGGGCAACTGTGTTAATCTCTTGATGAAAAAACAAGGAAGTGTCATATAGCACCTTAAAGACTAACAAATTAGAAGTGAAGCGTACAAGATTTTATCCTGGGCACCAGCCCACTGCACGTTCACCTTTAAACCATAGTTTATCCTGTGCACCAGCCCACTTTAATGCAAACAGACAATTGTTTTAAAAACTAAGCTGGCTTAATGCGGTGACTGTAACATATTCTATATACAGTATAGCATATATAACATTTTGTACTCATGCTATACTTATATATTAACAATGTATAGAAATAATACCCTATAATCCAAGAAGGCAGATTTATTCCTGGGTAGCAGTAGAGGCCTATTTCAAATCGTTCGGTGAAATTACAATGTTTCTTCAGGAAATCAGTAAGTTCTGTGGCTAGGTTAATAACCGTTTTGTAAGTGTAGATAACTGGAACCTTATTGATGCATTCATCAAAGCATACTGCTCTTCTCTCAGGATATAAACTGGCTGCAGTCTGAACAATCTCGTGAAGAGTCATTGCCAATATTTATACTGCATACCTGTAAAATAGGAAATAATAATTAAATATTTTTAATAAAAAAACCTTGTAAAACACAGAATGTGGAGGCATGTCTGTTTCACAAAATACACATAATACCCATTTATCAATTCTGATGATTATCCCAATTCCACTTCCAACATTTTTTGCCATTCTGAAAGAACAGTTGAGATGCTTTAAATATGTTCTATTCTTCCAAGTAAGGAGAAAACATGAAAGCTATATTGCAATTTTAAAAGAGAGAAACAAGCATTTTCACAAATGCATATACAAATATTTATCTCTGCATATCTAGGGCACAAGGAGAAGGGGGCGACAGAGGACGAGATGGCTGGATAGTGTTTTCGAGGTTACCAGCATGAGTTTGACCAAACTGCGGGAGGCAGTGGAGGACAGAGGTGCCTGGCGTTCTCTGGTCCATGGGGTCACGAAGAGTCGGACACGACTAAACAACAACAACAAATCTAGGGTATTTTAAATGAAACCCTAAACTAATAGTCTTCAACCTATTCCAGCCTGGGACACATTTTTAATCCAAGGAAGGGATACCCATGTAAATTAACAACTAATTCAGTCAAGGAGGTGCTGTGGGTAAAAGGCCCAACGCTCCATGTGTGGCTGCCAGAGGTTTCACCTGCTGCAAAATGCTTTCACCTGGATACTTGTTTGGAGACAGCTGGCCCAGTCCTATTACGTTAGTGGTAGGGAAAGTTTTTCAGGCCAACGATGCATTTCCTCCTGATAAATTCTTCAAAGGGGTGTGTGTACACGGCAGCAGTGGGCATGGCCATCTCACAGGTTTGACAATACTGTACTGTAGTGTCTTTCTAAGAAACTGCAGCTGTCGAAAAGAACAGGAAAACATGTAACCACCAGCAGCTGTACATCAAATAATAAGTCACAAGTTTGGTTGGTCGTTTAAAAAAAGAGAAACAAAACATGGGAGATAGCTCAGTAGTAGCATGAGACTCTTACTCCTCAGGGTTCTGGGTTCGAGTCCCGCGTTGCAGAGGGTTGGTTTAGATGACCCCCGTGGTCCCTTCCAACTCCGCAATTCTATGATTATAAGGCACATCCACTCTCTTGTCAAGAAGGGAAAGAGGGGAGCTGCGCAACTTCGACCTACAGGAGGCTCCCTCTCCCTATGACTCACGGCGAAACAGCAGCGTTCAGGAAACGAAAGAGCCGCCTTCACTACCACCGGCTTAATACAAGATGGCAGCCGCAGAGCGAACGATAAGCCGCCGCGGAACCGTTTATTATGCGGCCTGTAACACGGCTTGGCCGGCCCTCGATTTGCTCTTTCGTTCCTATGGCAACTCCGCGCGCACCCACCTGCTCCTTCCTCTTTCCCGCCCCGCCCCTGCAAGCCATTGCAAATCGCTCTGTCGCCGAACTACAAGAACTGAAAGGGGACTACTCTGCCCCGCCCCGTATTTAACAGGCCCTGCTGCGATTGGTCACTTTCCTCCCCCCCCCCCATGGGGCAGTTTCTGTTCTCAAGACCGGAACTGGAATTCTTCCGCAGCGGCGGCGTCTTGCGATTGGTTGAGGGGGAAGGCCGCATTTTGATTGGGTGGAGGCGCGCACCTTCCTGGCGGCTGGGAGGGCGTGACGCCATACCGTTCTGAGGAAGAGCGTGGGTTGCCGTCACTCATCGCCCGTCTCCCTGCCCCCTCCCCGCCCTAGGATACCCGATGCGTTGTGCCGATGCTTCGGAATGCGGGGTTCCCGCGTGTCTTCGAGGCTGATTGCACGTCTGATTGAGATCAAGCGGGCGCCTGCGATGCACTTCTTTCGGCGCCCGCAAAAAATAAGTAAATCTTTGTTTAGACAAGCCTACCTAAATAGCAAAGGAAATTTAGATCTGTTGCAGCATTTTAACTTCGCACATTGTACGTATTATTGCTTTATATTTTTGTACACCAGTTCGGGTTCTTTTGGTGTGTTTTTTTAATCAAGCGGTGTAATAAATAAACGATTAAATAAGTGGTGCCAGGAGTAATTATTTGCGAGCGTGCGAGCCGCTCTGGGCGGAAGAGTTGGCCTTCCAATGTAACGTTTGTCCTTCTGCTTCCCCGTGTTGCATCAGAAGCAGCAAGGAGCATAAATTTAGCAGCCTTCCTTTTACCGTGAGAGGGAGCGCCCCGATGGTCAGTCTCGATGAAGACATTAACGAATTTTAGCTCTCCTGCTTGGGACAGAACAAACACACCCTTTCGCTTCTGCTGTGGGATTATACATCTTGGGCAGCCCTCTTCTGCTTCCCCTCGCCACACCAAGAACGGATTCCGACTTCTGCTGGGACCCCAGTCCTTTGCTTTTTTGCTGTCTCCATCCGCACCCCCTATCACTCATCTTGTGCTTGATCCTTGGGAGGCTTTTAAGCAGAGGTTGGATGGTTGTCATTCATATTCTACCTTTCCTCCAAGGACCAGAAGGTGGCATTCATGGTTGTCCACTTCCCCATTTGAGCCTCACAACAATTCTGAGGTAGGGATTTGCTCAAGATCACCCAGAGAACTTTATGACTTGAGTGGGGATTTGAATCCTTGTTTCCCCATTTCCCAGTCCGCTTAATATATTTCCACCTTATTCCACATTCTTGAAAAGATATAGAAGTGAAGCGGTGGTGGTGTTTTCCACATGGGCTAGAAGCTTAATAGGTCTCTTGTTAACAGTCTTCTATAGTGCCTTTAAGATTAACCAGTATAGACTGCGATCCTATAAACTTAACACGGTCAGGGAGTAAACCCCATGGAATTCATTGGAGCTTATTTCTCAGTAGGCATATTTAGGAGTGTAGTTATGTTTCTTGTGAAGTGCAATCCCATACATGTCTGCTCAGTCAGTGGCGTAGCGTGGGGGGTGCAGGGGGGGCCGGCCGCACCGGGCGCAACATCTGGGGGTTAGGGAAACCCACAGGTTAGGGGGCGCAAATCCATGGGTTAGGGGGTGCAAATTACTTGCCTTGCCCCGGGTGCTGATAACCCACGCTGCGCCACTGTGCTCAGTTAAGCCTCAAAGTGAATTCTACGTCCAATAAGAATATTTGTCACACATAAAATTTGGAGGTGTATAATTTTCTGGACATGATGAAACAATGGTGATGGAAGTATGTGTTAATGTTCCACAAGTTTCTATTTTTCCTTGTTACAACACAGAAATGATACAATTTGAAATACTTTTCAACCAAACAGAAGAAATCTGGCAAAGGCAGGGAAGAGGAAGAGATGATCCCTGAAACTATCAGGGATTATTTAGGTTTAAAGCTAATATGTCATAACTTCAGGAGTACTGTTAACATTTACCGTAAATCGCAGCCCGGCCGTAGGTTTATTAGGGAAAATCATGGCAGCCTTGAGTAAACCTCAACTTCTCATCTGTAAAATGGGAACAACTAGCCTTTATTTTCTCAAGGGCAGTAAGTGAGCAAGCAAGACCCTTAACCTTTAAGAATAGCCCTTTAATACAGTAGAGATATAACCTTGCAAAGAAGGCGGCATACTTCTGTGATAGAACACGTGTTTCTGCAGGAAGAAAGGTGCTTGACTCAATCCCTGGCATTTTTCCTTTTAGAAAAGGGCTCAGTAGGAGGTAGTGTGAAAAGTCTCTTGGCTGATATGCTTGGATTCTACAAGATGGACAAATAAAGCCACCTGCTATAAGTCATCTTCCTAACATAGGTACTTCAATCCTTTATATCTTGGCTCCATTTGTTTGGAACAATATTCGTAAAATATGCTGTTGCCCATTGGTATTCTATTAACATGTTTGTGTGTTTGTTCTAGAGAAATAAATACAGATTGCTGTCATGAGAAAGTAATATTAAACACCCTAAGTGACTTAGCCCAAGAACCAAGTTGTCTTGAAACTGACCAGAGGGGACGCAACCCTTGGTTGCATCGTAAGTGGAGTCCTGGACCTGGTGTGAGATGTGTCGTTACAGGAGTCAGTGGCCACAGTGCTGTCAAATTCAACATATATATAAGTGGACATTTGCCCAGCAGGTATGGTACAGCCACATTTGACTTCAAAAGAGGAAACGTCTCAGAAATGCAGGCATTGATTTAAAAAAGGAAGTTGACAGGGAAAGTAAAGAGGGTCAAATCTGGTGGTGGCAGTGCAAAAAAGTGAGCTCTTTTTACCGTTCTCCCATCGAGTAATTCAAAAACTGGCAAAGAGGGGAGCTAATTTTTGTAATTCTGAAAGGTGAGGTGTAGGGTTTTTCCCATAAGGTAAGCCTCGGGGCTTTTTCACATCAGGAAGGGCAGGCAACCAGGAAAAGCAAAGTGCTGAAGAAAGGTTACTGGGTTGCCTGCCCTTCCAGATGTGAAAAATTCCCCTCTTTGCCAGTTTTTGAATGCAGTTTCTTTACTCGATGGGAGAATAGTAAAAAGTCACTTTCAGCAGTCCCATGGAAGTCCTGGTTGCCATGGGCATGGTGTCAAAGTGAGACATATGAGACCCAAATGACCTGGGCACTCTGGGACACCCCAAGGTAATTTCAGAGGAGTCAATATCCGCATTAAGCCAGGCGTCCCATGACCTGTGACCTTTCTTGATTCAAGTGGAAGAGTGTTGTGGCATTTTATGAGTCTTTGTGTGCTGTGTATATAAACTTTCTTCTAATGTGCCTCCTGGCAGCCTTTTCGAACTATCCGTTCTGCTGAGCAACTGGTTAGGAAGGCTGTTCTATTTGAATAAACCATGTCCCTGTAGGACGTTGAGACTGCTCTCAAAAACGGGGGGGGGGAAGAGGTCACTTTTTGGCACAGCACAGGCCACATTGCAACAGTATGCTAAGCTCAAAGCTCTGCATTCATGGCAATTCTTAAGAGTCTTGAAAAGTCAAGGTTTCATGTGTTAAGGCGAGGCTGCATGCACAGACTTCTGTGTGAATGTACAAAGGCTTCATGCTATATGAAGATTTCCAAACAGACATGCATGTTCACTCTGAGGAGCCATGGGCTAGGTGACACCAGGAGCAGGTCTGCGCGTCTGTCAATTCAATGCATGAGCAGTGATTTTTGAATTGGGTTAGAATTAGCTGCAATTCTAATTCAACTCAGATATCTAGGTCACCATTTTACAACCACCAAAGAATTATTTAGATTTCATTCACAAAAGCACAACATTAAAAAACAACAACACCCCACTGAACAAAGCAGTAATATATATACATTAAAGAGTTATATATATATAACACTACCATACATTAAAATACTCTACCAAAATAAGTCCACATGATAATTTTTCAATGTTTTGAGTCTTCTTTGAAGGCTTACATTCAGTAAAAACATTCACTCAGATTACAGTTAAGTATTCACAACAAAAACATAGTGAGGAAAATTAGCAAAATAAATCATAGCACTCAGGATGGTTATCAGCCTAATTTCCCCTGTCAAATCCCTTTGACGCACAATGAAATCACAATAAGACAGTATATATATATTCAGGTTTGAATTCGTTAAGGCTCAAGGTATTAGAGAATTTTGGTTTAGTACTTCCCTGAGTCTCCCAGTCTCAGCAACATATTGTATAAAAATAATATTCAGTCTCTTTGGAAGCAAGTTATTACACATGAATTTAGTTACATAAGCAAAAATACAGGCACTTACTTCATTCTTAAACAGAACTCAAACAGCTAGATAAAAATTTCTAGGGAAGCATGGAATTCAGAATTCTATGAATTCAGAATTTGTCATGTACAGTCATACCTCATGTTACATTTGCTTCAGGTTGCGTGTTTTCAGGCTGTGACCCAGAAAGGGTTACATCTGGGTTTCGCCGCATGCGCAGACACGCTCATGTTGCGAACGGGCCTCCGGAACGGATCCCGTTCACAACCAGAGGTACCACTGTATATAAAACCAAATTTCACATTTCCCCCCACCCGCCCGCCCTGGTTGACTCCTGTTCAAAAAATTGAAATGACTTAATGGCTCGCAGTTTCTTTCAGAATGTAATAAACCAAGGCTGTGAATAAAAGCCTGAGAAGAGATCAAGTTTCTTGGCAGGATTAGGCCAGCTAAGGAATCAAGAAACTTTGCCACCCCAAGTTACAGCTCTAATGTTTACCATACTGCATAATTTTTGCATTTTATTTCAAGTTCTTGAACAGTCCTCACTATCCCAAATAAAGATTTAACTAAAATGAGTGGTTTGATAACTTCCTTGGTAGCAATTTATGGCACACCTTTGGGTGTGATACATCTTGTCAGTTCCAACTTTAATTCAGTGGTAACTGTATTCTGGAAATTCACCATTCTAGCTCTACAGGGTATTTTCCAACAAGGCATGCTATGCAATGGCCAATTTTCCCCGCCCGAAACTTGTTGGACTTAAGGTTGTTTTCATTATCTTGTTTTGCCTTGATGCTTTCTTGCACAGATGATACCAATCCTTCTACCGAAAGATAAACAACGCTGTCAGCTCCTAGGAAGAGAAAAAAGACAAAAAATATATTTTTTAAAAAATGCTGCACCATTGTACACACCCAAAAGATGAAGAAGGTGGTGCCCAATGGTAAGGTCCTCTAGCAGATGGAAATCTGTCAGCAGAATAGGAAAGGAGGCAATTTTCGGTGATCTTTCTGAAGCACCCTATACCCTCCCTAAATCTGCTCCAGAGGATCTTCCAATCCCTACTGCAGCTTTAAAAAGGGTGAGACATAGCTGACAATTGTCTCTCTTCCTGTTTCACTGGTAGATTCGCTTCTGCCAGAGGGTAATCACCACCCAAGCTGTTTAACACAAAGAGTGTCCATGTTTCTATGTATACCTTTATTGACAATGATTGAAAATATAGTGTTTTACCTATGTAGTTGGCTAGGTCATGAAATTCGGGCTTATTGGCAATGAGTTCTTCTTTCGTTGGAATGTTTATTCCCATGTAACAAGGAAATCTTATTGGAGGCGAAGCTACACGAACGTGCACCTAGGGAGGAAGGGGGGGGGGGAATGCTATTATGATATTGACACTGTTTCAATTATGCCATTCATTCGTATTATTACCATTATTTATGTAATTTCTATACTGCCCTTCATCCGAAGATCACATGGTGATTAACAATATAAAATCACAAAATGCATATCTTAATAACCAACAAAAACAATACCCACTTCACCACCCACAATTCCAACAGGCAGCACCAACAAAATTCAAAGTCACTACAAGGAGGAGTGAGGTCTGATTGGTTAGCAACAGAGCCAATAAATTTGGCTTTGCTCTTAGTCTCTCAAGTGTCTTGATTGAGGTGAAGGTAGTCTATTATAAAGCTGAAACTGCACCAGTCTTGTCCCTCAGTCAGGCCTTCCTCAAAAACCGACAGCAATACTTTCTTACCTCTTTAGCACCGGATTCCCTCAGTAGTTTAATTATGGGTGAAATGGTGTTGCCTCGTACAATAGAATCGTCAATAAGGACAACACGCTTCCCTCTGAAGTTGTCTGACAGGACTCCAAATTTTTTGGCCACTCCGAGCTGCCTTAGCCTCATGTTTGGCTGAATAAAAGTTCTCCCTACATATCTGTTTTTGCACAGTACTTCAATGTATGGTAGTCCACACTAGAAAAAAAGAGAGAATGTAAAAGTCAAAGTACCATAGAAAGTGAAGTGGTTAAGATCAATTCTCCATCAACATTCCTTTTCTTTTCTATACACGAAAGAGTTGGCTAAGTGGGAACAGTTCAGCTACAACAGCCAAAGAAACTTATGCAATCTCTTGGAGAAAACATGAACTTCACTGGTGTCTGGGGAATTTCTTTGGAAAATGGTAAAAAGCTAGTAATTCACACAGGGTTGGCGGTGAGGGGGTGTGGTAATATTTTTCTCTGACTGTTGAATTTTATTTGCCTGTGTATTTACAGTCTATGTTAAGGCTGTGTTGTTGTTTTTAAAAGTAATTCATTAGTTTGATGTATTTATCTTTTTCTTGTAAACTGGCTTGAACTGCACTCAGGAAGGCAAGATTGAAACTTTTAGTGCTACAAGATAAACATCTGCGTTAAAATGTTTGGTGTACAAGTTGGTATTATGTCAATTAAAATTTTTAATAAAAAAAAAACGTATTCCTACAACAAAAATATGAGATTTCAGATTAAAGAGAAGAATCAGGGGCCCATTACCTTTTGAGCATATCCAAGGGCTGCTGGTGTTGCAGATTCTGGGACTGTGCTAACCAAATCAGCTTCCACCGGGGCTTCAATCGCAAGCTGTTGGCCGCATCTCCTCCGTACAGAATAGACCATTTGACCTGTGGAGAATGAGGGGGGGAAACTTGCATGAGTTCTGTACAGTTTTGATTCCAGCATCTTCAACTGATTTTTTCCCCTACTGCCTTTAAAAATCCAAGGCTTTAAACCCAGTGTCACTGATTGGTTGGATGGAGAGGAATGATAAGAGGAGCCAGCAGGGAAGAAGGCTCAGAGCCCAGGAAGGGGTAGTGGGGCAACAATGAGTGGTCAGAGGGAGAAGACTAGGAGGAAGTATCAGAAGCTGGAGAAGTAACAGGACTTGGCAGGTGGGGCGAGTCTGTGGAGGAAAAACCCAGAATCAGAGGGAGAAGCTGAGGCAGAAAAGGAGGGAGGCCAAAAGGCAGGATGAGTCTGGCTAGTGAAGAGGCACGGGTGTCTCCCCCTCCTGCTGTGACAGGCTCCCCTCCCCCCTGGTCTCCCAGGCACAAAGAGGGAAGCGGAGAAGCTATCTTAATGCAGGCGCAGTCTCAGATCGCTTGGGAAAAACCTTTGAGACTTTGGCAGCTGTGGGGAGGCAAGGACTTTGTCTCAACAACTGCTTCATGGAGGCCAGACCCGTTGCTGTGCTCAGTAGGCCTGACACTCCTGTGCAGATCCTGTTTTTGCTAATAGTTAACTCCGACTTGCTCGGTGTGATTTACTGCTGGCTCACTCCTGTTACCCAATCTCTTCATCAAGGACTATTTCTTTCCTTTTACTGAAATTATTTTTTTTAACAATACAAATAAAGCAGGAGTCAGCAAACTTTTTCAGCAGGGGGCCGGTTCACTGTCCCTCAGACCTTGTGGGGGGCTGGACTGTATTTTGAAGGAAAAAAAGAAGAACAAATTCCTATGCCCCACAAATAACCCAGAGATGCATTTTAAATAAAAGCACACATTCTACTCATGTAAAAACACCAGACAGGCCTCACAAATAACTCAGAGATGCATTTTAAATAAAAGGGCACATTCTACTCATGTAAAAATATGCTGATTCCCGGACCGTTCACGGGCCGGATTTAGAAGGCAATTGGGCTGGATCCGGCCCCTGGGCCTTCGTTTGCCTACCCATGAAATAATGCAACATTCAAAGAAAAAGTAGGAAGCATGCGTGTGACCATAGATATTGTAAAGGGAAATACACTGCACTCATTATGATGCTCTACAAGCTAACCAAATAGTCTCCTCTATTTTATCTTTCTAAATAATGTATCGTGCAAATGGGCAACTAGGCCATTGGTCCAAAAAATCCTTTTCAACCCAGCTATCCACCCACAAAGTACCACAATACAGCTTCTGGTACTACACTGAAAAAAAACTGTGTTATTCATTATTATGATTTAAGCTAGCAGAAAATCATGAAGATTATTTTGCTGTCCCTGTATAGAATCTGTAAGGAAAGCTCTCAGTTCTCCAAGTAACCCTACTCTGCTCCCTACAGATGCTGAAGACCTAACTGGATTTCACAATACATTAAACATAGCCATAAAATCAATCTTGTGAGACTTTCCTAATGTACCCTCAATTGCTGAAAAAAATTGTCCAACGCTTTTGTGAATCTTGATTAAAATACGTGGGTATAATTTTCGTCAATCTAAAAGAACGACTGATAAACCAAATTTCATAGCTTGCCTTCAAAGATGCTGTCAGGCCTCGCAAAATACACATATTCAAAAATGCAGAATGCTGATGGATCTCCCGCAGGTCTTGGCACAACATCCAATGTCTGGACGTCATATCTGGATATCTTCACAATCTCTCCAGGCATGACCTCACGGTAATATCTGGAAAATAAAGTTAAATATTGTAAATCTTCATAAAACTGATCTTTAAAAACATTGCAATTGTAAGAGCATTAGTTATTATAGACACTGTGCCTTTGGGTTGGAAAAGCCTGGGGCTTGTGCATTCCTTGGTGGCTGAAAATCACAATAATATTGTGCGTGCAACCATTTCTCAGACATATTAAATAAGTTCAGAATGTGATCTAGAACTAAGATTTTGGAAAATCTCATTTGAAAAATTCAGTTTTCAGTCCTTTTGCAGCTGTGAAGATAATGTTTTCAAGCAGTCCTACCTGAAATCTCAGTTGCAAGAAAATGACTGACACTGTCCATTTGAGCTTAATTGGGCTTACTCTGGAGTATATGTGCATAAGATTACACTTAATGAGATTTCTAGAGATTAGAGGCAGGCCTTTAGTATCCTTCAGTATCTAGGAGATATTGACTAGGAAAACTAGAACAAATGTGATCAATCTGGAAAATGTATACAGAACACCAAAGTCAGCTTTGTTGGTGAAAATTTTTAATTTTAATTACCCCAGATTGTAGAGATATGTAACTATAACTAACATTTACTGTGTTTTAGAGAAATAAACCATCATAATACTCCAAATGTTGATCTCACAGAGTAAAAAAAAATTCCTGAGTTTCACAAAATAGTTTTGTTAACCAAGCAAAAGTTGAATATTAAAAGTTGACTAATACACGAGCAAACTGAAAGGCATTGGTTTGGGTCACATGCAGTGCCAAACCATTGTTTGATGTTGTTTGAATGCACACAGTGTGATCCCTCCTCTCCCTTACTTTGTGTTGCAGCCAACCACTAACCTATGAGGGTTTTCTTGCTGCCGTCCAACCAGGTTTGCAGATCACAATGTGAAACTGATTTGGAAGATAAATGCAACCCACAGTTGGGTGTCTGGTTGTAAAGCTTGTTAAAAACCAGGAAATAACTAAATTCAGCTGACATGAGAGAGAAGGAGGGAGCTGGCGACAGCAAGGCTCAGTTATGCAACACGACTTATGTTTAGTGTCATATGTGAACTGACTGAAGGTGTCAAAATGTCTTTGGAAAATAGTGGCATTATTAAATCAGTTTTTATCTTCTTTGATAATCTATTTATAGCTGCCACCTTCATGCTTGCCTGATGGCAGACTTGTCAAGTATATTGTCAGTTCCTATTAGACTAATAGCTCATAATGGAATTAAACATGTCTGCCATTTTCTAAAATCTGGCAACAAACAGGTGCCTTAACAGGGAAATTCCAGGTATCCACAGGCTTCTTTTTGTGAAATACTGGTTTCCCCCTTTTTCCTCCTTGTGGGCAGAAGTTACCTACTACATGAGGGTGACACAGAAGATAGGATTCCCATATCAGGTTTTCTTCCCACTGTTGTAATGTGTCACTTATTGTGTGTTATGTCATGGTGCTGTGCATTTTTCTGCATCCATTCCACCTGTAGGCTAGTGGAGGCAGAGAAACATGCAACTTGAGAAGTTATTTTGGAAGTGTTGTTACTTATTATAAAGGATCAAGGGAAGAATTCAAGTCAGGAATGCAGTGTTTACCAGCAATCCCATGTTTCCTGTAATGCGCAGTTTCTCCCCAAATGGAAAAGATACATAGCGAAATCTAAATGGCCTTTACCTTTTCTCACAAACTGCTGGTCATTATTCTGCACGTCATTAACAAAAGATTTTTTTGTCAAATTCTAAAGACACATTTTGTTACTATCCTTAAAAGTCTGGGGAGCAAGAGAGAGAGGCTCTCTGAACACAAAAATATGCTGAGTGCTTTCTTTAATGCAACTTACTTATACAAAAGCATGAAAACGAAAAGTAAATAATTAACTGGCTAATAGTTGGTTGTCAAAGATCACTTGTCAGTGTTCTGTCTTCTAATTATGGATGGTGTGCAATTCAGCTCCCTTCAAAGCAATGGGTCATTGACTTCAATGGAAGTTTAATTTTCAGACCAACAATATATTTTCTTCAAGTTCAGATTATAGCAGAAATAATCTGGTTTGACTTCATGTGTAAGGAAACACAGAATCACAGAACTGTAGCGTTGGAAGGGACCATGAGGGTCATCAAGTCCAACCCCCAATTCTGAGATTAAGAGTCTCATGCTCTACCAACTGAGCTATACGTAACAAACGAACTTACTCTGCTCCGATAGATAAAAAGCTACACGATTCTGAAGAAACTACCCATCCTTCAGTTTCAACATTGGTTTTCCCTGTAACAGAGTTTAAAACAGTAATAACAGCATTTAAAAAAACGTTTTAATCGATTTTTTTGTCAAAGGAAAAGTAATGCAGAGTTGCAGAATAAAGTAACAACAGTAGAACAGTGTACCAACTTAACTCTGTTACTAGGTCTTTAAAAATCTGTTGCAAATTGTCAGGGAACTGACATCTAAAGCGCCGCAGGTGCAAAGGCTCCCTGAGGTTGAGAGAGCAGTAGCAGCGGAAGAGGGAACCAGTAGAGGGCGAGCAAGAACTCCAAGGGAAAGTGAGTCGGAGGGATGGCTCAGAGACGCTTCAAGCGAAACCAGTGGGGAGGTCTCAGGACCTCCTATAGGGACACCCACACCTCGACGGAAACTGTCACGCCGAGAGGCCAGACGACGTGTTTCCGTTAAGGAGCTTTTATGTTGGAAACGTTTCCGAAAGCAGCCACTTTCGGATTCTACTAGTGATTGACGCAGCCATGCTGGAGGGGCTCCGTCACAGGCAGAGGTTTGAAAACCTGATCAAACTCTGAGGGACTTGCATTTTACGCACAAGCAGCTCATCGTCCCATCACAGCAATCCGAAAGTCACCGAAAGCCAGCTTGTGCAGAGAGAAGCATCATGAGCAACCCAGCCGGAACCGGGGGTGCAGGAGCAGCTGGAGGGGGTCCAAGCCTGGAAGAAAGGTACAGAGCGTTGGAGATCCAGTTGGCGCTGCAAACGGCGAGGCTTGAGGAGAGGAGGGCTCAGGATGCAGAAAAGGGAAAGGAGAAAACCACCCCGCTCGCCAGAAAGGTACCAGGATTGGTGCAGAAATTCGGGGGGGATCCCAGGAACTATCATGCCTTTAGAACAGAGATGCAATACGCTCTAAACTTGCAGTTTGATGACTTCCCCGACGAGGAATCGCGAGTGGCGTATGTGATTGGCCATCTCGAATCCGGGGCGAAAGATTGGGTTAGACCCCTGATGGCAGCGAATAATGAGATCTTAAAGGACACGAGGAAGTTTTTTCGTGCCATGGACCTGATGTTTTCCAGCGATATTGAGCAGGGGGTGGTGCGAAGGCAGTTAATGGCTTGCCAGCAAGGAAGCAGATCTGTCCGTGAGTACTGGACTGAATTTACTATGCTGATTCATAAATTGGGGTGGGACCTATCGGCGGAGCCCATCCAAATGCTTTTCGAAGAGGGGCTTTCTTCAACCGTCAAAGATGAGCTTTCCCGGGGGCCCAGGGCGGAGTCTATGGACCAATTAACCAAATCTGCGCTGGCCATAGGAGCGCGCCAGGAGGCGAGGGCTTTGGAAAGGCGGGAAGGGAAAGGAGACCGTTGGAGGGAGTTCCGCATTCCAGACATTCCAGAGCCATCTTTCCCGCCGGCAGAGCCGATGGAAGTTGGAACAGCGCGGGCGCGCGCAGTTTCAAATCCCAGTGAAGGGCGGAAGAAGGAGGGAAAGAGCGCCAAGAGATGTTATCTCTGCCAACAGCCAGGGCACTTTGCCAGAGTCTGCCCACAAAGAAAGGAATGGCAAGGGATGGCAGGAGCTGTTGGGGGAAAGGAAGAGGAAAGCAAGGAGCAAGTAAAAGCCAACGCCTGGCTGCCACCGTCGGGGCACAGCAGCCAGGCCAAAGAGCAATGAAAGTGCCCATGCCAGAACCTCCCAGACCTGCTTTAGTGATAGAGGTGTTACTAGAACTGCCAAACGGACACCCACTAAAGGTCAAGGCGCTTTTGGATTCAGGCAGCTCCTGTAATTTCATGAGTAAGGAGTTTGCAGCTGAGCACCAGATACAGACCATCCCTTTAAGTAACCCCTTGCAGGTGACTACGATTGACGGCAGAGAGCTGTTGGGGGGAGAAGTTAGCCAACAGACTGTCCCGATGATAATGAGAGTGGCAAGGCACACCGAACAGATAGCGTTTAATGTGGCCATCCTGGGAGGAGCGCCCATCATTTTGGGGATGAGCTGGCTGGCGCTACACGATCCGCTAGTGGGCTGGCATCAGAGGGTGGTCTCCTTTGGGTCAGCGCATTGCCTAGAACACTGCAAGGAGGGGAAGGTCTCGGGAGGAGACAGAGTCACCCTAGCGGGGATGGAAGTGATGGGCAAAGGGAAGGTGCCCCCGCAATATGCAGATCTGAGCAACGTATTCAGCGAAAGGGAAGCAGACAAACTGCCACCGCATAGACCCTTTGACTGTCAAATCAACCTACTCCCAGGGGCCCAACTCCCAGTAGGCAAGCTGTACGCCATGTCAGACAGGGAGATGCAGGAGCTGAGGGAGTTCATTGACAAAAACTTGAAGCGAGGTTTCATCAGAGAGTCCCGAGCGGTGGGGGGCAGCCCAGTGTTTTTTGTGGACAAAAAGAACACAGACAAACCGAGACTGGTGTGTGACTTTAGGGCCCTCAATGCAGTGTCGGAGCCCCTGGCTTTCCCTATGCCCCGAATTGACGACATTTTGACCAGAGTAAGGAAGGGAAAGATTTTTACAAAACTGGACCTGCGGGGGGCGTACAATCTGATACGCATAAGGAAGGGAGATGAATGGAAGACCACCATGTTTACCCCTTTGGGAGCCTTTGAATACCTCGTTATGCCCTTCGGTCTACAAGGGGGCTCCGCCTGTTTTCAAGCTTTTATAAACCACGTTCTGGGACCTTTGCTCTACAAGAACTGTGTGGCCTTTTTAGACGACGTGTTGGTGTATTCGGAAGATGAGGAACAGCATGTGAGGGACGTTCGAGAAGTGTTGGGCAGGCTGCAAGCCAACCAGCTGTGGGTGAAACTGGAGAAGTGCCAGTTTCATACCAAGGAGGTGGAATTCCTGGGGTACCGCTTGTCAGACAAGGGATTGGCCATGGATCCAGGCAAGGTTCAAGCGGTACTGGAATGGAAGACACCGAAGACCAAGAAGGACGTGCAAAGATTCTTGGGGTTTGGGAACTTTTATCGGAAGTTCATCAAGAACTTTGCCCACTTGACGGCGCCCATCACCGACTGCCTCAGCAGCAAGAAGAAATTTGTTTGGACGGTGGAGGCGGATCGAGCCTTTGAAGAACTGAAAAGGGCTTTCGCCTCGGAAGAACAACTTCTGCATGTGGATTTACAAAAACCCATGAGAGTGGAAACAGATGCATCCGACCGGGCTATAGGGGCGGTCCTTCTTCAACCGGGGAGGAGTGCGTCGGAGTGGAGACCGTGTGCATTCTTCTCGCGGAAACTGAATAAGTCCGAGAGGAATTACACGGTGTATGACAGGGAACTACTTGCCATTCACGAAGCATTCCGGAGGTGGAGACATTTATTAATTGGGGCACAACACAAGGTGCAAGTGTGCACCGACCACAAAAATTTAGAGTATTGGAGAACAGCTCGAGTGCTCAACCAACGACAAGTGAGATGGGCACAGGAATTCTCCAAATTTAACTTTGAGATTTGTTATGTGCCAGGCCCAGAAAACGTCAGGGCGGATGCGCTCTCACGCAAACCAGAATATTGGGAAGGGGAGGAGGTGATCGAAGAGAGACATGTCATCCCGGAGGACCGCTGGGTGTGTGGGGCGGCGCTGGTGGGGCAACGGGAACTGGTGGAGGAAACGGAAAATGATGAATATGCCCAGGATAAGCTCAGAGGTCTCAGGGGGGAGGGCGAGAGCCCCGGAGGTTTTGAGGAAAGAAATGGGGCATTGTATTACAAAGGGGCACTGTATATACCCGAAGGTGAATTGAGGGGGAGAGTACTCAAGCAGTTGCATGATAGCCCCACGGCGGGACATTTTGGGCAACACAAAACCATGTGGTTGGTTACCAGGGAATTTTGGTGGCCTAAGGTGAGGGAAGATGTAAGGGAGTATGTAAGAGGGTGTGACCAATGTCAGCGAGCCAAAGGGGAAAGAAGGGCGCCGGCAGGGTTATTAGAACCTTTACCCACACCAGAACGGCCTTGGGAAGCGATATCAATAGATTTTATGACGGATCTGCCAAGGTCCAAGGGGAAAACAGCCATCATGGTAGTAGTAGACCTGTTAACTAAGATGTGCCATTTTGTAGCATGCTCACATGCAGTCACAGCGGAAGAAACGGCGAAGTTGTTTGTGGAACATATCTTTAGGTTGCACGGGGCTCCCTCGAGGGTGATCTCAGATCGAGGCAAACAATTTACTTCCAGGTTCTGGAGGAAGCTCATGAGCTTGCTACACGTGGAAGTTAATTTTTCAACTGCCCGGCACCCTGAAACCAACGGGCAGGCGGAAAGGGCAAATGGCATTCTTCAACAATATCTTAGGTGTTATGTCAATGACAGAGAGAACGATTGGGTCGAAAAGTTGGCGTTGGCAGAATTTGCCTACAATAATGCGGAGAATGTGTCCACAGGGATGAGTCCCTTTTTGGCTAATTACGGGTGTCACCCCAGGGCATTTCCAGGGGAAGGAGGGGAGAGATGGAGCGTTCCAGCGGCTGAACATTTTGTAGAAGAGATGGAAGCCATCCATCAGCAGCTCCAGCTCAACTTAGAAAGGGCCAAGGCACAATATAAGAAGCAGGCAGACAAGAACAGAAGGGAAGGTGAAACCATAAGGGTGGGGGATCAAGTGTGGTTGTCAACCCAAGGGTTGCCGTTCAAAGGGGGTTGTAAGAAACTGAGGCCCAGAAGATTGGGACCCTTTGAGGTGATTCAGCAGGTCAACCCGGTAGCTTTCAAACTCCGATTACCCAACCACATGAAATTGCACCCAGTGTTCCACAGGTCGTTACTGTCACCATACAGGGGGGGACGTGAAGGGGAGCACGTCAGGGGACCAGCCTTGGAAGAGAGGGAACGCCGCAACCATGTAGCGGAAATCCTCGATTCCAGGTGGAAGGGTAATCAGGTGGAGTATTTGGTGGCGTGGGAAGGGGAACCGGAGTCAGAAAACACCTGGGTAAGTGCAGAGGAAGTCAATGACGAGGTTTTAACAGAAACGTTCCACCAAAGGTTCCCGAGGAAACCTCAGCCTATAGCAAGGTTTAGGAGGGAGTATTTCGGCACCACCGATGAGGAAGAGGAAATGGAAGGGTTCGCGGAGTCGGAGTTGGAAGATGGAGTGGACTCTGATGACGAAGAGTACCTAGAGAGTAGGAACAGCAACAAGTGGAAGGAAGTGTTCGCGACGTCGGAAGATGAGGGAGGTTCTTTCAGGGGTTTTACCTCCTCACCGCCAGTAGGAGAGGAGACGGGAGGGGGTGAAGGGGGCCCTGGAGGGGAGGTGGATGTCAGGGAACTGACATCTAAAGCGCCGCAGGTGCAAAGGCTCCCTGAGGTTGAGAGAGCAGTAGCAGCGGAAGAGGGAACCAGTAGAGGGCGAGCAAGAACTCCAAGGGAAAGTGAGTCGGAGGGATGGCTCAGAGACGCTTCAAGCGAAACCAGTGGGGAGGTCTCAGGACCTCCTATAGGGACACCCACACCTCGACGGAAACTGTCACGCCGAGAGGCCAGACGACGTGTTTCCGTTAAGGAGCTTTTATGTTGGAAACGTTTCTGAAAGCAGCCACTTTCGGATTCTACTAGTGATTGACGCAGCCATGCTGGAGGGGCTCCGTCACAGGCAGAGGTTTGAAAACCTGATCAAACTCTGAGGGACTTGCATTTTACGCACAAGCAGCTCATCGTCCCATCACACAAATGCTCATTACCTTTCTCAAATGACAACGGTCAAATAGAATACTGTGGATAATTTATCAGTGCAGCATCTGAAAGTATTACTCCAGTGGTGACATTGCTTGTAAAACATCTTATCTGACTGACGGCCAACCACGAGTGATATGTCCGTGAAACTCAAGTCATGCGTTCAACAGTAATTCTGTTTGTTGTAAACTGTACTGGTGTTTGCTACAGCACATATATATATTGTGAAGGGCAGAAATGCAGCCATAAATAGGCAGTGGGCCTGTCTGTGAAAGCATGACACAACCATAGCTAATCAGCACATGTCAACTGTCTGTTTAGGAATTAATATTTCCTTCACATTTTTCATGGTTACTGCAAGATGCAACACAGGATGTAACCGCAGCAAACACAACTGCTATGTAAAGTGTGACATTGCTCCAACATAATAACACAAGTTAATGGCTGATCTAACTACCAAAAGATGTCCCAAAAATTCAGTCTAGACTGAGCTGCTTAGAATTAATCTTTACAGTGTTTCTGAAGATGTACCTATGAAACTAGACACACATTCTTGTTGTATTTATTGGTTGCCTATATGTTCCTAATATCTCAGGTGTTATGGATGAATAACATTATTACCCAGAATTTAGTATTTTATTTCAGGTGTATACTATATAAAAATTCATGATGCAATCACAAGCGAACTGAGCCAGAAACTTAAGCAGAAGACATAAAATTATTTCCTCTATTCTACCATTTACTTTTTGAAATATGGCAACCCTAGTAATTTGATATAATAGCAACTTGTATTAGGCTTTTATCACTGTTACTTAAGACTGCATTAATTGTAACTAGAACCCTATTTTCTCCTGAGTTATGTATTTTTTCCACTTTGTGTTTCCTCTTTTCATGTAGGATTACTGTTCTTCCACTAAATCCAATGTTTATCTATGTAGTTGAACATTAAAAGCATAAAGAGTACAAGTGGTAAGTGTTTCAAAATGAACAGTGATGCAGTTAACTCAAAGCATAGCTCACACAGTGGCGTAGCGTGGGGGGTGCAGGGGGGCCCGGCCGCACCGGGCGCAACATCGGGGGGCGCTCGCACTCGCAGCTCTCTGCTCGAGTGCTAAAATCCACGGGTTAGGGGGCGCAAATTACTTGCCTTGCCCCGGGTGCTGACAACCCACGCTATGCCACTGAGCTCACATATAACATATCAAATACGATGATAGTGATATATTTATTTATACCCCACCTTTTCCCCTAACAGGAACTCAGTGAAGCTTAGAGATTTAAACAACCACCATCGCCACCCCAACAATTACCCCAGCCACTCTGGGCGGCTCCCAAGAAATTAAAACACAATATGAAGTCTTACCTTTTCCACTAATATCACCTACTGGAACAAGGCGGCCAATACAGAGTGGACGGTTCCCATAGGGATCACGAACAGCATAGATAATATCTTTATGCATCATCAGAAGCGAGTATGAAGTGGGTGTTTCATTCATCAGATTTTTAATCCTGGAACACGAGAGCTCTTTTAATATACGGTGGTACCTCGGGTTACAAACACCTCAGGTTACAAACACTTTGGGTTACAGACTCCGCTAACCCTGAAGTAGTACCTCTGGTTAAGAACTTTGCCCCAGGATGAGAACAGAAATCGCGCGCTGGCGGTGCGGCGGCAGCGGGAGGCCCCATTAGCTAAAGTGGTACCTCAGGTTAAGAACCGTTTCAGGTTAAGAATGGACCTCCGGAACGAATGAAGTTCGTAACCAGTGATTCCACTGTACTCCTTTGGCTTAGTGCTGCTTATTTCACTTATCTCCCTTCAAACCAATCGCTTTACCTTGCTACCCAATCTGGGGTGTCGTCATTCTCCAAAGGGGGTGTGAATGCCAGCAGCTGAGTGATCAATTCACTGTCAGAACTGGTAGACAGTCCCACTCCATGGCGCATTAGCTATTAAACAAAGGACAAAATGCAGCATTAATCAAGTATATGCAACTCTCATCTGTAGAAGAAACACGCATGAGTACATGCATAACTATAGAAAACAGAAGTGACGCAGGCCAATTTCTGCTCTCTAAAATCAAAAGAAGTGGTATCCAAAGGGGAAGGCCACAAAGAAGACATCTACACCACACATTTGAACTGGTTAAACTGTTATTTCTTCTTCTGAGGTAATACTAGGAATAGTAGTTCTGGGAAAGAAAATGTCAGAGAGGGAGAACCACACATCTGAGCCTAATAGAGCAATCCTATACATTCAGAGGAGGAATCATGGCGGAAGGAGCTGTTTGCACCTTTGGGCAAGGGAAGGAAGACTAAGCTACTAAATTAAGTGTAGGGATCAGCTCTTCAGTGAGATGGGTACTTTAACTAAATTTGGGATATAATATAGATAAGAGAAAGAGATGATGGGCGGTAGGTGTACATTTATTTTTGCATGTCACTTTGGTATTCCAGCTTCCTCTTCGTATTTCCAGGATTTAAACTGTGAATGCTGTGAGAACCCTTGGAATATAAAATGGTATAAAATCATAACCCTGTTTTATTCCATATTCAGTAGTGAAAAATAAGCCAGTCCTTGGGTCATGGGAGCATATTCATCCAGTGCTTTTCAAGCTGCACTGGCTCCCGGTAGAATACAGGGTCAGATTTAAGGTGCTGCTTTTGACCTTTAAAGCCCTTCATGGCCTAGGACCCTCGTACCTACAGGACCACCTCTCCCGGTATGCCCCACAGAGAGCCTCAAGGTCCATAAATAGCAACACCCTAGTGGTCTCGGGCCCTAAGGAAGTTAGATTGGCTTCAACCAGGGCCAGGGCCTTTTCAACTATGGCTCCGGTCTGGTGGAACGCTCTGCCTCATGAGACCAGGGCCCTGCAGGATCTGATTTCTTTCCGCAGGGCCTGTAAGACAGAGTTGTTCCGCTGGCCTTTGGCTTGGAGCCAATTTGATTCCCTCCCTATCTTTCTTTTTTCTTTTTCTTCTCCTCCTGCGATGAGGCTACATTTTAATATTTTAATGTTTCAATATTTTAATGCTGTATTTTAATTTTGTTTTTAAGTTGTAATCATTCAATTTGTTTTTATTATTGCTTGTAAGCCGCTCTGAGCCCGGCCTTGGCTGGGGAGGGCAGGGTATAAATAAAAATTATTATTATTATTATTATTATTATTATTATTATTATTCCTTCATAATCATGAGCAAGTCATGGAAGGGGGGGGGAAAGTACCTCTCAAAACACTGCTGTAAACTATTATGCTTATATACCACAAATTGTGCATATGGTAGTGGATGAACTACAAGAGGATAAGAAATCAACTGAGGTGCAAATAAAAGACAACTAAGGATCTGGTACATTGCAGAAGGGGAAGGATGGGTGTTCAAAATTAGCAATGGGGCTTTGTGGCACTTGCCCTGGGATCTGTGGATGGTCTCAATATCACGAAAACAGTTGTTCACATTTATGCTTATCATACTAATGATTTTGACTATTTTCCTACTGTCAAATATAACAAAGACCTGGTTATGTGCCACTTATAAATGCAAATTTACTATTATGTTCTGCTTCTTCATGCTTAGAATCCTGAATCCTGGGCCAGCCTCCTCCAACCTGGTGCCCTCCAGATGTTGTGGGACTACATGTCCCATCTTCAGGGCTGCCCAAGACCCTTTAGTGCCCCCCATCCCAGCTAGGGAAGAAGGGGTGAGTGAAGATCTACATCACGAACAAGGGGGGGAATAAAGATCTACATCGGAATCTGCTGCCCTGTGGATCCTGCCCACTGAGGCAGTCACCTCACCTTGCCTCATGAGTGGGCCGGCCCTGCCCATCTTTTTAAACCAATGGCCTTGAGAGCTGTAGACCACAAGAACTACAGGTTGGGAAATTTGTACCTTTCTTCTCAGTCGTGCAGCATTTGTCAGCTCCCCATTGTGAGCTACAGCAATCTTCCCATGCAGAGTTTCCACAACAAATGGTTGACAGTTATCCAAGACAGAGACTCCGGAGGTAGAGTATCTTGTGTGGCCAATTCCAAGATTTGAAATGTACAGCTTCTTCAGACTGTCTTCGCTGAACACATGATTAACCAGACCCATCCCCTGTAAAACAAGAATGGGAAATGATTACATGCTATTAAAAGCAGTTTCCAATACTGCCCAGAATATTTTAGCAAGCTAAAATTAATCTACATGTGCACGCAAACACAAACAAGTTCCTGTCCCCAAACTTCCAGATTGAAGACGACTCAAAAACTTAAAACTGGCACAAAATGCAGCAGCCGGATTGCTGGCTGAGTTTCCCTTCACATTTCGTATAAGCCCTGTTTGAAAACAGCTCCATGGATTGCCAGTTCTTTCCCTGGCCCAATTCGAGGTGCTCATGTTCTCGTTTAAAGCCCTAAAAAGATTCAGGCCCCAAATGTCTGAAAGACCATCCCCTTTTCTACAGAACCTCTGGGATGCTAAGATCATAGGAGGTTACCCTCTTAGTTGTTCCACCACCCTCAGAAGCTTAGGGTGTGGCAGTCTAGGAAAACACATTTTCCATGGCAGCCCCTAAGTTGTGGAAGTCCCTTTCCACAGATGTGCATCTAGCACAATACTGGGACACAGGTGGCGCTGTGCCACTGAGCATCTTGGGCTTGCTGATCAGAGGCTTTTTAAGGCAGGGACAAAGTAGAACTGAGAAAGTTGGCTACCCTACTTTATAGTTTCTACTTGTGAAAGCCACACCTTCTCTTAACTATATAAACAGTAAACAAGCTTCCCAGTTTACCTTGTGTAGTTTGAATGAATGGGCTGACTCGCCATCACTTGTCACAATCCCAGCACTCTCTTGGCCTCTAGGAGAAAAGCAAAAGCAGATGATGGTACCAAAATGGTATTTATATATTCACATTACCCAAGTGTGGATTCCTATGTAGTAAAAACAGCACCATCCATACACAATATGGAAGTATCAAAATGCCTAGACAACATATTTGTATGCAAACAGATAACCATAAAGGGGAAAAAATCCTACGGCAAGAGAAACCCCATCCTCCTGAATTTCACCTTCCCTCATCAACCACCAAATCCAGATACAAGGCTCTGGTTCCAGAAAGGAAGTACAATATGGGGGTGGAGACACAAAGAAACACAAAATCTTACAAACAAGTTCAGTGTGACAGCGGATATGTAATATGCTTTTGTTTTGTTTTTAATTTGTATTTGTTTCTGCAGACACCAATACACTTTCTTGTCTATATTGCACTGCACTGTATTGTACTTTTCTAAGGATGAAGAAGTGTGGTGGCATTTCTAAAAAGGAATTGCAGGGCTGTGAACATAGGCGTAGCCAGGAGTTTTGTTAGGTAGGGTAGGCCTTTTGTTGGGGGGGGGGAGAACCTCAGTTAGCTATGTATTTTTGTTGATTTTTATTGATGGGGGGGACAGCTGCCCCCCCCTTTGGCTATGCCCATGGCTATGGAGGTTTTACTTCCCAAGGTGTACCCACATTTTTAGTCCTAGTCTTCCCTTCTGGGAAGGTTCTGCAGGATTTTGAGACAACCGGAACACCCTGCCAAACCTGTTTGCCAGATGTGAGAGCGGAACATACCATAGGCAGTGGTCCCTCTTTTTAGACAGCCCTTGGGCTCTTCAAAAAAGTAAAATAAAAATATTTTCTCTCCAGACTGTAGCTCAGCAATGGGGAACCTGTGGCCCTCCAGATGTCACACAACTATATATAGTGGGGTTGCCATACATCTGAAAATTTCCCAGACATATCTGGAATGCTGCAGTCGGCAGTGGCATCTGGGCAGAAAATCTACAAATTGTCCAGTAAAATCTGTACACATGGCAGCCCATGTTGGCAATGTCATTCTTTGCTGATTATCCGTAAAATTTCTGTCCGGATTTTCACTGTTTGGAATATGGCAACCCTAGACTATAGCTCCTATCATCCCTTGCCACTGGTCACACTGGCTGCAGCCGGTGGAAACTGGAGCCCAACCAATATCAGGACTCGATTTTCCCCACCCCTGTTGTAGCTCAGTCAGTTGGTCATTTACCGAGGCCATAAAGGCTGCCAAATCCACCAAATATTGAAAGCACCTAGCTTCCACAAAAGGATTGTGGGAACCAAGCAGAGGGCCTTCTTGGTAGTGGCACCCGCCCTGTGGAATGCCCTCAGACCAGATGTCAAGGAAACAAACAACTACCTGTACCTTACTTTAAGATGACATCTGAAGGCAGCCCTGTTTAGGGAAGTTTTTAATGTTTGGTGTTTTGTTGTGTTTTTAATATCCTGTTGGAAGCCGCCCAGAGTGGCTGGGGAGGCCCGGCCAGATGGGCAGGGTATAAGTAATAATAATAATAATAATAATAGTTGTCGTTGTTGTTGTTTTGTTGTTGTTGTTGTTACCTGCATTCATTGACTTTTTCACTGTCTGACAACAAGGCATACCCTTCATTACCAGTGGTGACTCAATATGTTTTGCTCCCTGGAACACGGTCCAAATCCCGCATCCCAGGTAGGGACACCATGTTAAATACTGCAAGAAGGCCATTTAGGCAACAATTCCTGTCTTCATCTATCACCCCACTCTTCAAGGTATAGCCTGAAGCAGGTCACTCTCTTGCTAGACTTATGTACAACCCAACAGGAAATGCTTTCACCCATCACAAAACCCACAGTGCCAGGTTTGCGAAAGCACAAAGAATCTTAAGGGGGGGGTGGAATCCTAAGGCAGTGAGCTGTTCCCCTACACAGGGTGCCAAGCGAAAGGGGAGCAAAATTGAGACAATTCATAATTGAGAAGATCCATTTTGGGGCACCAAATTTTGGCCTTGCTCAGGGTGCCAGATTATCAAAGATTACCAAAGTGTGTCCCTAGAAACCTTTGTGCATTTGCAAGAACATAAAATATACATGTACCCTTCTCAGGAAGAGATGAGAAGATTTGGAAACAACAAACCATACCATAGCAATATCACCTATAATCAGTATCTGCAACATGCAACTGGCTCTACAGGTATTGAAGCATCTTTCAAATTGCTCACGTGTGCATGTTGACAATTAAGTGGGAGGAAATAAACCTACTGCAAAATACTGTATCTACATGGAGCAACGGTGACAGGAATGTATAAAAATAAAATGAAGAGCTGTTTAAAGTAGTTTTAATTATATACAACCAACATTTATGGGTTGGATATAGGCATAACCATAGCTAGAGTAGGTCTGTGGAAATTCATGAAACTCAGGTTAGTCATGATCACCTTAAGTTCCACTGATTTTAATGGGTCAACTCTAAGTGTGACTAAGTCTGAATTCAATACAATATGTATTTTTTATTTTGTTATTTTGAAGAAAAACCAAAGCTTTTATTTGGAAAAGACAAATCTACTTTTCTGGACAATAAAAAAGTCTAATATTGTTTCTCCGAGACTAATTTGTTCTTATTTTTTTGGTTGCTCATTTTTGTGCATTGTTGGTAAACTCAATTAAATGTCACCCACATGAAATTATTATCAATACAGAGGTACCTTGGGTTAAGTACTTAATTTGTTCTGGAGGTCCATTCTTAAGCTGAAACTGTTCTTAACCTGAAGCACCACTTTAGCTAATGGGGCCTCCTCCTGCTGCTGCGCCACCGGAGCACGATTTCTGTTCTCATCCTGAAGCAAAGTTCTTAACTCGAGGTACTATTTCTGGGTTAGTGGAGTCTGTAACCTGAAGCGTATGTAACCCGAGCTACCACTGTACCTTTAAATCTTCAAAATATAAACTACAGCCATTCTGTTTGCTACAAATCACAAAATGCCTAAACATGTGGATACAGAATTTACTTAAACTGCTAAATTTGCAGTTAGACTACATCAATCCACTGTACGTAGAAACATGCCAAATTGTGAATCACAGGCTTATGGCAACAATCCTAATATACATGAACATACTTTGAAATCAAAGGCACTTACTTGCTAGTAAGTATTACAGCACGAGGGTCCAAAGCTATTGCAATTCAGTCTGCAGCATATATTTAGAGTCTCAATTTTCATTTTAAAGCACTGCACACAACAAGGGTTAAAGAATGCATTTTGTCAAGCAGAAAACAGCTTATTCGGAGTGCCAATTATTAACATACTTTGTAATCATTTGTGCCTGAGCTGCTTTATTTTCCTGCCTCTAATACGGAACCTGCTTATTTGGCAGTTTCTCAAGTTACTCCCCTCAGGCAGCTTGAGCCAGTAAAACTAGATCCTTTCATCTCTGTGGAGCTTACTGACAACCAGCCGTCTGGTTTCCTAGGAAACAAAATCTTGGCTAGAAATAGTGAATCATTTCCAGGTCACTTTCAACATGGAGAGTGGAGCAGGAAGGCACTGGACTGAAGAGGAGGTTAAAGCCTTGTTAAGCGTCTGGTCAGAAAAAAACATCAGAAAGCAACTCCATGGAACACTAAGGAATAAAGGAATATTTATTTACATTGCTAAAAGGCTACAGGAGCTGGGGATCTGCAGAGACTGGAAACAATGTCGTGCAAAGTATAAAAACCTGAAATATGAATATAGGACAGTTAAATATGCCCACAACTCAGGAGATGCTACAAAGACCATGAAGTTTTTCCACGAATTGGATGCCATATTGCAACATGAACCTGTCACACAGTTAACAGAGGAAGAAAACGGCAGGTGTTCAGCAAATGACATCATAAATGCCACCAGGGAGAACAATGAAGGTAAAAAAATAATAATATGAAAATCGTTTCTGTATTATCTTTACCTGAAATAAATTTAGAGGCTGCTAGGGTTCAATCCCCACTTTGCACCACAGATGGCACAGTTGGAAGAACAAACTGACTTAATGCACTCTCTCCTTATCTGTGTGTGTGTATGTGTGAAAGGGGGGGCGGGGAGGGCGGTTCTGCTCACCAGCTTTTCTATAAATACATAAGCCTGATGGTAGTTAAACCAGCTGCTGGAGCTAGCTAGACTCATGAGGCCTTTGCTGTAAAGGAAAGCAAAAACCTCAGAGCAGGGGCTTCCAAACTCCTATTGCTTTTTAATTGGGATTTATCTGTCACTGTTCATATAATAATATATACATTTTTTGCAGCTATCTAGCTCATACCAAAGGGAAATAATAATTGTGGAACGAGCTGTGCTACTGAAATAGAATTTAAAATGCTGCAGAGATGCATTTATGCTCAGGTGGAATGAAAACAAAAGGGCCAAGGTCGAAAGACACATATTTGTAGTGATGGAAAGATGATGTCCCTTTTTGAAGTAGCAGTTAATGAATATTCCTTTGGATAAATATATATACAGTAGAGAGAGAGTGTGTGTCTCTTTCCTTTTCACAGTAATAATAAAAATAGCTGTAGTCTTCAGAACAGCTCCTCCTATTAACTTGTTCAGCTGTGAATATCTGTGCCATGTCTGTAGCTCCTCTGTATGTCCCTTTCGGAGCTTGTAGCTCTAAAAAGCGGCTTAAAACGCTTTAAATAATAGCAGTAAGTAATATGCATTCCAAGGCAGCTTAATATTATATGTTTTCCAGAGGCCTGTATGATGATATGTGATATATTTTGCTTGTCCCTTGAAATCAGAGAATTAAAATTGGAAAGGCCAAACGTTGCAAATACAATCCGCAATACGAAAGTATGTTTATTTTATATATATATATATATATATATATATATATATATATATATATATATATGCAGGTTTTGGTGTCCTCGGGTGTCTTCCCGTGTAAAAGTTGGGGTGTCTAGGCGACGTTTCGACGAGGTCTCACTCGTCATCTTCAGGCTGGAGTGAGACCTCGTCGAAACGTCGCCTAGACACCCCAACTTTTACACGGGAAGACACCCGAGGACACCAAAACCTGCATTCCTGTACCCGTGAAAATCTACGAAAGCATATATATATATATATATATATATATATATATATATATATATATGGGGAAATTTGTATGTAGTTGAGAGACTGGCGGTTCTACAGGAGAGGGTTAATGGGCCTCTCCTGTTTAATGCTTAAAGTTGGTCAAACCTGCTGGCCAGGTCTGGCCAGGCACATCCTTTGTTATGTAAATAACAAGAGATACGTTGCCGTGGAAACTAAATAGTTAGACAATTGCTCCTTGAAGGTTTGGAATGGGAAAAGATGGGGGGGGGGGGCAGACCTCCCTCCCAACTAATAATCAGATAATTCAGGTGTCTGTGTGAGAAGACTGCAGTTTAGACAGAAAAAGAGACAGATAGCCAGTTTTAGGGTTACAGGGTAATTTCAGTCTCCTGGAATTTTGATGTCTGAGCAGCGGTATTTTAAAGCACTATCTTATCTTTTTAAGTCCAATCACTGATAGCAGTAAGGCCAGAAATGCCCCCCAAATGCTCTGCAACACATATTTATATTAAATGCAAAAAAGACAAACTCACTACAATGACTTTAAAAAACAAATTTTAAATAATCTTAAATTTTGCAAGGGGGGCATGTGTGACGCAAGACTTGCCCACCCCAAAGAGAGCCAACATCCACTGAAAATACATAAACAACAACAATAAATATGGACAATGAGCATCTGTCCTAGCTAACTCTTATCGGGGGGGGGGGGGTTCTAGCTTGAAATACAGCACTAACATCTTCCTGTTCTGCTTTCACAGGCACATTTTAATCACTGTACGAAACATTATTTTGTGATCATAATGAAGAAAACACTGGCCTCCCTGCACTCTAAAAGGATTATGACTATATATCATATTCACAGATTTAATGGGAAATAAACAGGAATTAAACACTCACCAACTTATTGATATCCCTTTTTTATCCAATAATAATAATAATAATAATAATAATAATAATAATAATAATATTTTCCCACTGACCCTCTAAGAAGCTATGGGCAACTTGCATTTTACTGGCACAACAGTCTTGTTAGGGAGGTTACTCTGAGATATGGTGACTGTTATAAAATCAATTAATCACCTTGTTTCCTCCCCCATTTTAAGTCCCACAGTCTAGTCAACAGGCAGCGAGTTGTTGTACTCCACATAGATTCTGTCAACGCAAAGATTTCTCATACAGCACGGGGTGCAAGTGGGGAGGGGAAACAAGGGGAAATTCCTGTCGTTTTGGCTTCTGCTACCACAACAATTTAGATGAACATGGCCAGTTATCTTTGAAAACCAGCCATCAGGTTGCTTTCTATTGTAGTCTCTTCATACACTGTAATTTCCTACATGTTGCATGCAGGAAGTGAGCAGCGAAATAAACACAGGGCTGCATTCACACACAGCACTGAGCCATAGTTTAATGCTACATGGATTAGAACATATTTGAATAATTAAATTATTACTTTCATATTTAATAAATTTGTTGTAATGCATAAATATTGTGGGGAAAATAGAAGACTGGATCTTTCTTCTAGCTTTTTCATTACTGAAGTACCAGTACGTGGGAAGTAAGAGTATCAGTCTTGGCTAACAATGAATTGTGCTGTAGTTTTTATTTCCTTTTAAAACGTGATACAACTTGCTTTGCTTACATGTGTTTCTTGAGTCTGGGTCAGGGAAAAAGGCAGAGTATAAATAACTATACAATAGCAACAACAACCACAGCTACTGTTGCTGCTGCTACTACTAACAGCACCACCACTCCAGATTCAATCCTATACAGTGGTACCTCGGGTTAAGAACTTAATTCGTTCTGGAGGTCCGTTCTTAAGCTGAAACTGTTCTTAACCTGAAGCACCACTTTAGCTAATGGGGCCTCCCACTGCCGCCGCGGCAGGATTTCTGTTCTCATCCTGAAGCAAAGTTCTTAACCCGAGGTACTATTTCTGGGTTAGCAGAGTCTGTAACCTGAAGCGTATGTAACCTGAAGCATATGTAACCCGAGGTACCACTGTAATCACTTCCCAGCTAGTAAGCCCCCACTGGTATTGTACTGCAAAAAATAAAAATGCACAGATGCTAAATAGCCTTTCATCAGATGAAGATTGTGTGATCTTGTCCTTTCCTGGCCTACATCATTAAATTGCTATGTAGAAAATACTGGCTTGGATCTAACACTTGGATAAGTGAATGAGTCACATCTTCCACAAATCCGAGGGGGTCTCCTTATTCCCTGGGGTGGGCTTTGGAAGACAGAAGAGGGTGGAAAGGCCCCATCTCAGGAGTAGAGTTCTGCTCAAGATTCTTTGGATTATAACCACACCATCTACTATCATCTACCTACCTACCTACCTATCATCTATCTATCTATCATCTATCTATCTATCTATCTATCTATCTATCTATCTAATCTAATGACCCTTTATTTCTGCCTCTTCTTCTTCTTCTTTCAGTTTTACATTTTAAAATGCTGTGTTATGTTAGGGTAAGTTTTGCTGTAAATATTATTTGAAATTAATATATTCAAGGTACTAGCCTGGCTGAGGATATCTGATGACTGTGAATCTATGTTGTAGCTTCAATAGGAAGTTTGCATTAGAAACATCTGTAGCAAGTCATAATTCATATGATAATATCTTTGTTGCCTTTCCTATGTATAACAATTCTTTTTTCTCTCTCCCCCCCACCCCAGGTGAAGTTGCAGTTACACTGGAAGAGGAGGAAGATCCTCCTGCAAATCCACTACTTTTTATGTCCCACTGCAGGCCCATTCAACTAGGTAACAAAGGATGGCAAACGAGAGACAGCAAATTCTCTGTTTCTCATACTCGTTAAGAATGGAATATTATTGTGTCAGAGGGACAAAAGAAATAAGTTGGAAAGGTTAGGGCATTCAGGGATGGTTTCTTATTGCACAGTTTCTGTGGTGTTTGCTTTAACGTCTACATAAAACACAAGAAAACAAAATTATTTATTTGATGCAACAATTCGGTTCTTGATTGGAAACAAGAACATGGTTTGAAGGCAGAGGAAGTAGAAACTCAACTCAACGTGCAGTTCATGGGCACTGATATAAGGCTATGAAATAAAATTGTCAAACTCTTCTGTTTCATCAGCTGAGATTCAGAGAGGACTATGTGTGAGTGTGCAAGTGCTTCTGTGTGCGCAAGCATAAGGGGTGTGTGTGTTTCTATTTTTCATTGTTTCAGGAAAAAACCTCTTAAGAGTGCTGCTGCAAAGGTTTTCTGACTTTTCCAGGGCTCTTCAAGAGCCATCTGGTAGAAGGCTTCTGTTGAAGCAGAAGTCAATCTAGTGTGTTTTTGGAACAAACTCTGAAATAGGAATCAGACTATAAATGGTGCTTTCAGGTGCATATCAAACGATAGAAGGAGTAAATTTATTTCTTATGTACTGTGGGTGGTATTCCACCAACAAGTCCTTGTCAGCACAATAATTTCTGCTTGTGCAGTGAGACTTCTCCCCTCCCCTCCCCACATATGCCACACACCCACTCCTCAAATCTGTTCCATAGGGTTGAAGGAACCCCTAGAATGGATTTCGGAGGAGAACTTTCCACAGCATACCCTTGTGCTGCCAGAATGATTGCCTTAGCATTGCACTAAGTTCCACTTAAAATGTTTTGGAAAGTTGTTTGCGTGCTATGAATTTGGACATCTCATAAGATATCTTAACCAAATTTTGAATTATGTTCCTGAAGTGAAGGAGCAGGTTTTCACCTATGTTTGGATACAATTGGACATCATTTTGAATTAGGGTAGTGCTCTGAATCTTTCAAAATGGTAGTGATTGTTACCACTGATTTCTAAACTGCACTGATCTTTCACACTTTATATTATTTATATATTATATTATATTATATTCTAAAACCTTGACCCCCACAGAAGAATGAGAGTACCACTGATAATCTGGTGCCATCATACCCTCCAACATTTCCCTGTTGAAAATAGGCACGTGCCATCCCATATTGATAATTTTACTATTTATATCCCACACATCTTATTGGGTTGCCCCAGCACTCGGGGCAGCTTCCAACATACATAAAAACATAATAAAACTTCCCTATACAGGATTACCTTCAGATGGCTTGGGGGTTGGGTAACTCAATAACCCGCCAACATTTCTCCAGTGAAAGTAGGGACATCCTAAGGAAATACGGGACATTCCGGGATCAAATCAGAAACTGGGATGGCTTCTCTAAATCAGGGACGTCCCTAGAAAATAGGGACGCTTGGAGGGTCTGTGCCATTATCTCAGATTCTGTTTCTGTACGGCTTTGCTCTGATAATGTATGTAATGTTGGCTTTTGTTAAATCAGAGAACTTACTGTATATGTCAGAGTTTTCCAAACTTTCCTGGCCTTCTGTTTTTTTTGGACTACAATTCCCATCATACCTAACAACTGGTCCTGCTAGCTAGGGATGATGGGAGCTGTAGTCCAACAACAGCTGGACAGCCAAGTTTGGGAAACCCTGCTATATGCTAAACCAATTTGTTTTCTACCTTGAATTTATTTTTATAACAGTGCCCAGAAGTAAAACTCACTGAGCCTTACTCCCAGGTAAGTGGGTATAAGACTGCAGCCTAAATGTGCACAGGAATTAAAAAGTTCACCAAAACCATTTTTTTCTCTCTCTCTCCTCCCACCCTTTATTTTACCTTATCCTGACCCCATCCCATTCAATGCAGGTAACACATATCTGAGTCTCTCCCCTATTCTGCCTGATGCAGGTAACCCAACCCCAATACTAGATGCGACCAGAAGTCTGCCATACATTCCATCTGTAGCAAATGAAGGAGGAAAACACTGGACTATTAATGAAGTTAGAGCTCTAATACGTGTCTGGTCAGATAAAAGCATCCAGCAACAACTCGAGGGAACAGTGAGAAACAAAAGAATATTTGAACATGTTGCTGCTAGACTCCAAAAATTTGGAATCGACAGGGACTGGAAGCAGTGCAGGACAAAATATAAAAATCTAAAGCATGAATATAAGAGTGTAAAAAATGCCCAATATTCAGGCAACACAAGCAAAAGTATGAAGTTTTTCAGAGAGCTGGATGCTATTCTGGGCCACAGCAATGCAGATAAAACAAGCAGGTCGGATAATGATGACAGCGAGAAGCCTATAGAATGGGTAGAAACTAAAACAGAGAAGAATTTCAGAGGTAAGAGTTCTAAGCCATCAAAATTAGTTTTATCAGTTTTGCACTAGTAAATATATATACATATGAAAGTTTATATATAAAAGTGTGTTTAATTCAAAGTACAAATAAATTAAAACTAATAATTAAAAGGTCAAAGAAGATAACAAAAACAAAACCGTAAGTACAAAAAATAAGAAGGAATGTGAACTGTGATGAGGTTTACCTAGTGCCCTAAAGAGGATATTCCATTACAAGATCTGAATAGAAATACAAAACTACTGTTTATGATAACTCCAAATGTCAGAAAGCGCAATGATATGCTGATAAGGTAGAATTTGTACTCTTAAAATGGTCTCTAGTGGATTGTATGGAAACACAAGTATTGTTGGGGTGGGGGTGGAGCCTTGGGCCACTGCTACCAAACTACATTGTACCCCCATTTCCTCGCCACCCAGTCCTGAGCAGCTTGTGGCTCACTGACATGAATGCAGCCAGCCAGTTGGTTTTTCTGTCTGAAACTGACAAAAACTCTGTGTGTAGAGGATCTTTGAGTGTGTGAAGCACCTAGGAATATTTAAATATCTTTAAGTCCCTTTTAAAAAATGGAGATGCCAGAGGTCATTTGCTGGAAACACATTTACAATGTACTGATAAGGCAATGAAAAACACAAGTATTTATAGTATAAATAGTTAGCTACAGTTCTGTGCTTCCTGAACTCCACGTAATACATTTGCAAGAGCATATGATTCAACTGAGAGACAAAACCTTATTTATCAGAATGGCTTGGAGGCCAAAGTAGAGATAAATAGTTATACTTTACGTAGTATTAAGCTAGCAGGGACTAGGAGGGGAACAATAGAGGTTTGTCTAATAGAAAGTCCCATCCCTTTTTATCTTTGATTCTTTCATTCTTTTCCTCACTCCGGTGTATCTAATTCATTTAAATGTAGGTTGCAAGGACTTTAAGGACAAGAGTCCTGGTTTTGTTTAAGTTACTTTGCAGAATTAAGCCACATGTTTGGTGCTACATAAAACTGGATAACTCACTTTTGATTTTCTGGGGGCCATCTAGAAAATGCCTAAGCATCTTACTATTTTTTATTTTATTTAAAAAGCTGTTTCCTTAGAATAATTGCAGTAAGACTCCTTATAATAATTTCACAACCTAATGTCATAACCTGTAACATTTCACTCAGAATTACATGGAGACACAGGTGCGGAAGATTCTGTTAGTAGTATGTCAGGAGATCTGCAGCTCACAGACACAAGGAAAGTGAAAGACCCAGGTAAACACAGAGATACTGTTTGTGAATCCCTCGATTAAAATACAAGTAAAATATAACTGCAGTAGGATGTCAGCATTTGCATAACTATCTCTTTTTGTGCGTCTAGTGCTCCACAGCGCAGTAGACAGAACTAATTCTCTAAATGGAGATTTGGAAGAGCCCATTACCACACATGTGAAGGAAGACATAAAAGAAGAAGTTACTGACTTAGGTGAGCAGCATGTAGTTACAATCTACTAAACAACAACAGAAGGTTAAATGTGAGGACGTATGTTAGGTGACAATTTAAAACTGTGAGCCAAGCCCAAGCTTATTCAATGGCCAACAATAAAGGTGGGCAAGGATGAGACCTGTACAAATCCCATCATAGAATTGTAGGGCCAGAAGGGACCACTAGAGGCATCTAGTCCAACCCCTCTGCAATGCAGAAATCTTTTTGCCCAACATGGGACTTGAACCCGCAACCTTGAGGATAAGAGTCTCATTCTTAGCTATCCTGATGGGGATACTTTGTCCATAGCAGAAACAAAGACTTCATGGAGGTCAAGTGATGAAAAGCCTAAAGGGCTATCTTTTGCATGTAAATGTTACTTGTAGCAATAAGCCAGGTTTGTTGGCTTATCTTGGTTTATTGTTAATGAGCATCATGCTCATGCATGCAGCCTGATCGCTTAACACTTTGCTCATCTCCTGTGTGAACAAACCATGAAGCTGAAATTACACGTGGCTTGTTAGGCTCTCTGAACCTGGATCCCTGGCTTGGCTCACTAGGCTTAAATCAAGGTTTCCGGACGGCTTACGATCCTGGCTTGTTTGGAACACCAGGATCACCGGCTCAGATGTCAAAACAAGACATGCTTTAAATGTGGCTTCCTTGCATCTCCCACTCATGTCAGGGGAAGGGCAAAGTGAGAGCAAGTAGGCTGGCTGCATCTCACACTGCTTTGTCACAGTAAATCATGGTAAGTCAGGCTTTTCATTAGCTTACCATCATTAGATGTTCTCCTACGGTTCTAAACACTACCTTTTAGACAGTCACAAGTTGCCTTATGTATCATGTCCAATTTGAGTTTGCACCCCCACTCTCACTCCCCCTTCCCCACACTGTTTGTAATTCTGCCCAGGGTAGAGATGTAAAACTTTGAAGCCACCTGGGATGGGAAGAGAGAAACCAGACGGGGAGAGAGAATCCAATCAGAATGCATGCAATAGGCATATCAACCCTAAATTTTATTTACTACTCTTAAGATCATGCATCCTAGCTGGCAGTGAGCACTCAGTAGAATGCTACTGTTTATTATGGTTATGAAGTCTATCTCTTTAGTTCGTATTTGACCAATAACTGCCAGTCAGTGCCTGACCAACACCAAATATGAGTTAAGAGGCTACAGAAGGCCCTTGACTATCTATATTGGAGTGTACAATATGTCTCCTGTCCCTCAAAACCTGGTTGCATTTCAAATTTTCCTACAAACACAGCAGGTTTCTGAGATACTTCTCCAAAAAAAAAAAAGCATAGTTGCTACACATAGTTTACTTAAACAGCCTCATGCTGGCACCAGCAGAGGGTGCCAAATTACTTTACCATAACAACTTATAAATCTATATAATTGGCCCACTCTTCTAATGCAAGAGAAAAAACTATGGGCTTGCCTGTTTGCTCTGTGTGAAGGAACTTTAACTGATGACAGCAAAACTTGGCTACAATTTCAGAAATCCCATGTTGTCAGTGAGTAGGTAAGAAACCAATTTAAGCAATGCCTTTTAAACACAAACCAAATTCAGCAATTATTTATCAAAGGTCTTATTTAGAAAAGGATTTGAGTAATTTCCTTTAGTGAAACGCTATGGCTGCCAGTGATCTTTTGTTGCTCAATGTTTGACAGCATTATCTAACAGCCCGAGACCATGGCTTGGAGTTAGATAACGCAGTCACTGACCCCTCTGCACAGCCTTGGACATTTACCTCTTTGCTGGGTCAGCCTCTGCTGACGTAACTGACAAGATGATCCGTCGCATCCTTTCTATCACAAGGGGAGCATCATCAAACAGCCAGAAACCAATTACATTAAAGGTCAGCATTCCACCCACTTCGCCGTCATGAAACTCCCACAGCATAGAGAAAGAGGCAAACAATTTGGAATAACTGCGATTGCGCTGCCAAAATGTCTTCCTTCAATTAATTATCTTATTAGAGAATTCTCAGTGTCATCAGTGCTATCAAAAGATGCAGGAGTATAGCTCTACAATATTGGAAGAATACTGTGTTTTTTCTGATGGTGACTCCAACCTGTTTCAGTCAACATAGGAGCCAACTCCTAGGGGCCAAGGGGTCTTCGGTTCCCCCCAATAAAATACTTGAGGGGGCTACCCCCCGAAGTTTATGGGCACTGCCATTCAAATGATGTGTATGTCCTGTGTCAGGTGATCAATTTTTTTGTGGGACGGGGCTTACCTGCCCCCTTTTATTCAAGTTGACACCTCTGGCATTCAATAAAATGATTTTCACAATCCATTTGGTGGACAGTTTCCCTCCCAGAAATGAAAGAGAAGGCATAATAACACACTGGTCCATTTACTAAATTAATGTAATTCTGGGGACACAACCATTTCGATGATCAGGTTTGCTTAGCACAAAGCTGTGAGCATGAGGCTACTGCATTCCTCACCTGGTCCTCCTGCTGCTACATGGCCATGAGTGAAATCATGGTTTGGCTCAGCATGACATGCAAACCAGGCCTCTTTACACACAACAACTTCACTTTGTGTGACAGTGTTAGAAATTAGCCAGGTGCATTTCGTGACTGGTGCAGGTTCAGTTGCAGAGATCTCTGGATACCAGGTTGGTGACAGACATCTCCACCAGGCTGGCTCCTCCAACTTTCTTAAGCAGGGAAGCAGAAGAGCTTATTTATGGCATTTATATCCCACCTTTTTCTCCAAGGGGTATATGGTTTGCCCCCCTCCTCAGTTAGTCCCTACAACGACCCTATGAGGTAAATTAAGATGTTGTGACTGGCCCAAGGTCACGCAGTGAGTTTCATGACTGAGTGGGAATTTGAACCCTGTTCTCCCATATCCTAGTCCAACACTTTAACCACTACACCACCCTGGCTTCCTAGAATACTTCTGCTATGGGGAAGCTTTATAAATTAAGCAGGTACATAAGTATAGGGAAAGCAAAATGTCCCTTAGAGAAGGATCTGAAATATTCTCCTTGAAGCTTGAATTTGTTTTATTCCAGATTGTTTTATTTGATGTTTTAATGTGTTGTAAACCGCTGTGAGGTTGTTTTTTAAAGTAGCATAGAAAGTAAACAAATAATGACAGCAACAATAACAACAATAAACATAACGGGGGGGGGGGGAATGGCACCTAGACATTCTGTTGTGACAACTGTCACCCAGGTTTAAGGTGCCATTAGGCAATTAGCTTATGTATCTGAGTTTCCAACACTTCTTTGCAAGATCCCCATATGTCATTGTCACAAAGCCAAATTCCCCCCTCCCATCCCACCTTGACACCAAACTATTAAGGAAACTGGAAACTCTGTGTACATATCCCATACCCTTGTGCAGTCCACTACCTGCAGGTGAGCCATGAGTGAGAACTGGGCAGGCTATATGGGAGACGACCCTAGGTCTTCCAGTCTCCATGCACACTGATTGCATGCTGATGCTGAGAGGGTAAATGCGCACTTAGGCCATATTGGGACCCCATCACATGCCCCCCACGTGGAAAGGTTATGTCTAATGTTCTATACAAAAGTACCTAGAAATTCCATATGCTATCTTGGACCCAATAATTATAAGTAAATACATTTCTAAAGTTTACTTTGAATTTGCACAGAAATCCCAGAAGACGACGATTCCATCCACAGTACTCCTGAAGGTACAGAGCTCACACACATAAAGCAAGAGCCGATTGACGTAGGTAAGTCTACCATTTGCCACGTGAACTTGTAAACTCTTCCATCCTCATTTCAGAACAGAGGTTTAAAAGATAGGCAGCTTTAACTATTTAGCTTTTTTATATGTATAACTCAGTGTGCTTCTGATGCAACACTAAACTGTGGTTCAGCGGTATGTGGATGAACCTCAGCAAATCGTCCTTCCTTAGCTTCGTTCCAAATCGTCAGGAGGATTTCTGCTGAGTTTTCTTTCAGTTTCAAAAAATCTTGGCTTAGCACTATGTGTGAACCAGTAACCCTGGTTTACAGTGGGCCACATCCACTTCAGCCATGTGACTCTCGGAGCACTGGTCAAGAACAAATGCGGCCCTTGGGACAAAAATGGTGAGCCACTCCTGGGCTAAAGGAACAAAGAATGGGCGTTTGCAAACTTCACACCTATGATCAAGACTATTTCCAAGCCTTAGCTCTCTGTGACAATTCTGTTCATGACCTCAGGGAATTTCTGAAGTGAACTTCCATGGGAAATCAAGACTGAGAGACCTTAAATATGGTCATGCAAGACACCTTAATCTTCAACCCCAAGTACACTTACTAAAGGAGTCAGAGGTACCTCAGGTTACAAACGCTTTGGGTTACAAACTTCGCTAACCCAGAAGTAGCACCTCGGGTTGCGAACTTTGCCCCAGGATGAGAACAGAAACCACGGCGCAGCGACAGCGGGAGGCCCCATTAGTGAAAGCACGCCTCAGGTTAAGAACCATTTCAGGTTAAGAATGGGCCTCTGGAACAAATTATGTTTGTAACCCGAGGTACCACTGTACAGTTACGTGCTGGGCCTCCGCACACATAGGTGAAAACCGCTTAAGTGGAGAACCAGAGCTGAAGCTCTGGGACCAGCTGGAGTTTGGAGGTCACATGAGCAATGGTGGTTGTGCTACCCTGAGCTTTAGCTGCTAGGTAGAGAGGCTGAGTAACTCTCAGGGCTCTTTGGGGATTCCTCCGCCTTCACTGAAATCCTCTTTGGGCTCTGGGGAGGGTCTCTTAGTGAGCCACAAGGACTCTCCAGCTCTCTCCCATTTCCTGGTATTTATTTATTTATTGGCACCGCAGGTATATGTGGTCACAAACGAGCCAATTGCACATAAGTGGGAGGATGCCTGTACATGCCCATCAACTTTACTTCCACACAAACATGCACAGAAATGCATGCTGGATTAGGGATCTACAATACAGCACTCTGCTATCTATATTTATTGTCTCTCGATCCCTTAAATCCAGAAACTGATGTAGGGTGAAAGGACCGTAAAGACAAATTTGGTGTTTTTAGGGACAACCAAATAAGCAATGTGTACAGATTACATAAATGCTATGGTGAAATACCACATTAAAATAGCTCAGTGAAGGAAACGTTGGACTCAATGCAGCCTTGCTTCCATAGAGGGAACACAGCATCTGTGCAAGTTGAAAGAAGGAATCACATCACATGAGTGCAATGAAATATTCCACACAGTAGTAAAGAGAATGCAAATGATAAAGTATCATGTGAACTGATTCCCTTTCTGCAGAATGCCTGCTCTGTTTTGGACATGTACACTCCATTTGAGGAAATTAGCTGCATGAAATCAGCAGCACCCAAATTCCTTTGCCCAAAGAAATGATAAGTAGTAGTTCAAAAAAAGGGTAAATACTGAGTACTTCAGAACAAGCCAAGTATCCCCCACCCCACCCCCGTTCTGGGCTCTAAAACTGAAGGCTAAACAAAATCTTACAAAGCAAACATGGGGCCCAGACCTGTACTTCATTCATAGTGCAAACATGTAGGCTGGGCCGAAGGATTTGCAAAGGAGAGTCAGCAGGCTTCACCAATTATTTTCTGCAAATGCCTTCCCTTGGTGTAATATTGTCATACCTCCCACCACCTTGGTCCTGAAACCAAAAGCATTTCATGGAGAAAGCCTTCCCTAGGGTGGGAGATATTTGAAGTTCTTCCTCTTTGCAGTCCTCCCCTATAAGTGGCCCACAATCTACAATTATTTTCAGAAAAGGGGTGGTCAGGACCATATATTTGCCAACATGATCTCTAATGGTCTTGACTTGGAGAGCGTGGTATGAAGGCACATGATGCAGCAAGGCCTGGGAATTGCAAGTGTGGGAAAATAAGTGCCACTTCTACTGTGCCATATGAAGAGAGCCTGGAGCAAAATCTGTGAGAGGACCGAGATATTTGGAACTCACACATCTCTCCACACAGGCAAGAGCCCCAAGCCCCTTCCTACATTACAACAGAGGCCTGTTCTACCCATGCACCAAAATGAAGTGGGAAATGAGGTAGCAGAGATCTGAGGTTCCCAAATACAGTGGTACCTCAGGTTAAGAACTTAATTCGTTCTGGAGGTCTGTTCTTAACCTGAAGCACCACTTCAGCTAATGGGGCCTCCCGCTGCTGCCAGAGCACGATTTCTGTTCTCATCCTGAAGCAAAGTTCTTAACCTGAGGTACTGTTTCTGGGTAAGCAGAGTCTGTAACCTGAAGTGTATGTAACCTGAAGCATATGTAACCCGAGGTACCACTGTAGATGGATCCCTAGTTCCTGAATGCTTCTGTGCTGAGTGGCCACGAGACTTAATTTATACAGGCCCAGATTACACCCAACGAACAAGTACCAACTGCTGTTTTAAACACTTCCCAAGCCACTTTAGGAAGGTTTATGGAAGACTGTAAAGTTATATTCATGTCCACCATACATACACATGGTGCAATCTAAAACAAAATTATTATTATTATTATTATTATTATTATTATTATTATTATTATTTCTACCCCGCCCATCTGGCTGGGTTTCCCCAGCTACTCTGGGCGGCTTCCAACAGGTGATTAAAAATACATTAAAACATCAGTCATTAAAAACTTCCCTAAACAGGGCTGCCTTCAGATGTCATCTAAATGTCATATAGTTCTTTAATTCTTTGACATCTGATGGAAGGGCATTCCACAGAGCGGACGCCACTACCGAGAAGGCCCTCTGCCTGGTTCCCTGTAACTTTGCTTCTCCCTGTAACACCCAACTTGTGACTATTTCTGTGCATGCCTTCCTCTGTCCTGATTTCAGAAGTTATGAAGCAGTATAACTGAAGCTGCATATATCATATGCCAAAAGCATCTGAATTTGGTTATGCAATCTAAAAGGCTTATGTAAAGGTTACACAATTTACATGTTTTGTTCCAAATTGCAACGTTTGCATTTGAAACTCTGGCAAGTAGCGGAAGGGAAAACATATTAATATTAAAAGCAGCAACACACACACTCTAAACAACCCCCCCCAAATATTACCCCAACCCAAGTCCATTAAGCAGCCTCAATTTTTGTGACTGGAGTCAGTCAGGGCCTTGCCCGGCCCTCCCAGGCCAGGTAGGGATAAGGCCTGCAAGGCAGGGAGCAGGTCTTCCAGGACTCACAGCCAATATCGTTTTGTTTGGGATAGTTTTAACAGGGAAACAATATTTTCATTTACTTTATACATTAACAGTGTCATTCTGCTCATGAAAGGAACCCCCCAGTTGTTTCCACAGTTCCTGTGTACTTGAGAGTAGGCGAAAATAAGATGTTTCTATTCAGACAGATTAATGTGAACTCAGATGTGAGTTGAATGAAAAGTGGGTTTTTTAGCTTTCCCCCAAATACTGGTGTGTTGTTGTTTTTTATATTCAGCTACTCTGAGCAGTAGCAGCTTCAAACAAAAAGTCATCAAGACACCATTCAGAGGCTTTTTGAATGTTTTAGCCAAAGCGACTAATTGGACTCTGGTGCTCTGAAGTATCCTACACTTGAGAAGCTCAACTTGAAAGACAGATTTCTCCTCCTAAGGGACAAACCATACATCATGTGCCAGAAACCCTTTTCGACATCTATACTGAAATCAAGCGTACACTGTATCATACCAAGAGCATAATAACAGAGCTTGTTATAATCAGATCAGAAATGTAGGCGAATTTGGAAAATAATGACCCTCTAAAAGGGTAAGACAAGGTTTAAGGCTGCAGTTCTCTGTACACTGAACGGAGAGCAAATCCAGTTGACTCCAGTAGGAGTTGTTTCCCAGTAAGCATGCATAGATTGGATTGGACTGCACAAAACTCTTAGGTTAGATTCAGACCAGATTACTAACGGTAATACTTGGGGATTTTTAAGAAAGCAGTTGTTTACCAGATGACATATGAAATTTTGTTACAAGACAACAAAGCCACATGGGCAGGGTATTATTATTATTATTATTATTTAATATTACAAGTGAAAGGGATGCAAAGGAAGAGTGAAGGCTACCATGGAGCTACAGATTAAGCCTGACCATGACAGTCCAGGCTATAGCTCCACTCACACACAACTGTTGTGGACATTATTTGCGGCTCTGCCCAATTGTAGGAACCTCACTGGCTTTTTGCAATGCAGCCTTTTGTAGGATGCCAGGCCTACAGCTGGGCCACTTGGCAGCCCTCTGTCTAGCTTATGATGCTATTTGCCAAAGGCTGCAAGGTGGAGAAATTATTTTTGAAATAACAGATTGTGCCTACATATGATAGCAGCTACACACTTTGCATGTTCAGGTCAACATTTTGAAAAGAAGGTGGGGAAAGTTATGGATAGAATCGAAAGGAGGCAGGCTTACCATTTTACCATTCCTGTCTTTTTCTGAAACCGCTCATCCTGCTCAAGAGTATTAATGTAGAAGTGTGGGAAACACAGCTTCAAATTTTATTTCGATTATTGCTGTTTTAACTGCAATTCTAGATGCAGATTGATGAGAAAGGCCCAATAACAGAAGCTATGCTTCATTTTTTTTTAATTGTCTTTTTAAAAATAGATGATGACTCTATCAGTACAACCTCAGAGGACGCACCTGGGTTTTCAATGTGTAAACAGATAACAGGGTCAGGTAAGTGATTGGTCCTTTGCTTTGGGTTGAGGGGCAGTGGGGAGGAAGAGGCTGTCAAGACCCTCCTTCGTGGATTCTGGTCCCTGGTCTTACGCCTCTACACTTTCCTAGTTCTCAGTATTGTACATTCATAACAAACAAAATTGTTGCAACATTCAGTGTTAACATGCATGTTTCCCAATGCAGAATCTGAATATTTTTTTTTCAAATAGGATTCTAGATTCCTGAGCAGTTTATAATTCTGTTGCTGTCCTGAAACACACTCAACTCTAGTCATTATCATTATTAGGGAATATCTATAAAGTCACATTTAATTCCGTCCCCCCTGTTACATTATATTACATGTCTGAAGGAGCTTTCTGAGACTCGAAGACCACAGTTCTAGACACACTTCCCTGAGACTTAAGTCTCGCTCAACTTAACAAAGCTTAATTGCTTTTGAATAACTGGAAAGTTACAATACTTAACACAAATGTAGAGAGCAAACCCCACTGAACAAAGCGATATTTACTATTGAGTAAACATGGCTGGGGTTGTACAGGCAGACTTGGATACAAGCTTTGATTCTTTTGGGGTTCCTCACCCCTACAAAGTAGAGTACGTCCATGAGCAAGAGCAGTGGTACTTATACCTGTGTGTCTGCACATCCTCTTAATTCTTCCCAGTTTCTCCTGTGTGAACCAGCTCTAAGGAACTATGTTAAGGCGGATGCTCAGATTCTGAAAACCTGGCCATATGCTATGGTTGGACAATTGGTTCACCACCAAAATGCACTCCAGCCTTCTATGCCCCTCTCGCATATGGATAGCCAGAGTCAGAAGCACCCTGTTCAATACAGAAAGATTTCTGTACCAAAGTAATACAGTATGCCAAACAAGATACAATATTCTACAGCACACTCAGAAAGCAAGTTTACTCTTCCCATTTGGATCTTTCCCGCGTTGATACACGGTGGATCTAATTCAGAACATTTCCTGTTACCTTTAAAGTGTTTCCCAAATGTGGGTCTCCAGCTGTTTTTGGACTCCAACTCCCATCATCCCAAGCTAGCAAGACAAGTGGTCAGGGGTGATGGGAATTGTAGTTCAAAAACAGCTGGAGACCCAAGTTTGGGAAACACTGCTTTAAAACAAGGGTAGAGAACCTGTGGCTCTCTAAATGCAGTTGGATTCCAACTCCCATCAGCCCCAATGGTTAGGGATAATGGGAGCTGTAGTCCAATATCTGAAGGACCACAGGTACTTTACTTCTGCTTTAAAAAGGAAAAATAAAGTTGTGGTTGTTTTAGTTTCTGAATATTAATCTATTATCAGTTATTTGTTTTATTTTGAACTTTCAGACCATCAAATGTCCTTAAACGAAGCACAGAATCACTTTAGAGTTATTACGATTAATGACACAGGAGCAGGAAAGCACTGGTGTGACAATGAAGTCAAAGCTCTGATAAATATTTGGTCTGATGAGGAGATACAGCAAATGCTTGAAGGAGCAACAAGGAATAAAGAAATATTTGAGGAGATTGCCAGAAGGCTAATGAAGGTTGGAATAGACAGAGACTGGAAGCAGTGCCGCACAAAATACAAAAACTTAAAATATGAGTATCGTGCGTTGCAAAAAGAAAACGATCAGGTTGGCAATGCAAGAAAGAGGATGAGGTTTTACGATGAAATCGACTGCATTTTGAGAAGCCAGCCCTCAGGTATGCATATCTGCAGAACTGATAAAACTAATTTTAGGTGAAGACACCGAGGACATAACTAACTAAAGCAGCAATGTGTAAGAGTTGGTTTGAAATATTATATGCCTCATACAAGTTAATATTACAGGAAGGTGACAGTAAGTTGTAGTTCAATGACCACTATGTCATATCCCTACAGAAAAATCAGAGCATGGATATACAGCCTACAAACAGACCATTAATCATTTTACTAAGCAGCTGGCAGAGGAAGAGTAGATCAGAGGGACAGGCTTCCCTTTCTCCACACCCAGCATGGAAACCAAATGGAATTGGGAAAGAGAAATGCAGATATCTGTTCTTTCTCAATCAACCCACTCATGGAATGGGATTACTTATTGCCTGTAGCTACTAGATAAGCTGGTAAATACAAGGCTAAATTAATCTTGCTCACCACTTTACTCAAATCTTTGGTTAAGCTGGAAGTCTGATTAGCACTAACTCCAGTGCCTGGGTTCGCTGTGATTAAATTACCTAGGGGTATTGTGTTTGTCTGAACCAGCCCATTCTTTGTAAGAATAAAGCTACAAAGAAGTGAAGCTGTAGTTTAGGCATGTGGTTGTGGTTCAGCATTAGCAGACTGGAGCACAAAGTGAGAGATCCACCTTCCCCACTCCAGGTTTTCTGCATAGATGGAAAAGATTCAGACCCTCAAGTTCACTGGCATATTAAGAAAAAACTTGTGGGAAGAGAGACCCACCTCACTTTACACTGAGAATCTATCTGGTTACTTTTTGAACTTGGACCAACAGTATTACATATAAATAAGAATGGTATTCATTTTGCCATTATACTAATAAAAACTGATGTCCCAGCCTGCTTCTTCCTTAGGGCTTCAAGTTGTCTTCTTCGAGCTAACACTTTAGCTATGTATTTATTATTAGGACCCATCTTTCTTAACATTTTGTCACAGAATACTTCTTGTCTTTTTAAAGAGACAGCTGCAGAAGTTACAGACACAGCCCCACTGAGCGTCAAAAGAAAAGCCTCTCAAGATGGTAAGAATTTATTTGCATTGTTACACTATTTTGAAGGGTAGACTGATGACACAAATTCACAAGAGAATACATCTCTAATGCGTTCATTTTCATCTGTGTCAAGTGCTTTGGGCACACTAAACCTGAAGAGAATAAACATCTGGATAGGAAACAAGGATGGATAAAGAAATCTGCCTTTTGTGTGTACAGGTTGCAAGGGGTGCTATTGTGCATGCAGGTAAGCTGCCTGACAAACATAGCTATGGATTCATGAGGCTGAATTGTAATCACATGCAACCCAATCCAAACCAGCCCACATCATTCAAGCAGAATACAAAAGATGGTCACATGCTCCTCTGCCTTCCACAGCAAATATAAACACTTATCTTCATATGCTGTCTAGAGCCACTGTATACTCTGGTTCATGCCCAAGAAAGTGCCAGGCTTGCACACTCCCTCTTCCCCACCTTACACAGCCGGGTCCATAATGTTAAGACATGAGTCTTCAAATAAAGTCAGCAGAAATCTACCTCTTTGCTGCATTAGGAGGAAATGCACTGGGTGTAATGTGTGAGCCCAGTACTTTGCTTGGACTCATTGGCACTCATGCACATAGCACGAAAAACCATGATTTAGCATTACAGTGGTACGACGGGTTAAGTACTTAATTCGTTCCGGAGGTCCGTTCTTAACCTGAAACTGTTCTCAACCTGAAGCACCACTTTAGCTAATGGGGCCTCCTGTTGCCGCTGTGCCGCCGCCGCACATTTTCTGTTCTCATCCTGAAGCAAAGTTCTTAACCCGAGGTAATATTTCTGGGTTAGTGGAGTCTGTAACCTGAAGCGTATGTAACCCGAGGTACCACTGTACATGCAAACGCAGCCATGAAGCTATATAAGCAGCAGTGATTTACATCAATGATGCAACTAACTTAACAAGCAAGCTCAAAAAGACAATGGCATACCAACATAAAATCCCAAAGTTTGCAGAAGTACTATATATATATATATATATATATATATATATATATATATATATACGAAAGCAAATATATATATATATATATACACACACACACACACACACACACACCATAACCCAAGGAGAACTGAGCATGTTCATGGCCACAGATTTCTGGCCAGTGGGGGGAAGAAACAGATAACTAGGGAGAAGGGGAATGGAAGGGCTATGGCTGGCAGGCACTTTGTACATGAGCTGTCCACATGGCAACCTTTCATTGAAGATCCCACTCACAAAAGTATCCCATGTACCTACCTCTATGAGCTCCTTTGAGGAATGGCAGGATACAATTGTGATAAGTAAATGTTACCGTTCACCCTCTAGCAAGTTTAACAAATACACCATTCCATTGGTCCTCATGACTTGCCTATTGACACATGCTAGATTCAAATGAGTTAATCTCTTCAATTCAAATTGTCACTAATCTCTTAAATTGCTTTTCCCCCTTTTATAGACCCCTCACCCATTCAGTTTAAGAAAAGTGTTTCTGAGAACTTAACAATCCAGTCGCAAAGTATGTCTGACAGCATGCATACTGTAATCAAGAGCCGAAGGATGCTTCTAGAGAGATTTTACAAGCAGGAAGAAATGCAAGATACCAGCAGAACACAGATGAATAGCAGCGTCCCTGCAGTGAAACAGGTTGGTTTAATCTCCCCCCCCCCAAAAAGATAAACATGGTTGTTTTTAAAAAAAGTTGCAAACCTCTCTAAGCAGTTTACTAGAAACATTAGTGTTGCAAATAGCAAACAGTTGAAAACAAGAAAAACATTTAAAGAACATGCCAAAAAGAATGCAGCGAAGCTATCTCCCTGTCAGTAGCCAGGAAGCAGCGAATATAGGTGCTACTACACTAAAAGAACGATAATAATAATTTATTATTAAGTACGGAAGAAATATGTGGCATTTGTAACAGTGCTGGGTCCACACATCAAAACCATTAAGTGGGCACGTATGATGTAAGGCAATCCTGCCAGTCAATTGGTCCCAAGCTGTTAGGGGAATTATATACCAATAGGTGAGCTTGGCCCAGGAACAGATTTGCAATGAGTGCAGATCTCTGAAGCAAGGGGAGCCCCGCATAGGGTGCATTGCATTGATCAAATCTTTAAGTCGCCAATGCTTGAATTGCTGTGGTCAAGTTCTCCTGATCCAGGAACAGTTCCAGCTTTTGCACAGCTGGTAAAAGATGCTTAGAAGTAAAGCAACACTTGGTTGACAGCAATGAAAAGCTAGTAGCCCATGATCCAAAATCAAACATACACACACCTGCTGCCAGATAAACAGTGAAATTATTGGCCAGATCAACAAACTTAATTGCATAGAAAATTCATAAAAATGAAGAAATCCCTGCTTTCTCCTGTAGTTTTCCCCCAGAGTAGTAAATTGTGCTAGTCTGTTGTTTAAATAAGGAATTAACACAGAATCCTGGCAGAACCTTTCATGGATCAGAAAATACACACAAAAAGCACATTTGACAAAGCCAGTTCAACTTCACACAGTCACTCGTGCCACAATAGTTTTGTAGTCTTTAAGCTGCCAGTGAACTGTTGGTTTTGCTGTTAATTACACAGGCTATCACAACAAAACTGCTTTGTGCTTTGCATTCCTAAAATTTCAAATACTTTAGTTTGTCAGAAGCCCATGCACGTCTAAATTTGTTTCCAGCACCCCACTTTCCATTATATGGTATGAGACATCATCCTTTAGTAAAATTTCCCATACTACAGTAATTCAAAGGTCTCAGACTACAGTCTTCTGTAGGTGGTAAAATAGAAAAGGCGATTCAATGGAAGCAAGTTTAAAGCGACGCACATTGGGGCAATCTTTTATTTCACATATATGCTCATGGGGGTCTGAACTGACCAGGAATGAGACCTTGGGGTCATAGGGGACAGCTCTATGAAGATATCAACCCAATGTGCTGCAGCTTCGAAAAAGGCAAATTCCATGTTAGGGATAATTAGGAAAGTAATTGAAAACTGCTGATATCATGCCATTATACAAATCTATGGTGTGACTGCTTTTGGAATACTCTGTACAGTTCTGGTTTCCTCACTTCAAAACAGATATTGTAGAGTTGGAAAAGGTTCAGAAAAGGACAACCCAAATGATCAAAGGGGTGGAGCGACTCCCCTACAAGGAAATATTGCAGTGCTTGGGACTTAAATCCTGGACACTACCCTTAATCTCAAAAATGACCCTCTAAAAATCAGGCCAGAGGAAAAAATTGTAGCCGTTTCCCCAAGGACCTGAAAAGTTATGTAGGCGAGGTCAGGGGAGGATTTTTATTCTCCAGAAATGAACTGATAAAGCACATTTTCTGAAAGCACGAGAAATCTTATCTTTTGAAATGAAGTAACTCTTTATATACTCTACAACGACAGAAAGCAAAAAGGGCCCAAACATAAAGAACAAAAAAAAACACCTCTGAGAATTATTTATATTTTGCAACAGTGGTTAAAGCAAACTGTGAGGGCTCCGCTTCCCTCCTTTTTCCTTGTAACGAATCTCATGGCTGTTCCATTAAAATGTTACCATGCATGCTGCCTGCCAGATGTTCAGATTGGGAGGCAGCCTCGCAAATGTTCTGATTGGGAGTAAGTGGAATGTGTTCAGTAACTCCCATAGTCTGTGGACATCCCATTCTTGCCAAAGTATTTCTCAAAATGGAGCAAAAAATTAACAAACCCAAAGCTTGTTCCAAAAGGCATGTTGCAGAACAGCCTGGGTCAAGGACTCACATGACGTCTCCCCCCCGCCCCAAACTTTTATTAATTAACATGGATTAAGTGACTGGATCAAGATATTCATAATATTGCTCAGTCTTCTTTCTTTATTGGACAGCCTAGTTTTGTAACAGGTTTTATAACTCACCAACCCTATCTCGTGTTTGCAAGTAACAAAAAGGCTAGATTTGATAGATTAACAGCTTGCGGTGGTTTTGCACAGCAGATGAAGTATGTATGTCTCAGGCATTGCAACAGACAGCTTTTGTATATGAACACATGAAGCTTGAATCCTATAAAGGATGTTATTAGTATTTAGGCTTTAGGGTACCCCAGAGAACTCCTCGAGTATGTTGAGTTGCATTCTCATGTACAGGCAACTCCCTGTTTGCATGGGAGTTGCGTTCTGGGTCACCATGCACAATGGTGGACTGTGCATAAGCCCATCCCACCTCTTTTTCTGGCCACTTCCAGGTCAACCATGATGAGCGCATACACAGTCATGCATAAATTGGATGCACATAAATCGGTTATTGCCTGTACATGGTTGAGACCTGTGACATTTTTTGTAGAAATTGGCCTCAACACAAAACTTCAGAAGGACTTACCCATGTACCCATTATAAGGTACATGGTGAAGCCAAACACTAATCGTTGTGGGAATGTGTCCCAAGGTTCCTAACATACCAAACCTCAAGTATCGTATTATTTTTAGGAAGGATTTCCTAATCCGGCACTGTTGTTGGCTGAAAGGCCTATTCACTCACTTCATGAGACTGAAACCTATGTCATCTCGTATGGAAAAGTTTCTGGACACTTAAGCAAGCATTATTTTTAATGTGCCTTTCTCAAATCAGATGCCTTCAAAGTCCCCTTCCCCATTTCACTATCTTCAGTTTAATCATATGATTCATGGCAGAACCAATGCCATTTTGTGTGAAGCAGCAACATATACAACAGGTAATTTGCAGTGTGGTTTTAAGAGGTCTTTCTCCAAATTGCACCCTGACTTCATTCAAAGGGTGCAAGGAGGCCATCGCCTTTCATTTCTCTGCTCAAGTCACATATGAAGCAAGCAGGTAGTGATGGGTCTTGGACAGTAAAAGTACCGTGCAAGAGTCCTCCCATTCCGTTTCACTGTAACTCAACCCGCCACTCCAGGCTCTTTTCTCTGTTCTTGTCTCACTGTCAAAGTGAGAACCAACCATCAGCAGGGAGGTGAAAAACAGGAGTGGAGGGGTGCCCGCCTCCTGTACACTCTTTTTACAGATCAGATTGTTAGTGCCGATTCATGTGAATACATCACTGTTGCCAAAAACGAAATGTCTCAATGTCTAAAACTATGCAAACGTATCGGCCTGATTATTCATACGTAATACTAAGTCACAGTTTACTGTTGCAAGAACAAGTCTTGGGCTCATGCACTCCCCCAGATGCCTCTTCTTGCTTGTGAAGCCTGGAATGAGCATCGGGGGCCAAGGGCAAGCCCCGCTAAAACAATAAGGCCCTTCTGCACCTCTTTGGTGCTTTGCTTCGGACTTGCATCACCATCCTGCTTTGTATTCCTGGTCTGTTTCCTGATACTGAGTCAGAATTCCCCAGGTTGGGCTAACAGGGAATTCTGGCTTAATGCAAACCATAGATGAAGTGCTAAAGTAAGGGGATGGGCTGTCTGCTTCAACACTTGTTCTTGGCTTCAAAAATCATGGAACGATAATTTAAACCAGACCACAATGTTCAAGCCAAGAACTACGGCCAAGGTAATTTATGGTTTAAGAAACTGAAACAAGCCAGGATCATCAACCACTGTTTGAAACTATTTTGTTTTCCTGAACCATGGCTAACGCTAACCAGTTTGTGGTTGGGGAACAGAGCTTAACCATGAGTCCCTGTTTGGATGGTGTGCATGCTAAACGAAACCTTGACCTAGTGTAAGACAGCAGCAAAGGGGATTGTGGAGCAAAGTGTCTGTGAGCTCCTCTCTAGGAGTCCACATGCTCTTGCTAAACTAAAGCTTGGCTTACTGTGTCACACAAACCAAGCTAGTGTTGTTTCTTGTGCAGGGGGTACTAATCTATGATTTGGCATAATGTGTGAATGCATCCAAGGATACATTACTCTGTCAAGTTGGCATGTACTCTACTAGAGAGGTTTTTGACTTTTTTGAGTCCATGGCTCCCTTAACCAACTACATTCTTTCTGCAGCACCCCTGTTATGTCACCCCTTGCCTGCAGAGCTGGCAGCCTCTCACACTTCTTCAAACACCCTTCCTTATGGAGTGTTCCCTTAGCCTCCTCTCCTCTCCTCTGGAGTCCTCTGGGCAGCTACTGCTGCTGCCCCTGATCTCTGAGCTGCCCCCCCCTTGCCCCAAAGAGAGGTGCCTCCCAGAGGCACTATTCGCCTGCAGAGCTTATAGCCAGGTGTGCAGAGCTTATAGCCAAGTCTTGGGGAGGCAGAGATGCAAGAGGACATTAGGGGAGGAAGGGAAGGAAAGAGGGATAGAGGCCAATGTTGCCCGTGGTGCCTATCATTCAAGGCACCTCAGGGTGACATGACAAATTAAATGGTCCATGCACAAGAATGAAGAGATATTAAGGACTGACAAGTCAGTAGAGAGGAGAAAAGGTCAGGCAGCTATGGAAGTGTGAGCTATATGTAGTGGTAAAGGTAAAGGTACCCTTGACCGTTAGGTCCAGTCACTGACGACTCTGGGGTTGACCGCTCATCTCACTCTATAGGCCGAAGGAGCCGGCATTTGTCCGCAGACAGCTTCCGGGTCATGTGGCCAGCATGACTAAGCCGCTTCTGACGAACCAGAGCAGTGCACTGAAACGCCATTTACCTTCCCACTGGAGTGGTACCTATTTATCTACTTGCACTTGATGTGCTTTTGAACTGCTAGGTGGGCAGAAGCTGGGACCGAGCAACGGGAGCTCACCCCCTCATGGGGATTCAAACTGCTGACCTTCCGATTGGCAAGCCCTAGGCTCTGTGGTTTAGACCACAGCGCCACCCACGTCCCTCATATGTAGGGGTAGGGCCTATCAATAGAGGGATGCAGCTCACCTCCGGTTTTAGGGTAAAATTAGTGCATACACAAAATGATCTATTATATTGTTCTATTTTTACCACTGTGGTGTGTGCCATTATTATTTTCAGGGTGTTTGGTCATATTTGGCTAGATGAGACAAGCCAATGCTTAGCAAGTATTTTGATGACAAAGCAAGCCCCAAGCAGAGATGTGCAGCACAGTCGTATGCACATTTACTCAGAAGTCGAGTCCCACTGACTTTCCTAGGATTTGCTTCCCAGCAAATGTGCATAAGATTGCAGTGTTCAGGTGCTCAGAACCTTACGAGCCATTGTCAGATATGGTCAGTGCATTGGAAGTGCAGTGCCTAATTAAATGGGTACTTCTGGATGGAAGAATTAGAGCTACTGTTGCTACAGTTTTACGTACTGTATCTCTCTTCGCACCCCTCTAATTTCCCATGAGCAGCAATTGGGCTACAGTCACACTCTGCATTTAAAATTCTATACCACTTTATAAACAGTCATGGCTCTCCCCTCCCCAAGAATTCTAGGACTTGTAGTTTATTAAGGAAGCTGAGAGTTGTTAAGAGACCCCCCCCCATCCCCTCACAGAGCTGCAATTTCCAGAGTTCCCTCAGAAGAGGGGTTGATTGTTAAATTACTCCAGGATTTGTAGCTCTGAGAATCTAGCTCTGCCAGGGGGTAAATCTGAGTTTCCAGGCGTGTTTGGGGGAGGCAACGGGCTTTAAATGCATGGTGTGTTCACAGTCACAATGATGCATTCTGCATAGTTCCTGCCCTGCATCTATATATGTAAAAACATCATGAGATAAACCAGAGTGCTTGTGCTCTAGCATGCACTAGCCAAGCAGGAAACTAAGCTGTTCCAAGTGCTTAGGCGAAACAATAGAGTTTGTGGCAGGATATAATGGGGGTTCACACGGTTCTGAGTATGACAATAATTAGGATCTGGATGCTGTGCAAGTTTGATGCCAGCCCTGGTTTTGCATACCGCTGCAGTTCTAAACTTACCTGCAACTACCGGACTTCAATGTAGGGAACTGCAGCAAAAAGCGAGGGCCGTAGGATGCATACATTTACAAAGGCGAAACCCAGGAAATCAATTCCACTCAGCACACGCGTGCATGGAGGTGGGGCACGGCTGTGCGCTTCTTTACTGCCTCTCGGCGCAGCCCGATCCCAAGAATGCACAACCCAAAAACCCCAATCCCGCCCCCACCGGTTTAAATGCACTTTCTCCCCAGCAGTTGCATACAGGACTGGCGCGCGGTTGCACGCAACAGTTGCCTTTGTAGGGAGCTTGCCCTAACGGGGTGCATCGAGCCCCCACAACCTGCGCCCAGGCCTTCCAAGCAACCCACCCTCCCCCCGCTTCCCCAGACCGCCTGCCCACCCCCACCCCCGCCGTGTCCCCTACCTGTGCTGCAGCCCCACTAGCCCCAGCGTGATCACATGGGGCACGTCCAGCTCCGTGGGCCACAGGCCGGAGGCGATGCACCCGAACACGCCGCACTCCTCCCGAATCCCCAGCTCCTCGAATTCCATGGTGCCCGAGCGAACACGTGTTGTTGTCAGCGCAGCTGCTTCTGTTATTGCCGCTGCTGCCTCCTGCCGCCGCCGCCTGGGTTTGAGGGGGGGGGGGCGGAGGAGAAGGAGGAGGAGAAGGAGGCGGCGGCCTCAGAGGCGCGAGTTCCTCTCCGCGCCCACCCCTTGCGCCCGCCTCATTTACATGCATACATTGCGAAGGGGCGAAATTCCCCGCCTCGGGGCTGCCCCGCGCGCCCGCGTGGTGGAGTTGCTTTGCCCACCCCAGAGGAGCAAGAGAGGTCGCCTTCGGGGCGGGGGGGGCTACTTTGTATCTGCCTTTGGACACAAGTTAGCTCCCGCTCGCTCTTTCTCTTTCTCCACAAGTTAACTTTGTTTCCCTATTTCTCTCTCTGCGCGCGCGCTTCTGAGGGCGAGTTTTGCCCAGTGGCTCTGAGACTGTAAATGGGTGGCTGAAGTGCTGAGGGGACCACGAAGGGCGGAGGGAGCTGGGCTTTGCGCGCCACGGAAGGGGTTATTCCCCCCCCCTTATGGAAACGGGGTTTGAGGGAATAAAGGGGTGGGGAGGAGACTTCGGTTTTCGCGCGGGGGAAGGGGGCGTCGGCGGGCGCTCGCCTCAGATTGGAGGAGCGCTACCAAAGGGTTGTGAGCGGGGTGTGTGTGTTAAAAACATCCCTCCCTCCGTGGGTGGAGGAAAGGGGGCTGGAAGGCAGGATGTGGCCCCGGCGGAGAGTTTTAGGTGGCCCAACCCCTTCCCTTTCCAATGAGGTGGAAGCATTGGCGGGTTTTTGCAACCGCGCCCCGCCCCCTTCCGCCGTCCCCCCCCCCGCCTTCGTACGCAGCCCCAAAAGTGCCTCCGGACTCCGAACGCGCTTCTTTTTCGGGTCGCTTCCCTCTCTCGCTGCGCTTGTCTTCGTGCGTTGCTAACTTGGCTTTGTCCTCTCCTAGGCGTCTCTCCAAGCGGTCTCTGCGATGCCTCCCATACGCTCAGGTGAGTCGCTTCGCCCGCGCTGCCGGAGGGAAAGAGCTGGCTGTGGCGGCGTCCAGCACAGGGACCTGCCCGCGTATCCCACCTCCCCATGTGGATTGTAGGGAAATCGTGTCTTCGGTCCCCCCCCCGGGCTTTGTTTCAAAAGTTTCTTGCGGGAGGAAACTGGTACACAGCCTTAACGTGCGTTATACCTATAGGCAGATTCCTTTTTTCATGGAGGACATTTTCTCCTGAGATTCTTCTGCGGGCACTGTACAGATCTGCTGCTTGAGAAAGGGGAGTTTCAAAAGTTTTATGTTGCTCATTCAGATTACACTTTAGTTGCGCTTGTCTTTTTGTCAAAAGCTCTACTGACGACTAAGGTGAATAATCCAGTGCTCCCTCCCCACCCCCAGTTCCTTTGTATAAGAAGCAACACTTGCAATTGTGTTGATTTCACATGCCTCAGATTGTTTTCACAGTCTGTGTGCGCTGGTTAAGCAGTTGAAATTTGCTATAAAACAAGGAGTGCATGCAGTTATTTTGATGCATGTAGTGTTCCATGCGATCCTCTGCATGCTTTCTGTGCAGGAGGTGCAGGTTAAAATGCCCTTTGGCATTTTCATAGATATTACTGGAATTTGAGTGTGTCTTTCAACGTTGCAGTGTGGAGTTCCAGCCAGCCAAGTTTTAATGGACTACATAAGGATCCACACGTGAAGAATGGAGTTTCTATTGTACAATATACCATATTTTTCACTCTATAAGACACACCATACCACACGACGCACCTAGGTTTTGGAGGAGGAAAACAAGAAAAAATATATTCTGAATCTCAGAAGCCAGAACAGCAAGAGGGATCGCTGCACAGTGAAAGCAGAAATCCCTCTTGCTGTTCTGGCTTCTGTGATAGCTGCGCAGCCTGCATTCGCTCCATAAGACGCACACACATTTCCCCTTACTTTTTAGGAGGGAAAAAGTGAGTCTCATAGAGCAAAAAAATACAGTAATTTGGTTTAAGGCAGGCTTCCTCGGCCCTCCAGATGTTTTGAGACTACAATTTCCATCATCCCTGACCACTGGTCCTGCTAGCTAGGGATCATGGGAGTTTTAGGCCAAAACATCTGGAGGGCCGAGGTTGAGGAAGCCTGGTTTAAGGGATTTATACCGCATCCTTCTGAAGGTTCCCAGTGTGGACGAAAAGTTAAAATCTGAGTAAAGCTAGTGTTAAATTAATAGTAAAAAAAAAAGCAGGCATCAGGAATAGAAACAAACAGTAAGAATAAAAGGAATGTACAAATGATTTTTTAAAAAAAATTATTAAAAACCTGGTAATATAAAAGGCCCCTGGTGCTGAAATGACATCAGAGTAAGCCCCCCAGGGAGAGCATTTCATAATGAGGGTTTTATCAGCAAGTAGGCTCTTTCCTCTGCAGCCATACTCTGTATGTCAGACGGCAGGAAAATCTAAAGGGCCTACTCAATATCTAACTTTATTTCCAGAAGCGAGTCTGGAAATAAACTGAGAACCAGTGTAGTTTGCAAACCACAATGTGGCTGTAACACTCAATAGCAGCTAACACCCTTGCAGCCATATTTTGAACTACCGTATTTTTCGCTCTATAACACGCACCCGACCATAACACGCACATAGTTTTTAGAGGAGGAAAATCCTAGGCATGCCACCCGTAGGCATTCCCTCCATAACATGCACAGACATTTCCCCTTACTTTTTAGGAGGAAAAAAGTGAGTGTTATGGTGCAAAAAATACGGTAATTGCAGTTTCTGGACCATCTTCAGAATTACATCTGCTGTTCAGTCGTATGGTTATAAGCAAGTTCTGCCAAGGTCTTGCTCCAGGGAAGTTTTCATAGTCTCTAATATTTGTCTCTTTTATCGTTTTGAATACTGTGTATCCGAAAATGTGAATGCAGCTAGCCTTGCAATGAAAGTTGCATGCATATTAGTTGAGCTGGGACCCTTGCCATCCGATTTGCATCTGCTTTTGTGGAGGGACTGAGGTTTACCTCACAGTAAGATCCACTCAATAAAGTGCAAATTACTTCTGGGGGGGGAAACATACAATAGGGTTCCAAGATGAAGGGTTGTAAGTTGCTAGGATTCCTAATTGTATTGCAAAGCTGCTTTCAGAACCTAACAATTTATATTGTATTTTTCCATCCTCCACCAGAACTTAAACTTGGCAAAAAAATAAATGAGGGGAAAACAAAAGAAGTCTATGAATTGCCAAATCTCCCGGGATGTGTTCTGCTTCAATCAAAAGACCAGATAACAGCCGGAAATGCAGCTAGAAGAGATCTCATGGAAGGGAAGGCCGCAATCTCAAATACAACAACAAGCTGTGTGTTTCAGTTGCTCCAGGAGGCTGGTAGGTGGCGGGAATTATGGAGCTGCATTGGGGGAAACCACTTACTGGCAAAACAGTGTATAGCAATAAAACCATAATCAGTCACTATGAGGCTACATCGCTTTGCAACTTATGAATACACTGTCCACCTGGTAATAGGGAATCTAGTATGTGTTAAGTACTATTTTGACCACATGGGATGCATTCTCAAGATTGCAACACCAACGTTTCTGGGGGAAATAGCCCATGTAAAAATGATAAAGCTATTCATTCCTTGCACATAGGTTACATGGAATGCCTGGGTCCTCCAGTTCCACTGATGACATTTAAAGGCCTTGCTCAGGCAGTAGGCTTTAGCATGTATTTGCCCCTTATTTGTGACCAAATGAATTTTAAGCAGTTTAAAGCATTCCGCATTGTCTGTTCAAAACAGATGTAACCCTAGATGTATTCATACTACATTTTGAGTGTTCAAACTACTTCACATACATTAAGTCTTACAAACGCCATAGAAGGTATCCTGGTATTATCCAAATATTGCTAATGGGGAGATAGCAGAGGCTGAGGGGGAAGTATTTTAAAGCTACCTAGTGAGTTTGTGGGACGCGGGTGGCGCTGTGGGTAAAACCTCAGTGCCTAGGACTTGCCGATCGTATGGTCGCCGGTTCGAATCCCTGCGGCGGGGTGAGCTCCCGTCGTTCGGTCCCAGCTCCTGCCCACCTAGCAGTTTGAAAGCGCTCTTAAGTGCAAGTAGATAAATAGGTATCGCTTTATAGCGGGAAGGTAAACGGCATTTCCGTGTGCTGCGCTGGTGCTGGCTCGCCAGCTGCAGCTTCGTCACGCTGGCCACGTGTCTTCAGACGGCGCCGGCTCACGGCCTCTAGAGTGAGATGAGCACGCAACCCTCGAGTCAGACACGACTGGCCCGTACGGGCAGGGGTACCTTTACCTTTTAGTGAGTTTGTGGCTTGAGGTGAGAGTTGAACCAGGGACTCCCCAGTTACTACACTTCAGGTGAGACCAAATGCCAGTGCAGTTGAATATCCACTAGCACAGTGAGGCTTCTCCCACCATCTGGTGTATCCCCCCCCCCATATCTGAAGGGTTGATGGAGGCTCTGGGGCAGATTTTAGGAGCGAGAAAAGAAACTGAAGATCCCATTGCACAGGCAAATTTCTGTGGCACATGTGAGTGTTATGAGTCTCCTTATGCCTTATCTGAGTGCGTGTGGATTATTCCGAAGAATTTGGGCCATGATTGCAGTCGTGGCCAGTAGCCTTGTATTACAACCTTTGTACATTAAAGTCTGTGGGACAAAGAATAGCCCTTGCAAACTATAGGTTATTCAAAAGTTCTAATAAAACTTGCATCATTATATTAGAATGAGCTTTTCGAACTTCAGGCCAGTGTGCTGTGAGGAAATGGCTGTATTGAGCAAGCTCTTTGGTTTAAAAATTAACTCGATTAGAGCCCTTTCTCCTGCTTCAAAGTGAACCCCCCTGAACCATTGAAACTTTGCTGGTTTAAACATTGCCTACCTTTTTGGAGGCCAGAAGGTCTGTATCTCTTCCAGATTAGTGCTGCAGATTCCCAAGCTGAACTAAATGCTGCGCTCCCAGAATATGTGATGGTGTTCCTTTTGGGAAGAGATTGCTGTGTAAACTACGTCATTTAACCTTTCCCCCCACTCTTCCTCAAAGAGCATAAAAACCTAATAAGAGTTGGGTGAACCAGGCCAATGGTCCATCTAGTCTTGCATTCTGTTCTCACAATGGCCAACAAGATGCCTGTGGGAAACTCACAAGCAGGACATGAGTTTTCTCCCCTCCCCCAGTTTCCACCAACTGATACCTCGGGTTAAGTACATAATTTGTTCCAGAGGTCTGTTCTTAACCTGAGGTACCACTTTAGCTAATGGGGCCTCCTGCTACTGCCGCGCCACTGAAGCACGATTTCTGTTCTCATCCTGAAGGAAAGTTCTTAACCTGAGGTACTATTTCTGGGTTAGCGGAGTCTGTAACCTGAAGCGTATGTAACCTGAGGTACCACTGTACTGGCTCTAAAGCTTCATTTACTATACTACCTGCTCCTTCTCAAAGATTCATAATATTCTCCTGCTACCTGGTCCTTGACAGCAACTAACAGGTTTGAGTTCAGAGAGCCATAGTGGTTGCCAAACATCTTGTATTAACTTGCATGGAATGCTGAGGCTGAAATCCTATGCATGTGGAAGTAAAGCTCATGGACACAATGGGATGGGCTTCTAAGTTGCTGTATAAAACCTCCTTGGCTTCGGACCATCCATAACTGTACTCCAGACAATTACAAAGATTAAAGAGGGAAAGTAAATTTTCTTTTCCCACTCCCAAGTTGTGTCTCTCCCAGCTGCTATTTGCTTCTTATATCTATAGTATTTGTCTCCTAACATTGCTTATTTCTGTATGCTTCGCCCATCAATTTTCTGCAGGTCGAAATTGCTGTGCCAAACTCTTGAAATGTCTTTTCTGTGTTATAGGCGTATAGATTTTGTTTCCCCACCACCACCACTCTTGGATTTAGAAGCGTGTTTCAGTCATAGGACTAATGTGCTGTTTAATTCCTTTTTCAGGAATTAAAACTGCTTTTGTGAGGAAACACAGTGACACGGCATTCATCGCTGCTCACTGCGAAATGATTCCAATTGAATGGGTTTGCAGAAGAATTGCTACAGGTTCTTTCCTGAAGAGAAACCCTGGCGTCGAGGAAGGCTACCGCTTTAACCCACCTAAGATTGAGATGTTTTATAAGGTGGGTAATGTAGATATGGCTTGGCTGTCATGGTGGTCATGGGATACCAGACATCAGCTGATTCTAATAGACTTTTGGGAATGACTGAAGTCATTCTATTTCAGTAATATGTTAAAACCATGACATGGTAAAATTGGTGGTCCGTGCAGGGCCAGATTTAGGTTCGATGAGACCCTAAGCTACTGAAGGCAATGGGGCCCTTCATATGTCCAGCTGCCCTTTGTCCACAACAAATTGTCACTGTTTTTTGTGTTGAATATATGCTATATGGTAATTTATGGACCTAATAGGTATTTAAAGCCATTTGCACATGTTGCCATGCAACCACTCCATGCAGAATGTAGGCACCCTATATATAGAAATGAGCAAACCAGTGATATTTTAGGGAGCAGACTAGCAGGCGGGGGCCATTACTTACACATAGGAGCCTACACAACTTAAAACACTGTTGCTGTATGTAGGATTTATTTTATTTGTTTTTTATCTTAGATTTTGGAAATGTACATCTAGTTTTTTTCCTTTAATTTTTTTGGGGCCCCCAAGAGAGTGGGGCCCTAAGCTATAGCTTGTTTAGCTTATATGTAAATCTGGCACTGCGTGGACCTCAGGGATCCGCGTAGTCCACCCAGTGGGTCTGTGGCACATACCTGTTGACTGGGACATCCTGGATTTTTTTGGGGGGGGAGGAGGGGTGCTCATGTGACTCTCATGGAATATGCATGGTCTGCTTTTGCACGGTGGCACCATTCACATAACAAAAACTAACACAGAGATAACAACAACTTTTTCAAAAGTAGCGGGTCCATGGCTTGGCTTTTGAAAAACAGGGTGGCTACAGTACTTAGCTAACTGGGAACCACTGTGGTAAAACTAAACTTCCCATTATAAATCTCTCACAGAAACATACCGTACTTCTTTTGAGAGGAAGAGCAAGATAATGAATAAATATGAATGATGGATGTGTCTGTACTGCTGTCAGAGTCAGAATGATTATTTTGATTGATGGCGGCTTTTAATTGTTAGGTATTGACAGATTAAGGATTTGTTCAAAATAAACTTGTTGATGCATCAAGTAAAAACGATGTACCGTATTTTTCGCTCTATAAGACACACCAGACCACAAGACGCACCTAGGTTTTGGAGGAGGAAAACAAGAAAAAAAAATCTGAATCCCAGAAGCCAGAACAGCAAGAGGGATCGCTGCACAGCGAAAGCAGCAATCCCTCTTGCTGTTCTGGCTTCTGGGATAGCTGCGCAGCCTGCATTCGCTCCATAAGACGCACACACATTTCCCCTTACTTTTTAGGAGGGAAAAAGTGAGTCTTATAGAGCAAAAAATACGGTACTTGAGTCAATAACACGTTCCAGAAATTTCCAGTTCTTTCCCCCCAAAATGATGGGGTGTGCTTTTTGAACTGGGTGCCTGGTGGAAGTGTGAAGCTGTTCTAAATAAAATGCACTGTTTGTTTAACAGGATGATGCAGCCAATGATCCACAGTGGTCTGAAGAGCAACTCATTGAAGTTAAGTTCAAGTTTGCAGGCCTTGAAATTGGACAGACTGAAGTTGACATTATGGCCCAGTCTACTCGAGCCATTTTTGAAATACTTGAAAAAGCATGGCAGCCCCTGAACTGTACTTTAGTGGACATGAAGGTATAATGACGTGATCTTTTAAAAGTGTGTGCCAATTTGAAAGCAACAATAAATTAGCTAACTTCAACTTTTCCCCACTTTCCTTTGGGATATTATTAGGTTGAGTTTGGTGTGAATGTAGCTACAAAAGAGATTGTTCTTGCTGATGTCATTGATAATGATTCTTGGCGATTGTGGCCATCTGGAGACAGAAAACAGCAGAAAGACAAGCAGGTAATTCTATGCTTATGGTTGTTTGTTTTTTGTTACTTTTACTATTAAGCCAGTATTCTGAGCTGTCTTTTGCTCTTTCCCTACTGCTGCAGAAACTCTGTGCTTGCAGCTTCATAGCCTGGATTGCCCTAAGTATGGTGGTACCTTGCTTCCCAAACTTAATCTGTTCCGGAAGTCTGTTCTAAACCCAAAGCATTCCAAAACCAAGGCACACTTTCCCCAAAAAAGTAATGCAAAATGTATTAATCCATTCCAGACTTTAAAAAGCAACCCTTAAAACAGCAATTTAACATGAATTTTACTATCTAACGAGACCATTGATCCATAAAATGAAAGCAATAAACAATGTACTGCAGTCACACAATCAATCAATCAATCAATCAATCAATCAGTGGCTGAACTGGGTTCCACACAGTCACAAAAACAAAAGAGCTGCAAAAACTAAAAATAAGTAGCAAAAAGAGACAGACCTCAGCATAACACTCAAAACGGAAGCATGGCACTCAAATCGGAAGCGTAACACTGTTGCGGAGCACATTCAGCTTCCAAAAAGAGTTCTCAAAGGAACACTTACTTCCGGGTTTGCAGTGTTTGGGTTCCAAGTTGTTTGAGTACCAAGGCGTTTGAGAACCAAGGTACCACTGTGTAGTGAAGGGAACTACAGTGGTGCCCCGCAAGACGAATGCCTCGCAAGACGAAAAACCCGCTAGACGAAAGGGTTTTCCGTTTTTTGAGCTGCTTCGCAAGACGAATTTCCCTATGGGCTTGCTTCGCAAGACGAAAACGTCTTGCAAGTTTGTTTCCTTTTTCTTAACACCATTAATACAGTTGCAACTTGACTTTGAGGTGCAACTCATAGAACGCAGTGTACATAGTAGCCTTTTTTGAGGTTTTTAAAGACTTTGGTGATTTTTGAAGCTTTTCCAAAACTTCTTTTGCAGCCATTTGGTAAGTTAAGCTTTTACTGTAAAACTTTTTTGGGGGGGGGGTTGGATTTTGGGTTGGGGTGTTTGGAATTCAGGGACTTGGTGTTGGGGAGGGGTTTGCAAGAATCTGGAAGCTTGTGGTTTTTTTCCTGCATTTTTATGATTTTCTGTGACCATTGGGCCACTCTGCTGTTTTTTTTAAAAAAAATTCTGGATTTGAATTTCTGTGTGCTGGGTGGCTGGGGGAACAGTTGGGGAGGGGTTTGCAAGAATCTGGAAGCTTGTGTTTTTTTCCTGCATTTTTATGATTTTCTGTGACCATTGGGCCACTCTGCTGTTTTTTTTAAAAAATTCTGGGTTTGAATTTTGAAATGCTCTTTACAGTATGTGTGACTTTAAAGAGCACTTAATAAACTCTTGTTGTACCAAATTTGGCTTTGTTTGGACTTTTTTTGACCATAGGAACGCATTAATTGATTTTCAATGCATTCCTATGGGATTTCGTGCTTCGCAAGACGAAAAATTCGCTAGACGAAAAGATTCGTGGAACGAATTAATTTCGTCTTGCGAGGCACCACTGTACTTATGCTTTGACCTGTATGGCACATTATAAAGAGAGTGCTATGTTCTCAGCATGGGTCCAGAATGTACATAGCCTCCTCCGTGGGGGGAGAGCTGTGCCACTGAAACTGCACTAGACACCTGTCTTCCAAAAGTATTTAAAGGGAGAAAGGAGAGTGAAGGCACCATGAAGCTCTATTCTCACAATGATTGAAAATCCCTCTGCTTGGTGTCGTAACAGCAAGCTGGCTTTTTGTGTTTTGGCACCGTCTTTTAAAACAGTTATTCTTGCTCTGTCGAGAAACATCCTTATTATCTTGGGCACCTGTTACAAGCTGAATAGGATGCTAACCCCAGGCCCAGCTTTTAAATCCACTGAGGTTTTGAATTTCAACTCTTCTTACCTTCGTACCCAGTGACCCAACTTTGGGTAAAAGATCTGTGGGGGGTGCAGGATTGGCTGTTGATTGTGGGAGTATAGCTTAAAATAATCATAATGTCATGAATTCCGCACAATCAAATGTAATTTTCATAATTGGTTATTTAAAAAAACCAAATGACCCTCATGTAACTAATAAAATACTGGTATTATCAATCCCATGTGAGTAACTGATTTTTTTTTATAGTGAAATAAATGTGAAAATAATTTTTAAATGTACGGAATTCATTTGATGTTGTTAATTCAAATTTACCAATGATAAATAAAACACATTAGTGCGAATATGTGAAACTGGTTTATTAGCACCTCAATTGAATTAAGACTCAAATTGGCTTGCCTTCACCAGTGGAATGTATTTTGTTTCCTTTTTCTTTTAGTCTTACCGCGATCTCAAAGAAGTGACTCCTGAAGCACTGCAGATGGTGAAAAGAAACTTTGAATGGGTAGCTGAAAGAGTGGAGGTATTAGCACTAGCCTGCGTGAGACAGATAATTCTCTTTGCCTCTCATGCAAGTACTTAAAATTGTCCTTTGACTTTCCTTTCTGCTAGCTTTTGTTGAAACCACAGAGCCAAGGCAGGGTGGTTGTGCTAATGGGATCCACTTCAGATCTTGCACACTGCGAAAAAATAAAAAAGGCTTGTGGGAACTTTGGCATTCCTTGTGAATTACGAGTGACCTCTGCTCACAAAGGACCAGATGAGACGCTTAGGATCAAAGCTGAATATGAAGGTAAAACTGATTTTGTTTAAAGCTAGAGTGATAGTCATTGTTACTTAGCTTAGACCCATTGAAATCAATTGACAATGACTAACACGGGAGGTTATGTCTATTCCTGTAACAAAACAGTTTTCCTGGGAAAAGGGTGGAGGAAGGCATGCATAGTGTTTGATGCTAGGTATTTTTGTGTCCATTATTAGGTGATGGAATTCCTACAGTGTTTGTAGCAGTAGCTGGAAGAAGCAATGGTCTGGGACCTGTGATGTCTGGAAACACAGCATATCCTGTTATAAACTGTCCTCCACTCTCGGCCGACTGGGGTGCTCAGGATATATGGTCATCTCTGAGGCTGCCCAATGGTAAGTACCTGCCCTTGAAACAAATTGCTGTTTGCAAAGAGGCAGTAAATTTTTCAAGGTCAAAGCATGCCGTTGCCCGTAATTTGATCAAAACTGCTCACACCAGACACATACTTAATCGGGGCTTACTTCAAAGTTAATGTGCATTTTCTAGGGTGGCTCCCTATTTTTCGAATGCTCTCTCCAGGGAGGCTCGCCTGACGCCTTCATTACGTATCTTTAGGCACCAAGGCAAAAACTACCTCCTTCTCCCAGGCCTGTGGCTAATTAAGCAATCTATGGCCTTTTAATGGGCCTAATAAAAGGTATTGCCCAACTGTAGATTTTAGAGTTTTAGCCCTTGTTGTGTATATTCTGCTCAGTCTTTTCCAATCATGTTGATAAGGCATATCTACTTAATTCTGTGTAGTTTACAAATTGTGTTGAATAGTGGTTGGAGTGGAAAGGGGGGAAAAACAGGACAGCAAGAGAGAGAGCTTTTTGAAGAGAGTCTCCCAGTGCATTTCCTGAAAACATACCTAGTCTGAGCAGTTAAGCATATTTCTGGCACATTTTTAAAATATCTAGAGCTATCAGGGCTCCAAATATCCTTGACAAACAGAAAAGCGGGACTTTCAGAGTCTTCAGGTCTTCGTTAGACTAGATGCACTGTACAACGCAAAACTTAAGTTAAAATTATACATAATGGCTCTTCAGAGCAGTTTTAGAATTGGACCAGGACAAGTTTGAGTAGTGTTGTACTGCCCTCTAGTGGTTGGAAATCTCTTCCTCCCAAGCCCACTTTTCTGAGGTTTGGTTATAACTGAAAAATTCAGGGTTTAGCTTAATTATGGTAACTGCATTTGCCTGCAGTCATATACAGATGGACAAAACAAAGGCTATAATTTTCCTTTTTATTTTTAAACAGGTCTTGGCTGTTCCACAATTCTTTCACCCGAAGGTGCTGCCCAGTTTGCTGCTCAGATATTTGGGCTGAATAACCACTTTGTGTGGGCCAAGTTGCGCTCAAGTATGTTGAATACATGGATCTCGCTCAAGCAGGCTGACAAAAAGATGAGAGAATGCAATTTATAAACCACTTCTTCGTTCTGTGTTCTGCCAGCTATCAGAATATGGCATACCATTTCTAACTCAAGAACACACTCACCAGTTCTATCATAAACAGATGAGCCTGCAGGTTCCAAGTACATACGGTTAATCTTTGGCTTTCTGAAAGCTGTAGAACTTCACAAATGCTACCAGTATTATGGAGTAGTTTTTACTGATCCATCTCAATAGCTTATTAAACAGAGCTAGTTACCTGTATTGATTTGTAATCCTGAACAGAATGTTAATTCTCAAAGTTTCTATTGAACAGCTAGCAATAACAGCAACTGTCTTAACCTAGATTCTAATTAAGGACCTGTTCAACAATGTGGCAGAGGAAAGAAAGGCTAGCCATTATTTCAAGATAGTATTGTGAAATCTGTATTCGGAGGGAAAGTGTTTACCAAATAGGAATAAAAGAAGCTTTCACTAGTGTGGTATTTTTTTTTTCTTACAGTACAGTCATACATCGGGTTAAAGACGCTTCAGGTTAAATCTTTTCAGGTTGCGTTCTGCAGCGATCCGGAAGTAGCGGAATGGGTTACTCCGCATTTACGCGCATGCGCAGAAGTGGCAAATCATGCATGTGCAGACGCAGGTTGCGTTCTGCTCAGGTTGCGAATGGGGCCCCGGAATGGATCCTTCGCATCCAGAGGTACCACTGTAGTGTAAATCAAGTAGGAAAGCAGTTGTCAGCTGTTTAGTATCACACCTCTCTCAAATCTCTCTTGAATCTGCCTGCTGCTAGAGGGTTATGAATACACTGTCCACCGAGCAATGACTTCCTTGGAAAAGAGTGCTTAGAAGAACAAGGGTAGCCAATGTTGAACCCAACAGATGTTTTCAATAAGAGCTCCCATGAGCCTCTGCCACCCTGGCTACTTATCAGGGATGGCAGCTGCAGTTCACAACATCTGGAATGCACCAGTTTGGCTATGCTTATCTTAGAAAATATACTTATGTATGTTGGGCTTCTGAGAGAAAGAGATGGGCCTTTGGTCAAACAAGGAGATGTTCAGATGTGCCTTTGCTGTCCTATTGAATGTAGGGACCAAGACTTGGCAAACAAGCTAACAAAACCCAGAAGCCAACTGAAAGCCTGAAGGGTGAAGAAGATTGCTTGCAGCTTATGCTGTGAACCCCCTTATGTTCCACACCCCTGAACCATCTTTGTCCTTGTGCACAAGCTGAGAGGTACTTGGGAGATGGGGAGGCCATAGGTAAGGAAGACTGAGCTGACAACAACTGAGGTGGCTGTGATGCAGCCTGCAACAGCTCAGGAGAAATAGAACCCAGTAGGGCCTCCCTTGATTTGAAGCAGAACAATGGGAGCAAGCTGCAGAGACTATTGGTGCAGGAGCAGGAGCAGGAATTTGCTTGGGCGAAAGGGCAGGAACAGCAGAGAAGCTACTAAATTCACCGGAAGTCTGAAGAGAGTCAAAATGATGCATTATGTCAGGTCTCATGGTAGCATCCTCTTCCCTGTAACAAAACCTAAGGCATTTCCTGTCCCCAGGTGGGTGATGGAGGGACTTTGAAGTCACTGGAGTCCACGGGAACAGTGCAGACATAATAGGCCCACCTGGAGGCAGGGTTCACTGCTGACTCTGGTTTGCTCCGTTCAAACGTCAGGGCTGCCTTGTTTTTAATCTGCTCAGCCTCAACAGAAGAATCATATATCCAGGGCCCTTAAACTTTAAAACATGCTTTTAAAGGCTTGGGTGGCTGCACTTGGGGGGTATGGGCCGGGAGTCAAGACTACAAAGCAATAGACCCAACAACGTAAGGCCCCATGTCTGATTGGGCCTTGTTGGCTACTAAGAGGCAGCTACCATGATCTCTCTGCTCACATGCAAGGGGCAGGAGCGAGAGCAACAGAAGAGTAAGCCATGGTGCATGCATCGTAGCAGCTGGCAAGGTGGCATGAGAAGGGTCAGGTTGCTTACCTAGCTCCACTTAAACTTGTTCCCATCATTAGTTTTGAATTAAAGTATAAGCCACCATGTTGCTCTCTGAAGACCGGGAGCAAAAAACATCACGGCTGACAGCAAGTTCCATGTCTCCTACTACTGAATAGCATGTTGGCACCTAGAAATATTTGATGGTAACTCATTCAGTAGCAAAGGACTCCATTAAGAGCAACGTTATAGGATGAGAAGTTCAATGCACTCTAAAATGGAGCACACACTCCTGCTCCATCATAAAGGACTTTACCCATTAGGATTGGTGGAAGGATAAAATAATCTCATTCTATTTAGGAAGGATACAAAATAAGTGCACGAGATATGAACTAGAAAAAATCTGATCCAGGTACCTGTCTCCAAGTTCTTCCAACAATAAGCAGAGGCGTAACATTATCATGACTCAGTTTGCTGGAATAAGCCCAAATTTATCTTTTGATCTCTGCCTGCAACAGTAAGCATGATGCCAAATGGGGTTGTTTCAAGAACTGCAATTGTTCTTAGAACCTGCTCACTGCAGATTATCCAGAAAAGTTGACGCCAATCTATTCCATTGCACTTTCAGAGACATGCATTTCCTGAGATTACTGTACTCCCAAGAGATCATTCCATCAACATCAAGTGTGTCCTCTGAATGGCACTCAAATAGTTCCAAGACTCCCAGATTGCAGCAAAGCTATGTATGGATGTGGCCTTAATATTTCAGGATAGTGTATTTATTCATCAAATATATGTCTCAAAACAGTGATATGGGCTTACACAGGAAGAGGTCCTTAATGATTATGAAGTACTAACAACAGAATCCAAAGACTGTTCCATTCCCACCCCAAATATTTTTTCGTATGTTGAGCCAATAAGAGAACATAGCCAAGCTGTAGGGATTGGACACTACAGTACTGTGATCCATATATAACAATTCAGGTTTCTGATAACTATCCTTTAGGGTAGAGGTGCTATATCAAAAGCCTAACAGAGACAGAAAAAAATAATAGTTGTAAGTTAAAAAAAATATAAGTTTTAGGTTTATTGAAAATTAAATATTAGCAAAAGCAAGAGTTTTACAAAATGATTTCACATACAAGTCAGACAGTCACAAACTGAAAACTACAAAAGTACCTATTGGCAAGCAGAATGCTAACCTTTGCATTGCTGTGTAATAGCGATATGAATAAGGCATGGAAGTCCTATTTGCACCAAATGTTTTTGAACTTTCAAAAACTAGTTAGACCCTTAACTTTTGTAGCAATGCTTCAGTAGTTCCCAAACTTTCATGAGTTGCCTAGAAGGGTATGGTGAGTGAGCTGCAGCTGACTCATGGAGCAAAAAGAAGCAGTCACTGATAGTATTTTCAAATCTGCTCATTTGTCAGAGAAGTTTAGGAATCACTGTTGTATGCTTAGTGCATTAAATCATCTTTTTGTTATGTATTGGAAAGACTAGTGCTCAAAGCAACCACTCCAAAGAGTCATCTAGTAGTCATCTGTATCTAATCCAGTCTTTCACAATGCACAGTTATAGGTAATGTCTTCACAGTTTCAATAACTTCTTGACCAACCTATTTTTCAATTGTTCTTTTAACATGGCTCCAAATTCATACTATCATTTTTATTTTGAAAGTATGCAAGAAAGTTAACTTGTGCCATATTTATAGTTAAGACACTCACAAAACAAGTTTTTTATAGCAACATTCAATACTACGTTTTAAATACTTTGTGCAAATAGCAACAGGGTGCTGTATCAGAGGCAAGTTCTGATTTGCAAGATTTTGAATGCATCCTTAATATTGTAAACTTGGACATTTTTAAATCTTGCACTTTCCAATGCTTCTTAACTAATCAGTGGAAATACACCATAAGATGATACATTCTCACTTGTATATAGTGCAAATAAAGTAGAATTTCCCCATAGTTTTTTTCCGGATTTAATTTTTCTGTGTGCAATTTTAGTGGTGCCCTTCAAGTTGAGGGGACCCATGTGAAGAACTGATTAATAAAGGAAGAAAGAAAGCAGTTCTGATACAGTTCTCAGACCAGTACTAAAAGTGCAAATGCTGCAAGAACTCCAGCTGTAGTTACAGCTAGAAGAGGGTATTGTTTCCGTTAGATCCGGATAGTCATTTGGACTGGTTTCTAGAGAAATACATCAATATATCTTGAATTTTTATTAGTCGTTCTCTCAAAGATCTCATAGACAGCACAGAAAGCTGGTATCTAGGGTCCACAGGCAGGACAGCTAGAAGCCACCAACACCATGCAGGTCCATTAGCCATTTCCTAAAAATAAGGAACAAAAAATTAGTAATGGTAACAAATGGCTTACAACACAGATGTGAAATGAACAGGTTCTAGAGATCTAAATACATTGTTTCATTTTCCATTGCCATTATCAACCACCAGGTCCTAGGAATTCAAGATTTCCTGATAAAGTAAACTGAGGTGATTTTATTAGCTAGCTTACACAAAACAACTTTCAGCAGTAATCTCAATCTGAAGTTTTAAATATTGTCTTCCATGTCCGTGACTGAAAGTGTTTGCCCTAAGACAGCTGTGTCTTACAGCACAAGATCAAGATGGCAAGCGTATCCCTGCTGTAAATTTCACTACCATTACAATATAGACAGGTTGACACTATCCATCAGATGTTTTAGTTGAAATGTCTTGGACATCTCAAAGCTGCTCGGCAATGCAAAGCTTCAGTCTGCCTGTGCTGACAGTCACTGTGACAACAGCACTTGTCCATCCCACTAGGGACATGCAGCTTTGTCAGCTGTGTTGCCTATTGCCTATTCACAGCCTCAAAATAATGTTGAGGAAGATTTATTCCTTAAGTGTAAATAGAATAATCTTCTAGAGGAAGGAGTTCAAGAACTGGCTTTTTAAAAGCCTGGTTTTGTTGTCCGACACAACCACATCTTTAAAATACACACTGGGTTTTTATTAATTGGCACCATCTTGGCTTCTCTCTCTTTTAGCTGCTGTCCATTTTCCCCCCTAATGATTACCACCGACACATAAGTTACTCTACCAATCTTTCTACTACTTCCTTTACTAACAAAGCAACCCATATCATGCTAATAATTGCTAGAGAGATACTGTATGGTGTCTGAATACCTGTATGTTTCCTTCCCTCTCTGGCATTGGACCAAAGTGCTGAAGTATTTGGCTACGAAATTTGTTTCTTAAGCTTTGGAACCAACTGCAAGCTTGGCTATATACAAAATTATGGAGCACTCCAAGTTTCTTCATCTCACCTTCATCTTCAACCTATGAATGAAGAAAGTGCAGTATAGTCACAAAACAAAACAAGCTGTATATGTGAAGACTTTCATAGCTAATTTGCATAAAAAAGCAAAAGTGAGTTCAGTCTATATTTAAAGAGAATGGGAAAAATCCAGTGCTGAAGTAGTTCATCAAAATAGTGCCATCAATAGCAAAGCATCTCACACAAAAAACTAGATTGGGTCAATAATTCAAACCATGTTTTGGGGTATCAGCTCCTAAACCCAAGCACCCCCCCCCCACTGCCTTCATGCATGGGCTTAAGAAATTACTGCCTTAAATAATCAATCCAAATGAGAGCCATTACAAGTTATGGTTCCAGGATGCCTCTCAAACTAGGAACAAACAGTGGTCTGCAACCCTATTTGGGAGAGTAAGATGAAACCATAGCATGTTTGTTTGGGTAAAATGGCAAACAGGAAAACACACCAGAAAACAACATATTAAGCTGTGCATAGAAAAGAATGGAGAACATTTGAACCTGAGATTTTTCAAAACCATAGCCTGGAGGATTGTCCAAATAAGCCAGGTCTTTCACATTCAGAGTTCCATGTGTAAGGTAAAACACAGAGTTCTCATGAAAGTTCATGAGCTCCAACGTCAAAAGCAACTCTCCATGCATACAAGGGATGGTTGCACCTAAACAGCACTTTCAAGATGAAAGCTCTTATATTTGAATGAGATCAATAGTGTTTTAAGACACATTTAATGTAACCTAAAACGATAACCTGTGATACATATGCTTAAGGTGGCAATAACCCTTTCTTCACGTATCCGAAAGTACTCAAATGGTAAGACCACCTGTTTCATTTGATGTGTGTTCCTTTCAACATTAAAGCTAGAAATTGGTTGGGCTGCAAGGAGAACAATTCCTCCATAGCTAGAATAAACCACACGGCAGAAAAGCAAGTTTTTCGAGCAGAAGTGGACATCTGCTCCCTAATTTTTATTTTTGCAACACTAATCTAAAACATGTCTTCACCTAAAATCTAGAATTAAAACCTCTTACCATGCATTATAAATTGCAAGTTTCCATTCTAATTAACAAGGGGATGCTAAATGCACATGCTTTATGTACAAAGTAGCTTTACATTTGAACAAGTAGGCTATAATCTGCACATCCAATGTTTAGAAAATGCATTATTAAAATCCTGTTTTAAGCAATACGTGAATGTGAAATCCAATACCTTTATATCTTCTAGATACTCAATGTCTGCAGTGTAGTAGCCATCCTTCATCCCTCTTTGCAGAACTCTGAATCTTCTTAATCCAACTGTATCAACAACAGACCGTCCATCTGGGAGATAGTCAAGGTTTCTAATGTACAGCATGCAGCCATAATCTGCAAAGCTAGAAAAAGAGGCACTGTGTCAGTATCCACTTCGGAAACACACACACACACACACACACACACACACACACTGTGGAACACATACATACCCATTTTTAGGGTCACTGATACACATCCCAAATTGTTTTGTCCCTGTTTCCACACTCCTTCGAATCATCAGTCGATACCTTGGCTCAAACACATGGAGGGGGCAAGGCACAGTTGGATAGGCCATAGTGCAAACGAAGATTGGAACATTCTTAGTCAAGCTGAAAAATATATAATAGTATTTTTAAAACCTACATTGCCCGAACAGTTCTCTTTTGATACAGGTAAATAGTAGGTTGTGCTTTGCACATATATACTCCCTTAACCTCTTACAAAAGCTAAGCTATAGCACAAGGCCTGAAATCAGTAGGAATGAAGATGTATACAATATGAAGAGAAATAAGGCTTAAGACTCAGTGCTTTTTTCTAAAAAAATGTTTAAGGGTACTCTCATTTTGACTCAAGAAAATCATCATTTCATAGTTCAAGTCGGGAAAATAAATACAATAAGTGGACAAAAGTACAAAAAGTTTGGGGGTATGTGTCCCCCCCAGCAAAAAAGCACTGTTGAGACTTATGTAAATAATTTAATTCAAGTTCTTTTAAGTCATCCAAATGGAATGTGGATATTCAATTAGCATAAAAATTTGTCTCATCTGTTTTTGTTGCAATTCTAAACCAAAGTACTATATCATCATCATCATCATCATTATTATTATTATTTCAAAAAATTTAGACACCACTGATTGTGAAAAAGCTTAAGGTGGCTTACAAAAGATAAATCAGTAATAAAGGGGAAAAAAATCACAACCCGACTTTAGTCAAGTTTCTAAGCAATAGCAAAAAGCAACAGGAAAGAAAGCTTTTTAATAACATCTATGTGATGATATGCCAACCATGTATAAAAAGGAGGTAGAATATGATTTAGAAAGGGAGGTGTATGGGCAGGATGTGCTGGACCCTTCCCACCAGGTGTTCTCTCTCCATCCCTCGAGCCAGAATCCAATACTAGAAGGAAATCTGGCTGTGACACCAGAGGACTGGCAACAAGGAGGTAAGCTATGGGCAGGGAGAGACTCCACACCCCCTGTTCTATGCATACCTTTTGCTCTTAAAATCAAGCCCCCAGTCCTTGCTCTATACATAATTAGAACAGATCTGTATTTAAAAATAAAAAAATGCCATTATTATGTAGTGCTTGGGCCTGAGATATAGCTACCTGGGTATAAAGTTCACTGATTCTTTTGAATCATTGCTGTGAGGATAGCACATGATGTCGAGCTCCTTTAGAGGAACTGTTGCAAGAAAAAGCAGGAAGAACCACCTGCACTTGCAAGTGTCAAACAGGTCAGTGTACCTGCTTGTACCAAATTCATGTTATTCTGTTTGCTCTCTTCAGTGAGGTGATTCAGTAACAAATCCATCTAGTAGAAGTAGACTGAGACTACACTTCCAAAAAAATGAGGTAGATAAAAACATAGTTGAGGGAAGAAAGCTTTTCAAAAGCAGGCACAACTGAAAAGGTTTACTACTTGTTTCTAAACTTGTTAATAAGTCAGTTTATAAACTTACCTGGAGTATTCAGCTGTTTCTTCATCATTAATTCTTTTTCTCTCTGATAGCTCAGCAGGTAAATACTTTACTATTAGTTCTTCCAGCAGCTGTGTAATTCTGTATTGTCTACTTGCCAAATACTAGAAGTAAAAAATAAAATCTTAAGTCATTATAGCTTAATTACTGCAAAGATGTTGCTAATCCAAATTATTATTTTATACCAGCGTTCAATTTCTAGATATCAAGCAGAAAACAGGGTGATACAACAATCCTGCGTTGACCACTTTGTTTCCCTTGAATACAGTTTTTACTTTAGAACTATTTATAATAATCCACTGCACCTCAAATTTTCTTTCAACAGAGCTTTTACTAGGGTTAATTAGCAACATGATAATTAGTCAATTCAATCAATTAAAAAGTTATGCCTCAATCAAAATTTTGGCCCAATATACGGCCATTCTGCGCAACAACCTGTTTGTAGCATAAACCTCACAATGCACACTTAAGGTTTCACTTTCTGGCTCTGCACTTCAGCTAGCTCAACCAGAAGTGAGAGTTAAAAGAGACCATTTTTCTTTTGCAAGGTAGGCAATGCCATTTCTGCAGGAAGGCTGAGAAGAGAGGCAGCAGCAGTTTATTCTGTATGTAATTGTTGGCTGTTGCTGGGAACATATGCTGCCACTCATTTGGGTTAGGCGACCATACTGTGATCAAGCAAGACTGTTCTTGTGTTCATTATTGTGGACAGGCGAACTTTATAAAGAAAAGTGAGGTATACATTTTTAAATCACACTCAAATCAGCTACCTGGCTTCTGATGGACATAGGGGAAAGGGAAGTTTACGGAAGGTATAATGTTTAATGTTTTATTGTACTTTTACTATTCTGCTGGGTGCTTTTACTATTCAGAGTGACTAGGGAAACCCAGCCAGATGGGCGAGGTATAAATAAAATTGTTGTTGTTTGCTTTTCTCTCTCTGGCAACTGACATCAGTGTACAGGGTTTTTTGTGTTGCCATTTATATGTTGCCTTTCTATGATAAAATCATAGTTAAGGCAGTTTACAAACAAAAATATAAATCACATATACTACCACATGCACTCACTTTCTATGGCTAATAAAAATGTATTCTTCTTGAGCAAAACTTAGCAGCCCTAATTCCTACTGATGATACTTTGAACAAAAGAAGCTTCTGAAACTGGAATACTGAAAACCATTTCCATTGCAGAAAAACATCCGAACAAAGACTTAGCTTCCACCAAGTTTTTATTTAATGGTATATATTCTGTATTACAAATACTTGTTTTAGAAGACAGCAATGTCGTGTATGGTAAATATTACCTCTTTTAAGCTTTCTTTACAGAGAGGACACTGAGGAGAATGGTCTAAACATCGTTCTAAACAATTCTTACAGAAAGTATGGCCACAGGGTGTTGTCACAGGATGAAAGAAAAGCCTGAAAAAAATTTCAAGGAGTTAATCATGCTACAGTCACTTTAGTGACAAACATTAAAACAAGTAAATTAAGCCAAGTCCGAACAAAAGAATCCATTTGGATGCTTTTATCTTGTAACCACCTTGGCTGTTGTAGGCTTAGAATAATTAAGAAATAAGATTGATCCGTTATTCCTCCTAGCAGACATTTGGCATTAGTGACAATGCATGTTCATTAGACTTCCAAGAAGACAGTCCTCTATGAAATGTCTGTGTGGTAGAAGGGTTGAAGAGCAGCTTTTCAATATGTTCCAAACATGCATCCCCCAAGATGCAAAAAAGTGCCAAATAAATGTAGCAAATGTCATGGAGTGTACCAACCTGATTGAGTCTTGGACAGTCAGATGCAAACCAATTGCACAGAACCTGTAGGCTTGACTGTTTATGTTTTGTTAACCAGACTTATGTTCTTGACAGGGCTTGACAAGCTGTTGCCAAAACTGTACTTTTGGCAATATTAGGGGGCCATTTGGTTAAACCCTAACTCTCTTGCAGGCATTCCCTTATGATGTCTATGAAACAACACATTACTGCCAAAGAGAAATATTTGTGAGCCTTCCACCATGTGTACCAACCTGATTGAGTGAAAAGTTCACTCATTGGAACTAGCCAAAAATGCACATTAATACTATCGTTTACCAATGGTTCCCAAACATTTTAACTGATGGGACTGATGGAACATTGCTGTGTTGTCAGACCACTTACTAATATTAATGCTTGTTGTAGGAATTGTAATGTGCTGTGTTACATGCAGTATTATTTTAATTGCTTTTGTTATTGGTTTTCCAAAGACATGCCACAGACCACTTGAATTAAGTTCATGGATCACTGGTTGTCTAAGGACCACAGTTTGGGAGCTAAAAGGCTGGCACACGTAGCAAGACACAAACATTGTGCTTCTCTCTTTGCACAGCATGGAGCAATTTGCACACAAAAGCAATTTTCAGCAGCTTTAGAGCAAGAATCTTAACATAAAAGCTGTCCTAAGATGGAGAAGAGATCAAAGACAAAGATGATCAAATGGGTAATAAAAAGGATGATTAAAGAAACCACTGTATTACCTCATACACAATGAACACTCAAAGTCTGAAACATCAATCAAATCCTCTGGAACTGGTCCATAATTGAATGGAAAGGTGGCATCCCTTTTTGTGGTTTCTAAATAAACAATACAGGATATTATCAAAGCATGAAATACTGAATTTATCAGACATCATCAATATCCATGACTAAATAGTTACCTCCTTGTTTTTTATGTTTATTCCTTCCATCTTCAATAACTTTAACATCTTGTTCTGAAAGGGACCACTTTCTTTTTAATAAAGCACCTTTATCTTGGCTGGAAAGCAGAGGTTCAGAAGAAACCCTTTTTAATCCATCGTCTTTGGCATTTGTTTCTGTTGAGTTGAGAGAATGGGCAGACTGTGCACGATGCAGGCTTCCTCCAACAGGTTCTTGCATTTCTAAATCCTACCAAAAAACAATGGGTGGGGGGAATGGAATCTTTATCAAATTTCAGATAAACTGGCAACAATATCCGCCAGCAGAATCACAATTTTTTGGATGAACCTTCGTTATCCAGAACACGCACATTTCCTAGTGCAAAGGGCAACCTTGAAATTTCTGTGGACTACTTCAGAATGTTTCACATTATTAATATGATTTGCAGGGAACTAATAATATCTGGTCCTAGCTGAATATTAGCTGTCATTCTGTATTTCTAAAATTCTACTTCTACTCTCACTTATGAAACTAGGCACATCATTAGATGGAACCTTACCATGTCACAACTTCCGTGTGTGAATGCAGACCTGGGAGTATAAAAAGCAATATCCTAAAAATACAGACTTGCACAATATTCTACTGTGCTGAAATAGAACCTCAGGAGTTCCTAGACACAAAAAACTGTTTGGAATCCAGAACTCAAGCAAACTTAAAATTCTGGCTCTAAACTGCCTCATTGTTTGCTTAACTTGCATCACTAAACAACTCTGACTGTGGGAGCAGAAGCACATACAGGAAAAGCTTTTTTTAAAAAAAGTATTGCTTCACAATTGTCATTTTAAAAACCATTCCCATAATTTTCATTAGCATATAAATAACATTCTCTGTACAATGTTGAACATTGTTCTAGATTCTTTCCACATTCCCTATCAACCCTGAAATTTCAAAATTATATGGCATCAAACTAGAATAAGATGAAACAAGAAGTCAACAGCACAACCTACATATTGTGCATTGCAACATTTGAAATATGTGTGGAAAAAATAACCATTACTTACTGGCTCTGAACTGTGCTGTAAATTTTCACAAGACTCTTCCATTTCAGAACCATGTATAAATGGTTTACTTCGAACATGCGAAGAATTCATAGCAGATTCCTTCAGACTCTTTCTCACACTTTCTGGTGATAACAAATCACACAGCATCTGTGAAATGGACAATATTAAGGAATAAACCAGCTATTACTAAAATTTTGTAAATCCAATCATCCCAGTCTTCTAACTTCTAACTCTATGGTGAGCCAGCTGAGCTTTTTAAGCAGTTCACCAGGCTTTAGATCGCTGGAAAAATTAACTGTAATACAAGTTTTGTTTTCTATGTGAACATTGGTAACTTCCTTTTCAAAGGAAGTAACTACATTTGAAAAGTATTAGAACTGAAAGCAAAAACTAAGCATTGCTTTAAAATATATAAATACCTTCTCAACTTCTAGTTTTGCTGGAATAAATTCTTCATCAAGGGCTAGGCAGTGAAGAAGGAGCTGTAAGGCATCATCTTTAGACCCAGCATTATTAAGTATTCTTGCTTTCCGAAAGTAGACCTAAAAAAACAGTGATTCAAAGGTTTTTAAATGTTAATCATTTGGTTTGCATCACAGAAAGATTTAGAAGCCTGAGCCTAAGCATATTTCCTTTGACGTTAGCCCCACTGGGTACAATAGAGCTTTTGCTTCCTGTAGCTATGTATGCCACTGAAATATTTGATTGGGATCTTACAAGTTGCTATAGAAGAAAGCCTCAGTGAAACCAATAGAACCTACAATGGCACTAATGGTTTTAAGAGTTAGTGCAATACCTGATGTTATGCAATGAGACACAATAACAGCAGAGAACTCAAACAAAAGGATGGCACATCCTATGCATTCTACCATCACTACTTCCTCCAGTCCATAGAACCAATTGGAATAAACAGTATACAGGCATAACACACTTCATTCACTTTTTCTTTCAGACCTTGTTTCACCCTTTCATACTTAGCACTCATCCACACTTCTGTTTATCCTGTGCCTAGAAAGCAAATGCTTATCCCATGCTTTCTAGGGACAGGTCCAAGCTGTTTTGCCTTTGCCCTGCTGCTTTCCCCTGGAAAACCCCCTCTTTAGTGATAAATCAGAACAAATGGCAATCCACGGAAAACCAGATTGCCATTTGCTCCGATTCAGCACTACACTGCAGGTTTCCCCAAGGGAAAGCAACGGGTCAAACGTAAGAGTGAACAAGCCCTTAGTCTGCACCATATACGTACAGCTACTGTTGAAAAGCACCTGTTTGCACCATGCAAAATTGATTTATTCATCCATAGTGTGAATGCAGTTTATATTCTTGTTTCATGCAAAATTATATGTATGGGCATGTGCACATAGACAAAGCCAACCAACTGCAGAACGACTTGCAGAACTGGGGGTGGAGGGATCATTTAACTCCTGACTTGAAGTGCTTATAAGGAAGCTTAAACACTCCTGCCTTTTTATCGCGACCAAGCTTTTCAACTTCTGCACAATTGTGCTTGAAAACATAATTACAAACTGAACAGGGCTTCTGCTAGAAGTGTGCAGTACTATGCCTGCTGAAAGACTCAATCCATGTAGTAAACCTGATCCAAGGTGGGTCAAAACAGCAGTACTACCACCATGCAAATGCATGGGAAAAAATAAGAAATGGTTCCCAAATGCATGTCTGGGATAAAGGTGGGTTTGAAAACGCTGACACAATTTCTAGCATCATGTTTTTGTATTTTTCATAATACAAGTACACTGTATGTGATATTCAATATCAGTCATACTTAAAAGAAAGACCACTGAAATCAATGGACTGTAGTTCATCAACTTTAATAAGTCAACTCCGTGGATGACTTAATAGGATATTATTTTAAGCATTTACACTTTATAGACTTACCTCAGACCAATTTGGCATTTTAGCAGTAACAGCATTCAGGTCATCCAGGGCATATTTAAATTCTTGGAGGCCAGCATAGGATTCAGCTCTATAAACCCGTAGTATCAAATCACTAGGATCTAAAATAAAAACCAATGACTTTGTCATGTAGCTGAATAGAAACTGCTTATGTCTTTATAATCCAAAATACACATGCAGTGCAGACTTAGAAATAGATATGCACCTATGGAAAATAACATTTTCCAAGAAGCCAGACAAAAAACAAAACAAAACAAAACTTTCTAAGTTTGAAAAGAAGTAGTTCATTATTTCATGCTGTTGATGTGGACAAGCTTGTTAGTAAAGATTTATGACTTACTAAATGTTAAAACACCCTTGCAAATAAGGTGATAGTAAAGATCCTGAAAGACCATAATGCAATTAACTTAACTGCAAGAACTATTTATATGCTGAGAGACCAATAAAAATATCTGAATGCTAGTCAAAGGCACAAACTGAAGTTTAGGTTGGTTTTGTGGGCCCAATTTGGTCTTAAAATCTGTATAGACATAGTTTGTAAGACAAGACCAGTCTTCCTTCACTCTTCTCCCAAGTAGGGCAAATCCTTGAATCACCCTAGTCTATAGGATAAGCAAGTAGGGCAAATCCTTGAATCCTTGAATCACCCTAGTCTATAGGATAAGCAAGGAAATATAGGACAAATAAATTAAAGAAAGCCTTCAAAAAAGGACAGAATTCAGTGTTTTCTGTCTACTAGTGTTTTGGTACTGTATTTCAAGCCTTTATACTTGTAGCAGTAAAGTTTACATAGGCGTGAAAACAAAGATATTGGCTGATTACAGGCTTAAAAGGATAATATTGGCACGGCCAGAGTAGATGCAACATCAGTGAATTTGTAATCACATCTTCCACTCTGAAAACAAAATGAACTACTTGAAACCACACAGACTGCGGATATCACCTTGTCACATCTAGTTGCCTGTTTAACTCCCTTAGAGCTTGACAGTTCAAGATGACAACACTACTTTTGTGCAAGATGTCAAGTTTTTGGTTTCTAACTCTTAAATTCCAACAGTTTGAAATACCGCAAGAGTTTTAGACGCTGACTGGATATGGTCTCAGTTTCCCAAACATCTTATGACACAATTTAATCATGCCCCAAAGTGCATCTAGGCACATCATGTAATTATGAAAGTAGATCAACTGCTTCCACGTTTCTCTTTTCTTTGATTATGTGGGCAGGGTGCTGAGTAAACACACTTTATGATTATTATTTTATATTAATGTATGCTTTTTCTAATTACTGTAGAATGAGTTATAATAACATTTTTAAATCTAGGAGGCAAACATACCACCAAGGTGGCATATTAAAAAATATTTAATTGCTATACCCCTGCTCCCTGTACGTGTGTAAATAACTCCTAACTGAACTCTCCTAAAAGAATTATCCAATTTTCATAAGGATTAAGTCCCAATTCTGGGATGCCTTCCTTTCTATGACTTACAAATTCAATTCAAAAAAAAAATTATTACTAACATTAATATGCCACACCAGTGTTTAATAGCTAGTTTGCACATACTGAAAGGGGCCAACACAGATCATATAAAAAGGAAACTAACCCTACTTTGAGGTTGCCCAACTGAGTGGCACACACAGTCTAAAAGATGAGCTCATTGCTAAGACCCATACTGTAGATACTGCCCTATATGTACATTCAAAGTTGTGCAAGTGTCCTCTCATGTGATTAGATTTCAGCTTCCTCTCTGCCCCTTAACAGCTTCGCAAATCTGCTCCAAAGGGTCCCATAACCCTCTAGAAAATATTGGGTGGGGTGGTTTTTAGGGTGGGAAAGAGACTACAAGGAAAAAGAAAAGAAGCTCCTGAGTCATACAATAGCATTTTCATGAGGTACTGGCTGGAAGCAGACAAGTTTACAACATTAGCACAATGAACTTCAGGCACTAGACAGGCCAAGAACCTAAACATCAGAAATTCAACTCCATGCTGAATTAGAGCATAAAAGTTGCTAGTTTTGCCTATAGCAATACAGTAATTAATGCTGGTATCTAGCATTTCCCATCCTGTGTGTTCATATGCATCTGAATGGACAGTGAGACACTCTCCGAGTACACAACAAGACCAAAAACAACTCAAACAAGTCCAGCTGAAGTCCTTTCTAAGTCTTTATGGCTGTTTATAGCTCCATTATATCAGATGCCCCACATACTACTCAGACACTTCTGCTGATCAAGTCACATGCTGGAGATTAGGAACTGAATCTAAGGTCATATAAATACGGCACAATAGGCCACTTCCCAAATTTAGCCTAGCCTACTGGATGAAAGAATCAAGAGTAAGACTTCTGCACTAGGCCTTGAGGTTCACTCCCATATTCTGACTCGAAATTAAGGACATGTGGTGCACTATGCAAACCTCTAACTCTGCAAAGTTTCTGTCTCAAAGCAAAATAAACGTTTCATTCCCTGTAACTATCCTTCCAACGCACCCATTTTTATTTCAGGCAAATGTCCTTGGTCTGATGTGTAGTAAAAGAAGAATATTACAGTCTCTTGAACAAATTAGACAATTTTCAAACAATGATAAAACTCTCATCAGAAAGTAGTACTAACATATTTGGATTAGGCTTTCAAGTTAGAAACTAGGAAGCCCAATGATTTTAGCTGGTCATTGCTCTGCATCTCAAAAATAAGATACCAGGACCACAGAAGCACAAGTGCAGGACAGAATATAGTGTTCTCAAAGAACGAGAATTTAGACGCCTATTATGATTTGAACAGCCAGAAAACCAGAATAGTTACAAAAGGTCACAATCACCAAGCCCAGATTCAACATCTTTCAGAGATATAAAAGCATGCGCACAATTAAATTTTCCTTAGTTTATTTCATAGTGTTACAAGTAGTACTCAGTATTGAACATCCTGTGAAGTGCTCCCAGAATATTAACTTAGTCATATCTCTAGACCTCCCCATACAAGTCTTTTCTAAACAGTGTTGTGAAAGACTCAACACTCCCATCTGTGATGTCACCAGCATTATACAACCTTTTCCCCTTCCACGCCCCCATCTGCTTATGCAACTAGCCTGCCTCCTGCGAATTGTCTCAGTAACACTTTAGGAGACTGAAAATAGGCCTCTGGTAAAAGTGAATTCATCATGAGTAATTACTGGTCCTCAGTGTTACAGGTTTCACAGCCAAGCCTCTTCTGACCACCACCTCCCAAACACAGTTGCTAAGCCCAAGTGAATGAGTGCTCCTTCACCCATATATGCATCCCTTCTTTTAGAAATACAGGTTTTTATTCAAGGTTCCTATTTTTATGTAATATACTCTGAAAATGGGTTCCAAAATTCAGAAGCTGAAACTTTTTCACTACCTTTCAGAAAATGACAGTCCCATAGCACTTCATCAACTAACAAAGCTAATCCCATAGAATGCATCTTCAAAGATTCCTCTTTGCTTATACAGTGGTACCTCGGGTTAAGTACTTAATTTGTTCCGGAGGTCCGTTCTTAACCTGAAACTGATCTTAACCTGAAGCACTTTAGCTAATGGGGCCTCCTGCTGCCGCTGCACCCGATTTCTGTTCTTATCCTGAAACAAAGTTCTTAACATGAAGCACTATTTCTAGGTTTGCAGAGTCTGTAACCTGAAGCATATGTAACCCGAGATACCACTGTACATCTAAATGCCAGCTTTTGGAAACTCTGGAAAAGTTTACAGAAAGAGCATCAGAAAAACAAAACAACCATTTTTACCTCCCTACAAAACAAAGGGTAACAGGAAACTCACAGCTCCAAGGCTGCCTTTATCCACATTATGCAAAATAATTAACATGATACCTCAAACCCATAATGCCCCCTAGAAACAATCAGGGTTCACTGTTCCACCTTAAGTACTCACTGAAAAGGTGGAAGACAATCTGCAGTATGAGTTTCACTTGTGAAATTCTTGCAAAAAGCCAACTCTCTAGAACTTCCAAAAGTCCTGCATACAGGTTGCCACATCGGAGGGCTATGTTAAATTCGCAATCTGATGTGCCCAATTTCACTGGAAAACTAGCTACAGCTTCCAACATAAGCGCGCCGGGGCCTGTTTCACATACAGGAATCTGGATCACGCTTAGGTTATGCAACACTCACTTCCCGGCTGAATGCGTGACTTCAGCTCGCCCAGAAGTATTGCGTTAGGGCGATATGGAGCATCTGGCCTCTTTACGAAGCCGGTCCTCTATGCTTGCAAGCCATCAAGTAACCGGCGCGCTTCTGGGTACGAAGCAAGCGTGCACACCTGTGCATGCCTACATGCATGATCCCCACAGATTCCTTCACGGGACCGATTCCGATCGTCTGGAGCCCAGCGCTGGGCACATTCGAGTTCGATCCGGCTCCCCAAAGCGCACGATTGTAGTCAAAGGGCCCTTTTCACCCCACAGGAACCCCCCCTTTCCCACCCACCCCACCCCCCGCTTCAGAGGCCCGAGCAGCGGCCGTGGCTCTTACCCTCTTCGAGGGCCTGGCTGGCGGCTTCGCTGGCTTCCCGCAGCTGCCCTTGCACGAGCATCTCTCCGAGGCGCCGCCAGGTGCGAGCCCTCTTGCACTCCTCCGGGAACCACTTCTCCGCCAGGTGTCCCAGGGCCACGGCGACGGGCGACGAAGCCAGCGGGTCCCCGCAGCGGCGGCAGCGGGCGCGGAGGTGCTCGTGGACGCAGCGGCGGCAGTAGGCGTGCCCGCACGGCGCCACCACCGGCTCGCCGAGGAAGCCCTCACAGCCGGGGCAGCGGAAGAGCCCCGCCGCCGCGGAGGAGCCGTCTTCCCGGCCGGCGGTCCCCTGCAGCTGCTGCTCCGCCGTCGCCGCCGCTCTCCCTCCGCCGCCTTCCCTCGGCGCGTCGCCCGCTCTCTCGCCGCTCTGCCGGAGGCGGTAGTGCAGCACCAGGCAGTCCACCAGCGCGCCCAGGCGGCGGCGGGAGCTGGGCGAGCCCAGGCGAAGCGCCGCCGAGTAAGTCTCCAGAGCCTCTTTCAGGTGGTTGCCCAGCGCCAGGAGCTCCCCGCGACGGAGCAGGAGCTCCCGCTCCGAATGGGTGCCGCTGCCCCCCGGCTCCGGGGCCGACTCAGGAACCGGCGAGGACGCCATTTCCACTCCACGTCCGGCTCACCGGAGGGGGTGTGGCGCGCGACCCCCGAGCGCCGCCGCTTCTCTTGAGGTAACAGCACCGACGACGGAGCCGGCTGGCGGTTGACGAGGCCGGGCGCGCGCGCGCGCAGTTCTCAACTCCCTCCTTCCTCTGACAGGCTTTTTCGGACGTTGTTGGCGGTTGAGCGCGCTCGCGGGAGGCTCCGCCCTCTTTTCAAGTCCCCTCAACCGAACCTCGCACTCTCTCTCTCCCCCCCCCCAACCTTAAGGTCCTGATTCCATCTCTCCGACGTGCCCCGCCTCCGCGCCCCCCACCCCACCAAACCTTCTCTCTCTCTTTCTCTGTAAGCTCGAGAGCGTCGCGGGCGACGCCAGGGCCTTACATAAAACGGAGCGTCATCCGGCTTTCCGCGCAAGGCTGACTTGCGATTGGCCGGCGGGCCGCCGCGAGGAGCGCGACAAAGGAAAGGGGCGGGGCGAGGAAATTATAAAACAAGGCCACGTGCTCGCGCTTGTTCCATAACTTTCCTTTGCCGGATGGCAGCGGTGAGGGGCGTGGCTGGCGGGCTGGCGGGCAGGAGGGATGGTCGGCCCTGATAGGGAAGGGGTAGGTCGTAGGAATTTAGCGCTCCTCCTCCTCCTTTTCTGCTGACTTCCTGAAGACTAGTTTGCATTCCCACGCGCAATGATCTGCTGACGCAGGGGTTGGGAACTGGGCTGTACACTAGGCCAAGGCAGGGGGGAAATACCCGGTGCCCCTTTTTATTATTATTATTATCCTTTACTGTACAGAGGTTTTGCAGCAGAAAAAGCTCAACCTGTAGGATTCTTCTTGCCACACACAAGAGCCCTGCCAGAAAATAGATGGCAGCTCGAGTTGTCCTCGGGAAGGGATGACATCCACATTTCTTTCTGTCTCTCAATATTAACAATAAGGGACAACCAGTGAAGCTGAATTTGGACAGATTCGAAATTGGCAGAAGAAAGTACCTTTTGCACAACGTTTAGCTAAGCCACAGAATTTGCATTAGATTCGTGGAGGAAGAGACTGGCAATTAAAGTGTTCCATTGCCACTGTCTGAAGTGATACAGTGGTACCTCGGGTTAAGTACTTAATTTGTTCTTGAACTCTGTTCTTAAGCTGAAACTGTTCTTAACCTAAAGCACCACTTTAGCTAATGGGGCCTCCTGCTGCTGCCGCGCCACCGGAGCCCGATTTCTGTTCTCATCCTGAAGCAAAGTTCTTACTCTGAAGCACTATTTCTGGGTTAGTGGAGGCTGTAACCTGAAGCGTATGTAACCTGAAGCGTATATAACCTGAAGCATATGTAACCCAAGGTACCACTGTACTAGCCGCTGATGATTTTTGTACTCAGATATGTCAGCGTCCTGTGAGCATCTGATTGGCCCCTGTGAGAACATGGTGCCCTGACTAGATGGGCCCTTGACCTCATCCAACATGGCTTTTCTTATGTTCTAAAACTTTTGAAAAAACAAAAGGTTAAACAACCAGAATGTTTATGCTTTTAGCTAGTATCAAAAACATTTTTGTCTGTTATTTGTGTTTGCCCATAACTCCAGCTGTACCTTCAAACCCTTGAAAACAAAAAAAAACCAAACCTTTTTTTTTTACACTTAACTGTATCAGGCCCTTAGGCTTGCCATAGAACAAAAATAGTAGTGTGAACCAAGGATCGACACACCCAGCCTAGCCCAGTGTCCTCTCCTGTCCCATAATGGTCATGTATGACTAACTTCTCTCCATGAGAAAGTGAGGGAAAGGCAGGCAAAATTCATCCTGGATTCATAGGTTGCTCTCCATCATATTTTTTTCCTGTCTTAACTGATAGGCCCTCATTTTGCAGTTAGTATTAAACAACCAGTAGAAAGTTGAAAAAACACATCCTTTTCTGCTCTATCATAGTTTCATTTTACAATTATTTGTAAATTGCTGTTCAAGCAGTCCTCTGGGAGAGAGAGCCAAAATTAGCCCCCACTGTGTGTCAAATACTTCTGCAACAGGTACCGTATTTGTATGACTATCATGAGCACCTATTGGATAGTGTCTGTGACATTACTAATGATAATGCACACAGAGAACAACCCTTAGAGGCAGCTTTAATGTTTAACAAAATCTAGCACATGGAAATGTCATGAGGAAGATTTGCAGAATTATTTCAGTTGCCTCACATGTCCTAAATTAATTAATTTTCATAACTAAATCTGGACTAGTGGGGAGTGTGTGTGTATATATGTGTTTACTGGTTGGTTGGTCATTCCAACTACAGTGGTACCTCGGGTTACATATGCTTGAGGCTACATACGCTTCAGGTTACAGACTCCGCTAACCCAGAAATAGTGCTTCAGGTTAAGAACTTTGCTTCAGGATGAGAACAGAAATCGTGCTTTGGCGGCGCTGCGGCAGCAGGAGCCCCCATTAGCTAAAGTGGTTAGGAACAGTTTCAGGTTAAGAACGGACCTCCGGAACGAATTAAGTACTTAACCCGAGGTATCACTGTACGTTAGGACCATACCTGTGCCCAGTCCTATTAAGTATTATTCATGCTTTTTTAAAAAAAACTCGCTTCAGTCTGTTAGTGCTGCCAGAATTCCATTTACAGAGCTCAGAATGCCATTTACAGAGCAATCCCATAGAGGCCGGGTGTGTGTGTCAGTGGCAAATGAATCACCACTTCCTAACCCCTGCCAGGCTCATGCTGACTAGAGCGGGAGGTGGATGGCGATTTCTCCCCCCCCCCCCCTTTTGGATGGTGTAGTTTTTCTCCCTTTGCCCGGGTCAGCTCAAGTGAATGGGGAAGCTTTGGATCCAGTGGAGAACTCACCCTACATCCCCTCTTCCAAGCCCTACATGAAGAATTAAGATTGTATGTATATGTCATAAAGAGAGCAGTTTCTAACTTCTAACCATTTTGCTTTGCAATCAGAATACAATTCATTTATGGAGATCTGTCAACTGAGACTGCAGCTTTTCGCTCTGTTATATAAAGCATACAAATGGTTTATTTCCTTTGAAGCAGGGTTGCATAATGTACAGGGCACTCAAACATAACCAAAATGCACTCAAGGCTTTTTATCAGGTAAAACAGGCAAGGAGTGCATATTTAAGCATTCTAATTTCCTTTTACATAAGCATTTTTTTTAAATGTGTGATATAATATTAACTCTTACAAAACTGTAAAAGAGTTCCTATTCTCTGCATAAAAAGCAGCTGCTGGACCATATTTGAGAAAATGATTCCATTAGACAACAAGTTGGCACAGTGTAGATTGCATAGCTGTTTTAAGTCACAGTCACACTGTACAGTGGTACCTCGGGTTAAGTACTTAATTCGTTCCGGAGGTCTGTTCTTAACCTGAAACTGTTCTTAACCACTTTAGCTAATGGGGCCTCCTGCTGCTGCCGTGCTGCCGGAGCATGATTTCTGTTCTCATCCTGAAGCAAAGTTCTTAACCCGAGGTACTATTTCTGGGTTAGTGGAGTCTGTAACCTGAAGCGTATGTAATCTGAAGTGTATGTAACCCAAGGTACCACTGTACATTTAAAGCATTAGGACACCACTTTAAACAGTCATGGCTTCCCATAAAGAATTCTGGGAGCTGTAGTTTTGTCAAGGGTCCTGAGAGTTGTTAGGAGACCTCTATTCACCTCACAGAGCTGAAATTCTCAGAGTAGTTTAACGGTCAATCTCTCTTCGCGGGGAATTCTGGGAACTGTAATTCTGGAAAAGAAATAGGGGCTTCATAACAACTCCCCAAATCCTTAAACTACAACTTCCAGATTTCTTCAGGGGAAGCCATGACTGTTTAAGTGGTATCATAGTGCTTAGATTTATGGTGTGACCTTAGAGCACCTTTAGCCACTCAATTCCCCATTGCAACTGGAGTCTCAACTACAGAGGAGGAGTTCAGGGGAATATTGCAAGTTTCAGATGTATATACCCCACTTTTATTTATTTATTTAATTAATTTTTTTGGGGGGGACGGGACCCAAAAACAACCCTCAAAGCGGTGATTCTTATCTGAACAAATTCCCTTTCAAATGTTACCTCCGTAAATGTAACCTCTGGAAAGACAAAGCAATTGGGCGGGTGGCTAGGAGCATCTTAATGTCCAAAGAAACTCTTGCAAATTGATCTTGTGAGCTGCTGCATAAGCACTGGACCTCCTGGGACCAGATATGAGGATCCCAGAACTGATATTGTGGTGCTGGGACCTAATGCCCTCCCAGGCATTGGCCCAGGCAAATTGGTACAGAAACAGTTGCTCAACACGGCTGGAATCGGCATATGCGAGGAGCTGTCCGCCCAACCCTTGTGAACCTGTGACATTAATAATCAGGTAATCAGTACTAACTACTGACTAGGAAATTTTAAGGCCCTTCTTCTCCCTTCTTACAGTTTTTTATCTTTAAGACACAGGATTGCCAACCATGCCCCCCAAGAGATCTCCTTTGGTTGTGTCCCCTTTCCCCATAGGCCTGCTGCCCATCCTGATCATTTTTATTTATTTTAGTATTTATTTATTTTGTTCTTGGCTTGCTTGTTTTAACTTTTGTGCAGGTGGGGAGGGGGAGCTCTGGGTTTCAACCACTCAATGAGCTTTCCCCTCTTTCTCCCCAGAATACAGAGGCTCAGAGGCACTCTTGACAACAGGAAAGCAGGGAAGGTGGTATAGCATAAGGTTACCAGATTCCCCCCCCCCCAAGAATCCAGGGACACATTTTTTTAAAAAAGAGGGGAAAAATATTTTTAAAAATTATTTAAACAAACAAACAAATAAATAAATAATATCTTCTCTTCTGTGGTCTCCTCTGTCACACTGCCTTCCTCTGGGTCCAGGCCTGCTTTCTTGGAGTGGTAGCTGCCGTGGAGTAGGCTCGGGTCGGGCCTGGGCTTGGCCACGTCTCCCTGCTCTCCAGGTGTTCTCCTACCTCTCCTCCTCAGCGGCAGCGGCGGCTGGGGTGCAGCAAAGTCAGGGTTCCCCTCTTTTTTTCTCCTTCCTCTTTCTCTCTCTTCCTTCTCCTTCTCCTCTCCTCTTTCTCACTGCATCAGCTCCAGTTTTTACTGGCCCCGGAGCACCATTGGGCAGTTGGCTGGGTGGCCAGGCTCTCTCGCTCCTGGCTCCTGGGTCATGTGGGGGGGGTGTGTCAGCGGTTCCCCTAGTTGACGTGCCAGGCGTCCCCAGTTCCCCCTCAGCAGTGGCGGTGGCAGCGGCAGTCTCAGCAGCCTGGAGCCAGCCTGGTAGCGCAGTTGGCTCTGGCTGGCTTCAGGAGCTGCTCGCTGCCATGGCGCCCCCCATTTTGCCTCGCCGGAACTCCCCATATGATGTGTCTTATGCCATTGAACCAATCACACAACATTCATTCCCTACTAATAAATCTACAACACTTAAAATATAAATCCCGGGACATTAAATGAAATCCGGGGACATTCCGGGGATGGATTTTTTCTGGGGACAGATTTGTAAATCCGGGGACTGTCTGGTAACCATAGTACAGTGGTACCTCTGGTTAAGAACTTAATTCGTTCCAGAGGTTTGTTCTTAACCTGAAACTGTTCTTAACCTGAGGTACCACTTTAGCTAATGGGGCCTCCCGCTGCTGCTGCGCGATTTCTGTTCTCATCCTGGAGCAAAGTTCTTAACCCGAGGTACTATTTCTGGGTTAGTGGAGTCTGTAACCTGAAGCGTCTATAACCCAAGGTACCACTGTGTATATAATAATAAAATATTGAACATTAAAAAACCTTCCCTATACAGGATTTCCTTAAGACGGTAACTCCATACCCTCCAACGTTTCTCCAAGGAAAATAGGGATCCTAAGGAAAAGTGGGGCATTCCAGGATCAAATCAGAAACCGGGATGGCTTCTCCAAATCAGGGACGTCCCTGGAAAATAGGGACACTTTTTAGGGTCTGGGAGTTGGTTTGGGTGTTTTTTGGGGCAGGAAGTAATGTGTACCCATGACAGTTTCTCAGATTTTGAAAACTTTTCACTATAGGGATATGGTCAAGAGATTTGCTGAGTGTTTCTAAATGAAGCTGTTACATATGTGCTCCATATTTTGTTCTAGATAATTCTATTTATTTTTGGAGATAAACCGTGTCCTCTCTGCCACACTGTATGGTACACAATCTGATGTTGTCAGTGTCTCAGTAATAGATGAGATGCATGCCTAAGCTGTTTCTACTCTACAATAATAAAACCAGTATGTTTTTATCTTGTTGGTGCGGAACTCTCACAAGTTTGTTATTCCAGAGCCTGAATTCACTGCCAGAGATTTTCCCCGCTAGCAGTTCTTGCTTCTTCTTTTCTGTCCTTTTTATCCAAATTCTTCCCATCATTCTCAGATTCCATCTCTTCCCCCACCCCAATATATATATATTTTCCTGCCATTTGGCATTAAAATCAGTATCATTTAGGGGAAACCTCCTGTTTTGAAAGTGTGTGTGTGTGTGTGTGTGTGTGTGTGTGTGTGAGAGAGAGAGAGAGAGAGAGAGAGAGAGAGAGAGAGAGAGAGAGAGAATGTATAAATTGTCCTGATATGGAAAATGTCCTGTTCCCTCCTCCTTGCACCCCCCACCGTAAGAAGCAAAGTATCTCCCTCCCAGACTTTTTTTTTTTTTGGAAGATGATTGCACATTTCTTTTCTTTTCTTATAATTCCTCCAAAGCATCTGATGCACTGTTGACTCAGGAATGTATTAAAAGGGAAGAGCTGGATCTCTGCCACTCGCTTACATAAGGAAGTAATAATAATAAAAAATGAGACTTTTGTTTTTGCTGTGATCTTCTGGCTGCCCGGATTAAACTCAAAACAACCTTTGATAACCTTTGTATCAATGATTAAAGGCTACACAGAAGCATTCCCCCCCCCCCGCCCCCGTGTAGAAAACATGCTTGTTTTTGCTTCCTGCCTCGACATTTTAAGAAATGTTCTTGAATAGCCACCCTGATTCCCAAAGTATTTAAAAATGTAATCCTATGTTGTAAATCCATTCATTTATCACCGACTGGCAGATTGGCTAGCCTCTTAAGCAACCTCTGAAAAACGGCAAGTATATTCCAGGAAATCTAAATATTTTGGATTCATTGGTTTAGGAACAAGGCTGTTAAGCATACCATTAAGAGCCATGCTTTTAAAAGCATTGTTACTACAGCTGATCTACCAGTTTGGAAAACAACAAAACAGCCACATGGTACAGCCCTCTGGGGATTATGGCCACTTCATAATGCATGTGAGGGATCACATGATTAAATATTTTCCAACATCAATGTGGAAAACTAGAATGTCAGGTGGAAGCTTCTTCCTTTTAAACCATAGCATGCTAGGGTTTGTGCGTGTGTGTGTGAAGTGGTTTGTTTTTGGTTTTTTTAACGTGGGAGTTTTCAGCTGTATGATTCCCCCAAGCTCAGACTAGGAGCAGGGAAACCCGGGTTCAGATTTCTACTTGGCCATTATGTTCAGTGGCGTAGCGTGGGTTGTCAGCACCTGGGGCAAGGCAAGTAATTTGCGCTCCCTAACCTGTGGATTTACGCCCCCTAACCCGTGGATTTGCGCCAGACAGATCTGAATGTAGAGAGAAGGCAAGAGCATATTTCTAAGCCATCCATAAGTCTGTGGCTTTATATCATATCTTGGTAAGGTGCTCCATCAATATAATAAATAAAATCAATAAACATAGGGCAGTGCAAATAAACACTGCAAATTGTAGGCTTGCTAAGTTCCAAACAAAGCCCATTTACAGACTTCTTCTGCAAGTTAGGTAAAGGTAAAGGGACCCCTGACCATTAGGTCCAGTCGTGGCCAACTCTGAGGTTGCGGTGCTCATCTCGCTTTATTGGCTGAGGGAGCCAGCATACAGCTTCTGGGTCATGTGGCCTCTGGCAAACCAGAGCAGCGAATGGAAACGCCGCTTACCTTCCCGCTATTTATCTACTTGCACTTTGATGTGCTTTCGAACTGCTAGGTTGGCAGGAGCAAGGACCGAGCAACGGGAGCTCACCCCATCGCGGGGATTCGAACCGCCAACCTTCTGATTGGCAAGTCCTAGGCTCTGTGGTTTAGCAAAAAAAGTTTCGCCAAAAAGCAAACAAACCCAGTTAAACGTAGAACTTGCTCTGCAGACCTCAGCTTCTCTGCAGAAAGGTTTGATTCTGGATGAAAGCAGAGCTCCCTATACACTTTTGGCTTCTGTGCAGTTATGACAAGCAGGGCAAGTTCTGCTTAGACAGGTGTCAGGTGACTACTCCACAGCCTTTCATGACATCACAGAAAATGTAGGTGAGCATTTCTACTACTGGCTGCTTTCACTTCTAAAATGGAAAAAAAGTGAGGTTCAAATTAAACATTATGTGGGGAAGCCACATTTTTCCAACCTGATTAACATAGGAAACCTATCAAAAGGTGCACATGGGTGAGTGGGAAAGATATTTCCTCACCCGACCCAATGCTTCCCTCAGCTTCATTGCTCCAGGTATTTTTCTTTCCATCTGCATGATGGATCTTCCTTCCTTTTCTGTCCCCAGACAGGAACTATAAAACAAACAACATCAACAACGGATATTTCTGCCTACCTTCACTCTTCATTTTGACCTTTTCCTGTTTTGATCTAGGGAGGCTCACTTGCACAAAATTTGAATCCTGAGGATGTCAATGATATAAATAATCATTTTCTTCACTAAGCCACAAAGTTAATACTTTAATGCTGGGATATGATACCTGTTATTTGGCCACACCCTTAACATCATCTGCTCTGGAGCAGCTTTGGTGGCCAAAAAGGATTGTCTTCATAGTACAGTCATACGCTTCAGGTTGTGTGATTTTGGGTTGTGCACCACGCCAAACCTGGAAGTACTGGAATGGGTTACTTCCGGGTTTCAGCGCTTGCGCATTCACAGAAGTGCCGAATCGCGACTCGCGCATGTGTGGGTCGCGGGTTGAGAACGTACCTCCTGCACAGATCATGTTCGCAACCTGAGCATCCACTGTATTGGAACATGTTTTCCCCTCAGTGGACCTCTAGGTTAGTGGTATGCTAAATATTTAAGGATGTGTGGGATGTTAGGGGATGGGTAGTAACTTTGGTGAGGGACATGTTGTGCTCCTTCTGGGGCAGTTTGTCCAGCCTGCACTCAGTTCTCACCAGTGGCTCCTAGAAGCATACGGCAGTGGCCACACCCCGGGAATGGCTTCTACTGGCCAGCTAAACCAGGTAAGGGTAGCTGATTAGGGACTTCCCCTGCATGTGAAGAAAGGCTCCAGAGGATTGAGCTGACGAGACCAATAGTGGGTCCAATGGTCAAGAAGGCAGTTTCTGCACGTGCTTTAGAGGGAAGTGAGGACAGAAGAGGAAGTGAGGACAGACATCAGCCTGCAAAGGTTGCCCATCTAGGAGAAGGAAAACTCCAATCTGGGCATCCACTGCCTTGCAGGATGTCTTCAGGAGAGGAAGGGGCTAAGGAGTAAACCCTCCACAAGTCTGGAGTGGAATCCCTAAGATGGTTAGACGGCACCTTGTATGTCTCCTCCTGACAACTCCTGAACTGATGCCAAACGTATTGCTCCACTTTCCTTTGGACCACATCAGTGAGTGGATGTCTTGTCATATCGGCAGCCCAGGACTTCCATACACACTGCTGAGGCTTGTGCCCTGAGGAGATCACTTCACCCCCGGAGGCACACTCTATTGTCTTTTGAGGCAGACAGATGTCAAAAAAACTCTAAGGACATGGTTGCTTATAATCAATGCCATCTTTCTAGTTATATACAGCATGATTTTAGCTGTCTTTTTGAGCGGTGACTGCATTGTTACTTGGATTACTTTGCTGTTGCCCTTCCTTCCTTCCTTCCTTCCTTCCTTCCTTCCTTCCTTCCTTCCTTCCTTCCCTCCTTCCCTCCTTCCCTCCTTCCTTCCTTCCTTCCTTCCTTCCTTCCTTCCTTCCTTCCTTCCTTCCTTCCTTCCTTCCTTCCTTCCTTCCTTCCCTGGCCTTTAATTTATTTTAGAGGCAGCCAATGTGTTGCCCTCTGGATGTTGCTGGACTCCAACTCCCATCAGCCCTAGCCAACATGGCCAATAATTGGGGGATATGGGAGTTGAAGTCTAGCAACGATTGAAAGCAACCCTGGGTGACAGAGATGGTTCCCAGGCAGTTGCTTAGCCAGGCACAGCCTAGGCATAGGCTTGCTTTGCTTCAGAAAAATGGTGGCCTCATATTGCTCCAGACCTTCCCACTTCAGGTGAGGAGGAGGGTTGGTGAATCACTGGGCCATCAGTATTGTTCTGTGGTTACACTTTTGTTTAAAATAATAATAAAAATCTTAGTGAGGATAAAAAAATTGTACATATGAACAGGTTACATAACCAAGAAGAGAGATTTTATCACAAGGGCCAAGTAAAAAATGAATGATAGCATGTACTATTTGACCAAGTTAAAAATAAACAATTGCGTGTACTGTCTTGAGTAGCTGAACAACACTTTACTTTCCCTTAGGTTCTAGGCCCTATGTTTTATTTCTACCTCTTGTCCTTGTGACAAATCTGTTTGATAAACTCCACTTACGCTCTACTGGAAGGCATCTTTTCTCTCAGATCCCTACTAAAAAGTAAACAATAAATTTCATTGTGACGACGTTTGCAACATTGCTCAGGAGGTGTAGCCTTGAAGCACATTACTGGACGTAATGTTCTTGTTGTTCACTTGTAAAGGATTTGTTTTGCAGATTTCTCTGCTAACTGAGTGGGTCCTGCCCTCTCAACAATTTGACTAAGCTTTTCTGCTTTATTTTTTTAACATTCTTGGGATCATTACCTTCTTTAGGTGATTTCCCAGACCTCCTTTATTTACTGTCACTGTCATCAATAAAAAAATAATCCTGTTTTTAACAACATTTTAGGCCAAACCTGTGGTGTAATTTTCTGTACTCTGATTGTTCCAGTTCATTGAATAACACACACAGTTGCAAAACTCTTTATGCAATATGTTTTATAAGACACGGGAAGGAAAATATATTAGAAGCTAGTGTGGGCAATCTTGCCATAGACTACTAATATTATATTCTGTCCAATCCTAGACATATCTACTTGGAAGTAAGTCCAACTGTCCAAAGCAGAAATGCATAGGATTGCAGCCTTACAGTGCAATCCAATGTATTTTTACTTGGAAGTAAATTCAACTCTGTCTTAATAGCCTGGCTCCCTAATAAGCATGTTTACAATTTCAGCCTTACAGAACAATCCTTTGTGCATCTACTCAGAAGTAAATCCCACTAAGTTTAATTGTACTTACTCTCAAGTAAGTGCGTATATCAGCCTTCCCTTGCTTCATGCCTCTTGTTTCAGATTATAACTCTTGTTATTCCCTGCCAGCATAGCCAATGGTTAGGGGCGATGGGTGTTGTAGTCGAAACCATCATTACTATTCTACTGAAATCACTCCTTCCCAAGGCTTTTTTACAGCTGGAAGTCCCTGGAACTCACTTCTGGTCCCTCTCAGGTGGGTGCCATTGCCATTCTAAGAGACCAAGGGAGATGGTCATGGTGAGGTCAGGTACCTCTTTTTCCAGAAAAATAGCGCTGCTCCCTCCTTTCCACTCACCAGATCAGTCATCTTTTAAGAAGGAGTGTTGCCTGTTTAGGATGTGTTTTGAGTTTACACATAGACTGGCCTTCTGGAGTTGACTATTGCTCCACATGAAGTTCACCCTAAAGCCCACCTAACTCCTTGCATTTTAGGAGACCCTTGGTGGTGGTAGGCATGTATTCAGTACAGTGGTACCTCGGGTTGAGTACTTAATTCATTCTGGAGGTCTGTTCTTAACCTGAAACTGTTCTTAACCTGAAGCACCACTTTAGCTAATGGGTGCTGCTGCTGCACTGCCGGAGCACGATTTCTGTTCTCATCCTGAAGCAAAGTTCTTAACCTGAAGCACTATTTCTGGGTTAGTGGAGTCTGTAACCTGAAGCGTATGTAACCTGAAGTGTATGTAACCCGAGGTACTACTGTATAGTGGTACCTTGGGATGCGAACGGGATCCGTTCCGGAGCCCCATTCGCATCCTAAAACGGAACGCAAGATGCGACGGTGCGTCTGCACGCGCGGGGGTCGTGTTTCGCAGCTTCTGCGTATGCACGTGACGTCATTTTGAGCGTCTGCGCATGCGCGAGTGGCAAAACCCGCAAGTAATGCGCTCTGTTACTTCCGGGTTGCCGTGGAGCGAACTTGAACGCGCTCAATCCAAAGCACATTCAACTCGAGGTGTGACTGTAGTCTGTGTTTGCCGGAGCTTGAGTCTGGACTAAGGATTCTGAGCCCCTGTGTTCTGATTTGATACATGATATCCAGTCCAGGATTTGGGCCTCTGCCATTGGCCCTTAAACTCTGAGTTATGATTCGCAGCTTGGAAGTTTAGATAGCCAATCACGTTGGGAGTGGGAGTGGCCCAGGCCTTCGGAAATGTATATAAGCAGTTGCTTTGCCCCTGTTGTCTAGTTCTGTTTGTTCAATAAAAGTTCTTGCTGTGTCTTGCCTCGTGGGAACCCACCTACACTTCAGTAGGCAACCTTGTCTTTCAGGGACGCTTATCTGCCACTTCTGATTTTGTCGCTAAGCTTCCAGTAGTTCCCCATTCCCCGCCCAGAGTTCTCTGAAACACACTTTGAAGGCCACCAAGTGCACCAATCAAATTTACATATTGCAACACCTCAGTAGAAGTGCTTTTATAACTGTCCTGGATGAAGATTACAATAGACAATGCACAGTGCAGGGAGGAGCAGAATTGCTTTGGCAAGATCACCATCCTAAGGTATTAATTTGCACATCTGCAGCCTGCTCGTGTGCTTACACACTGCACTGTACAGGCTCGTACACATGTTTGGGGGAGGGGAGTCCTGCTTTTATTGCACAGCAGAGGTACCATTTGCAGTCATGATCGCATCCCTCTCCATGGCTATTCAATGTGTGTGCATTAGAACATCTGAATGGCACTATTTTTGTGAACGTTTGAGAACTTTAAATGTAAAATATAGCAACAAAAATATTAAAACGTGCCTATCAGGGTTGATTTCTTCTTTGGGTGGTAAAGTCATCTGAGGACTCCTGAGACACCTGAAACCAGGGCCCCACCCTGCCTTTAGGACAGAAAGTTGGCCATCCTTTAATTCACCTTATTATCATATTTTCATTGCCGTGGATTTTCTCCAAGCACCGAAATGCCCCGAGCAATCTCCGACAGATGCGGACAGATTCCATTCTCAGAATGCATTTCAGTTCCTTGGCCATGCTTCTAAACTGACTTTTGTATACTCTTTCAGTGGTTCGAAGCACCGCCTTCCTTTGGGCTCCATAACACTGCTCAAAATTTCTCCGCACATCAACACAACCATGCTCTAGTTTTGCTCTCATTTACTGAGGTTTGCACAGGAGAACAGCTCAGTGGATTGTGACTGCATTCTTATATGCACTTTCTCTTCCACGGAATTCAGTGGGGTTTACATCCATGTGGACCAGGCACCCCCAACCTTCAGGCCTTCCAGATGTTTTGGACTACAATTCCCATCATCCCTGACCACTGGTCCTGTTAGCTAGGGATCATGGGAGTTGTAGGCCAAAACATCTGGAGGACCACAGGTTGCGTGTGCCTGATGTAGACACACACAGGACTGCAGCACAGATCCCTCTCTGAAACATAGAAGTCTATCCAATTGGACAACAGGAACCTGGTCCTTTTGCTCAGACTCAGTCTTATAAAATTGTCTTGTTTAATGAGGTGGCAGTGGTCAGTAAATGCTGGCTATTTCTAATCTTTGCTAACCAACTCTGTGATTATTTTTAATGAAGAGCAAGCAAGAAAATAAACAAACACATTTTTTAAAAGTTATATGACCTCCCATTAAGATACTAACCAGAGTCCTTTCTCTGCGATTCTGCACTGTCTTTTTTTTTTTAAAAAAATTATTAAGTTTTCCAATTTAACAATCCAGTAAAGGCCACATTAAAGACATTCCGAATTATAAAATAATTTATAGACTGCACTGTCAAAGATTCTATGGATAGCAACCAGAGAAAAGGGGTTTTAAAGTAATGGCATCATGACTACTGAATGCTCTCGCCAGGGTTGCTCATTTGTAACTTAGGCTGGTTCGACACTGACCTGTTTAACATTATTTCCCCCTGTTAGAATGATATTAGATATATCATTCTAAAACATCACAGGGCATACTTGTTAATTAAAATGTATTTTTTAAGTTTGATTTCCCCTCCCCAACAAATGTAAAGTAATATCCGGCCACACCATTTCCCAAAATGCTGTTTCTTTCCTTGTAGCTGATGGCGGCTTGCTCTGCTCCACCCTCTTGGTGTCACATTTTAATTCTTCCTTCCTGAAGAAGGAACACCCCCCCTCAAATAGCATTGGAGGGGAGTTGGCGTTTGAATGCAGTAAAAAAACTAAGCAAAGGTAAAACACTACATAGGGACATATGAGCAGTGTTTCACCAATATAGCAGCATAAAACGATTAAAAATTAAGCGATAAAAAAGACAAGGTAATAACGCATTATGAACATAAAAAGCAGAACGTCATGTGTCCATCTGCATTATCAAAACCATTCCTTAACGTTAAAAACCGTGCGTATAGATCCACCCTTAGTCTGATAAGTTTCCAGACAGCACACCAAAGGCTTTCTAACTGATTAGAAAAATATCAATGCTGCTGTTTTACGGCATCATTCTGTACACTAATAGTGTTTTCAGTTCTAGGCATGCTGTTCCTGATTAAGCCAAAACAGCATTACCAGCAGCAGGCAAGGGGGGCAGGAACCCCAAGATGCGTGTGTGTGTGTGTGTGTGTGAGAGAGAGAGAGAGAGAGAGAGAGAGAGAACTTCAGCTGTGAGGCTCGCAAAGCAGTTCAGTGAGTTCAGAGCATGCTGTTGATTGTTGCGAGGGAGGAATGGAACAGAGTGTCTGGAATTCTGAACACTGTAACATTTAGGAGGATGCTTTAGTAAATTATTTTATTTTGGCATGCCTGCTACAACAAGGTCACATCTTGCAGATGGTCTCACTCTGTGTGAATGGAGAACCTGAAAGCTGCAGTGCATCTGAGTTTGATTTGCCACCACCAAAGGGAGAGAACTAGTTCACATCTCTTGCATAATGCCGATGTACTAGATTAGAGAATCTTATTCCTAGATGTTTCCTGCAGTGTATAAAAAGCCTGCTACTCCGTTAACTACCAATTTAGCTCATTCTGCATTGCTCCTTCACTTCCAATCCTTTAATTGGTTTATTGGTATAATCCTTTCCACACGCTAAGCATGCAAAAAGTGGACTGGCTGATAAAGTCAGAGGCTACAGAAACGGAAACAGAGCCATGGAGGGAGCTGTTATTTTGGTATGCGGAGAGGCTAGCCTTTAACCACTTGAGCAATTTTACATGCAACAGAAGCATGTTGCAGTTGTTACTCGCTGGCTGTGTCGCATCCAGATTCTTTCCTACAAGTAATAGCTTTGCACTGATGAGCACCACATTTCCCAGTCCCTAGAACTGAAATAGTTTTGGGCAGAGAAACTATAATTCTTTCTTCGAATGCAAAACCTGCAGCAGTGGTGAAGACGGAGCCAAAGACAGGCATAACCTAACGAGAGATGGAGCCAGTTAATTCTAATTTTATCCCCATCTTCTTCCTCGTTGAAAAATACAAGGCCAACACTGAGATGAAGAAAGAAAAGCTGAAAGGTAGTGCCATCCACTTGGCAGGGACGGCAAAACTGCCAATTTATTATCCATTAAAGTTATGGCAGCAAGGACAAATAATATGGTGCATACACAGCATTGGTGTATGATTTTTGCCAGCATTTCAATGGTTGCAGAGGCATTGCCTATTTCTTTAGTTATGAAATACTATAACTATGTGGTACAGTGGTTAGATGAAGGTGTGCCAACCTTTTTGGGCCCATGGGCATATATGGAAGCATAAGAAAACTTGTGGGAGGGGGCACCTGCCACAGTCCCACATGCCCCTTATGTCAGGAGCGCATCCTACTCTCGAGTAGGACCCTGGCAGAGACACATGCCCAACTGGCATGTTTTCTCCCTCCTGGTCTTTCGTTCAGGAGCTTCAAAAGCTTTCCTCAGCCCAAACATGACAGCGACCAATGCCAACAGACATCGGCACACTTAGGGATCTGCAGAGTCTTCGCAGCTTGTGTAACAGATCTCAGCAACTCAGCATTTTGGCTAATCTACTTAATTTACATATAAACACACACGGAGTACTGCAACATGGCCCCCTCTCTCTTTAGCATCAGACAGCAAAGAGAGAGAGAGAACAAAGGACAATACAGAACAAAGTAATACAAACATCCTGTCTCCCGTCACTTCCCACTTTGTGGAGTCAAAATATACACCGTCATGTGATAGACAAAAATCCCATGACTGCAATCATGGAGCAGGAATTCTAACACCTTACTGTCCCTGCAACTCCCCCCAGTGCAACCCCACACCCCAACAAACACTCCCAGCCACCCCACCCCCTGATACAGAACCTCCTGCAACCTTGTAAACAGCCCCACACATTCTGACACACCGTCCCTCAGCCCCCCCCATACCTTGACACGCGTACACCCACAACCCCAATACTCTCCTGCAACCTCACACCCCAACACACACTAACTCCACACGCTCTGACAACTCCCATACCCCTAACCCTACGTACCCAGACGCACACAAACCACAACTCAGAAATAACACATTTAACTTACATAAGGAGCCTACAGACATGGGTCAACTCACGGGCAGATTTCTCTTGCAATACAGTAGGGCTGAGTTACTTCCTAAGGCAATGCAGGAGAAAGACAACAAGGGGCATCTTGGCTGGTCTCAGGTACTCCCTTCCTCCCCACCTAGATTTGGGCCTGAAAGACCAAGGAAAAGTGTGGGTGCATGGAAGATAAAAAAAGGCTAAAAGACCCCTGGACAGTTAAGTCCAGTCAAAGGTGACTATGGGGTTGCGGTGCTCATCTCACTTTCTGGCTGAGGGAGCCAGTGTTTGTCCACAGACAGATTTCTGGTTCATGTGACCAGGATGACTAAACTGCTTCTGGCGCAACCAAACACCCAACAATCTCGCTTGGACTACTGCAATGCAGGGCTACCTTTGAAGATGACCCAGAAACTACAACTAATCCAGAATGCGGCAGCTAGACTGGTGACTGGGAGCGGCTGCCAAGACCACATAACACCGGTCTTGAAAGATCTACATTGGCTCCCAGTATATTTCTGAGCACCATTCAAAGTGTTGGTGCTGACCTTTAAAGCTCTAAACGGCCTCTGTCCAGTATACCTGAAGGAGCATCTCCACCCCCATCGTTCTGCCCGGGGGTGGACACTGAGGTCCAGTGCTGAGGGCCTTCTGGCCGTTCCTTCACTGCGAGAAGCCAAGTTACAGGGAACCAGGCAGAGGGTCTTCTCGGTAGTGGCACCCACCCTGTGGAACGCCCTCCCACCAGATGTCAAAGAGAACAATAACTACCAGACTTTTAGAAGACATCTGAAGGCAGCCCTGTTTAGGGAAGCTTTTAATGTTTAACAGACCACTGTACTTTAATACTTTGTTGGAAGCCACCCAGTGTGGCTGGGGAGACCCAGCCAGATGGGTGGGGTATAAATAAATTATTATTATTATTATTATTATTATTATTATTATTATTATTATTAAGCCAGAGTGCATGGAAATGCTGTTTACCTTCCCGCCACAGTGGTACCTATTTATCTACTTGCACTGTTGTGCTTTCAAACTGCTAGGTTGGCAGGAGCTGGGACAGAGCAATGGGAGCTCACCCCATCGTGCGGATACGAACCGCTGACCTTCTGATTGGCAAGCCCAAGCGGCTCAGTGGTTTAGACCACAGGAAACTGTAAGCACATTACATCACACAATATCCTTGTTGATCATGGGGCATGTCTCTTAAGCCATTAGCCTTATCTTCCAATTTCCTTGCTTTGTGGGGCTTGAGCCATAGTAAGATAGCCTTAACTCCGGTCTTAAACTGGTAGTTTTTTAATCATTGACTTGTGCCATCAATGTACCTGGTGCAGTAACAGGGCTAAAGAAGATAGGACCTTGGTGAAGAAAACCTCCTCTTCCTCTCTTCAAATGAGCTACACTGGCTTTATTTCCCAATTCATTAATCTGAAAAGGCTACTTCCCTGTTAAGTACTGTGATTATGTAGTTTTTTCTGAAGCCTCATCCAGTTATATTCATATTTAATGATGAGTAGCCCACCGTTAACGGGATGTGGGTGGCGCTGTGGTCTAAACACAGAGTCTAGGGCTTGCTGATCAGAAGGTCGGCGGTTCGAATCCCTGCAACAGGGTGAGCTCCCATTGCTCAGTCCCAGCTCCTGCCCACCTAGCAGTTTGAAGGCATGTCAAAGTGCAAGTAGATAAATAGGAACCACTCTAGCGGGAAGGTAAACAGCGTTTCCGTGCACTGCTCTGGTTCGCTAGAAGCGGCTTAGTCATGCTGGCCACATGACCCGGAAGCTGTACGCTGGCTCCCTCGGCCAATAAAGCAAGATGAGTGCCACAACCCCAGAGTCGTCTATGACTGGACCTAACGGTCAGGGGTCCATTTACCTTTACCTTTAGCCCACCGTTAAGACGTTATTGTTTTGCCAAGGTATAAATGAATCACCGTTTGTATCTTCAGCTTCACAGAAGGCCTGTGTTATTTGTCGTCCTCGAGTCTAAACAATTTCTGCTCGTGGTTATAAAATATGCTTATGCAATGCAAACCACCAGCCTGCTTGAATCCTGTTTAAACTTGTTATGTTTGTGAGGCTCTTGCCGGCGTCCTTATCCAACTCTTTGCTGTGTTCCTGCCAAACTTTTAAAATATGAAGCACAGGCCTTGCGTCCCAATTCTGCAGAATGCCAGTTCTGTCGCCACATGTTGGCAGCGACGTATTTATCTTTGTACAAGGTTTTTTTTGCAGCAAGGTTTACTTCGCAATCCTGTGGAAAACCACCCCCACCCCCATTTTATTGTGCTGTTTTGCTCTTTTCATAGCAACCACTAGAATAAACCAGATATTTATATGGTTCGGGGAAGAACAATAAAAACAGAAGAAGTATTCATCTCAAGTTTTAGGTCATAAAGTGCATTACTGAGTGAAATCAGGCCAGCGTACACACAGCACATTTTTGTTTTGAGGAGGATATTTTATTTGGGCATCACTCATCTGTCCTGGGGTGTGGTTCCAGAGATATTGGGATAGGCTTTTGAGGAGGACAAGGAGGTTCCTGCTGGAAGTTGAAGAGGACACTGATTGGACCATGGTACAGAACAACTAACAACATTTACTTATTTTATTTTTTAAAATTATATTTTATTAACTTTCAACAGTTTTGACACATGCAATGGTACCTCAGGTTAAGTACTTAATTCGTTCCGGAGGACTGTTCTTAACCTGAAACTGTTTTTAACCTGAAGCACCACTTTAGCTAATGGGTGCTGCCGCTGCGCTCCGCTGCCAGAGCACAATTTCTGTTCTCATCCTGAAGCAAAGTTCTTAACCCGAGGTAATATTTCTGGGTTAGCGGAGTCTGTAACCTGAAGCGTATGTAACCTGAAACGTATGTAACCTGAGGTACCACTGTACAATCAAAACACAATTTCATATTTTCTCTTATTTTTTTGACTTCTCACCCCCTTTCCCATGGAGTTGTTTTTTCCCTTCTGCTGCCCCCTATCTCCTATCAAATCATAACCACAATATTATAATCTAATTTGGGCTCTCAAATTTCAGCAGTGCCCTGTGTCACGCTAAAATCCGTCACCCCACCCCCGCTTCTCATGCTCAGTTCTACAGCGTTGTTGTGGCGTGCCTTGCAGGGTGGTGCTCAGTGCAGCCAAACTGGTCACACTACCCTAAAACCATCTCTGTTACCTATGACTCTACTGGCCTATTTCCACCGGGCCTGCGAGGGTGACGAATGAGTCTACTACTGCTGACCATCTTGCTGTTAATCCAGAAAAACCTGCTGCTCAAAATGTCTAGACACTATCAGATTCGGGTGTTTAAGAATTTTTGTTGGGATGGGATCAACATTAAATTTCCAAGATTATTATTTTTTTTGCTAGAAGCTGTTCTGAATTATGTGGGTACCTTGATTTTCTTGTACATTTTTGCTGAGATGTTTTCACCAGCTTATTGTTTAAGTCTATTTAAACGTTGTCATTCCTGTAACTGTTAGAGCAAATTGTGCAATTTATTTATTTATTTTATATTGTAAATTGCCTTGACTTTTGGAGAGGTGGATTACAAAGTGATGATAATGATACATTGCCTTGATCAGATGTCAGGTGAAGCTTGGGAAGCCATTTTAATCAGAGTTATTTCTGCCACATGAAATAATAGCTCTACAATACCACCTTGTGCAATGCACTTCTTTACATGTTTGTTCAGAAATATTTCATATTGTGTTCAGTGGAGGCAAAGGTGTTTAGGATTGCAGCCAAAGTTTCTGAAAAGTTAGCATCTGATACAATGCCTTAGGAACATGTGAGGGAGCAGTTTGGGCTCTGTTGTCAGTTTGGCTTGTGTAAACCATGAGTAAATCCATCTCCTCTGTCTAATCTCTCTGAAGAATCTCTGGAACACAGTTACTGCAGATTGAAAATTATCCTAATATATTGCCCAACTTGAATTACGCATAATTGGAAGGTTTGGTTCCACCACAATTAAAAGCTCCTAACTGATCACCACGAAGGAACACAGGTGGTGCTGTGGGTTAAACCATAGAGCCTAGGACTTGCCGATCAGAAGGTCGGTGGTTTGAATCCCCGCAATGTGGTGAGCTCCCATTGCTCGGTCCCTGCTCCTGCCAACCTAGCAGTTTGAAAGCACGTCAAAGTGCAAGTAGATAAATAGGTACCGCTCCAACGGGAAGGTAAACGGCATTTCTGTGCGCTGCTCTGGTTCGCCAGAAGCGGCTTAGTCATGCTGGCCACATGACCCGGAAGCTGTACGCTGGCTCCCTCGGCCAATAAAGCGAGATGAGCGCCGCAACCCCAGAGTCGGCCACAACTGGACCTAATGGCCAGGGGTCTCCTTTGCCCTTTAACTGATCACCACAGTCTGAGTAGGTAATGAAACAACAACAACAAAAGCTACAACTTCTAGAATTCCCTGGGAAGAGAGATTGATTGTTAATCCACTCTTGCTTGCTGAGGGGAATAAGAGTGTCCTAAAAACTCGCAGCACCCTTAACAAATTACAGTTCCCAGGATTCTTTCAGAGAAGCTATGGGTGTGAAAGTGGTGTAATAGTGCTTTAAATAGGTGGTGCGGATGTGCCATAATAGCAGAATTATTGTTCCCAGGATGTTTAGATGCACATATCTTCTTTAATTCATTACTACTTTGAGACCACTTCTGTCATAGGCCTTCTCCACTTTTAACAATGGAAAAATGGCTGGTTGATTTTTTAAAAAATGGTTTTCATGAATTATATTAACCACTATTTTTATTCTCAAGTCTCTCCTTTTCACAAATCCAGCCTGATCATTTTTGACATATTTCCCCAGAAATGAATTGATTTAATCTATTTGCCATCATATTATTCATAATCTTATCAATACCTCCTCAAAACCTCCTCAGTATTGATCTATCTCAATGCAGTCAGTGTTTAAGCTGCTCCTGTTTCTTCTTTTTCTGCCCTAGCTCTGAGTTACTGGATTATATTTGTGTAAGTGCTGACACCTAGTGGTGCTTCAGTTCTATTAGGAAAATGTTCTTTTCTTTTTAAAAAGCACAGGCTTGGTAGCTGCTACCCAGTGCCAGATTTATGTACAGTGGTACCTTGGGTTAAGTACTTAATTCGTTCCGGAGGTCCGTTCTTAACCTGAAACTTTTCTTAACCTGAAGCACCACTTTAGCTAATGGTGCCTCCCGCTGCTGCCGCGCCGTCAGAGCCCGATTTCTGATCTCATCCTGAAGCAAAGTTCTTAACCTGAAGCACTATTTCTGGGTTAGCGGAGTGTGTAACCTGAAGCGTATGTAACCCGAAGTACCACTGTATAGGCCATGGGTAGGCAAACTAAGTCTTAGGGGTCGGATCCGGCCCAATCGCCTTCTAAATCCTGCCCCTGGACGGTCCGGGAATCAGCGTGTTTTTACATGAGTAGAATGTGTGCTTTTATTTAAAATGCATCTCTGGGTTATTTGTGGGACATAGGAATTCCTTCATTTTCTCCCCCCAAAAATATAGTCCGGCCCCCCACAAGGTCTGAGGGACGTGGACTGGCCCCCTGCTAAAAAAGTTTGCTGACCCCTGGTATAGGCTAAGTAGGCTGAAGCCATCACCATGCATGGAAAAAAAACCACCTACACAATGCACTTCAAAGTACACAGTAGTAAGTGATTTTATTTTGGATTTCCCCACTTTCTGCTTTATCTATGGATTGGGAAAATCCTAAATAAATGGGGGTGGAGTGTGGACTCCCACTTGGATGAGGACAATGTTGTGTGGTCAACATGCAAAACAGGCACATGTGGGATGCACTGAACCCACTAAATTTCTGTGTGTGCACAGCCAAAATGACCCAAATTAGGCTGCTGAAAGCTAAGAAGGAGTGGACTTTTGCATGAAGGAACTGTAAGCTCAGTTTGGTTCCAAGGCTGGAGACAAATTTCTATGCTCAGTGCTCAGAGGCCCCCTGTTGTTTTAAATTTTAACTGCATGCCCTTTGCAAGTGGTTTGGTTGGTAGATTGAAATACTTTATTGTCACTTGTACAACGTGTATACAGTGAGATTACACATTGGGAGCTCAGAGCCGCAGCGTATGAACACGCCACCATCTTGGAACGGAATCTGATCAGCCGGGATTCTGGTAAAAAACAAAGTAGATCAAGCCTGCCACCCCTGCGCTGTTTATAGGTGAAATATACTCGGAGTTGAGAGTGGATTTCATGCTCTTTATTTAGCTCATAGTGGTGAGGAGGAATGGAAGTTCCCCCATAATGTCTGCCTTATATACATTATTTACACAATGGGCCCCACGTGATTGGCTAATTCCGGGATTCTCCTGTAGGCCAATCAGGTTGCAGATTCCCTTCCACCTGGAGCTGGATTGGGTGGCTCCTGTGGACCAATCAGACTGCTGCATTCTGAATCCTATTGTTCTAGGACCAATCAGACTGCTGCATTCTGAATCCTATTCAACTCAGTACGTAACAATAGGCATTCTCTATTTGAAGAGATGGCGAGTCCAAGTCCAGTTTAAAGAAACGCAAGAAAGAGCAGGGGGTTTGAAGTTGCTCATCAACTGTGCCTGGATAGCAGACTTTGCAGGCTTACAGCTCAGTCGTCCTCACTATGTTTCCATACATATAAATCACCCTCAGGGTCCCTTCCAAAGCTATGATTCTATGCAAATCTGTCATCTTTTGTGCACTACCTTTTCGAATGATGCAATTCCTGCTTTCTATGCTGCATAAATCACCACGCTTATATAAAAACAATAGCAATCGTATCAGTTCAAGGTAAACATTTGGGGTGTGTGGTTTGTTTTTTAACCAAAGGGAGTTGTGCATCTCTAGCATGTGTATTATTGTACAATGTAATGGTTCATAGCAATAGTTACTCATTGTGTAGAACCAGTGAATTGACCAGAAACATTGGAAAAAAACACCACCTGATCTGAAATGAGGGGCTGCTTGTCCATCGCTGCCCCAGGGAATTTCATCCTTGAAGGACATCTGACATGTGGTTAATCAAATTTTTTGGTAAGCAGAAATGTTAGGCAATTTCTGGAAAGCTATAGCTTGTTTATTATACAGTCCATGTGAACTACAGTACAGCATGTGGATGATGAGTTATGCTCTCCTCAAGAGCTGAATTACTGGAACAAAGACTATACAAATGATGACTCCAGAAAGGGAGATCCAAGCCGTTTAGGCAGCTGATCTGTGACCGTCCAAAGCTAGCTATATGTTCTCATGAGTAAAGTAAAGGATATACAAAATTAGCTGTACAAAACCAATTTTGTCTGTTCTGCTCTGCTCTGGGCTGGGCTGTCAATTTAAATGGGCTGTGTCGAATATTAAACATCCCCCAGGCATTTTATGAGTCATGCTGTTGGCATATGCATGATCTGGTGCTGTTATTCAAGCGTTAGTTAAAAACCACTTAACGCTTCAGAATGCTTATGATCCTTATAAGTTGACTCAGGGTAGATGAATCAGGGAGCATCTCCTTTGGTGGTTGGATGCAGCGCAAGAATGAATTCTTGCCGAGAATGGTTTCTGTGAGCAATGGGTACACCATATATATTGATGTAAAGAATCAGGGGTATCGAACAGGGAACCATAACTGAAAGCAGCTACCAGCTCAGTGTGATGCAAAGGACCAATATGATTTTTCCTAGTCCTGTAAAGATCTTTCGGAATACAAGGGATCTGTGTGAATGGCATTGTGGCCGTTGTCCTCACACACTGACCCCAATTCTTTGTAAGGTTGAAAAGATGCCTTCTGCGATAGTTTGAGACCCATGTTGGACAAGATTTGTGCATTGCAAGGGGTTGGACGAGATGACGTTTCTGGTCCCTTCCAACTCTACAATTCTATGATTCTATCTCAGTGTATTTGGAAATCCATTTCCCTTTTCCCTTTCAATTTCCCCAGCCTGCCATTGGTATATATTCCACTTCCTCAAATTATAAAGTAAGACTTGACTGGGGCTTAAAATTTCTCACCACCTTTGGAAGATGTCCAGCCAAAATATTTTTTTCAAGTCCTACTGATTCTCAGCAGGAGGGATTTAAAAACATTCTTAAATCTACAGTTGAGAACGATGTGGATTTAAAAAGTGCTGTGCTGATAGGATTGTGCCCGTACTTTCAAATGCAATGAATTTAGGCTTTACACAAGTTCTTCCTCCATCTGGAAGACTTCCACTTGGATACAGGCCCCCATCTTGTCAAAATGTATAATATCTGGAGACAAAAAAGCTTGATAGAGAAATGAACAATAGTTGCATGTTTGTTCATCAGGTGACGGTAATTTGCATAGTACCAGTGGTGTCCAAGCTTTTTTCAAAGAGGGCCAGATTTGATGACATGACCAAAGGGCCAACCAAAGTTGTTGTTGAGCTTTTTTTTTAGGATTGAGGTTTTTTTAGGATTTATCCCAGGAAATTAACTGCCGTGATGGCCGGACTAAACTGACCCAAAGGCAGGATTAGGCCCCCAAAACGGACTTTGGACACACCTGATTCTCATCCAGTCCTGGGAGTATCAGAATCTCTTAGCCTGACATTTCAGAATTCTTCCAAGAAGTCTGACCTAATAACATAGAATGAGCCAGTATCAAAGCTGAGATAGCTCAGTTGGTTAACCATTAGAGTGTGGTGCTGGTAACTCCAAGGTTGCAGGTTCAATCCCAGCTGCATATTCCTGGGTTGGACTAGATGATCCTCAGGGTCCCTTTCAGCTCTATGATTCTATGACTCAGACAATGAAACTTCTATGACTCCTGCTAGTTTCTATAACTGAACCAGACATGAAGTGTTGCATGTTCTCCACTACTATCAATCTTGGTGGCTTAAAGACCACCTCCCATGTAGCACAAGGGTGGTCCCCTGCCCCAAGTCATGTGAGAAGGTATTATATATGTACTGACTGATTTTAAAGAACTATTTTATGTACAGGGTTTGCAGAAGTGCCAAAGTCACAAAAATAAATTTGATTTTTATTTTTTGCTCTGGTTGGGATTACATTGATTTTTTAAAAAATAAAATGGGTCAAACAGATTTTTATAATCTCAGAGGCAGTCAGCTGTTTTGTTAGCCACACGGCTGGCATATTCACAATATGGAGCTACTCCAAATGAGTCTCTCAGCAATTCAAACATTAGTCAAGATCCATTTAACGCTGCTGATTGTTTATGATCCTTCTAGCTGGAGCCAGCTGCATCAGAGCACATCTTTTTTTGTGTGTGGTATGGGATGCAGTAGAAGAATAACAGGAACTGTCCTACACTCATAAACTATGAAACAAACCCCACCCCCAATGATCAGCTTTGTATACTCCTATCTTCCCATAATACATTTTTAGACACTCAAGAAATTTGTAGGAATATAGCCTGGTGTTTAAAAATGTGGAAAGGGGCCTTCTGTTTCCATTCAGATAACAAGATTGGGGCTAAGGATTATATTGATTTATAATCCTCTCTTGAAAGCTATACAGTGTTACCTCGGGTTACATACGCTTCAGGTTACAGACTCTGCTAACCCAGAAATATTACCTCGGGTTAAGAACTTTGCTTCAGGATGAGAACAGAAATCGTGCTCCCGCAGCACGGCGGCAGCAGGAGGTCCCATTAGCTAAAGTGGTGCTTCAGGTTAAGAACAGTTTCAGGTTAAGAACGGACCTCCAGAACGAATTAAGTACTTAACCCGAGGTACCACTGTATGTAGAAAGAGATGTAAGGGGCACGACTTATCCCAAAACATGTTCTACTTCCTGGTATAGAATAATGAAAGTATGAAGGGATGTTGGCTTGGCAGCCCTCTAGCGTTTTTCAAGCTTGGGTCCCCAGATTGTGTTGGACTACAACTCCCATCATCCCACCATTGACCATGATTGCTGGGGATGATGGGAGTTGCAGTTCAACCCCCAAGGTTGAAGAAAACTTTTGGAGGAGTCTCAGCTCAGTCCAGGATGCAACTACAACATCCTAGAGTGGTGCATCTGACAAACGTGCTTGAGTCCTCAAATGCTTATGGCACAATAAATTTATTTTAGGCGTAGCAAGGCTCTGATTCAAATTCCACTCGGCCACAAAGCCCTCTAGTACTGCAATTCTAATCATGCCTACTCTGAAATAAGCTCAACAAGTGTACATTGTGTATAGGTTTGCAGCTTTAGAGCCAAATCGCTGTTTCTGAAGACTAACGAACTTCACTGGGCTGTTGTCAGGATAAAATGCTGGTGTTGGGATCATGTATGCTACCTGGAGCTCTTTAGATATAAAGTAATAAGTGAATATGGGACGCGGGTGGCACTGTGGGTTAAACCACAGAACCTAGGACTTGCCGATCAGTCGGTCATGACTGGACCTAATGGTCAGGGGTGCTTTTACCTTTTACCTTTACCTTAATAAATGAATGTTGCTGGGGGTGACCTAAAATTCAGAGATATTAAGTAAGAATATTTGCCCACATTAAGAAAATCACAAAATCCTGAGTGCCTTTTGATTATTACAAATTAGGAGAGAGTTGATTTTCTCTTCTTGTAATAGTGGTTAAAAAAGGTAGCTAAATAGAAAAATAGACAACTTACTGTCAAATAATGATACAATAAGCTCTGGGAAACATTATCCATGGATGAGTTTTTTTTAAATCAACTGACAGCCAATCCAATATTCAATGATGATTTATATAAAAAAAAATGTTGCTGGTATCTAAATGGCTTATTGATGATGCAAAATGCCACACAGATGTTATTGATTTCAAGACGTGTATTCGTTACTGGGGTTTTAAAAATATGTGTACTCAAACAGGTATTTTTGTGCTGTTTGCTCTTATGTCTTATTGATCCACCTTCCCCTGATGTTTGTTTATTGCTTTATATACTGTTATTTCAAAGTCGGTCTCGCGTCAGCTTTCAAAAAAAGACTGTAGTTGAAAATGTAAAGACATTTCAAAAGAAAGTTGCACAAAGGTTCATACATATATTTATCAGATTTATTAATTTCTTACATTTGTAGTCTTCTACAAATGGTGCTTGGAGATATATACAAATTAATAGCACAATAAAATATTGAATAATTAAAAATCAATATAACGCAAATTTTAAAAAGGCCCCCCTGCCACTTTGCTCCTTCTTTGCTTGCATAAGCTAAAGGGGCTTTGCAAACTTCTGGTTCAGTTGCATACATCTAAAATGCATTTTTCTTCTTATTGCACTGCACTCCCGAGAGCCATATGCCATTGTCCTTCCCCTCCACCCCCCAAAAAAAAATATTCATTTGCCATCCTGACCTGATATTATGCAGGCACAGCATCATTAAAAAAGCAGAATCCATTCCCGTTGCTGCTCACTTGCTACAATGTCAGCGTTGCAAGCCAGGCTGAGGACAATTCCCAAAGTAAGTCAGCAAGAAGCCATTTCTCCTGCGTGAAATGCTTCTGCTCTGACGTAAAACATAAAATAAGACTGCAACCCCCCGAGGCCAGGATTAAATTTAAAAATAACTCTGGGTGTCTGAAAACTCCTTCCGTGCCCTATTTCTCATTTCGGTTTTCCAGTTTATACCGGGCATGACTCAGTATCGTCTGATGCATGAATAATGCATGTTTTCAGGAGCTCAATTTCAGGAGGCAATTTGTAAATTGCCACATATATATTCATTTATGGTCTTTAAATGAACCTGGATGGTCGTACCTGCATGCAGGAGGGTTGGCAAATATAGAATACAGGAGAAATAAATTCTGAGTCCAATTGTGTTTTGCTGACATACCAGCACGGAGTGGTATTTTATACTTCTCATTCCATGGTGATGAAGGTCATATCACAGATTTGAAACTTGTATTTGCTTCTATCTTACATAAACTGTTGATGATGTCTCCTGCTATTTTTAAAAGTTTTGACCTCAACTGCTTTGGATTTGGGGACATATGTGGCTCTTAGCTGTAAGTGTAGAACATCATTGTTTTGAGCCAAGGCCCACCTTGCCTTTTATATATTTTAGTTCTCTGCATGAGTCAGATAAACAGATTTGGAAAGGTTTACAATTGGCACATCCAAGAGAGTTTGGATTTGATATCCCGCTTTATCACCTCCAGGCTTGATTATTGTAACTCACTCTACATGGGGCTGTCCTTGAGACTGACCCAGAAACTCCAGCGGGTGCAGAATGCCGCAGCAAGACTCCTTGTGGGGTCCTCACCACGGGGTCACATTCACCAGTGCTATACCAGCTGCACTGGCTCCTGGTGGAGTACAGGATCAGGCTGGTTTTAACTTTTAAAGCCCTTTGTGGCCTAGGATCCCTGTACCTACTGGACCGCCTCTCCTGGTATGTCGCATGGAGGACCTTACGGTCATCAAACAAAAACATCTTGGAGATCCTGGGCCACAGGGAGGTTAGGCTGGCCTCAACCAGAGCCAAGGCTTTTTCGGCCGTGGCCCCGATCTGGTGGAACGCTCTGGCACAAGAGACTAGGGCCCTGCGGGACTTGACATCTTTCCGCAGGGCCTGCAAGACAGAGCTGTTCCTCCAAGGCAGTCTGACCCCCCTCTCTCCTTCTGTAATCCTCATAGAACTCTAGCCCAATGGTTGCCATTAATTTGATTCTGAATTGATTTTAGAATGTATTTCAATTAATTGACTGGGATTTTATGTAAACTGTGCTATTTTTACTGTTGTTAGCCACTCTGAGCCCGGCTTTGGCTAGGGAGGGCGGGATATAAATAATTTATTATTATTATTATTAAGTTCATGCTGAGTGGCAAACCTAGGTTTCCTGCCTCATAAGGGGGTTGTTCACAGGAGCTGCCTCTACAAGTGTACAGAAGGAGAGCTTCTCTGCAAATGTGATCCCACACCTCACACCTGCACAGCTCAGCTCAGCTGCTTTGAGTCGGAGAGCAATGCTTCCAGACAGGCCAAAGCACATTTCTTTTTACAAATAGAGCCATTTTTAGAAAATGAGTGGAAATGTAGCAAGTTGTTTTGAAAGCAGGAGACGATTGGTTTAGATGTGTGGGTGAAATTGATCTTCCCTGTATTTTAAATACACTTGGGTGTGTACACAGCATGTGTCAGTACGTTTCCGAGCACAATTCAAAGTGTTGAATTTAAAGCCCTAAATGGCCTCGGCCCAGTATACCTGAAGGAACATCTCCACCCCCATTGTTCAGCCCAGACACTTCTGGCGGTTCCCTCCCTAAGAGAAGAGAGGTTACAGGGAACCAGGCAGAGGGCCTCCTCGGTGGTGGCACCTGTCCTGTGGAATGCCCTCCCATCAGATGTAAAAGAAATAAACAACCATCTGACTTTTAGAAGACATCTGAAGACAGACCTGTTTAGGGAAGTTTTTAATGTATGATGCTTTATTGTGGTTTTAATATTCTGTTGGGAGCCGACCAGAGTGGCTGGGGAAACCCAGCCAGATGGGCAGGGTATAAATATATTATTGTTGTTGTTGTTGTTGTTGTTGTTGTTGTTGTTGTTGTTGTTGTTGTTGTTGTTGTTAGATACTGGGTGTCAGAAGCCCTTGCTGATCTATGGCAGATCACCCACTCAGAGATCCTCATCTAATTTTTTCTTACCATTTCTCTAAGCTTATCATAATACCAGGCTGGGGTGATGGTGGAATGGAGAAAAACCACCAGAGTGGGAACACAGAGAGCTCCATGGGCCAAGCTTCTAATCACAGGGAATGATGTTACCTGGAAAACAAATTCCTTTCAGCTCTCTCCCCTTACCCAAGCCAAATCAACTTTAACAGTGCCTAGCACAAAAGCCCCTGGACCTATTTGACTGCAATTTGGCTGGTTTCTAACCCAGGAGTACCTCTTGTGCCTGCCAATATGGATTTCTTTCATATTTGAACTATAAAATCCTGAATAATGAAACATTGATAGAATGGGTCTTTTTGTGTGTGTGTTTCAGATGCAAGCTGTCAATTTTATTGCTAGCCTTTCTGGAATTTGATAGTGGTTTTCTAATGATATACATTACTGGTAGCACTAACTTTACAGTCTTCCCCAAAGAAACCAAGAAGAAATAGATGTGTATCAGGTGTGCCAACCCTAGGGGGCCGAGATGTCTTTAGGTCCCCTTGATATTTGTTGCAATACTTGGGGGGGGGGGGCTTTTGTGCGTTGCATGCAAGCAACATCACTTTTTGCCAAAGTGAAGTTCCGTGCTTAATTTTCTCCTGCTAAAATCAATTACACTTAAATGTGCTTAGCTTGGGTTGAATTACCGTATGTCATTTTAGTAAACTTTCTGGGCTGCCTTTCTTTGGTGTCCTGTGCCTGGCAAAGTAACAGATTAATAAGTGGCCAGGCTGGTCCAGCTACCTCCTGGCTGCCTTGTGCAAAGTAAAAAATAAATAAATCCTGACATCGTGCTACCCTACGGAATTTGTGTGTCACTCAGTGCAAAGCTTAGGCAACTGCTGTATTCAAATTTAGGAGAAACTGGGCCTTTAAAAGAACATTTTTGTAGCCCCCCAACTTGAGGACCGGCATCATTGCAACAAATTAACCCAATGGCTTTGTACTTCTTTGTTTCACCTTAACATGGGGGAAAAGTTGAGCTGCTTTCTGATATTGAGCTACAGAGTTTTCGGGGAACAGAGCTCTCACCCAATCCCTGCCCTCACTGCAGTCCAGTATGTAGCTTAACACAGTGTTGGACACATCTACAGGGCCATTTTTTGCTTCTGCTGAAATTGAATGGACCTGCACCGGAATAAGAGACGGCAAACACTCTAGAATTAGCCATCATGCTCATGCTCAGCTGATGCCACAGATGGCCTTTCGAGCTTTGAACCACACCACTGATTGCTTAATGGAAACGGAGCAATAGATTAACATGAACAAACCTTATGTAAAGCTAAGCTAAACATTGACTGCATGTTGTGGATAACTGAAAGAAATTGGTGGAGTGGTTTAGACGTCTAAGGAGAGCCAGATAGTTCTGGAAGTGGACATATAATGCATAAACCCAGGATTTCCCTCCCTCCACCCCACATTAAACTTGTCAGAAGTTCTGTGTGTTTGATTTTATGTCTAGTATCTTCTGATTTTATATGAAATAGTTGACAACTGCTGTAAATCCTTGGGGCAGGATGGTCTATAAATAAAACTAAGATTGCAATCTTAGGCATAATTACCAGGAAGTAAGTCATGCCGATCCTTACTTCTGTATATAGCAAGTACATATTTCCCAATATAGGATGAAGCATTAATGCTTCTACAGTGGTACCTTGGTTTTAGAACAGCTTAGTTTATGAACAACTTGGAAATAGAACGCTGCAAACCCAGAAGGAGATGTTCCGGTTTGTGAACTTTGCCTTGGAAGCAGAAGGTGTTCCTGTTGAAGGTGTTCCATTTGTAATTTGAGTTTCCTGCTCTAATCAGAGGCTTCCTGTTGAGTCTGTCGGCTGTTGAGTCCTGAGCACCCATGCACCACAGAGGTGATATTTGGAGCTTTTGTTTTTGCATTTTGGTTTGTGTGGCTTTTTTGTTTTTGTTGTGACTGTGACTTGTTCTTTGTTTTATGGGACTGACTTGCTTTTGTGACTTGTGACTTTGTTTTTGTGACTTGTTTTTGTGACTGTGTGGAACCCAGTTCAGCTACTGACTGATGGATAAAAGCCCCCCATCCAAACAATGACTATCATCAGTGCATGTAAGAATTTTTTTTTAAATTTTTTTAATCATCTACAATACTGTCTTATTTATTTTATAGTACAGTACATGATTGCTTTCATTTTATGGATCAATGGTCTCGTTTGATAGTTAAATTCATGTTAAATTGCTGTTTTAGGGAATGTTTTTAAAAGCCTGGAACGGATTAATCCATTTTGCATTACTTTCTATGGGAAAACATGCCTTGGTTTTAGAACGCTTTGGTTTTGGAACAGGATTAAGTTTGGTTATGTTATTAATAACTTTTTCTGTTAGAAGATAGCAAAGTGAGTGAAAAGAGAAACAACCCAGAAGTGGAAGTTGGGGGAAGCCCTGGAGGGGAGGGGAGGGAGGGAGGAATATATAGTGAATGTTAAGAAATTGAGATGTATCTAATGAATGAAAAAGAAAAATGAATAATAAAAAAAGTTTGGGAACCTAGGTACCACTGTAATGGAAAACTGTAATGGACAATCACTTTTGGTTTGTCTGACTGGCTTCTTTTTCTTTTTGTTCTCAGTGATATAAAAAGGAGGACAAAAGGTTAGACATTGTCATCCCCATGCTGTTAACCCAAACTCACCTACTTACATTCTTTTGGCTTTCGTGTGACTCACAAATGTATAAAAAGTGAGAGATAGAAGAGAAAATCTAGAAATGTTGCCATGACCTTTCACTGGCAGGACATCCAAAGAAGCGTATGCTTCCGAATACAAGTTGCTAGGAACTGCAGGCAGGCAGAGTGATGTTGTGCTCATGTCTTGCTTCCAGGCTTCCCATAGGCATCTGGTTGTAAGAACAGGGTGCTGGACCAGACGAGCTATTCAGCAGTCTCTCTATATGCTCTTAAGCGCTGCCAGAATTGGGTACATTTTACTCATTCGGACATGCAGTTGGCAGTATAGTGAAGAACAAAGCATCTGCCCTGCTCCACCGCTAGCAAGATTTGCTCAGTCCGGCAGGAGGATAAATACCTCTGGAAGCTTACAAGAACAGCATGGAGGGAGTGGTCTTTCTGTGGTTGTTTATTCTCAACATCCCTCATGCACATTTATAGCACTTAGTAACAGTAATGGCTTCCCGCAAAGAATGCTGGGAGCTGTAGATCACCCCCTACAATTATCAGCAGACTTAACGAACTTCAGGTCCTAGTATTTTTGGGGGACCCCATGTGCTTTAAATGTAAGGTTTGGGGAGGCCAGTCTGTTGCAGCGAAAATAACAAAAGAATCTCGTAGTTGCTTGGAGATCAACAAAGTTCCACAACATAAAATTTGTGGGCTAGAATCCATTTCTGTCCCAATAAAAGGGTTTGCTTTTAAGGTGCTTGAGGGACGCGGATGGCACTGTGGTTAAAGGTTGGTGGTTCAAATCCCTGCGACGGGGTGAGCTCCCGTTGCTCGGTCCCTGCTCCTGCCAACCTAGCAGTTTGAAAGCACGAAGTGCAAGTAGATGAATAGGAACCACTCTGGCGGGAAGGTAAACGGCGTTTCCGTGCGCTGCTCTGGTTCACCAGAAGCGGCTTAGTCATGCTGGCCACATGACCCAGAAGCTGTACGCCGCAACCCCAGAGTCGTTCACGACTGGACCTAATGGTCAGGGGTCCCTTTACCTTTACGGTGCTACAAGATTTTAAACTGAGAGAGGTACATGCCGAGATTTGTTGGTTATTATTATTTAATATTTATAAATGTAGATACCATGGTTAAGAACTTATTGATGGTCCAATCCTCCATGAATATTTAAAAACCTTTTACATTTCCATCTCAAGTAATGGCCATCACTATGTCTCTTGATGCACTGCCCAAATGATCATAAACTCCAAAAAGCACATGTGAATTTATCTTAAGGCAAGAGGAGAAGGAGCCTGCTGAGTCCAAGGCTACTGTAACCACCAGCTGGAATGCTGGACCAGCCTTTTGATGCTTAGCCTGAGGCTGGAGGTCTGAAGCTTGCAGAGCCCTCATAGATGCCATCCCCTGTTGTCCCAAACCTCTCACCTCTTTTGCAGCTCCTGGTGGCAACCAACACCCCAGTCTGTGGCCTCCTGACTGCCTTTGTTCCCCATTATTGGTTGGTGTATATAAAAATGTTAAACCACGCTGTCATCCAGCCATGATACTGGGAAAGGAAGAAGCCAGTCAATCACTAGTGTTCGTCATGTGATTGGCAGAAGTCCAGACAGTGGAATCAACTTCATCACTCTTCTTTCTAGAATGGAAGAGATGAGCAATCCTGTTGAAACAAGTTGCACACAATCCACAGGCACTGACTCTGCCCTCAGCCCTCCCCTAAGTATATTGTAAGCCATCACCTCAAGATGGCTTACAATATAACACACTTCCTCTATCAACTTCTCTTACTTTCTCTCTCAAGTAGTCTTCCAGACATTCTCACTCCCAAAGAGGGGGTGGGGGAGATCAAAATGGAGGAGGAATACAGCAGCCTCATGGGTGCCATTGTGCATTTGAGCACCATGCTGAGGACATCAGTTTTGCATTATGTGTAGCTTTCCCAACTTTAAAAAAAACCAAAACACTAGGCCCTGGTGCTGTGCCGTTAGCAGTGTGGTCATCTGCAGGAATTAAGCGCTTCTGGGTTTGGGTATGTGGTGGGATTTGGGGAAAGCTACTAAATATTTTCATGTCAGAATGCTATCGAAGGCAAAGAAGTGAGTCAGGATGAGGTGGAGTAGCAAGCAATCCCAGGCAAGCTGCTCTGTTATTCTGCCTGAGATAGACTCACATCAATACTCCATTAAAAAAAAAATTCCTTCCAGTAGCATGCACACGAAAGCTCATACCAATAACAAACTTAGTTGGTCTCTAAGGTGCTACTGGAAGGAATTTTTAAATTTTGTTTCAACTACAGTAGACCAACATGGCTACCTGTATCAATACTCCACTTTGTGGTATCATCACATGAACATTAAAGGTAAAGGGACCCCTGACCATTAGGTCCAGTCGTGACCGACTCTGGGGTTGCAGTGCTCATCTCGCTCTATAGGCCGAGGGAGCCGGCGTTTGCCTGCAGACAGCTTCCGGGTCATGTGGCCAGCATGACTAAGTTGCTTTTGGTGAACCAGAGCAGCGCACGGAAACACCGTTTACCTTCCCGCTGCAGCGGTACCTATTTATCTACTTGCATTTCATGCTTTCGAACAGCTAGATTGGCAGGAGCAGGGACCAAGCAATAGGAGCTCACCCCGTCGCAGGGATTCGAACTGCTGACCTTCTGATCAGCAAGTCTTAGGCTCTGTGGCTTAACCCACAGAACCACCCGCGTTAAATGGCTCACATGAACATTAGTACATCATTAAATGGAATCTTGGATGATTTTATACTTTACACCAGGGTTTCCCAAACTTGAGTCTCCTGCTGTTTTTGGATTGCAGTTCCCATCATCCCTGACCACTGGTCCTGATAGCTAGGAATGATGGGAGTTGTAGTCCAAAAACAGCTGGAGACTCAAGTTTGGGAAGCCCTGCTCTACACATTGACATATTGGAATAATTTTTACAATCATTTGGATGAATACTTGGTCTCTCTTCAGTCTTTGGTTATTTGCATGAAAATACTCCTCCCTCTTAAAAATAAACCAGGAGTTCTAAGTGTACACAGAAGTTTTCTTAGGGAACTCGATATATAGTACCTTAAGGTAAGGTAAAGGTACCCCGGCCCGTACGGGCCAGTCTTGACAGACTCTGGGGTTGTGCGCCCATCTCACTTAAGAGGCCAGGGGCAGCGCTGTCCGGAGACACTTCCGGGTCACGTGGCCAGCGTGACAAAGCTGCATCTGGCGAGCCAGAGCCGCACACGGAAACGCCGTTTACCTTCCCGCTGGTAAGCGGTCCCTATTTATCTACTTGCACCCGGAGGTGCTTTCGAACTGCTAGGTTGGCAGGCGCTGGGACCGAGCAGCGGGAGCGCACCCCGCCGCAGGGATTCGAACCGCCGACCTTTCGATCGGCAAGTCCTAGGCACTGAGGCTTTAACCCACAGCGCCACCTGCGTCCCCATATAGTACCTTACTATACTGTAAAAAACTGCCTAGGCCAGCGCTTAACTCTTCTATAGGAAAAAGAAAGAAACAAATCTCACTGGACTTCAGGTTGATGCTCCTATTCTCATGTGAGCCAATTAAATAATGATCATCTGACAAAACGGAATCTTGCTATGTAGCAGCTTACCACCTATGGGGCTTGTAATATTATACTGGATAAGTTTTGGAGAGCATAATAAATCTGAAAGCAGCAGTTGCCTTAGCAACTGTCTGTAATGGAGAGTTGTTGTGAACAATTTTTTTTTTTTTAAGAATTCTTCTAACTTTTCAGAAATGAAGCTCTTGCTTTCAATTAATATAGCTACAGCAGGGTCCTGTGCTGGTTTCCCCCCTTCCTTCTCTTTCTTTCTTTCCTTCATTCAGATCATTGATTGTTTTGTGTGGTTTTGCTAACTGGAAAGAATCCAACACAATATAAGAGGGAAGCTATTACAGAAGGCTTAAGGCCTTCTATGAATAAAGCATCTATAAAAACTACCGTACTTGCTGTAGGCTTAACAGGGGCCTATTCTTCCATGAACAGCTCCTAGAATTTGTCGTGACTGATATTAGCAATGTATACATGAAATATGTGTTGGGTCTAGTAAGCATGGCTCACAATCAAGCATGGTGCTAAGGAAGCCCATTGACTTAACAAGTTGCAACACACTTAACACACCTAGTACATGGTCTTCTACATATAGCTTTGTAGTTTTAATTTTATTGTTTTATTAAGTGTACAAGTGCAATGTGGTGGTGACAGTCTGAGGCAAGAAACTGTTGTTAGGACTGTCGCTAACACAGCTTCCCAAATAGTTGGTTAAAATAAAAATTAATAAGTAGAAACCACATGTAAAGAAAGCCAGGTCTCCTGCGTCACCTGAGAAATTTGTGCTCCTAATGCTTTTAAACAATTAATCTACAGCCTAAAAAGAAGAGGGAAGAGAGCTAGAAATACGAGCACTTGTTATGCTAGACTGTTTTGGAGCGCATGGGTATCATTTTAGGATAAGGTTACCGGATTTTTTTAAATGAATCAGGGGACACTTTAAATGCATGCATGCATGCATACATACATACATACATACATACATACTGCACATTTGGGACGCTGATGCTGCAGCGATGGCGGTGGCAGAGGGGTGGCCGCTGTCTTGACCACAACCACCACGTTTCCCCTTCCTCCGAGGCTTCTATCTCCTTTCTCCATGAGCCTCGGCAGTCCCTGAGTTGTTGGTTCTTCGGTGGTGGTGAAGCAGTGTGCAGTGGGTCAGGCATGGAAGGCGGAGAAGGAAGACCGAGAGTGGCGGCGGTGAAGCTTGGGCAGCGCGATGCCTCCCTTCCCTTCGGAGCAACCCCAATCCCATTCCTACCTGTGTGCAAGCAGGAGGGGGTGGGGATTCCGCAGCTGGGAAGGGAGGCTTCCCATTGCCTAACTTGGAGATCCCTGCCCCCTCCTGCTTGCACGCAAGCTTTGATAGGCAGCATGAAGCCTCCCTTCACAGCTTAGTTGCTGGGGTCAGGGAAGGTGGAGGCAGCCCGGAAGCTGCATCTTAGAGCCCCTGCACAACCATCACATGGGGACTTCCAAGCAGTTCCTGAAGCCAGCCAGAGCCAACTGCTCCAGACAGACTGCTGCTGCTGCTGTGTTTCCCAGGGATATTAGATGAAATCTGGGGACATTCCGGGGATGGAATTTGTCCAGGGACTTAGTCGCAAATCTGGGGACTGTCCCCGGGAAACGGGGACATCTGGTAACCCTATTTTAGGATTTTCTTCAAAACATCTTTTAAAACATATGGAGAGTTCCGTTGCAAATGTGTTTCATTGTTGTTATTATGCTGGTGATATATGAACTGAAACTTGCTAGACAGGGTAGTTTGGCTGGGCAGTGTAATCCAAAGAACCTGCTACTCTGGCAGGTTGCTAATGTAAGCATAACACTGGCATAATTTAGGTAGGATCTGATAATCTATGACATTTGTGCAGAGCAGAAGGACAGTGTTATTGGCTTCTCCATTGTGTTTCTACTTATGCAACCCACTTTTACTGGAATAATGTGCCATCATAGGATTCCACCTCTTGGGGTGTCTCAAGGAGTTTTGTATTTTGATGTTGCTGCTCTTCCCTCTATAGCACCTGTTTTCAAATCCCTCTTTCAAGTCGTGGGATTACTCTACTGACACACCAGCCATGGGATCCCCAATGCCAGCATATATTCTAGAACCTAGATCCAACAGTTCGGAGGCTTAGTTGAATACCTAAGGCTCTCCAGGCAAACTGAGAAACAGGATTGTGCTGTTTCTGTATCAATTTAGAGCTGCACTGAAAATTTCAAAAATGTTTTCTTTTTGACCATTTGTTGAGTGGGAGCAAGATAAAGCAGTTGGAAAACTTAAGGGGCAAAACTCTCTGATGTTTTTTGCAAGGGAAGCTGCTTTTTTTTACATAATTTATAAGGCGGTCAAGGACTATCAATTTTTAACTCTCTCTTTTTTAAAACGTAAAAATGAAGCATCTCCCTTGACCACGTCACTTTCATTGCTTTCTCCCTGCTTCTCACTGTAATAAACAAAAATCTGCCCTTATTCCCTTATGGGGAACACAAGAGCCCTTATAGAGTCCTTTGTAGGTTCTCCATCGGTCGGAGAAAATAACAGAGGCCAACCAGAGAATATTGAGAAGCAAAGCAGCTAGTAAGCCTGATCTTTTTTGAACTGTTGCAACAGGGTGCCCCCTCACAAGCAGGAGAAGGAGGAGGACCCCAAACAAAGGTGTGCCCACCCTTATATAGACATTTTAAATTGCCCGCCCTGGAGTCCAAGACTACCCCCAGGAACATCATACATACATCACAGAAGGGGTGTAGTTCAAAACCACCACCCCCAGATACATCATACCTACATCACAGAAAGGGCGGTCTCTAACAGAAATCTGAGTTCGTTGTTCATCTCCTGCCTGGCAGACCTGTTAATGGTCACTTGATTGGATACCCTGGGGAGCCTGGCCAGTCTTTTGTAATGACAAATACTTAGTGCCTGGCCAGGTCACAGGCTCACCCTGTTCATACAAAAGACATACCCTTAAGACAGGATTTGTGAAGGAGGAGACAACGGGGAGGCTTTTCCATGTTTGAGGTCAATTTGGGAGGGACAAAATGGTTTCAGGACTTTCTGTGGGGTTTCAGACATGTGGTTTATATATTGATGTATGTGCTTGGTTGGTGCATTTATGAACATTTATCATATATATATATATATATATATATATATATATATATATATATATATATATGACCTTAATTTATTTATTTCACCACCAACCGCGCTTCACAGAATGTATTGGGAGTGACACCACATCACAGCCTTCAACAAAGTGGGGTCAATGGGAAGTGGCTGAGTGGCTCTTTCCACAGATTCATACTAGCTGCACTTCCAGGTGAGACCCTGTAAAAGAAGTGGAAACCCACCTCACAAAAATGCCAAAGAAAATAAAAGCATGAGAAAATTGGGCCCTGTTTTAACAGGAAGATAATATTTTTTTTGGGGGGGGGAGGGAGATTTTGATCCAGCCTACACGATTTGCAGCCTACAAATGCGAGGCAACATTACATTTTTTTCATGAGAACAGCTATAGGTGGGTTTTAAAATGCATCAGATAGCTTTGCTCAAAGCTCCCAGTCCACGGACAAACCATATTAGTCTCATGCTGCATCTCTTTCAAAGGAAAAGACCTTTGACTTTGTCGGCAGCATGTAATTTGATCTTGCCTTTTCAGCCCTGTGAAAGGGACAGATCTGTTGAGACTTGTAACTCAGACTATTATCACAAGGGAAGAAACAGATGGGAAGAAATCGAATTCTGTGCTTCAGAGGCAGCATTGGCTTGTTTTGTTAGTGTCAAGGGACCTTTTGTTGTGTGCAGCATCTGCTAGTACTATCCCCAAGGCAGGAGAGCTCAGCATCAGCTATCAGCTGAGGAGAAACATTTGCATAAAAGATTGCTAGCAGTTTTGTTACCTGAAAGAACAGGTCTTCTGATTATCTGCGCATTGGGCAAGGAGCCTGAAGTGTATTTTGCCAACAAACCAATTCCCTCATGAATGAATGATCAGACTCTGTGGTAAATGTGGCATGGTTTAGCAGCGAGGGCTTCAATGTTATAGAGCAGGGATGGCTTTCCAGATAATGTTGGACTCAAACTCCCATCAGCATCAGCCAGCATGGCCAACAGTCAGAGATGATGGGAGCTGAAGTCCAAGAATATCTGGAGAGCAATAGGTTAGCCTGCCCTGCTATAGGTTGCATGAACTTGAGCATCATCAAGCTATTACTTACAAAAGGACCAAAGAGAAAAGTAACATTCAAAGAGCATAATCCACCTTTCCCACAACACATTTCTTTACCTTTAAGAATGAATTCTGCGAGGAAAAACAAACAAACTTGCTCATATATGACATAGGATGGCAGAAACTTGTTTTGTCACCTGCCTTAACAACAGGATATTGTACTTGGATTTAGCAAGCAAAGCTAGAATCTTTGAAATTGCCATGATTGCCAGTGTTGTATTTGCAATGGGCATCCATTCATCATTACTAATGAACTTATGAAATTGGAAAAGCATTTCTGCTGGGAATTTTTTTTTGCGGAATCTTTTTTTTTTGTCCCACATCACTGGCCATGATGAGCAAAGCTGCGTAAACCCATAATTCTGTTGCCAAGAATTAAGGGAGGCTCCTATCCAAAGTTTGCATCTGTGAGGACATGTTGGAACAATAATGGTTTTGGCACTTAATCATCAGGCTTCAGAAGTGTCCAAATTGGAGGGCTTTGGTGCCTAGAAACTTATTTAAATGTGGCTGCTTTTAAGTACCTTGTGGCTTATGGTGACAGGAGCCAAGAACATCTTAAGTAAACAAATCAATTGGAGGTAGTATTTTCTTGTGATTTGGTGCCTGAAAGGTTGCCAGCTCTGATGGAGATACAAGTAGCAGCAGCACAGTGTTGTTAAATTTCAAAAGGCTCAGCATGGAAGATTACTGAATTTTTTGCAGCTAGAACAGACTCTTATGTTTGATGCCATCAGCAGTATGGCCTACCTGGTGTATTAAATTCTTTGGAGGCTAGTGGCACTTGGTGACCTGAGCCAATAATAATAATAATAATAATATGCCACCCATCTAACTGGGTTGCCCCAGCCAGCCTGGGCAGCTCTCAACAAAATATTAAAAGCCTAATAAAACGTCAACATTAAAACATTGACAATAACCAGAATATTTTTTTTAAAAGGTGCAAATCCAAGGAGAATTCAAATATGAAGCGATGATACATATTGCTACAGCTGCTGGCTAATCATTCCTTTGTTAGTTGGATTGCTGGTAAACAGAATAATAGTGTGGGAAGTCCACCACCACCTCCTGGCTGATGTAGGAGATCTATTTCTGCAGCAATTCAGATAGGTGGCCATCCCAAAACCTGCTTTAAAATCTCTAATGTCAGGCTTCGGCGAATCAGCTTCCTCCCCCACCTCTGCCCCTGTGGCAGTAGATAAGAAGATCAAAGAAAGGAATGTCTTACCAGTTAGAAACTTTAATAATCACAGTGAGAGAACAAAGAACACATCTTTTAGAAATGGAGGTGCTCCCAATTAAGGATCACACCCCCTTCCGTCCCTGTTAGTGTTTTTCATCTTTGTTGGAAGCCGCCCAGAGTGGCTGGGGAAACCCAGCCAGATGGGTGGGGTACAAATAATAAATTATTATTATTACTATTCATCTACGTCACTCCTACGTCTTGTAATCTGAGTTTGTACCCTCTGTGCTTTCCCTTCTGAGACTTTCTGAGCTCTTCTTGACCTTGGGCTGAGCGGAGGAATGCTGTCCAGAGACCGTGAATCTGTTAACCCTCTCTCTTCCAGTGTTTCTTCTCCTAGCTGTTCCCCATCCAGAATTTCCCAGCTTCTGCCTTCTGAACTATGCCCCTCTGCAAACCACTGTTCCAAATCTATACTGTCTTCCTGCTCCTGGGAAGATTCAGGATCAGGATCAGGGGGAGGGGGAGGCTCCCACCATATCCTCCTCAGTGCAGCCCTCCTCAGCACGGTCCCTGACATCTAATGAAGGACCGTACATCATCTTCCAACAAGGTCTGCTGTGTTCAACTGTTGAACAGCTTCTGGAAGATTGGGCGGGGGGCGGATTCTTAACTTTTAGTCTAAATTCATTTTCTTGTAATTTGCATTCATTGGTTTGGGTCCTATCTTTGCACTGAGTTCAGGTTTATGCTGCCAAGACCTATTCCTTCATCAATATCAACTATGTTTTTATGCAGATCAGTTTCCAATAAACAGAGGTTGTGTCACAGTAGTGTCCAGTGAATGGTCCCCAATATATTTGGCTGGGTGTATTATACAGTTGCCTCAGATGGGGAAAAAAAATAGCTATGAGATGATAGCAAGCTTGAAAAATGCCTGTTTGGGGCATGGTGTGTATAAACCTGTGTTTTAAAACAATTGTAAGCTGATTTTTGCAAACCACTCGGAGCCTTTTTTCACTCAAAGGTGGGGTATAGATGCCATGCATAATAAGGCAAAGAGATATAAGTTTTAAAAATGAAACTGTCTTTCTCTCAGCAATCAAACACCATAGAAAAGTTGATAATTTCTATAGGCTTATCAGAGAGGCTTTAATAATATGGCTATCTCTTTTTTTGTAAAAAAAGAAATTAACTTAATGTTCAAGTTCAGCCCCAGCAGTGTGGATGCCAATTATAGGGTAGTTATTTCAGGCTGAAATGTCTTATTTGTACTCACAGCTTGTTAGCAACATAATTCGAGAACAGATGTCTCAGCAGAACAGATGAGCACAGTGGGCTTTCAGATTACATATATATTTATTTAATGTGGCTTCTTTCCCGCTTGACAATCATCTCGACTCTTTTCCAATGTATTTGAATAAACTCTGTCTCAGCATGGAGGAAGAAATTAAATGTCACCTTTGAAGTGTTTTTGAAGTACTGGGGTCAATTCTCTTAAAACAAGATGAAGATGACAGTGCTGTGCTAATCATATGGATATATTATTCTTGCTTGTTTAAATTACTACATCCAATTTTCATTTGACACATTAAACCAAAAAGGTTATATATTATTGTACTGCATGGCATTTTAAACAGAAACAACAGACCTGCCCTTTCCTCCTACTAGATATTTTTATTTTAAGCCAGTTTGACATTTGGCCTACATAGGTATAAGAATGGAATATTCTGAGTACTAGCATTCATTAAGTAATACTGAGCATTGCATCGTTTTGGGTACCTTAGTGGAGATGGGAGTTGGAAGCAGTGAACCTTAGAAGTTCTGTGTATGTCTCTACCTGTTTGTTTACTTCCAGTCATAGCTAGATCTCTCCTCAAGGAAAGCCTAGCTAGATCTCCCTTCAAGGAAAGTTTAGGTGAACATATGAATTTTAAGCGAACACCTTATTACCAATACTGCAACTGCTTGGCTGACATTCACTGGAAGTTCATTCCAAAGGGCAGGTGCCACCACATTAAAAGCCCTGGTTTTGGCAGACATAAGACAAACCTTGGGACCATATAGCATTAGTAGGAGTATCACTCATGGAGATCTAAGTGACCAGCTGGGTCACAAGTAGTGCTGAGGGACTGCCGCTCTGCCCTGTTTGTTTTACTTTATGGGGTTATTATGCAAGGTTTGATCCTGTCCACCATGCTTTTTAACGTCTACATGAAAGTGCTGGGAGAGATTGGGCCCTGGTGATTTGGGATGAGGAACTGTCAGTATGCTGGTGGCATCCAGCTGTCTTTCACCTTTCTCCAGAGGTGGGTGAGGCTATGCAAGGTCTCAACAAGTGAACTAAGATAAAGGTGAAGAAACTAAAGTTCATTAACTACTAACAAAGTAAACTGTTAACAAAGTTTTATAAGAAGAAAATAGGAAAGTGGCACACCAATCCAAGGCAGAAAGAAAGGGTGAACACTCTACAAACTCCTCACTATTTCTGGTCACATCCAGCTCATGGAGACTGGGTCAATTGCTAGCATTGCTGGTTAAAGGAGTCTTGATGCCCTAGAGAAGACCTCTTGGTTTGAATGACAGAGGTTAAAGCCCCTCCCTATGTTCATACATTATTATGAATGGATGAGCTGCACCCTTAGATAAATTGCACAGAAACACCCATCACAGGAGACCATTATCTCATTATGTGATCCCATGATGTTATATGAATAAAACAACCATGCAGGTTGATTTAACGGGCTGTTCCTGAGGAGCTGATTGAGTGGGAAAGATGCATGTGATTACTTCATTTTTTATTTTTACTTTGATAGTGGTTACTTAATTTCATGTGCTTGCTTCATTTGTGCACATTTCCCAGGGGCTTGGGTTGCACCTATATCAGTGTATACAAATGGATAGTTATATAGCAGCAGCATCATCAACCTTTTATTCGACCGTCAGTCAGAAAAAAGTACATTTGTTAATACACAGTTAAACATCCAGGAAGATTTTAGAGCTTAGCCAACACTAAAATGGGCTAAACAGATAGCCCCATATCAATACAGTCAATTATAGTCTTGCGACGCTTAAAAGCTAAAAAAAGAAATTTGGCCACCAAGGAAGGTATAACTCTAGTGACATTATTCAGCAAGTGTAAAACCTGGTTTTCTCCGGGTAGGAAGCTAAATTGACATAGGAGTGGATCTATAAAATTGTGTCTAAGCTCTGCATAAGAAGGGCAAGTCAAGAGAATGTGTTCGGTGGACTCAACCACACCCATGGCACAATGACAGGTTCTCTGGGCGTATGGTACTCCCCTGTGCCTTCCCCATAATATTGCAGAGTCAAGGACATTTAATCTAGCCGCTGTAAGAAGTCTGTGGTATTCAACATAGTGGATTTCTGCAAGGTAGGGGGCTGGTATGGTCCGATAAATCTGGTCCCCTAGGAACATCCCTGGTTTTACCTGGGCTATGTCCTCTTGTCTGGCAATGTCACTCAGTCTCCGGGAGATGACAGCTCTAGCTTGATTGTACGTCATAGACTCAAAGTAAAGGTGAGACGATCCGCAGGATTATATAGCAGCACAAGCAGTAATAATCAGTGCATTTTTACTGCTAGGGAGCAGGAGACATATGTGCTTCTGGAATTCTTCTGCCACAGGCAGTTATTTGAAACTCCCATTGTTCTAGTTGACAGGGAATTTCATTAGTGCGAGCAGTTTCTGAGCTCTGGGCACAACACTGCGCCTAAGATTTCATATTAAAACTGCAGAGTGGAAGGAAAGGAGGACCTTTTTTTGCCTCCCCCCTTCCAGCTACTCTCTGAAGACTGGAGAAGAGACCCTCTTAAGAATATTAGAAAGGTGGGCAGGGGAAGGACCAGACCACGTGGGAAATGAAGATAATATTTTAGCTGCAATTCATTTTCAGCTTTGTATTCTTGTTCTGAAAAAAGCGTGCCTAGACATTCCGTTGTTGCGCCCATAACCTAGGTTTAAGGTGCCGTTTAGCTCCTGGCTTTCATATCTCAGTTTCTAACACTGGCCACAGATACCAAAGTAATTTATGTCCCTTGGCTTGGATGGATGCCATTTGTTGCTGTGTTGCTGTGCTTTGGGCACCAAAATATCTTAGGCCAGCCCTGGCAAAGACTCTCTGAGTTCTGAGCAAGACAAACTCTGCTTTTTCCTTTTTGTGTGAACTACTGTATTGGAGCAGGTGAACTGTGTGGCTTCTGTTTACATGCTGTTCTCCATCTAAACATCGCAGGAATTGTGAAATGTAACCAGGCCACAGAAAAAGTTGGAAAGCCCTTAAGTGCCTCTGGGCTAAGAGTTCATACAAGGAAGCTTTCACCTCTCTCTCCCTCTCTCTTTCTTTCTTTCTCTCTCTCTCCAGTGATTACAGTCTAGCTCTGTATGTTCTTATTCAAGACTTCTTGTGTAATTCCCTCCTGGGAATCAGAGCATTTTGGCTATTGACTGCGTTGTTTTTGTAAAAAGCTGCTTCTGTGTGCACAACAGATGCTTTCTTTTTAACATCTGCTGTAAAGTGAATTTTCAAAGGAGCAAATACCTTCAAATCAGCAGTGTGTCACATAACCTGCTACTAATAATGGCACGAGAAGGTATACGCCATACTTCGCTCACATTATCTGACCTGTTATTTCTCCTTAGTGCTCAGCTCCTAGCAGTCTGTATGCAAAATTTTTGTACTTTGTTAGAAGCATAACCTCCCATAATGCACTGCGTGTTGTTGCACCTTCTCAGCCAATATGTCTTGAAGTTATATTTGCATCATTGCCTTAAATTTGCCATAGGGCCAAACTGAATGTTATGCTCCATGTGTGGGTGGCTGCTGCTGAAAACTGCAGCCGTGTGTGTCTTGGTCCTCCCATCATCATGGATAATATAACTTGGGACACAATTATAGAATACTCTTTAGTTCCTCACCCTGCTCCACATAATTGGCTGCCACTGCTGGGAAACATGGAAAGCTGTTACCTGAAGACAGGGGTAGTTTGCACAAGACATTTCAGAAATGGGTGGGTGGGTGAGAAGAAGGTATGCAGGTGCAATTTCTGCCAATTTGCATTTAGCATGGAAAGGTGATAGTGCCAAAGAGTGTAAGTATTTTTTTAAAAAATTTCATTAAAGATTTTCTTGAATTACAAAAGTACATACAGTGTCTCTGTTTTCTGTTCATAGAACCTTTTCAACAGATCTGTTACATTCTATGGGAGATATTCTTTGTTATAGACAATATAAGATTGGGGAAGCAGAGAGGAGGCGAGAGAGAGCGAAAAAGAACCTACCCACATGACCGCTGACACAAAAACCTTGCACATGCACTGTGTAAAAGAGTATGACTAATTGTTGGATAAAAAAGTAAAGGGACCCTTGACCATTAGGTCCAGTCGTGGCCGACTCTGGGGTTTTGGCGCTTATCTCGCTTTACTGGCTGAGGGAGCCGGCGTACAGCTTCTGGGTCATGTGGCCACAGGACTAAGCCGCTTCTGGCGAACCAGAGCAGCGCATGGAAATGATGTTTACCTTCCCGCTGGAGCGGTACTTATCTATCTACTTGCACTTTGATGTCCTTTCGAACTGCTAGGTTGGCAGGAACTGGGACCAAGCAACGGGAGCTCACCCCATCGCAGGGATTCGAACTGCTGACCTTCTGATCGGCAAGCCCTAGGCTCTGTGGTTTAACCCACAGAGCCACTCGTGTTGGATAGAGCCTCTGTATTTGAGCTCCCACTGTGTTTTACAATCCACAAGACAGTGACAGACACTCTCCTACCAGAAATTGTAGGCAGGGGAAGGCGAAAAGGCGCCTGGTATCAGCTTACCTCTTGCTCCCCTCCCCTAAATATCTGTGCCAGGGGTCAGCAACCTTTTTCAGCTGTGGGCCGGTCCACTGTCCCTCAGACCATGTGGTGGGCCGGACTATATTTTTTTTTTGGGGGGGAATGAACTAATTCCTATGCCCCACAAATAACCTAGATATGCATTTTAAATAAAAGCACACATTCTACTTATGTAAAAACACCAGGCAGGCCCCACAAATAACCCAGAGATACGTTTTAAATAAAAGGACACCTTCTACCATGTAAAAACATGCTGATTCCTGGACTGTCCGCAGGCCAGATTGAGAAGGTGATTGAGCCGCATCTGGCCCCCAGGCCTTAGGTTGCCTACCCCTGATCTATGCCCCCATGGAGAGCAGCTGCCAGATATTAGCCCGTCCTTGGAGCAGCAGGTTTAGCAGTCTCAAAGCAGAAGTGACTCACCACCAGAGGAGAGGTAAGTAAGAGGAAAGCAGAGGCAGTCTGAATAAGCAAGGCACTGCTCCCTTCATGGGATTCTAAAATAGGCGTGGGAAATCCGAATACCCCTTTAAATAAGGAAGCATGTGTAATGTGGAAATCAAGTCAACTGACACGAGTGTTTGGAAGTTTGGGCATGCTTCATTTCATTTCATGCATGGCATTTAGCTTCTTCAAATGAGGCTTTGACCTATAAAACTATTGGGAGGCAAATGTAGAAGCCTCATGTATTTAAAAAAGTGATACATTGTATAACATTTAAAAAAGCCATCCTTACTCTACAATTTAATTAAAGCATCTATTCTGAGTCTCAGAATCCAATTATTGTAGATATAAATGCACAAAGCAACTCAGTTAGCTGCTTGAAGAATGAGGCCGGTCAGTCTCAGACAATATAATTAGTGTTTCCTTATTCCTCAGCGACTTAACGTACCAACTAGTAAACTTCCATAAAAGCAGGGAGCGTGAGTCACTCATTTTCAAACCGTTCCTCTTCTTATTAGAGTCATAATTTCTAGTGCAAAATAAAGGGTATAATTAAAGGCACCCATTTTATTAAAAACATTTGAACTTTATTAATGCTCTTAACCCTTCAAGATAGTTTTGCGGAAATTGAAAAATCAGATTACGAAGGAAGGAAACAAATTGCTGCATTAGAAAAATAAGGAATTACATTCATAGCTGCAGTAGGAAGCATGTGTCATGCGACTGTGAGAGTCAGGATTCATTAATCTGTCACAGTGCTAGACAAGACTCTGGCAACCCAGAAAGGTACCACTTATTGAAATGCTCTAGTTCAATAAGTCAACACAACTTATTGAAGTCAATATGAGGCCAACAGAACTCACCAGCATGGTGACCAAACAGAGCAGGGTGGGAACCTGTGGCCCTCCAAGTATTGCTAGACTCCAACTCCCATTGCCAGACCTCAGGAGGTCCTTGGCATGGGACTGTCCCACCCCCTCTCTCACACAGTGGCTACTGTTTCTCTTCTCTTCTCACGGCCTAGGACCCTCGTACCTACGGGACCGCCTCACGGAGAGCCTCAAGGTCCATAAATAGCAACACCCTAGTGGTCCCAGGCCCTAAGGAAGTTAGATTAGCTTCAACCAGTGCCAGGGCCTTTTCAACACTGGCTCCGGCCTGGTGGAAGGCTCTGCCTCATGAGACCAGGGCCCTGCAGGATCTGATTTCTTTCCGCAGGGCCTGTAAGACAGAGTTGTTCTGCCTGGCCTTTGGCTTGGAGCCAATTTGATTCCCTCCCCCTCTTTCTTTTCCCTTTCTCCTCCTGTGATGAGGCTGCATTTTAATATTTCAATATTTTAATGTTGTATTTTAATCTTGTTTTTAAGTTGTATTCATTCAACTTGTTTTTATTATTGCTTGTTAGCTGCCCTGAGCCCGGCCTTGGCTGGGGAGGGTGGGGTAGAAATAAAAATTATTCTTATTATTCTTATTCTTTTGTTTTTTTAACAGCAGAAACGCATATTTCTGTCTATAGTTGAACCCCGACTATAGATCTATAGATGGATCAGCCTCTGCGGCCACAGCAGGTGCTGTGATTCTCCAGTGGTTTGACTTCATTTCCATAGGTGCGCTCCATTGTCTTTTGAGACAGACCAGGACATTGTATGTTGGGCAAATTAGACAGGCAGTCGGCCACTACAGAGGTTCACTCTTTTTCAACAGTGGCCCACCATGTGCTCACTGCTAAAACAGCCACCCAGGAGTGAGGGCTGCAGGAAGGCCAATGCAGTCAGGTCAAGCTGACAAGGGGCCTTCTGAGCTGTCAGTAGCTGGCCTGGCCGACGGCTGGTACAGAGCTTGCTCTCAGATAAAGAACCTCCTCCTTCTAAAGTGGGAAGTCTTGAAATTTTCCCTGGTCATGACTGACTATGTGCTGTGCTAAAAGTCTAAAAGTTCCTATGTTGTAATGGTTGAAAGACAGACACCTGTCCAAGACAAAACTATCATGGGCTCTTCTGTTAGGAGCAGCAGGTATCAAATCAAATCAAATTTTATTAAACGGTCACAGACCAGATTGACGTCATGACTGACATATTTTAGTCATTGCTTTCCAACTGGGAAATCCATCAAACTCTGAAGCCTCCCGTACATACAAAGTAGTCAGAAGCCAATCTATGCACTTGGAACACTGACTTGAAACCAAGGAGCCTCTTCAAGATGCCACAGAAGTTTGCAAAATTAATTGGATCAGAGATTCTACATTCCAGTGGGCAGAGCTGAAAGGGGGCAGCTGAGAAGCAATACAGTTATTAAATAATAAGTGTACATGTTGCAAAAAAGAAAATCATGATTTTGATTTTATTATGCTTTAATGCAGCACTCAAAACTGCAGCGATTTTATATAGCATCTCAAAAGAGAAAAGGAAAACTAGATATACAAAAATTAAATCGTAAGTGGGAAACATTCTTACCATACAGAAAGCACTGAAAATTGTCAGCCTTAATCAGAAGGCAAAAGCTTGGCTCTAAGTATGATTTAATATACTGTATTGAGCTCCCGTTGCTCAGTCCCTGCTCCTGCCAACCTAGCAGTTCGAAAGTACGTCAAAGTGCAAGTACTGTAGATAAATAGGTACCGCTCCGGCGGGAAGGTAAACGCCGTTTCTGTGCGCTGCTCTGGTTCGCCAGAAGCGGCTTAGTCATGCTGGCCACACGACCTGGAAGCTGTACGCCGGCTCCCTCGGCCAGTAAAGCGAGATGAGCGCCGCAACCCCAGAGTTGGCCACGACTGGACCTAATGGTCAGAGGTCCCTTTACCTTTACGTGTTTTCAAAACTCTAGCATGTTTACAAGACTAACCTTTTTTGGAACTGCCTTGCCAGAAATGGAGGAATCTCTGTTGAATTCCAGGAATGAGGCGGCACATAAACTAAAACACTTCACTGTTGCTTAGACCAGTGCTTTCAGCATGCTTTCACATTTATTTCTCCTAATAGTTTAAGTATTATAGAAAGAAGGAAAATTATTTACTAACTTAACCAATAAAACAGGCTCTAACAGACGACAAAAACAGTTGCCTGGTTGCAGAGGTTTCCTATTAAATACTATGAATATCCATGTTTGCTTGATACTAAATCCAACTGAATTCAGTGTGGGACTAGGAAGCATGTTTAGAGTTGCAGCTTTTGAGTGGCTGTGAATATTCTTAACAACTAGAGGCAAAGGCAGCACATATGGGATGTGTTTCCTCTCCCCACACTTGTTCAGAATATCCAAAGCCACAATCTGGAGCAATCATGGTAAACACCATATGGCCAAAAGCTCTGGCCAGTTTCAGCTTCTGGAGATGTGCTTAGCATATCTTTTCAGATAGGCACACGCCCTTCAAACAACAAAGATATGCTCTGTGAATGATGGAACTGTGAGTTTTCTTTGTTGTATGAAGCAGCACTTTCAAAATACTGATTCCTCTTGCTGAGTCGTACGGTTGCCAGGGGATAATTCACATGTCATGAGGCTACACAACTGCTTGTTGTTGTTTTATAGCAGGCTCATCCAACTCCCGAGAGACTGTGATCCACTCCCAGTATTAAAAAAAACTGGCAGTGATCTACACATTGTCAGTGACAATGCACCCATGAAATCTCTCACCACTTTTTTTAATAGAATATTTATTAAGATTTTCAATAATAATACAATGAAAAATAAAAAGAAAAAATAACAAAAATACAAAAATAAAAATAATTTCTTCCAATCTTCTTCCGCTGACTCTTCTCACTGGTCTCGGATTCTGCCAGTCATTTCTGCCAATCCCATATACAGTGGTGCCCCGCTAGACGAATGCCTCGCAAGACGAAAAACCCGCAAGACGAAAGGGTTTTTCGGTTTTTGCGACGCTTCGCTAGACGATTTTCCCTATGGGCTTGCATCGCAAGACGAAAGCCCATAGGGAAATCTCGGGGACCTTTTTTTAAATGCTGGCGGTGGGGAGCAAAGCCTTCCCCCCCCTCCGGACTTCAGAAGAGGTCCAGGAAGGCCGGCGGGGGCGAAAGGCTTTGCTCCCCACCGCCAGCATTTTAAAAGCGGTCCGGGATAGCAGGGAAGCGCTTCCCGCTATCCCGGACGGCTTTTGAAGGCAGGCAGGGGGGGCAAAGACTTTTGCCCCCCCTGCCTGCCTAACCGGGGGCTTTTAAATCGCCCCGGGACTGTCCGGGGCGATTTAAAAGCCCCCGGACGGCTTTTGAAGCCTCCCCCCCCGCCCGGCTTCGGGGCATCATCCCGATGCCGGGCGGTGGGGCAGGAACGCCTCCCCCAGCCGCCCGGCATCGGGGCATCGTCCCGATGCCGGGCGGTGGGGCAGGAACGCCTCCCCCAGCCGCCCGGCTTCCGGGCATCGTCCCGATGCCGGGCGGTGGGGCAGGAACGCCTCCCCCAGCCGCCCGGCATCGGAACGATGTCCCGAAGCCGGGCGGCCGGGCGGGAAAGCCTCCCCCCCGCCCGGCTTCGGGGCATCGTCCCGATGCCGGGCGGTGGGGCAGGAACGCCTCCCCCAGCCGCCCGGCATCGGAACGATGTCCCGAAGCCGGGCGGCCGGGCGGGAAAGCCTCCCCCCCCCGCCCGGCTTCGGGGCATCGTCCCGATGCCGGGCGGTGGGGCAGGAACGCCTCCCCCCCCGCCCGGCTTCGGGGCATCGTCCCGATGCCGGGCGGTGGGGCAGGAAAGCCTCCCCCAGCCGCCCGGCATCGGAACGATGTCCCGAAGCCGGGCGGCCGGGCGGGAAAGCCTCCCCCCCCGCCCGGCTTCGGGGCATCGTCCCGATGCCGGGCGGTGGGGCAGGAAAGCCTCCCCCCCCCGCCCGGCTTCGGGGCATCGTCCCGATGCCGGGCGGTGGGGCAGGAACGCCTCCCCCCCCGCCCAGCTTCGGGGCATCGTCCCGATGCCGGGCGGTGGGGCAGGAAAGCCTCCCCCAGCCGCCCGGCATCGGAACGATGTCCCGAAGCCGGGCGGCCGGGCGGGAAAGCCTCCCCCCCCCGCCCGGCTTCGGGGCATCGTCCCGATGCCGGGCGGTGGGGCAGGAAAGCCTCCCCCAGCCGCCCGGCATCGGGGCATCGTCCCGATGCTGGGCGGTGGGGCAGGAACGCCTCCCCCAGCCGCCCGGCATCGGGGCATCGTCCCGATGCCGGGCGGTGGGGCAGGAAAGCCTCCCCCAGCCGCCCGGCATCGGAACGATGTCCCGAAGCCGGGCGGCCGGGCGGGAAAGCCTTTGTCCCCCCTGCCTGCCTTCCCAGGGGCTTTTAAATCGCCCCGGACAGCGGAGAAGTCCTCCGCTGTCCCGGGCGATTTTAAAATGCCGCCCGCCAGAAGAGGTCGGGGGAAGGCTTTTTCCATAGGAACGCATTAATTGATTTTCAATGCATTCCTATGGAAAACCGTGCATCGCAAGACGAAAAACTCGCAAGACGAAGAGACTTGCGGAACGAATTAATTTCGTCTTGCGAGGCACCACTGTAGTCCATCACCTTCATCTGCCATTCTTCCAGAGTGGGTAGGTCTTCCAGTACTTTGCAATAAGTATTCTTGCTGCTGTTGTGGCATACATAAAGAAAGTTCTATCCTTCTTTGGCACCAATTGGCCGACCATGCCCAGGAGAAAGGCCTCTGGTTTCTTCAGGAAGGTATATTTAAATACCTTTTCCATTTCATTGTAGATCATCTACAAAAGAAATCTCTCACCACTTTAGTGTACGTCACAATATAGTGCCCAAATGGGTATCCAGGATGCTGCCATATAGGCATTCTGTTTATAAGAACCAGCCTGGATGATCTAGGATAATCTCTTGGTTTTTTTTAATACATAATATTTCCTCTAAAACAGCTGTTGGAACCCCTACATTGTATTGGGACCACTGCACTGGAGAAGATGAAATTTAACCCATTTCTTCCACAACTTTCCCCAGATATAAATCCCACACAGGTGTTTAGGGAAAACATATGGATACAAAGAGGATGAGATGGTTGGACAGTGTTCTCGAAGCTACCGACATGAGTCTGACCAAACTGCGGGAGGCAGTGGAAGACAGGAGTGCTCTGGTCCATGGGGTCACGAAGAGTCGAACACGACTAAACAACAAATCTGGCCTGTGTGAAAAATATATCATCCTAAGAGGTGCCAAAGCCAAAAATACTTTTAGAAAAATCCACACACCTATCAAGTGATGCAGGCAAGAGTGTAGGACTTGGTTAGAATCCTGGGTATATTTCCCCCCACTTTGTGCCACTTGCTTCAAAGTAATTGTGGGAACATTCAAAGAACAGGTTATTATTACAAACTGTGCTATGCTATTCTCTTGTACCAAGTGAAGAGGGATAGATCTCTTCCTAATGTTTTGTACTATAGACAGCTAGTTCAGGGTAAAAATTAGGTGGCTCCTTAATGTCTTCAAATACCCTATGCAGTTGGTAGTTATCAAAATATGCTTTATGGACTGCTACTAGATTTGCTATCATATCTGTACACAAATGCACACTAACCTATAACTTAACATATGTATTCTAATTCGAAGAATACTCATCTTGGGATCTTTACTGGATACAAATGTGTACACACGGGGAAAAAACATGCATTGGCTATGATTGCTTACTCTGGGGCATTTAGCACTGACCAATAAGAACAAAATATAAGGGTGCTTACTCTGCGAGGCCAGCTCTTTACAAAAGAGTAATGGGGTTTAGGGATAAGATCATATGGTGATGGTCCACACTGATTTAGAAGCATTATCTTTTACAGCTTGAAACACCAGTAAAGATACATACAGAGAAGAATGGGTTTATAAACCACCCACATGTTATTTGGACCATATGCTTAACTGCTATTTTATAGAGAAGAGATAACAGAGGTGGGGCATGGCCTTATATGGAATTATGAGGTGGCATCTTAGAGACTTGACTTTGCTGTGAGGAAAGTGGAAGAGCCAGGAAGAGAAAAAGTTACATGCAAGGTAACAGGTTTTTTTCTTTCTCTAGAGTGCCTGAAAGTGGACAAGATGATGAGAATAAAGAAAATTTTATTTATGAAAATATTTATTTACCCCTATATCATAAAAATATATATCAAAGCAGTTTAAAGCAGTAAAACCATAAAACCATGCAATAAAACAATCAACATGTTTAAAATATCATGGGAAAGGTTACATTTACTTTTCCCATGGTAGAGGGAAATCAGGTAGAAAAAAGGCTTGGATTATTATTATTATTTAGCATAACCTAGAAGTGCCATGGGGCCAGGAGTTCACGATGGAGTTGGTTGTGACTTTTTTGTTTGTTTGTTTCCTTGGGGGCTAGCATCCCCAATCATTCATTATTTTATTTGTAAGGCGTCTTTCCATAGTTTAAAAAAGGCTCAAGGCAGCTTACAACATGAAAAAATACATAATTACAAACATAACAAAAGTAATTGTAAACAATAAATAAAACACATCAAAAAGTACACAACCAACCGATTTCCACATAAATATTAATCCGATCTAAAAATAAAGATACAAAAAATTAATATCAATAATGGCAGCAACCTCCCTCTAAATAATACCCCAGCGCAAGAGTCAGTTCAGCAGCCTTAGTTTTTGTAGCTGGAGTCAGTCAGGACCCTGCCTTCCCAGGCCAGGTGGGAAAAGGCAAGCAAGACACAGAGCAGCGCATCCAGGACTCCCAGCCTTTCACAAATACCTACAGGACCTATTAGATCATGCCCCAGAACCACTGAGAAGCAAGCAAAAATGCCTGCTTCCCTGTAATTAGTCTCACTTTATTTTATATGGGGTTCTTTAGAACCCTTTTAATATGGTGAAAAAGATTTTCCCTGAGGGAATGTAAGTGGCAAGTGCCTTTCTGCTGAGATGAGAACAGACTATTCCTGAAGAGACAATGGAGGACGAGGAGTTCTGAACACGGGGAAGGAGGAGACAAGGAGGGATCTAGCTAAGATTTAAGGAAGGAGAAAGAAGATATGTCAGCTACCATGGGTCATCATTGAGGGAGGGGTAAGGTGTCTGGAAAAGAATGGGATGCACCTCCAAAATATCAAAGTGCCGGGAGAGGGGAGAAGGATTTCTTGGTGGCAGCCCCTAAATTATTGAACTCCTTTGCTATTCAAATGTGTCTAGCGTCCTCTTTTCACATCTACTTCAGTATACTGATGTACCCTTTTACTGAGTCCTTTGACAGTTTCAGCTTTTTGTTGTTGAATCTATACTGTTTTGTTTTGGTTGGGACTGTTTTACTTGTTTTTATGATTGCATCTTTTGTATTTGTTTTTATATCCATATGATTATATTGCCTGTAATCTGCCTTGGCCTGTATTGTGAAGGGCAGGTAAGAAATCTTATTTAAAAAGTATTTAAAATACTACAGCTAGATAGATAGGGGAGGGGAGCAGGTAAGGTTCACAGCTCTTGAAATGTAAGATTGCATTTGGACATTAGCCATCCTCCAGCTCCCATTCATTCTAACTCCTTATCAAGCATTGGCCTCCTTCCTTCAACTTTGTCTGATTCGGTGACATATCACCTATTTCAGAAGAGATAAGGAAAGTTATCTGGCTGAACTGAATAGTTACAAAGAACCAAGTAGAAAAGTCAGCATTCATCACCAAAACCCCCTGAAGAAGAAAAACTTGCTAAAGATAGAATCTATGCAACCAGGAACAACTTGGACTAGGAGAGGAAATGCAAAGGAGGAAACTGAAACTACTAATGATGCCAAGTGGTAACAACATAACAACTCTGCAAATAACAGAATCAAAGCAGGTATGTAAACACTTTTTCATTTCAGTTCTTAAGAGGAGAATCCAAATGGTAAACATGAGATTATTTGCAACCACAATGACCTCACCATGAGATCTTCCAATACTATATTGATAAATACTATAATGATAAAACTTCCAAAACACTACACCTTCCGGTTCAGAGGTTGGTTATTTCATGGCCATGGAAGAATGAAATGAGCTCAAGTGATTAAGAGCTCTTAATCAAAAACAGGGAAATGCATTTAATGTATAGCTATAGTTACAGTTGCACGGTTTGTAGAACAGGCATGCAAATCTTGTTAGCATCATTATCCCTTCAATTGTCGCAATATCCATGCGATGAAAGAAGATCAGTAAAATGTATTATTTCCTGTGAGTTGCATAGCCATTATAAATGTTCTGTCCTGTTCCAACACTTCTTTGTGAAATAAGTTTTGCCTTATTCACTAGTAGAATGCATGTTTAACCAACATGTTGCTTTGGGTTCATTAAGATGACACTGGATCATAAACACATGGATAGTCTTTTTTTATTAAAAAAACTTTAATTCAGTCAGTGTACAGCATGGTGACAATCAGGTGGCAAGGTGAGTTAGCTCTATGAGACTGTGGAGTGAAAATGTGTCATAGTCTCAGGTTTATGGTAACTTCTCAAACCAGTATCCTAGGGCAGGAATCACCCTTCTCCACTGGTGTTGTAGAACTATGACTCCTATAGTTCATAGGTTCATAGTTCATTAACCTCTAGATGTTATGAACTATAGTTCATAGTTCTATAACCTCTAGATGTTGTAGAACTATGGCTCCTATAACCTATAGTTCACCTATAGCTCCTTGAGGCTGATGGGAGTAAGGTGCAAAGGTTCCCAACCACTGTCCTAAGATACAAAGCTTCTGACCATTTCCTGTTAACGTCCCCAAAGCAGGAAAGAAACAACAGCCTGCAGACTGTTACTATTTCATAGGGAGGATTAAAGTGCACACCAATAAATTTAGGTTTGTGTGATCAATGTGGATTGTGGTGCTCTAATGCAACAAACCCACCTAAAAGCCCTAAACAAACCAGACTTTTTGAAGTAAGTGGTTGAAAGAATACACTAAAAAGTGTGGGATTAACAATCGATTATCAAGAAGATCTGTAACCTCTGCACAAACAAATCAGGACGAATGCTTGTTCAATAAGGAGCAGGCATCATATAACTTCCACCCAAGCCTTGTGAAAACAAATCAGGATGAATGTTCAAATAAACAGGTTGTCTGGAAGCCACCCAGGATTCAGTAGCGATAGGCGGAGTTAGAAACTGAGATACGAAAGCTAGGAGCTAAATGGCACCTTAAACCTAGGTTATGGGCACAACAACGGAATGTCTGAATGGGCTTTTTATAACAAGAATACAAAGCTGAAAATGAATGAACTGCAGCTAAAATATTGCATTCAGTTTTCACATGGTCTAGTCCTTCCTCTGCCCACCTTTCTAATATTCTTAAGAGGGTCTCTTCTCCAGTCTTCAGAGAGTAGCTGGAAGTGGGGAAGCAGAAAAAGGCCCTCCCTTTCTTCCACTCTGCAGTTTTAATTTGAAATCTTGGGTGCAGTACTGCAGCCAGAGCTTAGAAACTGCTCACACTAATGACATTCCCTGTTGAAAATGCACCTAGAACAATGGGAGTTTTGAACACTGGAGTCAGGATAATGCTAACATGTTGACCAGTGGGCCTCCATTGGCTCAGGGCTGAAGTTACCCTCATTTGCTTTGGTCTGAAGTTCCCAAGGCTGCAGAATTCTGGATTTCACCAGCATCTATCACTAACAAAAGGTTGTCATATCTTTTCCTCACCAGGTCTGAACTTACGCTGGGCAAAGGTTCTGATACACAGTGTCCCTGTCAAGAACAATGAAACTGCCGATGAAGAGGGGAGGTTGCTACAGCAGCAGACTATGCGATGAAAAAAACACAGGGTCATTGAAAGACACAACCATTCCAGTTGATGGATGGGTATTAATGTTTTGCATGCATTGTAGATGTTTACGGGTATCTTTTGCCATGCTTAAATGGGTGCCAAGAGTGGTTGCAGCAGAGGGCCCTGGAATGATATTCACCAGCAGTGAACATGAGGGCAACACTTACAGATTTTTTAAAAAAGCATACTAAGTTGTAATTTTCTTCTTTGTTTCTGCACGAATTCTTGTATTTCAGTATCACTTTAGGTCAGACATGTGGCTTCTCATTTGTTAAAAGGATTATTCATGAAGCTGTCAGGTGTCTGGGTCACAGAAAACACAGCAGGCAATCAAATCAGAGACACGGCAGTGTTGTCTACAAAGGCAGCACTTCATTTCCCCACATCTCCTCCCCACTCTTCCATGAATGTCAAGTTTTTTAACCAAGGGAATGGCAGCAATTCACTGATATGAGAGAAATCAAAGGGTTGCATATGAGGCAAGGTTCAAACTATATTCCTCACTGGCCCTACTCTCTGGGGTAAGAGGCAGATTTAGTCTCTGTGTCCCAGATTGTAGCCATTGAGAACCAAGCCTGCTTCTATCCTTAAATGCTCCACGTCAGGGATGGGGAATCTGTGGACCTCTGGCTGTGGTTGGGTTGCATCTCCCATCATCTCTGATCATGCTGAAATGTCCAACAACATCCAGAGCACCACAGGTTCCCTCCTTCCTTGCTGCAGCATTAGATTTGGGGCAGTGTAGAAGTCCCCCCCCCCACAGGGTGCTGAGCTGGTGCCAAATTGATAAGATCCATAACTGAGAAGATACATTTGGGGGGGCCAAATTTTTGCCTCACTCATATTACCAAAGCCCACTCCTGCCTGCTATATATAAGCAGTCTAGGTTCTGTTTCTCTTACTTTCTCTCACACAGATATCTTAATGAAATCCACTATTCAGAATCTGGGACGAAAGTGCTTTCCTTTAAACTGGTCCCCAGTTCTGCATCAAATTTCATGCCCTCTTATTCCTCTCAAAGTCTGTAAGTACGTTTCAGCTCAGTTTACTGCAGCAGGAAACATGTAATTCTGTAGGAGTAGCTAAGGTGATCTGGTGCCTTTCAGAACACCAATACTAACAGCACAATTTTATGCATGTTTGCTGTTCCATTTAACAGGGTTTACTCCCTGGCCTATTACATGCAGTTAGGATGCTGCAATCTCAATCAGAATTGCTAAATGCAAGCCCCAATGAACACAGTGGGACTTGCTTCCAAGTAAACCTGAACAGCAGTAGTTCCCAACTGGTGGTCTATGGACCCCAGGAGGTCTGCACAACCCACTCATGGGGTCTGTGGCACCATTAACATAACAAAAACTACCATAGAGATATCAACATTTTCAAAAATGGGGGGCCATGGCTTGACTTTTGAAAAAAAACAACAACCAAGGGGTCTGCAGTACTTAGCTAACTGGGAACCACTGCTGTACAGGATTCTGTTGCACTGCTGCAATATAGCAAAGATATAGGATTGGTTTTTAGTGGATTTACAGGTAACTATGATAGACTGTAATCTAAAGGCATATTTTGCATGAGGGGTGGTCTAGGAATATTTGTAAAAATAAAATCAACTTACTGCATCATATTGCTTAAATATAATAAAAATGGACAACATTCAGCCCAATGAGGGCCAAGCACATAGGGGTTCACTCACAGGTGAGAGACCAAATGTAGAGCCACAAGAAAAATCCCTCTCACAAACCTATGGGTATCAGGCATGGTGCTTGCCTTAGCTCCACCGCACGCCTAGGTGTCACAATTTCCCACAGCGCTCCTCATGTAGAATTGCCAGCAGAGGCACTGTGTGCTATAGTGTTCAGTGTGAGGGACTAGGCCCTGGGGGTATGTGTGTGTGGAGACCAGGGTTCAAATCCCCACAGGGCCGTGAACCTCACTGGATGACCAGGCCCTGGTTCATGTGTCTCAGCCTAAATGTTGTGGGCAGGCCTTTTCCCCCTAGCCGGAACTCACCTCTCAGGTGGGCTCTGTAATGCGAGGGAATGAAGGAAGCATTCATGGTGAGTTCTGGCACCAATTTTTTTATAGAAAAATAGCACTGGTTGTGAGGGATTAAATCACGAGGGGGAGAAGCTGGAGCTCCTTGGAGAAAAAGGAGGGATGCAAACCAGTAATACGTAATGGCGGCTTGGCAAGCTAGTCCCACGGCAACCCAGTGAGGCAGGGCAGCTTGCCGGCCCACAGGGCCATCTTTACCCAGGGGTGCAGGAGTGTGGGGCACCAGGGTGCCAAATTCTGGGGGGTGCCCATGCCTGCCACTGAAGTCACCTAAGGTCTTACCTATCTAGGTAAAGGGACCCCTGACCATTAGGTCCAGTCGTGACCGACTCTGGGGTTGCGACGTTCATCTCGCTTTATTGGCCGAGGGAGCCGGCGTACAGCTTCCGGGTCATGGGGCCAGCATGACTAAGCCACTTCTGGCGAACCAGAGCAGTGCACGGAAATGCCGATTACCTTCCCGCCGGAGCGGTACCTATTTATCTACTTGCACTTTGACGTGCTTTTGAACTGCTAGGTTAGCAGGAGCAGGGACTGAGCAACGGGAGCTCACCCCGTTGTGGGGATTCGAACCGCCGACCTTCTGATTGGCAAAGTCCTAGGCTCTGTGGTTTAACCCACAGCGCCACCCGCATCCCTCTTAACTATCTACCTGTTATGAAATAATAAATAATTTTGATCAAGCTAGAAAAACAAAATACCTAGGTATCACCGAAATGTATGCCTACTGTTTCACTAAAGGACTTTCAACTTTGTGCAGCCATTTACCAAAGACCTGCCGCGCCAGCGCTTGACATTCACAACTGTGGTGCTTGTCAGACTCAAATGATGGCGCTTGTCATTCTCAACGGCGGAGTTAACTAAATTTGGGGACGCTGGGCGGATCTTTGCACCCCAGTGGCTAATATGCTAAAGACAGCCTTGCTGGCCCACCCATGAGGCATGATGAGGTGACTGCCTCAGGTGGCAGGACCCACTGGGACAACAGATCTCGATGTCACGCTTCCTCACCCCTCCCTGATTTAGAATCTTCCCTTCCCCTGATTCCCTGGCAGGGAGCGAGGGCGCAATGGTTGGGTCCGCCTCAGGTGCCCAAATGCCTTGGGTCTGGCCTCCCTGGGTCTGTCCTGGCTCGCCTCCTGCCCCCAAAGTCTGTTGCCCTTGCCTTCGGTTTCCCTCCCCGGCGCGCCCTTGGCGTCCCCCTCCGCCCCCCGCAGCCTCCCCGGCTGCCTCTTCGCATTCCTCTCGCGCGCCATTCCGCCTGCGTCGTCGTGCCGAAGGGGACCTTTTTTCTCTCGCGCGCTCTCACCTGCTCGTTAAGCGCCAGAGCCGCCTTCGCCTCTCTATTCCCCCCCCTCCCCATCTTCTCAGCAGAAGCTTCCGCGCCCCCTCGCGCCAGCGGAGAGGCGCTAAGAAGGGAGAGCCGGGGCAGAGAGAGGAGGAATGAGCCCGGCCGCCGAGGGGAGCCTCGCAGCCCCCGACGTCGCCCGAGTTAAGCGCCGCCTCCTCCTCTTTCTCCCCGGGCAGGATGCAGAGACAGCGGTGGCTGGTGGCTGTGCTGCTGCTGCTCGCGGCCGGCAGCCTGCGGCGCGCGGCGGATAGAGGAGGCGCATGAGGCGGCTCTCGCCCACCCTGCCTCCTACCGGCGGGTGCAGGTAAACGGGGGCGAGGGCGGGAAACGAGGCGGCTCTTCGGGACGCTCGCCAGGCAGGCAGGCAGGCAGACCGCGGCTTCTCAGCAATGCCTCTCGCGGCTCTCTTAGGATGCATACGGTAGAGCGACCGAAGCGTTGTATAATCCCGCGCCCCCCATTTGGCGATGCGCCCTCCCGACTCTCCCGCTTCGAAGAGTTGGGGTGACCGTTCCAAGCGGACTCGGGTAGGGGGGTGTCCCACTTCACGCAGCGAGATTTACTTTCCCGACGTGTTTAGGATCGGGCTGTGGAAAGAGGGTGGGGGTGGGGGAGATTGTCGGTTTGGTTTAAGAATAAATCTGTCTATACTTGTCTATGCTTGCCTATGCACACCGCACGTGCAGGACGATCCCCGTCGCTGGTGCATGTTTAAACCCGTCCATTAAACTCCCTTTTATTCCCCTGTCCAGCAATTCAACAGAGATGCTGATTTAAGATGCCATCCCGCTCGGCGCAACTTCTTCCTTTTCCTCTCTCCGCCGCACCACTTGCTTGGACGCCTCTCTGCTGTTTGGGGCTGGAAGGTCTTCATGCGGGTGGCAGCAGTGGCCCAACCTCCCTCCTTTGATCTTTGTAGCTGTTTTGCATTTTGCAACGAACAAATAAATAAATAAACCTTAAAATAGACCAGATCTTCGAAGTGAAGTGGGTGGGGGTGTAACTCATGCCTAGCGGCTCGCTTGTTTTGTTCTTAAAGCTCTCTAGCATCCTCGTGGCTGGAGACTATTTTTTAAATTATTATTTTTTGAAAAAAGGCAACCACCCTGTTCTGATCTTGCCTCAGCCTTCTCAGCTGACTTGGAGAACTTCACGCGGTTACCTTCAGTTTTTGTCTCATTCTTTTGACCTCTTTGTTGTTCCTGAAGTCTGCCGATTTCCCAGCATGGATATTACATATGAATTGGAAAAGATGTGAAGCTTCCTGCATGGGCTTAGTCAAGGGGGGGGCAGAGAGGGGCAGCTGGCACCCCCCAAATCAATCAATAAAAATAATGATACTGTACATAGCAAACTGATGTTCTGCCCTCCCCAACAAAAGGCCTGCCCCCCAACAAAAATCCTGGTTACACTCATGCCTTCGTGTGTAATGAATGCACGTGCCAGTATTGACATGTTTACAGCTGCCAGAATGGGCACAGGTTTGCTGCATGCGATGGTGAATGTGTCCCCCCCCCGCTCCCCAGAAGTGATATTCATGTATGAAAATTATCAGCAGTGTCACCCTGAGAGGTGCCAAGGGAATGCAAATCTAGTCCAGCTGGAGAAGCCAGGTGCAATAATTTCACCCAGTCTAGTGGCGGGATTTTATTTCCAGACAGAAATGTGATAGTGATCTTGCGTGCATGTGGGTGTGTTTGTGCTGCTCCCTTTGCCAGGTGTAGCAGGTGTCTAGGTGATGGCTTGCTGGCTTCCCCTTCTGTTGCTAGCCTGCACTTTTGTGTTTGCATATCTGTGCACCACATACATTTCCCTTCCATAGAACATGGTAGCCATATGCTCCCGTCTTAACTTGTGCCTGGCTCACCCAGTTTCTCAGCAGCTATATATTTCCATGTTCTTCCTTTCTTTTAAGGCTGATTCACAGCACTTCTGTTTAAACCATCCTGTTTGGGGAGGAATATTTGTAAAGCTGATTAGGTGTGGTGAGGAATCGTTGAAGAGTGAAAGGAAATTTGTTAAAGGTGAACCGATAAATCTGAGACAGTAGATAGTTAAAACAATACATAGTTATTCTATAATGAAAGTGTGTGTAATGAGATGACAGAGCATAGTGGCTTCTAGAATTAGGAAAACATTTGTTGCATCTTGTTATATTATTAAAATACTCTATATAAAGTCCCTTGCTTTCATTTTTGAGCGGGATGGAATTCCCTAACTCAGATTTCTCTCCCTCAGCAAATTCTTTAAATTCAGTGCTTAAAAATATATATACATTGTTTGTTTTTTTTTTTTAAAAAAAAAATCTTTCTGGTGCTTTCTCTTCCTTTAAAACAGATTCATGCATTTATATGGTTCTCATACTATAGTTGCATTTGGTATTTTTGCCATGCTCTGAACATCTTGTCCTGTGGATATAAAAACTACAGTTCCAAGGATGTAAAAAGTTCAGTTCTGAGGAGCAGGGCCCTTTCAGTTTCTGAGAATCTTGCCAACCAGGTCTGCATACACACCATACATTTAAAGCGCATGACTCTCCCCCAAAGAATCTTGGGAACTGTAGATTGTTGATACTTCTGAGAATTATCAGGACACCCCTTAAAGAACAGCAATTCCTAGCACTCTTAACAAACTACACTTCCCAGAATTATTTGGGGGAATTCGTGTGCAAATGTGCTTTAAATGTATGGTGTGTACACAGCCCAGGTTCCCTGGTGACATTTCTATTTAGGAAGGACTTTGGGGAAGTGAACTTGGCTCTTTGTTTGGCTTAACGGTAGACTTTTTAGTGTTATGGTTGTTTTCAACAAACCAAAGATGTCAAGTCCCGCAGGGCTCTAGTCTTTTGTGACAGAGCATTCCACCAAGTCAGGCCCAGTACTGGAAAGGCCCTAGCCCTAGTTGCGACCAATCTAATGAAGACCAATCTAATCTTAGGAAGACCTGATCTCATAAACGTAATGGAAGTATTTATCAAATAAGTGGTTATTAGGAGTTTGGGAGCACAGTGGCATCAGTTTGCTGATGATGCACAGCTCTATTTCTCCATGAATCAGGAGAGTCTGTGGAAGCTCTGGACCATTGGTGGGCTAGATAAAGGTCAATAAACTGTGTTTGATGCCTGGGAAGCTCTGTGGGTGGGCTGTTCCTGTGTGTGGAAGATAGGGTAGTTGCTTGTTCTGAAAGGGACTGAACTCCCTCTAAAGGAGCAGGGACATAGCTTGGGAGTACAGTACTTCTGTATACATCTTTCTCATTAGAGGCCCAAGTAACCTCAGTGGCTAGGAGTGTCTTTTGTGAGCTTTAACTGGTATGCCACCTACATCTGTTCCTGAATGAGGATAACTTGGCCACTGTAGTCCATGCATTGATTACCTAGAGACTAGATTCCTGCAACACACTTTATGAGTGGCTGCCCTTGGGCCTGTGCAGAATGCGGTGGTTAGACTGCTGATGGGGGGCAAACAGCTGGTAACATGTAGCACCTTTGCTACAAGGTCTTCGCTAGCTGCCCATACCTTGCTGTGTCATGTCCAAGGTTCTTGAGTTGATCTACAGAGCCCTGAACAACTTGGGTCCAGGATACCTTATGTACCGCCCGAGCCCTTCTGTTCTGGTCTGATCACCGAGATCATCCAGAGGAGCACTGTTAGTTGCTCTCTGTGCCACAAAGCCTGGACTGGCCTCATCTAGAAGTCAGGAACTGAGTGTCACTGCAGAACACTCTTCCAGCAGAGATTTGGAAGGCATCCTCACTTTTGACTTTCAGGTGTCTCTTGAGGACTTTTTTTTTAATGGCAACAGGCCTATGCAGTTGTTTAAAATGACTCTGGAGCAGCCAGCCATTTTAATGATTGCTTTGTATTGCTTTTGAATGTTTTGACATTGTTGCACACTGTCTTGATGTTTTGCAAAAGTGCAATAAAGAAATGATAAATAAATACAGAAGTACATGGGGGACATTTTTCATGTTCAGCTTTAATGCAGAACATGATGCATGTAGACCTTGCCTGCATTATCAGCATTTTTATAAAAATGTAGTTTATTTCTCTCCTGTCTCTGCCCACTTTTAAGCTAGTGGCCATCTATGGAAAACTGTGCAGGTAGATTTCTATCCACTTGCTCAGAGGTAAACCTGTTGCTTCTGTTAACGTCCTGGCCAATGTGTGCAATGATTGCCAAACACTTTGCACTGTACTAATATTATTTGATGTAATTTTGTATCATGTTAAGACTACTTTATAGTTAGATTTTTGCTATTTTGCATTGCTCCCCCTTTAAATGTGCCATAGGGCCACTGGCCCAATTTCATGTGGCCCTCTGGATGCTGTGGGTAGTGTTAGAAATTCAGATATGTAAGCTAGACACCAAATGGCTCGTTAAACCAGGGTTACAGTTGCCAAAACTGAATCCCTAGTTTCCATTTTGGGGCAAGATTCCTAGAAAGTTGTATTTTTCAATACAATTTTTTTTGGTTCCTGAAATTCATTCTGATTGTACAGGTAAGATATCACAGATAGAATTCTACAGGATGTATTGATAGTATCTGAAAACAATCCATATCCAAGCATTGCACCTCCAGATGGTGAAGGCACCAGATGCCATCCTGTGGCCCATGCGTCTTCACTCGGTCTCAAGTGGCTGATAACCAGGCGCAAATTGCGCCTGGCAAATATCGAAGCGACTGTGGGCACACAACTCTTGCTCTCTGGACTATCCTTCTGAGAACTGCTGCCTCTTCTCTGTTTGTGAGAGATAGAGATATAGAGGAGAAATGGTTGCAACATGGTGAGCCAGTATTGTGGTGAGCTGTGTGGTTGGGGCGGATCCAGGAGAGAGAGGGAGGCTGGGATGGAGAAAACCAGAAATGGATGGAGCTGAAACAGATGAAGTAATGGGAGGTGTTATCTCACTACAAGCCGTCACTCTGATCTGTGTTAATGGAAGGGGCAGGGGAGCCAAAATGGACACAAAATGGACACTTATAGCTTTGGTTCTCCATGATCACAGCATTTCTGGCTATGGGATTCTTGTGTCCTTCCTGCCCAGTTATCTTCTAGAAATGTATAAGCCAGTTGAAGACAAAAGGCAAGGAGGACTTTTCTGCTCCACAGTAGGAGAGAAGGCCTATAAACACCTTGCCAAGCTGAGCAGTTGCACCGTTTCCCGATACACAAGTGAAGAGGTGAGCAGAATAATTTCAGAATTGCTGCCAGGGCTGATAAGGTATGGAGGATAAAATTCCTCCTGCGCCATCATTCCTTTGCCTCTGCCTCGAGTGATGTGAACCGTGCAGCTGATTACAATTCTGAATGTGTGAACCAGGACTCCAAAACAGGCATGGAAAAGAGGCAAGCAATGCGTGAGAGTATTTGCAAAAGCAGGCTAAAAACCTATCTCCAAAAATATATATAAAAAGAAAATAAACCATCAACGCTTTCCTATAATTGCTCATGTTCTAAGCAGGAGACAAAAAAAATGGTGTGTGTGTGGGGGGGGAATAGAAAATCGTAGGACTCTTTATGTCCTGTCGCTTCTCTGGTGAAAATGCCAAAATATTTAATCAGTTGGAATTAGCAGGCTCACTATGTTGCTGGGTGAATCTTCACCAGAATTGTTAATTACTAGCAATGGCCCCTGCGGCAGGGACTTCACTGTCCAACTTCGTATAATTCACAAGCCTGACTTCTGCATGGCTTTGGATAACTGTCATTATGAAATGAACATGAGGGCAGATGTAGTCAAATGATGGATTGTCTCGAGGTTAGCACTTTACACCATTATTCTGCTTGCTGCTCAAGATATGTCTCAAGCCCTGCACAGATGGCAAAACAGTATAAAAATGTATGTATGCACTGGGGAGGGGGACAGAGTGGGAGACTTTTGGCTCCACTCCTGATCTCTACATATTAATAGGGATGTTATTATTATTTTATATATATATGGAAGCTGCTCAGAGTGGCTGGGGAAACCCGGTCAGTTGGGCGAGGTGTAAATAATAAAATTGTTATCATGGAATAATCGCTTTGTTAGCAATTGAATCCCAGCCTTTCGGTGTGATTGGAATTGCTGAAAAAGGTACGACCACAACCTGGAATTTCAAGCACAGTGGTGTAAAGGGAATCTTGTAAAGCCATCCCACCTGGGCTACTAGAGGAGGTTGAATTCTCTCAACAGCATCTGCCACCCCAGTTCCACCAGTCCTCCAGTTAGATTTACGGTACCCAGTCCAAGATTGTATCCAAAACCTGGTAAATGTTACCATGTATCTATAATGATACACAATAGTGTGTTGAATAATTCATTGATGGAGAACCAAATTCAGTGCTGTGTTGTTAATATTTAATTCCACTTTAGTTCATGGGATAATAAAAATCTAATCAGGAAACAATGGAATGGTTTGGAAGTTTTGATGGATACTTCAATACATGATTCATCCACAGGAGGTAATATATTCATTCGCATTAAAAAGTCAGTGGCGGCAAATACACTTTTAATTAGCCTGGCAACATCAAAGAATAATCACAGTACTTTTAATCTTGCTGTGAACAGGATGGATTTTTTTTAAAGCACCAACTATAATTGCTGCTTTAAATAAAGCCCATCAATTATGTAATTCATCATTTTATTTTTTTTTAAAGAAAGAAATGCAGTTCATGCCATAATTTTAAGAATCTTACCAGACAGGCAGGCTTTAGGACTCTGGGGTACGATTCTAAACTTGTACGTTGATAAAATTCCTACTGGATTTTCACTTACTTCAGTGAAAATGAGACTTATCATGTGACTTTAAAGCTGAACTGGCAGGAGTCAAAGAATTGCAGGTTTCCCCAGCATAGAGACGGAGGACTCAGCTTAAAAAAAAAGCATTTTATATGTGTTGTATATGCGATATAAAGTTGTGACACCAGGTGGCGCTGTGGAAACGAGTCCCGTCTTTCCCAACTGGATTTCCCTATACTGTATGAGTTTACAACACGTTTAACTGAAACACATCTTTGATGTGTCTAGATCCAGCCAGAGTGATGAGTAAAGCTGTGCAGTTTAGCTTTCTGCCACTGTGAAGACACAGAAATTCTTCCAAAAAAAGGTGGAAATCTGGGAATTCTGGACAGAGTTGTGATGTTCTGTGAGCTAGCAGGTGGTGTGATCAGAACAGGCTGGACCTTTCCCCAGGGGTAGCAGTACCTGAGCCAGTGGGGAAAAGACCGATCTATGCAAAAAGTGATAGTATCATAGTTGGAATCCTAGAAGTGGAGTTAGTTGAGAGCAGCTGGTTCTATCATGAAGTGGCTCAGGCAGAAAATGTGAAGGCCCTTAAAGGGCAAGGGGGGCGGTTTAATTCAATTAATTTGTTTATTTTTGCCATTAGGCTGAGGCACTTGTGGATAATGGGAAGGTGGAACCTAGGTTGGGCTTGGGCAGTCAGTCTCTTTTCAATGGTTTCTCTTACCGAGCTGAAACATAATGATTTCCACCTTACATCAGCATCTCAACCAGGGTCACCCTGTTTCATCTGAGGCAGGACTTTATCTAAGGTCCAAAACAGGGTAGAATTCATCTGGGGTGTTCTGCATTGAAAATTACTTCACTGGCCTTCTGTGATATTTAAATCCTAAATTTGCATCCCTACATATCATTTCTATGAAGTTTAGCATCTATGCCCTGGTTAGTTTTAAGTTTCTTTCAATGCCTTGGGTTGTGTGGGAGGTCCATCCAGATCTGACCAAGGCAAAACTCACAGTAGATCATAATGGAGTGGTTTAGGGCCCCAGTACTGACTTGTGGGGAATAACAATTATCGTCCTGTAGCCTGAGAGTCTTGGACCGTTTTGAACTGCAGTTCAAGAGCATAAACACTGGGCAGCTGGCTTCTAAAGGCAACTGCTATGAATCATCCTCCTCAATTGGCCTTAACTACTCAACAATGTTCTCTGCTCTGAGCGTGACCTCTGCCTGGAAAAAACCATTAAAGTATTCCCAATTCGCGAAGTGGAGTGCAGTATACACCTCTGTGAGTGTGATTATCTCCCGTATTTGAAGAAGTCAGTATGATAATTGAGCAGACGCCAACAAGGTTTTCTTTTTGGTCTCATGGAGTTTTAAATAACTGCATCAAGTCTCTGCTGCAAAGCTGTGTTTAAATTACAGTGGTACTTCAGGTTATGAACAGTCCTGCTTACAAATGCTTCGGGTTCTGAACTCCAAAAAACCTGGAAGTAGGTGTCCCGGGTTGTGAACTTTGCCCCGGGATATGAACACAATCTACTTCCGGGGCCGCGAGAGACCTATGTAGGGATTGTGCGTCTTGGGTTAAGAACGCTTCGGGTTAAGAACGGACTTCTGGAAGGAATTAAGTTCGTAATCTGAGGTAGCACTGTATGCCTTAGCTCCTTCTTGTACCACAAAAGCTGAACACACTGCTGGTCACCTGGACTGGGGCACCTGCTCATGTCAGAGATAGGTAAGAAAAAGGATTGTGAGTTGAAATCACTGCTTCCTGAAATCCAAATCTCCAGTATCCTTCTCTATTCACGTAGGGTATTCTGGCACAATGTTATCAGTGAGCTGTTCCAGGTGGGCAGCAGAGGGAGAGATCCTGGCTCGTATATGCATCCTTTACCCCTCTTCCAGAGCCTAATCTGCATTCCCAAACTCCGGAGCTCCCATCTTTCTTAATTGTACTGGATGCTATTTCTCTTGGACCTCTTGTCAGAGAATTGGAATCATTTTAATTATTATTGTATAGGAATAATGACGTTTAAGATGCAACAAAACCATGTATTTTACTGGGTGAAATACAGTCTTTGCTCTTGATTTGCATTAAGACAAAGGTAACAGTGTTAGAAGCTGAGATATAAAAGCTAGGAGCTAAAAGGCACCTTAAATCTAGGTTATGGGCACAACAACAGAATGTCAAGGCATGCCTTTCCCCAGAACAAGAATACAAAGCTTAAAATGAATGAGCTGCAGCTAAAATGTTATGTTCATTTTTCACATGATCTAATCCTTCTCCTGCCCACCCCCCTAATATTCTTAAGAGGGTCTCTTCTCCAGTCTTCGGAGAGTAGCTGGAAGTGGGGAGGCAGAAAAAGGTGATGTGAAATCTTAGGTGCAATACTGTGCCCAGAGCTCAGAAACTGCTCGCACTAATGAAATTTCCTGTTGCAAAATGCACCTGGAACAATGGGAATTGATTACACTGAAAGGTAATATTCTTAAGATAATAATAAACAATACAAATTATGCATATCACAATTATTGCATATAGGATATCACTTTAATTAAGATACTAAGTAGGTTTATTAATGCACACATGTTAATGTTATTCATAATAAATTCAATATTTATTTAATTTAAAAAGAAAAATGCACCTTTCTTTCACAACAAAAAAATTGCCAACAAAAATTTAAAAATACGTATTTCTAAAGAGGCATCTTTGAAACTTAAGCTATTTAAACTTTAATGGAGGTGGGGATGGGCAGAATGATTTCCTGTGGGAAACTGATATTTCATGAAGTTACAGTTCCAACTTTTAGGGATTTAGTGGTAAGTTTTGTTTTTTAATCCCCGCCCCCCAAAAAACTCTGCAGGGAGAGGTGAAATGTAGTTATAGCCTCTCAGCGAACAAAGAATAATGCATTTCTGCTATAATTACACATTCAGGCCTGATGACTCATTTCCTCAAAGAAAAGCCTCACAAATATTAACAGTATTCATGCTACTAAATGTGCTTTTACTTCACAGAGAGGCTAAACATCTTTCCCTTTCCGACTCATAGAATAATTTTGAATAAACAAGGAAACAGAATATCAGAAGATATGGAAGAGCTCTCGGGTGAACAATGTCCTTAAGCATTTCAGTTCACTAAAGACTTCTGTCTGAAAGGAACGAGCTGCTGATAATTAATCATTATTCTCTTGTCCCTGAAACCAATAGGCACTGTATAAAAATAAGATGGGCTCCAATAAGTGGCTTAAAAATTCAAACTGAGATGAGTTCTACCAAAAGGCTTGTTTAAGACGTGGGGCACTTGAATGCCCTTCAACCTTACTTCCAATTCTCTACCCTTGTTGCCACATTAAAGTGATAGGGGGAACAGCAAGGGAAATGGTCTGCAAGTAAGCAACAGAGAGAGCAAATTTTGGTTTAACTGAGAAGGTGGTTCCTGTAGAGCAGCAGCAATTTCAGTGAGGGCCACTAGCAAGCCTTCTCACACCCACTTGCCAGCAGTGGCATCATGGGGGGGGGGTGTTGTGCGCCCCAGGTGCCATGTCTGGAAGGGTGACCCCGCGGGGTGCTCGCCCTGCCACCCTTGGGCGCGGCGATGTGAGAAGCCACCACGCTGCCGCAGCTGCATATGGCGACGGAGGGATCCCACCACCGTCTGTATGATGCTTGGGCGGCGCCGGCGGCAAACCACTATGTACAACGCATGCGCAGTGTCACATGCATGCGCTGTACACAGTGATGCCACACATGCGCTGTACATAGCGGTTTGCCACCGGCGGCGCCTGAGCACCATACAGACGGCGGTGGGATTCCCTCCATCGCCGCTACAGCCACAAGTGGAGGATCCCACCACCGTCCATATGGCACTCATGCAGCGCCGGCGGCAAACCACTATGTACAACGCATGCGTGGAGTTGCACACATGCACTGTATGTAGCAACGCCACACATGTGCCCTATGTAGCGACGCCACACATGCGTCGTATGTAGTGATGCCACGCATGCATTGTACGTAGCGGCGCAACGCGTGCTCAGCCGGCGGTTTGCCCCGCCTGGGGGTTGGTTAGCCTTCTTTCACCCCTGCTTGCCAGTTTGCTGAAGGCAAGCGCCCCTTCCCATTTGACATTGTCAGATGCTGCTCAGAAGCACACAGTCCTCTGTCCTGCCCCAAGTTCTCCGTCGGGGAAGATCTCTTGCACCGTTCTGAGCTTTGGAAACATTAGAAGGTTCTGCCTGCTCCAAAGTGTAATGTGACAAAGACAACCAAACTCCCTGCCACCCTCTTGTGCCAGAAATTTGCCCTGCGTTTTTTCTGCTGCAGAGAGCCCTGCCTGATATGAGGAACCAGTTTCCTCCCTTTCTTGAGTCTTCTGTCCTGTACCGAGAGGCGAGGGGAGGAAGAATATTGACTGACTGCTGAGCTAAGCCAAAATTACTCTACTTGGACGGTAGTGTAGAACAAACTGTGCCAACCTGGTGTCCATTATTATTATTATTATTATTATTATTATTATTATTATTCTGCCCTATACCCGCAGGTCTCAGGGCAGTTCATAGAATAAAATCAGAATATGCTGAATGACAACTACCAGCCCCAGTTGCATGGTCAGTGATGGTGGGAGCTGGAAGTCAACATCTAGAAGCTCATAGGTTCCCCATTCTCCATAATGCATTAAAAACGTTAAGTTGCTACCTACACTTGACCTTATGGAATATATGACAAACAAGAGGTAGCCAATTTTCAGTTTTGACTGGTCCCAACCATAGCAGGGGAGAAGGGTCAAACCTTGCTTCCCCAGGACTATGGTCCAAATCCAAATTGGTCCTCCTGCAGTTGCTTTATAAAAGTATCTTAGAAGAACCAGTTCATGAATATCATGTGTCATCTGATCTTCAGGGAGGTCCAAGCCACCTAGTTCTGAAGACTGAGTTCTAAGCTTCTGTTGCTTTAATTTTGTGTAGCTTTTGGTCATGCAATCTGTAGTTGAGGAACTTTGTTGTAATTTATAGCTGAGATTCTCCAATAATTTTGTCATACTCTCCTTCAAAGCCTTTCATCAATTGTCCTTCATCGCAGTCTGAAGTTGATCAGGATCAACTGAGACTTCCCACACTTCCCAAAGAGATCTGCCGCCCCTCTTCTGGAAATTCCAGTGTATGCTCTTGGATCAAGTTTGTGTTGACTTTGGGCTTTGCTTGAAAACTTTAACCTTCAGCCAAGATAGTATAATGCATTGTTGGCAGAAGCTGGCAATTTTGTAAAGTGGTTTGCAGTTACGCGCTTTCTATTCTTGTTCAAGACATGCATGGATGAAAGGAAAGGGTTCCAAAGCAGTGGAAACAAAACGTTTTACGTATTTACAAACCACTTATGAAGGCTTATTCTTACCAAACTTGTTGAGATCAAGCAGGCTTGGCCACAGGAAAATTTAAGTGGTTTACAATTGCGCTGAATGTGAAAACTGTAGGGCTACCTTTGAAGGAGACTTGGAAACTACAATTAATCCAGAATGCGGCTGCCAGACTGGTGCCTGGGAGCTGCCACCAGGACCATATATCACCAGTCCTAAAGGATCTACATTGGCTACCAGTACATTTCCAAGCATAATTCAAAGTGTTGGTGTTGACCTTCAAGGCTCTAAACTACCTTGGTCCTGTATACCTGCAGGAGTGTCTCCATCCCCATTGTTCAGTCTGGAGGTTCAACTCTGAGGGCCTTCTGGTGCTTCCCTCACTGCAAAAAGTGAAAATACAGGGAACCAGACAGAAGACATCAGTCTTACATACTTTTATGGGAATAAGTCCCATTGAAATCAGTGGGATTTGCTTCTAAGCAAACATACATAATTTTATATGTATGCTGCCTTTCCATAGTTACCACCATGCTCAAAGCAGCTTTACATTAAAAAACCTACAAACAAAAAAAACTACAAACATAACACAATAAATAAAGCATCAAAAAGCACAACCAAATTGAACAATTTCCACATAAATCATTAGACCTATCAATAAGATACAAAAAATTATTATCAATAACACCCCCCAGAAACCCCTCACTCCTAAACAATACCCCAGCCCAAGGGTCTTGCAAACTTGCTTAGGGGATCCTTAGCAATCAAATATTTCTGCTGGTTGTGCTAGTTTAAACTGTAACACTAATGGACTATAAAAGCAACAGTGGAGATAGTACAGGAGTTAAAAATATATATGGTTCCAGGCATTCAGTCTGTGGAGGTCTCTGCAAATTAAGACATGATTTATGCTTTAGTGCTTCTGAATAATTCCCAAAAGCCACACCCTCCCCTGTGTTTCTTTATGTATTGTTGGATTCCTTGGAGATGATTGGGTAAACAAGCTTTAGCTTTCCCTGGCCAAAGAAAGGTAGTGGCTTTTTCATGCTTTTGGTTTTTCTAGGGTAAAGCGGCAATTGTAGCCTCGGCCTTTTTTAACACTGAAAGAAAGCTCCAGTTAAGTATTTGCAGCCCTGGCACTTTGGCATTTAAACTCCTCAGGCTCCATGAAACAAACTTAAGTTTGCTCAGCTCATTCTTGGAGAATAGATGAAAGGAAGAAACAGCCACATCTTAGTTAGGAACTTCCCCTGCATGCAAACAGACTCTGGTGGACTCAGTGGACAAGACCAATAGTGGGTCCAATGGTCAAGAAGGCCATTTCTGCACGGGGTGTAAAGGGAAGTGAGGGGCAAATAGGGTTTGTCAACCTGGGAAAGTATCCCATCTAGGAGAAGGAAATCTCTGACCCTAAACCTCTGCTGGCTTGCATTTGTGAGAAAAGCTTTGGGAGTAAACCTCGAAGAACCATCCATACCCGCTGCCTTACAGGACATCTTTGGGAGAAGAAAAGGCTAAGGAGTAAACACTACACAAAACTGGAGTGGAGTCCCAGAGAGGTCACTTTGGGACTGCAAATGGATGGGAGGAGAGGCAGTGGGAAGTAGCAACTAGGAGAGTTGTCCACACCAGTGTCTTCAAAGTAGCTCCTAATCAAAGAGTCCAAGTGACTGTACAGGAAAATCCCCACCCAAAAGCGGGAAAGGGTGGAACGGAGGAACCCTTGTTTGTGCACATCCTGATGACACGTGCAGCAGTCTACTTAAGCGGGGATTCCCCTGTTTGTGGCTGGAATGTAGGTATCTTAGAGCAGCAGTGTGGAAGCCTGACTTGCATAGAAAGAGGGACAACTATGCCACCATTGTAACATAGGAAATGAGCAAAATAGTAGCAAATGGAGATGTGGTGGTGCATTGAGTGGGTTGCATATGTTGCCTCCTGGAGTGATCTGGTTTTAGCACCACGCTCTGCTGCAAGAGGCTATTAGCAGGCAGAACTTGTAGAGAAAAAAGGGAGGCCTGCTAACCAGGGTGACTGAGAGGAGAGAACAAGCAGTGTTCCACCCAAAGTAAGACATTGGGAGGCAAATGAAGAATGCATTTTTGTATGTATAAATGGTTGGGGTTGGGTGGGTGGGAGATGTTGCTTGGAAAAGTTGGGAACTCCCTTCCCTTGTAACTTTTCAAAGGGGAGTTCTCGCAAGAGCCTGTTCTGCTGCCGTATATCGAGATTGGACCTCTATTCATGGCTGTTCTTTTTTGGAATTTAACTCGGGAACATGTTGTTCAGTGCATGTTTGGTCTGTTTGTTTCTTGAAGGATGGAACATGAGGCTTCCCAGCTAGAAAAGAAACATGTGCATAACGTCTATGAAAGCACAGCTGCCTATTTCAATGATCTGCAGGGCAAAGCATGGCCTCGGGTCCGACAGTTTCTCCTAGAGCAAAAGCCAGGCAGCCTCATTGCTGATATAGGTATGTATATGTTTCTGCGCATGTATGCATGTATGTATGTGTATACAGATAGACAGAGAGCATGAAGAATCCTTATAACTTTAAGAAGATAGGAGGAGATGATTTTACATCCTGTTATGTACACATTACCACTAAGTTTGGATTTGCCATACAGTGGTACCTTGGATTACATATGCTTCAGGTTACATAGGCTTCAGGTTCCAGACTCCGCTAACCCAGAAATAGTACCTCGAGTTAAAAACTTTGCTTCAGGATGAGATCAGAAATTGTGCTCTGGCGGCGCGGCAGCAGCGAGAAGCGCCATTAGCTAAAGTGGTGCTTCAGGTTAGGAACAGTTTCAGGTTAAGAACGGACCTCCGGAACGAATTAAGTTCTTAACCCGAGGTACTACTGTATATCTATTAAATTTCGAGTCCAATAAAAAGGAGGGAGGGGGAGAGACTATATGTTTGTTTATTTATCCACCACAAGTTACATAAACTCCAGCCCTGAGCTCTGATGTGGTGAGGAGAGTCCACAATATCGTGTTCACTTTGATGAAGGGAACAGCTCGATGCAAGCATTTCTTCTACACACACCACTCTCTGGTGATGTTAATGGATAAATTTCTGTGAGCGTGCCCAGAAGCATCAGTTAATTTCTGCAGCTGAACGGGTGGGCTAGCCGGCCTGTTGACCAGTAGCCTGGCTGCCTCCTGTTTCTGGTTACCTCCTGGCAATGGTAAGTTTTTTCTTTGCTTTTGAAGCTGGGTGGGCGAAACCATGTGGGGATTCTTGCAAAATTCAGATTGGGTTTGAGGTGAGCCAGGTGGTGTTTGGCCATCCCTTTCTAGGATTAAATTTTGGATGGAAGATGGTTGCCGGTTACTGACCTGGAACACCGCTGCAGTTTCAGAACTGATGGATTGGTGACATAGCAACCAGGAAATCCCAGGCTCGGAGAATGATGAGTAGCTTATACCTGTCCAACCATCCTCCCTGTTAGCTGAGCTGTCTTGTCTTCCACCCCAATACCTCACCCCTACCCAGCACTAAGCAAACTGAACAACTATGAAAACATTTGAAACAGACTGAATATCCCCCAAAGTGCTCTATAAATGCCAACTATTATCATCATATTACTGTGACAATGACTACTACTGTGTGCTGGATTGCAGCCTTCATTTTTCAATAGAAGAGTATGCTTGAAGAAGTATGCAGGCTTCTGCTTTGAACGTTTGCTTTCTTATTATTTAAGATGCTCCACTGTCATTCTGTAGTGACTGGGAAACAGTTTTTTCGTTAACACTATTAGCAGGTCAGAAAGACTCAGGGTTGTTTCTTAAGGCAATTGGAAGCATTTCATCTGAATTCCTTATAGTAAACTAGTCCCTTTTGCTGCTTCCCTGCATCTCTCCAGCTGAAAATTGGCAGGAATTATTCTTCATCACTCGCCTGCTGACTGCCTGGAGCAGTTTTCAAACTCTTTTTGAAAAGGTTTCTTTGAATGGTTTTGCATTAGAGTGGTACTTTTTCTTGGCTATGGATTTGAAACTACGCACAGGAAGGAGATATGTTTTGTAGTGACTCCTAAAGCTTAACATATCAGTAGCAGTAATTTTTATGGAAGAATGCTGCAATCCGGCAACAGAGATCTGTGATGGAGGCTTCATGCAGCCTTATTATTGTTAATGTTAATCTGAATGCACAATCCATAGGATGGACTGGGATGCATCTCTGAGTGCAGATAGGGATGCTCATCTACGTCCTATCCATCCCAGTTGTAATCCATGACTAGAGTTGGATTAGGGCAGAATGTCATACACGTCATATTAAAATCCAGTTATTTGTCCACGTAGCTTTGAAGTATCCTTCAGAATGACACTTGTAGTAGTGTGGTTGCTGTTTACATATAATGTCACTAGAATGAAGAGGGCTATAGGTAAGGAATTGACTCCAGCTGTTTCTGTGGATGGATGCTGAGTCCCCTAAAGTTGTAAGTGTAGGGTGGATTGAAGAAGACAGCTTTAGCATTAACTTGATGTTAGCAACATGAATCTAAACCTGGCAATTCTTGTAAGAAAAGATAACAGTGGTACTTCGGTTTCCAAACATCTCAGTTGTCGAACATTTCGGTTTTCAAACGTCGTAAACCCGGATGTAAATGCCCCTGTTTTCGAACACGCCTCGGAAGTCGAATGTACTATGCAGCTTCCGCTGAATGCAAGATCCTGAGGCCTAGCTGTCGGCTATTGAGGTTTCGGTTTTCAAACGTTTTGGAACTCGAACAGTCTTCTGGAATGGGTTACGTTTGAAAACCAAGGTACCACTGTATTTGTCTGTTTCAGTGGTCCATATTCACTCTGAGAACACACAGCTTTACTCTGCTCCAATGTCAGCTGAACAATAGAGATTGTTTTGTCCCTCTGTAACCTTGTTTGGTGTTTGTGCGAGTGTGTTTATTTTTATTTTTTAAAGGTTGTGGGACTGGAAAATACCTTGGTGTCAATAGCCAGGTGTATAATCTTGGATGCGATTACTGCGGTTCTTTGGTAGAGATTGCAAGAAACAACGGCTGCGAAGTGATGATCTGTGATAACCTTAATCTTCCTTTCCGGGGCCAGTGCTTCAATGCGATCATTTCTGTGGGAGGTAAGAGAGTCTGGATGTTTGGGTGGGGGGGGGGGAGTAAAATATGTTCACTATACAATGTGTGCTTCTGCACTGCTGTTTGCTCACTTTGTCCAGAATATGAAGAATAGTATAGAGCAGGGGTGGGGAACCTCAAGTCCAGAGGTTGAATATGGCCCCCAGGCCTTTTTATCTGGCCCTTGGACTTCTCCCCAGGCCACAGCCCCTGTCTCCAGGCCACAGCCCTTGCCAGTCCTTTTTCACCCCCCGAGTGTTTTTCCCTGGCTGGAATGTGTCCCAGAACTCTGATAATGGCTCTTCCTTCTGTGGATGGAGGATACAGAAGGGTGCATGAGTTTGCATAGAAACTTAGTTACACTACTCCTCAGGTCTTCCAGTGTTTGATGTTCCACCTTTACCCCTTTTATATCTACGTTTTCTCTTACTCTCCTAGCAACTTCTTCTAAAATCAGTAGAAACAATAGAGGGGATCTAATCCTTTTAACTGGAAGTGCCATGGATTGAATCTGGAAATTTCTGCAACAGTAAATTATTTTTGCTGCCATCTGTGCAATTCCTTCCTCGTACCTGAACAGCACAGAATAATTCATTTTGTTTTGGGAAGCAGTGAAGAGAGAGGCTTTGGCTTGATACACTAGCAGGGGAAAGAGATCATGTTCCTAGGTGTATTGTAGATAAACATGGCTAGTTGGTGTGTCATTAATATAGGCTGAGGATCAACCCTTGTGACACAGCAGCCAAGAACCTGAGCCTAGACTAGATGGTTGGATGTTTTTCAGACCACTCCCCATGCTCCTTCTAGCCTTGCATGATATAGAGCCTACAGGTCAAGAGTACAAGATGCTGGGCTTTTAACATCATATCTAAAACATTTGTTTAAATTCAGCATTATAGAAATTATTCACTAGGGGCAAAAATAGTGTGAAAATTGTAATCTGACTTGTAAAGTTGCATTGACACGCATGTAAAAGGCACAGTGTTTTAATATTTTTAGCACAGAGTCCCCACATCCGCAAATATTAAAATATCGTTTTGCTTCTCTCCCCAGTGATTCACCATTTCTCCACACAACAAAGACGAATCAAAGCAATAAAAGAAATGGCCAGGGTGCTGGTACCTGGAGGCCAGATGATGATTTACGTGTGGGCCATGGAACAAAAGAATCGGCATTTTGAGAAGCAAGATGTGTTTGTTCCATGGGACAAAGCCCTCTGCTCCCGGTTGCTTTCTGAACCCAGCAAGGATGCGTGTAAGAGGGAGCTTGCAGCTCATACTGTAACATCTCAGACCGTGCCCCCGGACCAGCTAATGGGTTCCAACTACAGCTACCCTGTTACCCTTGACCAGAAACATCCCCAGAGGACTGGCAGCTGCTTAGCTGAAGCCTGTTGTGTGAAGATCTCTGAAGAGGAAGAGAAACGAGTTTACAGTGCTCTTGGGAGATCTTTCCGTTCCTGGTTTTCCTCCAGATCACTGGACGAGTCTGCCTTGGGGAAGCAGAATGAGAAGATGCTGCAGCCTTTGAAGAGCACAGCTGGATGGACAAACAACGCCGTCTCTGTTCAGCCATCAAGGCACTGCAGTGTAGATTTAGGCTGTCGAGGACCATTGCTGAAAGAGCAGCAAATAAAGAGTTATGATGAAGTGTTTGTGAAGCATATGGCGTGCAAAAGATTGGAATGGCTGGCGGCCTCAAGATCACTGAGAGATTTCAATGGTGAGCCACCTGCTTTAGTCCAAAGCAAAAATGGGGAAATGTCATTCCTGGATAGCTCTGTGGAAAACGTAAACAACGGCTATATCCCGCCAGGCAATAGTCATTCTTTTGTGGGCAAACACTTTAAAAGGACTTCATCGGCAAGCTCCAGTGAGTCTATTGTAGATGCGGCTGTGGCTGTGGGAGACCGAGTTGCTTGTGGTCAGGATACAAAAGCCTTCATGCGCTATTACCATGTTTTTCGGGAAGGGGAGCTGTGCTCTCTGCTTGAGGATAATGTGCCTGAGGTTCACATAATAAGTTCAAGCTATGATCATGGTAACTGGTGCATTATAGTGAAGAAAGCAGGTGAACAACAGCATGCGTAGTTCTGGAAATCAAGGGCCTCAGATATTGCTTCCTGTGGAATTTTAGAGACTCCCCCCCCCCATCTGATCTCCCATTCTGTGTGTGTGGGAACAAATGTGCGGATAAGGATGTCATTGTGAAAAAGGGTACTTGACATTTTGCCGAAATGCAGGCTTTCTGCAAACACCCATCATAGTTTTATATTGCTTTTAGGAAATCTGTTTTGCGTTTTTAAGAACATTTTATAAATAAAGCCTTTTGTAAGATGAGGAACGAGGCATTTTTTTTAGTTACCCAAAAATAAATGAATGAATGAATGTTCACCCGATGAAAAGATCAACCCTTAGCCTATTGGCACTGAAATAGGTTGCATGCATTTTACTTGGTGGACTTTTGCTTAGAGGAGCACACACCTCGTATCTGAAGGCCTTTGCTTTTTATGTTGCTTTTCTGTTTTCTGTTTCTTTTTTTAATGTTGCTATCGAAATAGACTGTACATACAGAGGATACTTTTTCACTGTAGTGAAAAGGACACTGTAAAACGAGGGTTTCAGGTGCTGTTTCCTGTGGGATCTTAGAGACACGTGAGGTGAGAGCCAGGGATGAACTGAAAAATCAAGACAACAAGAGGGATAAAAGAGATGTAAAAAGAGTCTGAGAAAATCAAACATGACCCGTAGAAGGAGTGTCTTTCTGAGTGTCCTTCACTGTTTCCTGAAGTGATGCATATATAAACTGAGGCTATAGGCTGTGCTCATCATATTCACTCAAGTAATGATGAAGGAAACAGCCTAAGAGGCCTGTTTTGCTGCTTGGACCCAGGCTGTTTTCCCCCTAAATAGACTAGCAGTTGGACTGCATAGTCCTTAACACGTTGTCTTCCATACTTTAAATGTACCCTTAAAACATTTCTGCTTTCCTAAGGGAGGCTGATGAATTGGTTTCTTAGTAGACTAGCATTTGACTTTCTTTTCTCCATGTAGTGCTCAACAAAACACTCCTTAAATTTCATGGATGGATGTAGATAGTAGGCAATGTTCAGCTACCTTTTACTCAGAGTAGAGCTATTAAAATAAATGAATATGGCTAAGTTAGATCCATAAACTTCAGTGGGCTTACTATGAATAAAATGTAGTTGAATACCACCCAATGTGTTTTTCTCTCTGCAGTCTTTTTCCATTAGCCCGGCTAGACTGAGTTTTTCCCTTTTTAAAACTCACATGAACTCTTGCTTTGCTTGTTCAGTCATCCTGTACATTATGATAGTACTTCTTGGGCAATGAAGTGATGACTAGCATAAATGTGAAGAAGCACTTGATTGCATAAATGTGAATAAGTACTTGATTGCCGGTGCTTTTATATCCCAGAGTGGGATCCTTAAAATCAGTTAGGTTAAATATTCCAGGACCTCCATCTCTGCAAGGCTCCTCTAACAACTTAGGTATCTGAGATTTAACTGCCTTTTCAATGGCTGAATGATACTTGATGAGTTGATGGGATATTGCTTCATATCATCCCTACTTTTTTTTTTTTAATGGAGATTTACTGCAATAGAAATGCCCTTCTGATGAGTGCCTCCATCTAATCAAACTGATGCCACATCCTTTATATGTTACATCTTCCCACATCATCAACTGTCGAAAGCCCCTGTTGTGTTTTTGTGAGATAGTCCCGCAGTTAACAGGCAGCATCTTCCATGGGTGAGTCTTACAGAATAATAGCCATATAGTCTCATTTTCAATTTACAGTGTGATTCTATGCATGCCTACTCAGAAGTGAGGTCTATTAGCAAATGCCTGTAGGTCTGCTGCTGCTGAAGGCATGTCTTGAAGGGAACGGGTGATGCTATAGTCTAAACCACTGAGCCTCTTGGGCTTGCCAATCGGAAGGTCGGTGGTTTGAATCCCCGCGACTGGGTGAGCTCCCATTGCTCTGTCCCAGCTCCTGCCATCCTAGCAGTTTGAAAGCACGCCAGTGCAAGTAGATAAATAGGTACCGCTCCGGCGGGAAGGTAAACGGTGTTTCTGTGTGCTCTGGTTTCCATCGCAGTGTCCCGTCGCACCAGAAGTGGTTTAGTCATGCAGGCCACATGACCCGGAAAGCTGTCTGTGGACAAACACTGGCTCCCTCGGCCTGAAGCAAGATGAGCACTGCACCCCATAGTCAATTCTGACTGGACTTAACCGTCCAGGGCTCCTTTACCTTTATCCTTAGCAATGCTGCAGAAAGTGAGTGCAAATGAAGTCAGAGCACTATTACAACACCATGGTCAGCGTTTTGCTGTCTTTTACTTCATGTTCTTTGTGTGTGGGGAGCCCTGCTGGAGTAATAGTGCTCTGACTTAAATAACGTAGAGTTTTAAAGAATAAAAGCTTTACTGAATTAAAACAAACTTCTTCATAAACAACATGGTTCCAAACAGTTTGACTGAGATTACACACTGACTCTGCTCACAGGTGAGGCAGACAGACTCTGACGAAATCTTACAGAGAGCACAAAAGAGAAACTGGCTGCTAAGTCACATGTCAGAGTGACTCAACAGTTAGCAGTTAGGCCTGAATAACTTTAGTAGGCCCAAATGATTGTGCAGTCCCAGCACTTCCCAGCCTGCTTTGCTGCTTCTGCTCTCATGTGTCTTTGTCACATGACACAAAGTCCATCTTGGGGGCGTAATCAGGTCCGCCGGTCGATTTAATGTGGCCCCCGTGGCAGTATATGTCCTGGGGTAAAATCCTAAAAAAAGCTCAACTTTGAGTTAAAATGGTAAAAAAAAGCTCAACAGCTTTGGTCGGGCCTCATGCATGTTCACTTCATCAAATCTGGCCCTCTTTGAAAAAAGTTTGGGCACCCCTGTCCAAAAAGGTGCAGGGTCACGTCGCTTCTTCCACTGATGTTAGTTGGAACTCCCCTCTTGATTCCTGCCATTGGATGGAAATGCCCTTTGTTCAGTGTGCTTCCTTGCCTACACACCCTGCATGATAACAGGAGCCTGGCAAGCTGCCCCCATTGCTAGCATGGCATACTGGTTATTCTCAATGTATTGCTTCAGTGTGTGCATTTATCTGGCATAGTCTGCCCTGTCCCAGGGATAGGGGAACAATATGCTAATCCAAAGTTGCCTCTTATGTGCCAGTATCCTCTCTGCATGCCCTTTGGCATTTATTTTGGCATATGTTGTATTTAAGAGAGCATGGTGGGTCATGGAAGTGATGTCTGAATCTGCTGGACCTGGAATATTTGGGGTTTTTTAGATTGGGATCAGCTTTTTGAATTGAGCTGAAAAGGCAATATATTAATCAAAATCAGCAATGGTCTGTCTTTATTGTCCCAAGCTACTTTTGTTTCCTCACCCAGAAGAGCCACTTGCAATAAAAGCATCCTTGGTTAGAGTGGAACAAACCTCACCTTCAGAATAACCGATGTTGAATCTCAGATTACATTACTTTTAATGAAACTGTAGATGTACATATTTACATGTGAGGAAAGCTATTGGCTTTCTGCAACATGCAATTAAATTGGTTCCCTCCGAGCTGCAGAGGGAGATGATCTTGAAAGCACAAATAGGCTGTCAAAGCTGCAATTATTCCTTGTGCAATATGTTGACATTTTGTTATTTATCATGTGCTTGTTTGCAGTTCTTTTGCGGCTGTGAGGTATAGGCGGTGCTAATGAACAATTGGGCTTGGTTTTGTTCGCTCTACTTTGGCAACTGCATTTGCACTACTGGGCACGAAACCCAGTTGGACATTAAACTAGACCCTGCAGGGTCAAGCAATGCACTGATAGAAGCTAATATTCATTAACCTGTAACGCAGCAGAAGTTTGGACTTTAATTAATAATATAAAACCTTGGAGCTAAATGTCAATGCATTACATTTTATTCTTTGCCTTGTACTCAGCCTGGCAGCTATTCAGTGTTGTAATTCATACCAAATAGTGTACTGTAATTGTCCGCACTGACATTTAGAACATGATACATAATTGAACTTTAAATGTCCAGGTTTTCAACTATCCCATGGTACGTTAATAAAGATTATTTATGTTATCAATAAAATAAATAAATGTGTGTCTGGGTGAGTTATCATTTCGTTGGCTGATCCAGGGGACTTGTATTCAGTTGTCGTTAAAAGCGTTTGTCCACGTTTGTTTCAGGGCTTTGAAACAGCAGCGAACTCCTCTAGAACTCTGGGCTTGAAAACAAGACTATTCCATGCACACACCTGGATTGCAGACCTAAGAGGTGATTCAGCAGTTCTGCGCTTCCGGTAGAAATGCTCTGGATGTTTAGCACCTGGAAATGATCTGATGTTGATGGTGGCTAAAATTGGTGGCTCTAGTCTGCTGTCAGGAGGTTATGCAAGGCATGAGTAGCACAGCATAAGCTTTCAAGTCAAAGGGATACTTAATGTTAGGTGGCCATCTTCTGGACTGAAAAGGTACATTTGCTAAACAGGACAGCTGAAAATTGGTTGTTTGTCCTTCTTAGCTCATTATTTAACCTGTGAAAATATAGAATGAGGCCTGTAAGAAGCTTTAGGTTAGCATCAATAATAGCGTTAATGCAATGGAAGAGAGTTGAAAAGAGACCTGTATATATTTAATAGCCCCCCGACCCACTGATAAATTCTTAGTTGTAGTTGGGCAAAGGATAACTCGCACCAGCATCTGAGACAGGCTTCCTTGGTGCACAAATATGGATCTTGTCAACGTAACATCTATGGTAAAGTTAACTAAGATACAACTACATAGAATCATAGAATCGTACAGTTGGAATGGACCACATAGTCCAGCCCTCTGCAATGCAGGAATACCCAAGGTTTCCAGGAGGATAATTTGGAATGGTGATGAAGAGCATTTTCCTGCTCCCCCAGGGCTACTTCAAGTAGCTGAGTACAAAATATGAGTGCATCAAGATCAAACTGGGCAGGACATTAAATGCATCTTGGTGTAAATAATGCAATATGTTTGTTTGTGTGTTTAATGCAAATACCATCAGCAGTGCTTTGAAAGTTATTGGTATTGCATCTGGCCTCACAAGCTTATGGCACCTTTGGAAGAGAGATTCCCCATAAGACCTCAGAAGGGAAGGATTAAATCGTCCCTCTCATGCCTGCTCCTATCATCTCACACCCACACCCTGGTTATGCAATTTGTTAAATGCAAATAGTACTGAAGCCTAGTGTGGCCCTCAGGGCAGTTGCAAAGTGGATATCCTTAAATAAATCACTGCTTTTCTCACAAAAGGGTGGAGTTGCCAACAGATGATATCTGAATGGTGTTGTTGCTTATTATTGCATTTGTTACCTGCTCTTCACCAGCAGGTCCCAGGGTGGGTTGCAAGAATTTAAAAGTCAGTATTAACTTCAGAGTTATCCACATTTCTCCTTGTTCTGCTGCTCTCTGCATTCCCAGGAAAACCGATATTTAGCGTAAAGTTGCGGTCACATAATTATGATAAGCATAAGATGCAAGTTATCTGTATTCTTCTCTTAATTTAGCCATCTGAGGTCTCCTAATATTTAGCATGTTATTCTTGCTGTCTCAGAAAAACCTTTCCTCTTTTTCTTTGGACACTGCTCCTTTTAATATGAATATTTTGGGGGTCTAGAATCTTCCACAATGACCTTAACTGCTTTCAATATTGTATTCCAAAAATATTCAGTATACTCACAGGTCTTCCAACAAATGGATGGAAATACCATTTTTCATTTCCAGCATAAATCAGATTTTATTTTATTTATAAAAATCATGTTTGCTATTAAAGTAAGTCCACTGCTTATTTGCATTTAACTTGTGCGCATTCAGCTTTACACATGAGGTAGAAATGTAAACAAATTAAAAAGAGGGTGGAAAGGTAGCAGGGTTCTGGGAAAAATGACTTTGGCCATCCCACCCACCATTGAACCCAGTGTGTTTTGCCTATACAGAATTTTGACTTTAGGCACAATCCCTGGAACACAAACGCTGCATAAATTGTGGGCTTACTGTATTACTGGGTACCGTTGTTTTATCCTCATTAAACACACACACACACACACACACACACACACACACTTGCCTGAAGGAAAGAAACCTGCACATGCTCCATGGCACCCAGACATGTCCAAATTTTTGCAGCCATAAAAATACACATACATGGAATCAGAGTCTATGTGTGTTTTGCTAAAAACATTGGTAGCAACTATGACTTACATATGCAGTCAGTCACTGTCATTAGGTGACTATGACTTACATATCCTGTCAGTCACAATACATTAAAGGTGCAATAGGATTCTTTGCTGGTGCAGACCATGGATGGGGAATCTGCGGCTTTTCAGATGTGGTTGGACTACAGTGCCCATCAATCCTGAACCAGCATGGCCACTGGTCAGGGATGATGGATGTTGGGAGTCCAATAATCTTTGGAGGGCAACAGATTCCTCACCTCTGGTATGAAAAAACAACAACTGTCCATCTGGAAACTGGGATGACCCAGAATGCCCACCCGAATAGGTTGTCTGTCAGTGAAGCTTTTGCAGACATCTGTTTGCTGATTTAGTTTCTTCCCATAGTTCTAGTGTTTAGTCACCGGACCACAATTTTGCAAAAATAAACCCTGCTCATAATAATAATGAGAGCGGTTCACACCTACATGTAAATAACTTGATTTATCACCAGTTTGCCAGTCAGCACTGAACGACTCACAGATGAACATGTACATAATGAAACAGCATTGCATTTGGGGCATGGTCTGAAAAGTTACGTCTGTGGTGTGAGCAGGATATGTGAAAGTTCATTTATCCAATCGCCACAAGTGTGCAGAGCCAGCTCATAGTAAACACTTTCTCTTGGGTAGTAATAAGTGCAACAGCTTAGCAGTTGTTTAATAACTATGGGCAGCAGTTATAGGTACAGACATCATTTTCCACTAGAGGGTGCTCAGCCTATTGAGGAGGATTTGTAATACGGCTTTTCTCTGAGAGACCGTTTTTCCCAGGCACAAAAATGTACAAGAGAGATAAGTTAGAATTTAGTTCAGTAAATTTAATTCAGAAGGTATTAGAACATCAGCCTTAAGAGCTCACACTAGCATGAGGCTATTCCCCTTTCTTGCTTTGCAGGTGGGCAGGTGGGCGGCCTTTATCAAAGTGGCCAGTGGGTGGTGGAGGGGTAGTAGTTCTGTATCTGGCCCACGGGCTTAATCCAGTTCCCCATTCTTGACCTATTGGGTGGGGCCTATGACATCATGGTGATGATCACAGTTCCTTTTTGCGACTTCTGATGCCCTGCCATTGCACCAAGTGCTTCCCCTTTTGCGCAAGACTCCGTGCTCCACTTATCCAGCTTAGGAACACAAAACTCTCCCAAATTGGTCATAAAGGTTCATTATTACAATTTCATTGCTGCCCATTTGGTAGCATCAAGTTTACCCTTTGAAAAAAAGATTGATGAGTGCAATTATGTGAATGGCGAAGTCATTTCATAGCACAACAGAATCCTCTTTTCAAGTAATCACAATTAACTCTAAACGGCTACTCATCTAGGAAACCTGTCACCACTTTCCCGTGTCACCTTCCTGAGTTCCTCTGTTGGGAGGATATGTCTCTGTTATAAGAAAAAAAACTGCTCCTTTTCCCTTATGGGGTACTCAAGAGCCCATATAGAGTCCTTTTGTAGGTTCTCTATGGGTAGGAGAAAATAACAGAGGCCAACCAGAGAATATTGAGAAGCAAAGCAACTAGTAAGCCTGGTCATTATTAACCATTGCAACAGGGTGCTCACAACCACACGCAGGAGGCAGGAGGGGACCCAGAACAATGGCATGCGAGCCCTTATATAGACATTTTGAAATTGCCCACCCTGGAGCCCAAGACCACCCCCCAATACATCTTACATACATCAGAGAAGGGGCAGTCTACAACAGAATCCTGTCTGACACATACCTGTTGATGGGTTTACCTTGGTAGCCTGGCTATTTTTGTGTGATGATAAAAACTTAATTCCTGAGTCCAGGTCACAGGCTCACCCTATTCATATCTTAAATGTGCCCTTAAGGCAGGATTTGCGAGCAAAGAGACAATGGGGAGGTTTTTCTCATTTCCTCCCTCCTTGCAGAGAAACATTTGAGGTCAATTTGGGGGAGACAAAATGGTTTCAGGACTTTTTCCTGTACTGTTTCAGACATGCGGTTTATATATTTATGTATGTGTTTGCTTGGTACATTTATTTTATATCTTATACCTTATAATTCCATCCCATTGAAATGATGGGGAGGTGGGGTGCTGGTGTGTGTGTGTGGGGGGAAAGAGGATGCTCTGACATTTCTTTGGATTCACAGCTGGAAGAACAGCTGCAAAAGGAGATGCCTTCTTTGCTGCACAGCAGCAGCTACTTAATTATCGATGTGGCATTCAGAATGTTACCGCAGGAGGAGACAAAAATGGAATCTCTCCTTCTGGAGGCACAAAAGTGGCGTTTTAATTGACTACTTTCTTTGACAGCATTGCAAAGTGACACATGAAGCCCAACATTCCAGTTCTCGACTTCCTTCCTTTGCAAACATTAAACTTTCTCCAATTTATCGTTTGGTCTTTTGTCCCTTTTGTTTTGAAGGAACCTACATGTTTCCTGGACAGGACAACAGCGTTTCCTCTCTGCTGTGAAAACCTCTTTAGCAGCTCTGCCAGTAACAGACGGACTTAAAATTGGGAGATAGCCTGCCCTGAGTTTAGCTAGAGTAAGTCCCTCATGTAATGTTGTGTTGACCCAGTTTGATAAACTGAAACTTGCAATCTGATCCATAGATTACTTAAAAGGGCTGATTCACACAAGAGGGCTTGTCAACTGAAGGCCTCAATAGATCATTAAACCAAAATAAGAGGGGATTCTGCTAGATGGGCATGAAGAGGCGAAAACCAGCTGTATCTACAACAGGCTTTTTCTTTTGCATAGCTGGATAAACAGCCTGCTCACTATGAGCGGCTACACATTGCCTGCACAGTAGATTTGGGATGTTGCCTGTCATTGCTTTAGGGAGCAGCTTTTCATAGCATGTGAGAAAAATTGCTGTTGTTTAGTCGTTTAGTCGTGTCCGACTCTTCATGACCCCATGGACCAGTGCACGCCAGGCCCTCCTGTCTTCCACTGCCTCCCGCAATTTGGTCAAACTCATGCTGGTATGTTTCGAGAACACTATCCAACCATCTCGTCCTCTGTCGTCCCCTTCTCCTTGTGTCTTCCATCTTTCCCAACATCAGGGTCTTTTCCAGGGAGTCTTTTCTTCTCATGAGGTGGCTAAAGTATTGGAGCCTCAGCTTCACGATCTGTCCTTCCAGTGAGCACTCAGGGCTGATTTCCTTAAGAATAGATAGGTTTGATCTTCTTGCAGTCCATGGGACTCTCAAGAGTCTCCTCCAGCACCATAATTCTAAAGCATCAATTCTTCGGCGATCAGCCTTCTTTATGGTCCAGCTTTCACTTCCATACATCACTACTGGGAAAACCATAGCTTTTACTATATGGACCTTTGTTGGCAAGGTGATGTCTCTGCTTTTTAAGATGCTGTCTAGGTGAGAAAAATAGGCAACATTAAATGAGTAAGAGTGCATGGAGAGCCCTGTTGGACTAAAGTCCCCTTTATTCCAGCATCCTATTCTCACAGCGGCCAAGGAAACAGAAGCCGTAAACAGGGCTTGAGCGCAAACAGCCCTCGGATCTCTTGACAGGGCTTTTTTTTCCAGCCAGAACTTACCAGAACTCTGTTCTGGCACCTCTTTTTCTAGAAAAATAGCACTGCCCCTTGAGATCCCCAACAACTGGTATACAGAGGCATCTACTGCCTCCCACAGTGCAGGAAGAACATAGGCCATAGCAGCTTAGTAGTCACTGTACCCGTATCCACCATGAGGTGGAGAAAAGAGGTGTTTCACAAACTTGAACATTTAATAGTGCATTTATTGATTATATTCTGTACAGACATATAATAGCAAGTTATAAACCTTTTCTTCTTTTACTTAGACCTTAATCGTATAGAACGTATTTACAGGGGAGGGGGGAGGGTAGCCAACTTGAGGTACAAATACCCTGCCCCCCCAAAAGAATATCTGAGGTATAAATACAACTATATTTTAAATAATTATTTTCATGCTTTATCTATGTTGGACAATAAATTGTGAGCAAGTGTACATGTTTACAACAGACTGGTATGTACAACATACTATATATTTTTTTTTACACACACATTTGAACATTTAAAAAGTATACAAAGAATACACAAGGCTTCCCTATTGGCGAGATATGCTACTGGTGCAATCCTTAGCACACATACATGGCAGTAATCTCTCAACCAGCGAACTGGATGTACTGCCTAATAAACTTTTTGGGTCCCGTCCCCCCGGATAAGGGTTAAAGGTATGATCTAGAACAGTCGTCTTCAACTGGTGGGTTGGGATTCTTTACTTGGTCATGGCCTGGTCTATAGTGGGTTGCAAGAGTAGCACTGACACCATCCAAATATATGCTAAAAAGAGAGAGAGTAATTGGTCTCCACATGCATGTTTGGGTTAAAAGCTAGTCCTGGGTCTGAAAAGTTGAAGACTACTGATCTAGCACAGCTTTTCCCCTCAGGTCACATCTGAAACAGTTGGTTCCAATCCATATCTGATCCTTGGCAGTATTCCTTGCAAGGGCAAAGGGTTTAACTTCTGGGTTTGGTACAGAGACGCAAACCACATCAAGAGAATTACTAAAATCCCTGCTACGTTCTTCATGATTTCTGGACAGATATCACAAGGACTGATCTCCCTGAAATGCTGCAAGCAGATCAACACACAAAGAAGTTCCCCAGCCTGCCGGGTGTCCCTCACTGCAAATCTTTCTATCTCTCATTGTTCCTCACCTGATCTTTGCATGCATGTCCTACTGCAACATGCAAAGAACAGAACATGAACAGAGAGAAGCAAACAAGAGACACAGTGACATAAAACACAATGAAATAAAAATGGGCCAATGATGTGGACAAAGGCGATTGCTAGGAACAAGACACAATCCACCAACACACCATAATTCTTCATCACACAACCCCTTTAAAAAAAAAGTAACAAATAATAATATAACACTGTCAATGGTAACAACGGGCTGCTTCCAGCTGCATCACTGCCCTGGGATGAGGAAAGAAGGCAACCACAAGGTCACAAGGGCTTTTCTAGGTTGAGAGGGTGAGCAAAACGGAACCAACTGCCCAGCAGGTCACTCCATCTTTCATAAGACTCACCTGTGTGTGCGTGAGCAGCCTGTTCTAGCTTTTGCAGGGAGGGCTAAAAGGCTGGATTCCAGGGCGCAGAGTCCAAGTGTAGAGATATTATGGACAACTGCATAAAAAATCCTTGCTTTGAAAAAAATCACTTTCCAATCTACATCCCCCCCCCCCAGTCTTGCCTTACATTGGTTCAGCAAATCTCTGTGCTAATACTGCATTTCTACATCAAAGAACAACCTTTACATGGAATCAGAGAATTGTAGAGTTAGAAGGGACCCTGAGGATCATCTCGTCCAAACCCCTACAATGCAGGAATAGGCAGCTGTTCCATATGGGGACCGAACCTGCGACCTACATGGGACTCTAGATTGGGCTTTGGTAGGAAGAAGGCAATAGTCCCAGCAAGGGTCCAAGCCCTGCTTTGGGGGATACTGTAGTTCATATTTCACATTCACAGAAACACAAGGTTATTGAATGGAAGAGTTGCAATGGATCCAAAGGGTCATTTAACCCAACCCCTTAGAATGCATTGAACTGTATCTGAACATAAGAAGCTGCCTGGATCAGGCCAATGGACTATCTAGTCCAGCATCCTGTTCTCACAGCGGCCAACTAGATGCCTAAGAGAAGCCCGCAAACATGACCTCAGCACCAGACAATTGCATCTACAGCTTCTAAGGAAGGCAAAATAACAGCACAATTCTATACACATCTTTCCTAGATATCGTTACTCTTTTATTATGGCTATCTTGCTTCCCCCAAAGAGGATGTTTAGAGCTTATAGGTCTGGGTTTCTTGTAAAGGTGGTTGACCTGAAGCATGGTAGGCCTCATCACTCTGACCCTCCTATTTATCCTAACCTTCAGTCCTTTACATTACACCACATAATCCGATAGCCACAGTACCCTTTCTTATCCAAACCTCTGAACATTTTAGAGGTCCCCTCCCTTCAAACTAAGTGGATAAAATGAGGTTATATGGTTATAGTGGAGTGGAATATATGAAGACTTTCAAACTCCTAACACGGTATTCTATTACAATGAATCGCTTTAGAACTTGAGAATGCTCCAGTTATGACGTATTCCAGTGCTGGCTTTTCAAGCCACTGAAAGCAGTTTCAGCTCATGCCACAAGCTTTCCGTTCATTCCTATGAGATTCATTCAAAAGAGAGGATTGTTAAAAGACCACGGCCAATACTTTCAACAGGTACTTGTGCAGGAAGGTGGCTGTGGAGAAAACTTTGCGCTTAAAAGTAAAAAAAATACCCAATACCTTTCAACGTATATCTTTTTCAAGGACCTTAACTCAAGACATTCTCCACCAGAGAAGTAGAAATATGGGTGCTGTCAACTTCACACGCATTTCGTTTTTTGAAACATGCGCCCAAGAGGCTTCTAAGTGAGTGCACCTGCAAATGGAAAGCAGTGTTCTTCAAGCTTGGGTCCCAGATGTTGTCGCAATTACAACTCCTCTCCTCTCTTGATTGGTGACAGGAGTTACAGTTCAACTCTGGGACCCCAAGCTTGAAGAACCCCAGTATAAAACATGAGCATGGCAAATACGGGTCTTCTGCAGGTGCACTTTTGAGGAAGCTGTCAACAACCACAACTCCGGGTTTCACACACAGTCTTTGTAGACTCAGATTTACCTGGGTGTAACGCGGGTGAAAAGGCTCTGAGAACTTTAAAACAGGAAACTCATCTTTAGGAGGATTGGGTTGGTATAAAAAAATATATATGTTCCATTCATGAAGAATTTCTGCTAGTGCAACGGAGCCCCCCTTTTCTCCCCTCCCCATACACTCTCCAAATCTGTTCTGGGGTTTTCCCCAACTCTCTGGAGCAGATTTGAGGGGATGTGCAGGGAGAAAAGAGGAAGGCAAAGTTCTGTCGTGCAAACAGAAGTCCTTGCATGATGGAATACAACCCAAGGTCCATGTGAAAGACACAGGTTGAAATGCATCAGGCATTCATTTTATTCGCTTCAGCTATCCTCATTTGCAAGTGTTGAGCTTCAGCTTTCCTTGCCATGTTTGGGGCAGCTCCTCCATTTTCCTTTTCAGATATACACAAGTAATAACAGGACACATGAGCAAAGACTAGCTTGCAGACAAAAAGCTCCTAGGCCTACCTCCCCTCACAGATTAAAATCTTCCCAAATGCTCTTGAGTGTCCCAGACACTTCCAATTCCCCTACTCTTGTTTTCTACAACTCCACTCAACAATTATACAGTCATTCACACCTCTGCCTCTGTGCAAACCTTCCTTCACTTGCTTTAGCGAGACCCCATGGATGAGTGCCAACAAATCCAGTGGATGCAACAGTCCCTCAACAAATGGCACACAGATACATACAATAAACCTAACATATAGGAAAGAATCATTTCCACTACAATCCAGAAATATATATTTAAGGTCTTAAGGGTTTTGCTTCTCAGAAGCAATTCACACTGTCTAAGCAACATAGTATAGTATTATTTTAAAAAAAAGAAAGAAAAAGGTTGCACCATCCAATATATTCCAGTCAAGACCTGCAGTATAGGCCTAATACCGATAGGAAGCAGCTTTGAAAATGTACTGTTTGCCAAAGACGTTGGAAGTGAGAATCCCGGGCCTATTCCAGACACACTTTCTTCATGGCAAGACTTTTAGGCCACGCTGTGGCCCGTTCTGTAACAATCAACAGTTCCGGGAAGTATCTATTCACGTTGCGGCCATGTTGGTCTGCTTCAGTCGTCACCTGGACTTTGCTTCTTTCGTTTCCAGGTTCTGATTACTGAAAGAGTCTCTGATCTTAATGACTTCGGCTGCACACAAGTGTCCAAAAGCCTTTGTGTACCAGTCAGGTTTGTGGCCCCTGTTTCCAAGAAAGAAAATGCATGCTTGAAGCTGGTCATAGCAGACGTAACTTGGAAGAAACAAGAGATGGAACAGGAATCCCTGGAACAAGTATTCAGTTTCTGGGGAGCAGGGATAGGGAACTTTGGAAGCTGCCATTGGTCCATCTAACTGCCTAATGTCTACAGTGATTGGCAGGCGCTCTCCAGGATTTCAGACTGGGGGTGTTCCCTGCCTTCCCTGGAGATGCCCACCTGGAACCTTCTGCATGCAGCGAAGGTGTCTTACCATTAAGCTGACAATGGATCTTCGACAACCACATTATTGTTCTGTTAATGATTTGAGATTCCACATCGCATGCTATAGTGCAACTATGGGCAGGGTATGCATTCACATAAATATGCACACCAACTGTAAACAAAATAAATGGAAGTGCAAACGAAAGCACCCCAAATCCACAAACGGGGGTGGAATTTGTGATGGAGGGACCAGACTTCCAAGAGGAATTGCTTTTGAATATGTTGAACATCTCTGTGGTGGGATTGCAAGGAGTTCTTGTGTGAATCATTTGTGAAGTTGGCCATTTAAAATAATCAATTAAAACCAATCATCATCTCTTCTGCACTATGCAAATGAGGAAGGGGAAGGACAACACAGCTGATTCTGGGCCATACGGCAGTTAATTCTTCTAACAGGGATTGGAAGTTAAAACAACGGAAGAGGGAAAAGTGAAGAAAAAAAGGCTTACCTTAAATCAGTTCTGCACATATAGGTGAGTTTGGATTTTCCTGATCCAGAAGGTTCAATGAGATACCTGGACAAGAGCACATTCACTCTAACGCCAAGGACTGCAGCACGGTCATGGTCCACTGAGGAGCTTAAAAGTGCACAAGCGCCTTTAGATAAATTCGTCCTCCAAGTCCTGTTAATAACAAGAACAGCTTTATAACAAAAGACTGCATAGATGCCAGCTAGCCAGTTTTTTATTGTTTGCCGCCAATAGCCTTTACAACGTAACTTACAGAACAAGTAAATCCAAGAGGACGTTAAAAACAAATAAACATTCAGAAATGCAAGCTGTCAAAGTTTAAAATTCTGAACGTCTCCAAATAATTTAAATTAAAATCTCATTGGCAGTAAAAAAAAAAAAGGTAGGCGGTAACATTCTTGCTACAAGTACATATAAATCTACCCTGTAGAAAACAAGTTTGTATGTATCAGCCAGCAACCATTAATTTTAACATAGCGGACTGACCTATTTCTTTTTAAATGAAGAGCTTGCTTAAATGTAGGCTTCATACATTTCAGGAAGTGGAGGTATTTAAAAAATAAACAAATCAGTAGATGAATCAATATATCTACATTTTAGCTAGCTGTATTGATAAAAGGGTTTTGCAGGCTCTGTCCTTCATAAATCTGCCATGGGTGAAATCTGCAAGATTACCTTAGGACGACATAGTCTCTGGCTGGGTGGGGTGCCAGGCTGTTCTGTACATACTGGTATACATCAGTCTGGCTGTCCAAAGTCTCAATCACTTTAGCATCCAGAAGATCTTCATCCCAAAGATGCTGTTCTTTAAGTAAACGGTTCAAGATCTCTTCAGGAACTGCAGGGATTTCAACCGTGGATTTCCATAACCGGAGAGGTGGACCCTCGGAAACCTGGAAAGCATTGTCACCATAAGTAGCTATATATGCTTACACAGTTAACTATGCTCGTCAAGCTAGCCCTTTAAGCCTGCTTAATTTTGAAAGTGTAAATTCAAAACTGAGCCAAGCTGAAAACAAAGAAAGGGATCAGCCTCTTTTTAATATATAGTAGTTACTGTGCAAGGGACGCGGGTGGCGCTGTGGGTTAAACCACAGAGCCTAGGGCTTTGCTGATCAGAAGGTCGGTGGTTCGAAACCCCGTGATGGGGTGAGCTCCCGTTGCTCGGTCCCTGCTCCTGCCCACCTAGCAGTTCGAAAGCACGTCAAAGTGCAAGTAGATAAACAGGTACTGCTCTGGCAGTAAGGTAAACGGCGTTTCCGTGCGCTGCTCTGGTTCGCCAGAAGCGGCTTAGTCATGCTGGCCACTTGACCCGGAAGCTGTATGCCGGCTCCCTTGGCCAATAAAGCGAGATGAGCACCGCAACCCCAGAGTCGATCACGACTGGACCTAATGGTCAGGGTTCCCTTTACCTTAGTTACTGTGCAAATGTTTAAGTTATGTCTGGTGGATAGTATCTGTGGGAATTTGTCCTCAAAGCACTTATTTTGAAGTGACCCACTGACTTCAGTCTCTTGAGGCTGAAATTCTAACTCCGATAAGCCCCACTGTGTACAAAAAGACTTACTTCTGAATAGACATGCTTAGGACTGCACTGTTAAAGAATTGCAGGGGGTGAACAGATGCTAAGTGCAACCCATGGACCACATAAGAAATAGTGTGGTCAGAAGCCCTTCGATGATTGTAGCAGCTATCTTCCTGTTGGCTGCAGTTCCCTTGTCTTTACTGATCCTGCCAGCAGGGCTGTTGCTAGAGGGCAGAGTACACCATGGTGGCAGTTCTGGAGGAGAGCTGGAATATCTCTGCTGCAGTCAACTGGAGGCTTCTGACTCCATGTATAAAACAGATCTGAATTTTCTGCTTGGCAAAGGCCTTAAATTCTATACTGCCCCTCAGTCCACATATCATTTTCGCCCATAAAATGCTACATTGGTTTGACCTTCTCTGAAATGTTAATAACTTTGGATGATTTCATCATTGGCTCAAGCTTAACGTTTTGCTGGCAATCAGCTCTGCAAAATGATTTCAGATCAGATCAGTTTGTTCCATCTTTCTCACTTTTGGGAGAAGCCCTAGTGAGTGGGAATATTATTTGAAGTTTGCCAAGTTTAAGGCAGTCATTATTTTCCCCCTTTCCAAATGCACTCTCTCTGTGATTTCACTTTCTATGTGAAATGCATCGAGATTTAACAACAGTCCTGGAGTTGTGCTAATATACCTTCTTGTAGGCAAGCTCTGCTTGCTCCGAGGTGGAACAGTTGACCCAGCCTTTAAATTTATCCTTAATCTCCTTAAGCAAATCATCCATACAGTCCTGGATGTAAAAACGGTAGTCAGCAGGCTCAGAGTTATTAGTTTTGCCTAGTTCCTCCAAGCTCAGAGGCCGAAGATCTTGCTCCGTATAGGAATTCCGACATCTACTCATTTCTTCAGGGATCTGAGGGTATGGGAAAAGGTTGGAAGGTTCAAAACTACAGAAACGATGACTCACTATAAGACTGATTGCCAGTCTTATCAGGTCAATAACTAGACAATGCAATTTAGCATATTGCATGATATTAAAAGACCCAAGGAAGACGTATATAGTGGAATATTCACCTGAAACAGCTTCTTACACTCTGCAATCATGTGGCCCAGACCTTGCGTTGCAGCCAAATTCTCATTTAAATCTTTCTGATCGGGTTTCCCCAGACTCTGTTTCCTCTGCATCACCCTGTTAACGCAATCACCATTAATTAGTTGTGATGAAAGAAAAGTTGTCAGGACTATATTGGGAGCGCCAAGGTGTGCTTTCCTGTGTGAACGAACTAACATGAAATGAAAAAGCTAGGGACAACACCTGAACGCTGATAATAAATCTTGCGCTCTAGGTCTAAACGTGATCTTCATTTTCAACCATGTAATGGAATGGCCAGATGAATTTAGCACACATGTTCATCATCATGTTGAATGCGTGATCATCACAGGCATAATCACTAGCACCTTTCCCTTAAAAGTCCCCTCAACCTGTTTCCACTGTTCAGTGGGAAGAATTTGCACTAGCCCAAAGGTAGACTGGTTTTTTAAAAAAGGGGGAAAGAGTTCAAAGCGTCTTAAGGAAAGGCTTATTTAAGTGCCCAACAAACCACCAGCGAGGACGCCAGGAAGGAACAGAGGACTGAGCTACCTGGAGACTTGCCTTGGGGAAGAATTTTCCCTCTTGAGGGTGTTCAAGTGGAAAAGCGAAGGCGCTAAGCACACAGCCAGGTTTGTCGGCGTCATCTGGTTTTCCTTCACAGCGGCTGTGACGTCACTCAAAAAGTATAGGAGGATCTGTAGGACTTCTCTGTTCTCATCTGGTAGAAGCATAATGGCTGCCTTGATCGCCTGGAGATGCTGGTCCTTTGGCACATCTGCACAAGATTAGCAACCCTCTCGTCAAAGTCATTGATTTTCCACACATATAGCACGAATGCGTCCCAAAGCAAACTCTTAGCTTCAAATACTTCTGACTCGAGTCTGAAGCGATTTCCTTCAGAACGCTGCATACCATTCATGGCACAAGACTGGATTTCCCTCCCCCCCCTTTTTTTTTAGTCAACAGCTTAACTGCCCTCAGGTATTTCCTGCCTAGCGAGAGACTCAACAGTAAAACAAAGCTGTGCATATTCCAGAGTTAAATTTAGAATTTCATTTTGAGAGCCACACACTTCTGCAGACTCGCTAAAAGGGCTGTTAAATTAGATGGGGGGGTGGGCCTCCTTCGATTTATTAACATGGGTGGCGACGAAAATGCAAACACTAAGCTCAGCCAACCTGGACTCCAGCAAAAATTCATACACACCAGTGAAACACGCTCCTCAACTGGGGAGGCAATTAAAATAAATAGCCCTTAAAAACGGTTCCCAACTTTGGCACCACAAAATATCCAGACGGTACTTCAATAAGCAGAGAGGATTGCTTCATCGAACAATGATGTAGTCAGTGAAGACTGGGTGGGGAGTCATCCCTAATGTACCGACACATACCATTGCACAGATCCATGGCTACAGAGCACAACAAATACTTTCAATAGCAAATGTCCTTTTTTAAAAAATAAAAAATACGGCTGGTGGCGGCGGGGGGACGACTGACAAAATACTAAGAGATTTTGTTTTGATGCACCAGGGGTTGAAAAATATCCAAAAGCCACTCAAGGGACTCATGGAAGTGGTCTCAAATTGTGGAGTGTGCTCCGCTTGGGGGAGTTGCGTACATGGAAGAAAGGAACACAAAAATCCAGGGAAGGATGAGATCTGGAGGCAAGTAGCTCTTGCCTCTCACCATCATCAGCCAAGACACAAAGGGGTGGGCCAAATGTTCGCTAGTATTTATTTGATTTATTAGATTTAGATACCTTCATCAAAAGATCTCAGGGCAGTTCACAAGATAAAAACATCAGATAATAGCAAAAATAGATAGCTAAAACAGAAACAAGAAGAGTTTGGATTTGATATCCCGCTTTACCACTACCCGAAGGAGTCTCAAAGTGGCCAACATTCTCCTTTCCCTTCCTCCCCCACAACAAACACTCTGTGAGGTGAGTGAGGCTGAGAGACTTCAAAGAAGTGTGACTAGCCCAGCTGCATGTGGAGGAGCGGAGACGCGAACCCGGTTCCCCAGATTACGAGTCCACCGCTCTTAACCACTACACCACACTGGCTCTCAACAACAAAACAATAATAACCCCACCGTCCCACACATTTAAAAGGCTGTAGAATATTAATCAGCCAAGGGCCTGGTTGAAGAGGAGTATTTTTGTCTGGCATCTAAAGAAGTATAAGCAATGCCAGATGAACCTCCCCAGGGAGAGCATTCCACAAATGAGGGGCCACTGCAGAAAAGGCCGGCTCTCGTGTTGACACCCTCAGGACCTTATGTGGAGAAGGCACATGAAGAAGAGCCTCAGATGATGACGATGGAGTCCGGTAGTAGAGAATTCTCATTGTATTTATGAAGGCAGGTGCTCCCACCACCTGACCCATATCAGCCCAAGCTGATGTCATGAGGTTATGTTTTCCTGTTTTTGTGTGTTTTAAGACGGGTCGGAGATGTCATATTTTATTCCTCTTCCCAACACCAATGTGGGATTAGTGGCCCAATCCACAAATGATGGATACATAGCATGGAAGTCACACACTGCCTAGATTGTTGGTACCAGACTGGGGTGTAGCAGAAAGCAGAGGAGGCTCAGAAAGGATGGGCAAGCTGGGAAAGCAGGAGGAACACTAGACCTGCCTTATCCAATCCAGGACATTGTTGTTGAGACTACAATGTCCACCATCCTTACTATTGGCCAAGCTGGCTGGGATGATGGACAAGAGCCAAGGCTGGGCAAGACTGCTCTGGGCAAACACACATGATACAAGATACATCTGATCATAGCACTATGCAAACAAATGAGGAATAGCCACTTCGGCCTGCCCCTCACATCATGGCGCATGTGAATTTTTCATAATATGCACATTGATACTACAAACCGTATTTTTCTGTGTATAAGATGAGCTTTTTTGACCCAAAAATGAGGTTCAAAATTTAGGCTCATCTTATACACGGGTAGTGCTGAGGGGGGGGGGATGCGTGAATGTTTTTCTGGTGTGAGACTGAGATTATAAGCGGCGATTGGCCGCTCGATTGTTTTTTGGGGGGGATGCCGAAAATCGCTCACCCACCAGAACGCAGCACACAACTGCTCACGTCACTTACAATTGCCACTTACAATCTCAGGCTCGCACCTCGTTTCAGTCCCAAACGGGACATACTCTGCATTGCAAGGAGAGGTGGCTACTTGAGAATGGCTACAAATGAAACTACGAACAACCCAGGACTTACATTGGTAGATCTGTAGGAAAGTCTCTGAAAGTTTGTTGGTTATGAGTGGCTCTGGCAGATCGCGGAAATATTGCTTCAGCATGTCGGCCACATCATAGGCAGACTGCCCTTCATAATTTATTTTGCCTGTTGAGCTCTCATTCATCTGTCGCAATGCCTGGATTCTTGACTTGACTCCAGATTTTCGAAAAAGCCCAACCTATGCGACAAAAAGAAAAGGGACGTTTATTTGAGGGTATATTGTGCTTGCAGTTAATAATGCGTGAGGATTCTGAAACCAAAATTCTAGTTGCCTTGTCAAACAATCAGGGAAGAAGGTATCACACAAGCTTTTCCTGGACACCAAAACCTTTCCAAAGGTAAGCAGTTGAGCCACATGTGGAAGAACATGCAAATATGCCGCTGCCCCCCTGAGTCTGAAGTAGTATACCTGAAGCAGCGTCTCCACCCCCATCGTTCTGCCTGGATGCTGAGATCCAGCGCTGAGGGCCTTCTGGCGGCTCCCTCATTGCGTGAAGCAAAGCTACAGGGAACCAGGCAGAGGGCCTTCTCTGTAGTGGCGCCTGCCCTGTGGAACACCCTCCCATCAGATGTCAAAGCGATAAACAACTACCTAACATTCAGAAGACATCTTAAGGCAGCCCTGTTCAGGCAAGTTTTTAATGTGTGACATTTTAGTGTATTTTTGGTCTCTGTGGAAGCCGCCCAGAGTGGGGAAACCCAGTCAGATGGGCGGGGTACAAATAATAAATAATAATTCTTCTTCTTCTTCTTCTTCTTCTTCTTCTTCTTCTTCTTCTTCTTCTTCTTCTTCTTCTTCTTCTTCTTCTTCTTCTTCTTCTTCTATAGCTCTTTTTGTCGGATACACTGATATGGGAAGAAATTGGCAGAAATTGTTTTTGAGTTTGAAGCTCATAGTCCAGTTCCAAACCTATCTGTTTGACTCACTTAAACAAGAAGACAAAAGGACCTGTGAACAGCTGTGAAAATAAAGTTCCGGGATCATGAGGCAGCCTGAAACCCAGGAGTAGAGCAAGGAATCTAACCTGATCCAGGCAGTGGTTGCGAAGGTATCGCATGGCTTGCTGGATGCTCTGAGGAAGAGGCTGTCCTGTACGCTGGACATTAACGGTGAGGGGAACGCCAAACACATTTCGGTCTTTATAATCTGGAACTTTGATCCTTTTCATAAACTTTGGCACAGCCCTGCAGAAGAGGAGGAATATGGTCAAGATTAACAACCTTCCAAGTGTGCTGTCTCTTTCCAAAACATCTCACATTTCTGTTTCTATCTGCGGGCTGTCGAATAAGTAGCACACCAGAAAACATCGACTTGACTCACTGAGAATATCAATATAGAAATCTTGATTGTGGCACTGAGTTGACATTCCATTACGTTAAATGGGGGGAGAGACACAAGGTAAGGAGAAGAACCATTAACAGATTTTAAGGGGTTTTATGGGCGAACAAAGAATATAGACAGACAGGCGAACAAAGAATATAGTTGATTTAGACACCTGCTTTTTATGAAATTAAAACTTAAATAAACATGCATTTTATTACTCTTATTTTTGCATTTTTATATACTGCTTTTTCTCTAGCATGGAGCTCAAGGCTGTGTATGTAGGATTCTTGCATGTCTTCCACCTATGTACTGATCAGAACTACTGCCCCATCCCAAATGCTGAAGGAAGTGAGATATAACAAAACAAAAGTTATATTTCACTTGGAATAACAACTTGAATGGCTTTTCATTCTCTTTTACTGTAACATATTGGAAGAGTCACCACAAACAAGCAACAAATGTGCCCTTATCTTGCATCCCCACCAATTTAATGCTTTTAGGAGATTAATCTTCCAATCCTAGGTCGCTCCTATATTTTTACCCCCCAGTTGACTCATGAGTCAAATTGGGAAAGAAGTTGTAGCCAACATTCCAACGTCAACAGAGACAACGTCTTTGCATCCCAGTTAATATAATTTCCTCTCTTATTTGGGAAATCAACTTCCATCAGATTGGCGGAATAAAAGGTATTACAAAATGTTCGCAAGATCAGCATTAGCAACAACACTTCTGTGCAGGTGGGAGCTCTTATCTTTCTCATTGCTTGCTGCAAAACCATTTGATATATGCCAACTAGGTGACAACTCCTTGGGGATATGGCCATGTCAAATTATTTAAGTTGGCTGCATCAAACATGCTTAACTGTGCAGCTACAGAATAAATCTGATAGTATCAACGAAATAGACGAATCCTTCCATTAGCAGATGGATCTTTTCAGTTAATTAGTTAACCTTGTGTACCAGAATCTGCCGTGCCTAAAAGGTACCAGGCAGAATCAGGGTGGCCATGTCAACCCCTGTAAGAGTCAAACGCAAATCTAGCAGTCAATGACCCTTTATAATCTGACTTCTTTAGGGCTCTAGGGAAAGATAGACATGTGAACAATGAGCTTTTTGTATGTTAACCACTCGCTTTAGAAAGCCCTCAAACCCCGTCCCACCACCCACCAGCCTGTGTCGCAGCAGGAAACTGATGTAATAAGCTGGCGTTTGCCAGCAACAAGTTTCAGTTCAACAAATGACCTTTCAGGCGTGTTTCTCCCCCCCACCCCACCCCGGCACCTTCCTTCTCTATCACTTCACCCACCCACTTTGGTAAAAGGCCTTTCCATTTGGTTTTGACGAGTAGGAAAAATTTACCCGCAGGAATTCCAGAGCCCTGCTATTTCACTTAATAAAACCGTTCTGAGTTTTAAATTGAGATCAGCTAGGAAGCAAGTTGGCGCGCAAAGCAAATACTAGCATAGCAGGCAAAACCCATAAAATTCTAAATTCACACTATAGCTACGTAAACAGTATTTTAGGTTTATGAATGACTAATCTTCCCCGTGCAAATACCCCCCCCCCCGCAATTTGTATTTCAATGGGGTTTTAACATACGGCGCTATTGACCCGAGCGCTCACATAGTTTGCATTTTGTCACAACACACAGCATCGGAATGCAAAAAAGAAACACACATTACGACATCTGCAGAGAATCCAAAGCATGCAGGGATAAACTGGTCAATACTTATTTCTGTCTTTCAGAACAAACAACTTCTGTATTTAGCACAGCTCCCATAATAACAGTCTTTGAACAGGAGGAGCTTTGATGCTGGAGTTTAAATACTCTCTGTGACTCCCAGGGAAAGGAAGGAGGAGAAAGACCAGATGGTAGAAATGTAGAATTGGGAACAAAAAAAACACCAAATATCACCCCACAGAACTTATATTGTACTTTGGACTGCTTCAGAATCCTACAGAACCAGCAATAGAGATTAGGCAATGCAGGGTTTTTCAAAAGCATTTATCTGGCAAGGGGTAACTGGACATGAATATGGTCCAACTCAAAGTTTAAAGATAAACTTAAGAGGGTGTTCTCAATTTTACTTATCACCCATTCACCCATGCCAAAACCCCAAGTCTAAGCAACTTTCAAAGACAGTGCACACCTTAAAAAAAAATCAACTGGTTTTTGGCAGAAAGGAATGAACACTTTATGTTTTACTGTTTGTAGGTTCTGACTAGCCTCCCAGAGATGTTTGCAGCTCCTTACCAGCTGAAGCCATGTTTATTGGAAGGTGTATATTTCTCCAAGAGGGCAGTTAACTTCAAGAGGGAATATTTCTGCAGAAGGTTCATCTGTGCCACAGACTGGCAGTCGATCTGTAGCAGTGCTGAGCTTAGGCTGGGTCGATGGGAGCTCTGAAAGCTGTGCCACCTCATTCTGTGCCTTCAGGAGAGGGAGAAAGAGAGACATTTAATGGTTAGAAGTCAGAGTAAATGGAAAGCCCGGCACCTGCTGTACCATTTGCAAGATCTCACAGGTTGATGACATTTGGAACTTAAGTACAGCATGCACAGTGTGTGTAAAATATTGCAAGGCTAAATTTGCCAAAGTCTGTTGCCTCTATTCCCCTCAGAGAGCTTCACTTTCCAGAGTTTCCTGGGAAGAGGGATTGATTGCCAAACCACTCTGGAAATTGTAACTCTTTGTAAAAAAAATAGGGGTCTCCTAACAACTCGTAGAACCCTTAAAATAACTGCAGTTCCTAGGATTCATTCAAGGAAGCCATGATGCAGAAGAGGAAAAATGCTTGTTCTGACTTGTGGTTATTTGACAGGGCACTTTCTATAACTCCCCAGTTGGGCTAACTGGGCTTTTTTTTTTTTTGGTATTATTATTTTTTGCCATAAACCAGTCCAAAAAACGTGTTTCTAGAGACAGAGCTATGTAGAATTTTCCAGTCACTACCACATGTATTTAGGATTCTATAGTCACTCTTTGTATATACAGCGCTCAAGAGTAAAACTGCATCCTCAACTCAGAACATGATTATAATAGGACTGCATTTTTTAAAAAAGGAATGTTGTAAAAAGGGGTTTTTATTGTCAGGCCTTTGGGAAACAAGTTTTTCTCCTGCCGATTATTCTATAGCTTGCTGGTGCCTTTCTGCCATGTTTTTTGGTTGTTGGTTTTATTTGCAGTACTTTTGTGCATGCCATTTTGTGAAAATCGCAGTTTGTGATTTATAATGGAAAAGTGCCACGAGGAGTTTTTATGCAAATGGGTTTTAAGAGTTATGGAAAGGATTCTACTGAAACGTCTTGTTTTGGTTATATGCTACACCCTTTGGGCTCCTTAGCCTTTTTTGTACATTGGTTGAATACTTCTCGTAGTATGTGACTAACAGGCCAAATAAACACTTAATAAAATTAAGATTCCTCTTTACATCCCATCCTCAAATATAAAAGCCAACAAGCTGTTGAAAAGCATCACAGTTCCTATGTACGCTGTATCAGTACAAACATACATACATATCTATAGCCACACAAGCATGCATATACACCAATATATATACAGTGGTACCTTGGTAGTCGATTGGCTTGGCTCCAGAACAAAACAGCTCCTGAATGCTGCAAACCTGGAAGTGTTCTGGTTTGTGAACGTTTTTTGGAAGCCAAACATCCTACGCGGCTTCCGCTTGAGTGCAGGAAGCTCCTGCAGCGAATTGAAAGCCAAGTCTTGCTTTCAAACCGTTTCAGGAGTCGAATGCATTAAGTTCAAGAACCAAGGTACCACTGTAAAGTCTGTGTTTACTGACCTGTTAGAACGTGTTAATGATGCTCCCACCCCAGAGTCTCTTCTTTCCTGGATTCCTGTAGATTCTTCCGTATCAATCAAGGAATTTCCTGTACTGTCGAGGTCACTGGGTATTGTCCTATCATTGTCCACATCAAGGAGGATCTGCTTGGGAGACGAAGGGCATGGGGACACTGAATCTAGGGCTGAATCAGAGTCTCCTTCGTCTGAAAACTTCTCGGACCACTGGTTCACAATTTTCTGCATGCCTTTGACATGATACAGGATGTCATCGAGCTCAGGAAAGAGGTCTTCGTTCTCGAGGCCAGCCAGGTCCCCCGTGCTGGAATACAGGATAGATCCTGGCACGTTGTCGTAAATGCTGAGGCGGCTGCACATGGAGCTGGAAGAATTGCGCCTCTTCCCAAGGCTCAGGTCTTTGGAGCTGTCGGAACTGTTCTCCCTCCTGAGGGTGAGGTGGCTGTGGCCGTGGAAGCTCCCCGTTCTCCAGTTGACCGAAGTGCTGTTCTCCGAGGGAGCAAAGTTACCATTGGAGAGGGCTTTGGGGAAAGTCCCAGGCTTGTGGTCTTCCGGAATGAAGAAGACTGTGTCTTCAGCAAAGCCCTCCCTGTTTTTGAAGTTCTGCTCCATGACATCGTTGAACGTTGATTGGTTGAAAGGATCAAAGCCTTCCAGGTACATTCCCACTCTTTTATTGTAGGCGCTGAGGCTGCGTGTCCTTGTGATGGGGCTTGGGGTGCTGACGGCACTGCTTGTCTCCGACTGGCTGCTACTACTGCTGGTCTGGGTGGAATTGGAGACGCTTCTTTTACGTACCATAGGGATGTTGATGTGGTTGCCATTGAGGGTGGAGATCTCCACGCAGTTCAGCTGCTTCAGTTTCTCTTCATCAACGCCTTCTTGCAAGATAGGCCCGCTGATGATAAGACCAAGCTTTGAAGGAGCTTTGCTTTTACCATGATGGGAGCTTTTTATTTTAAAGCTCTCCATCCTTTTCAAGAGGCTTCTCGTTTTGGACTTGGCATTCTTCTCGTTAGTTTTCACGTTGAAATTGAAGTTTGATAGCTCTTTAGGAGAGGGCAAGCTGCTGAAGGAGTCCTCGTTTGCCGCGAGGTTGGCTGAGGAGCCAACACTGATGACGGAGTTGGTTCTGGTGGTGGGCGCTTCGCTCTGAGAAGCATCTGGGTGGCTGCTGATGCTGTGGATGGAAACTACCTCCTGACGTTCGGTGTGGTCAGTTAGCAGGCCTCCATGACTAGCTGCACTCTTGAGATGAGCCACTTCTGGGCATGAAGGATTCACATCCTGTTTCGGGGGGAAGACGTCAAATTCCTCAAGCCTGGACCACCTCTTGCTGTCCCTCTGGAAGGTCCACTTGCCACTTATCGCACAAGGCTCATCTTCATCCGAATCCTCGCTCTGCAATGAAACAGGACATCCCCAATGATTACAAAAAACAATGGCAATAAAATACTTCCAATGGCAATACAGTTCATTTCAAATCAATGTTATCCCAACTAACACTGACCTACTGATGTGAACACTTTAGTATTTTCTGCTCTTTTTAGGAAGCCAGTGGATGCTGGTTTCATGTCAGTGTGATAATCCAAGAAGATCATTAGAAGAGCAGAGCCGGTGTAGAGTTGTGCATGCAGTATCAACCTCTGTCTGTGAGACTAGGGTTCATATCCCATCTCAGATGTTGGCTGCATGTTACATGTAACTGTGCACAATGGAGTCCTATTGACTTTTTTATTTTCTTTTAAAGAAAGCATCAATTGCCACATGATATAAGAAAATCAGCTGGAAGGGGCAAAAGAGGGAGATTCCCGGCCGCGCTCCCTTTAAATAGATCAGGCCACCCCCCCAAAGCCAGCCAATTGGCTGGCCAGGGGTGACGCGCCCAGAGATTCCCCCAATCGCACGGGGGCTGGGCTCTAGCCACCGCGCGTGTGATGGGAGCGTGAAGCCTGCAACCCCACCTCCTCTGGAGGGCGGAAGTGGCTCTAAGAATTAAAGCTTCTGAGGGGTGTGGAACAAAAGGATGCACTCGCAACAGATGGGTATAGCTTTATTATTATGTCTGCAGGCAACCCATGTCCCCCTTCTGCTCTCTTCCAGGTCCAAAAGGACCCATATATCAGCAGTTGCGTGTCAACTGAACACACACAAAATGGTTGCTGCCTTTACAGCAAAAGAAGACATGGCAGAATCTCCCTCACATTACAGCCATACCTCGTTTTATTGTGCTTTGCAGATAGTGCTCCTCATGAGGATTCGGGTGTGGATGGAGGCATGCCAGTCATTTCCAGGAAAGGAAATCCCCCCCTCCACCACCACCCCGCTTCTGGCCATGGGGAGTAGAACTGCCTAGGCCTGGACCTGGGGTTTCCCCATCCCACCCCTGCAGCCGGGGGGGGGGGGCAGGGAGCTGGCTTAATAGTATAGTGCAAAAATTACTTTATATGCGCCGGGAAACCAAAAGAAATGTACGACGAGGTCTGCCTGTACAAAATTTTCTGGCTAGTGTAATTTCAAGCTATAATTTATTTACTCATTTGGACAACTGACTGGAATTGTGTTGTTGTAAGGGTTGCTGGCCTCATGGTAATACAGTCATACACTTGAATATGCTTCAGGTTGAGCGCTTTCGGGTTGCGCTTGCGCATGCGCAGACGGTCAAAATGATGTCACGCGCATGCGCAGAAGCAGCAAATCATGACCCACGCACGTGCAGGTGCGCAGTCACGGGTTGCGTTCGCTTCAGGATGTGAACGGGGCTTCGGAACGGATCCCGTTTGCATCCTGAGGTACCACTTTATGTAATCTCATCTCCTGAGGAGGGTGGGGGGTTGGGGTTTTGTGCGTTTTACTGTTATCTGCATTGTGTGAAAATGATAACTAACAATAAAAATAATAAATAATGAAACCCGATGTATGCAACAAATAAAAACTATACTCGACATGAAACTGCTTTGAAAAAGGAGGAAAGGCATCTGGGAGAGAGGCAGATTATGAGCGAAGAAACAGCAGGGTGAGGGGGTGGTTCATCTTCGCCATGCCTGGTATTTCCTTACCCCAAACAAAAGTTTTGTATGTAAAAGACACCAGGATCAATCCCTGGCATTTTCAGGCAGGTCTGAAATCCTGTGATTGAACTGGTTCTAGCCAGCATAGACAACAATGAGCTAGATGGACTAATGGCCTGATGGACTAATGGGTAGAAGACCCTTCCTAAAGGCTAGATTTTCCCTCACTAGGATTTTAGAAGGTGGGGAAAGACCTACTTTTTGAAATCTGCCACATGGAGGTGGGGATCCCTACAGAATAGGGGGCTGTATCACAACAATGTGGTCCTTTCCCTACAAACAGTCATGAATTTCAGAAGCAGCAAAGTGCTTGAAGACAGAGCAGTGTGTTCCATGACAAGGTGCTGAGATATATATGTGTGTGTGTGTGTTATACATTTGAAACTTAAAGAAAACAGCTTTACAAAACAGAAGGAACTACACAAATCTTTCGGTTTCTATGTGCTGCCACTAGCCCCTGTAGATGTTCTATTAAGTTACACGAGATACCATTTAGATCAGTGGAAAAGTGCGGCATGCATAAAATGTTCCACTGGTGCCAGCGAGGGCAGGACCATCCAAGCCCTGCTCTCTTGTTTATTTTCCCTAATGCAATTAAGAGGCAGTTCTGAATTGTAGCAGCTTAACTCCTTACTGATCTTAAAGGTCTTTCAAGTGTGACTAATGAGGCCATGTGGGAGATTGCTGCAGGTTGATGCCTCCCGGCCTCTTACCTCAACTCAGCAGCCATCAGTATATGAGGACCTCGAGAAGATGCTTTTTCAGGCATTGCTTCAGGCATTTTAAATATTTGACTTCATGGAACTCGGGAGAAGCAGAAGTCAGCTGAGGGTGCACATTAATGCACGCCCAACATGACAATGGCGTGCACTGATTATCTTCTAGGCGGTGCTCAAATGAGATTTTGAACGTGGAAGATCCGCTTCAAGTTTTTAAAACTAAAAAGCTAGGGCAGCATCAAGACTGCAGAAGTGGCTCCTCCACTTTTTGCTGACATGGAACAGCACGTACAGTGCGTAACTTACTTATTTAGTTGCTATACGGTCTTAATAATTTTATTTGTGGCATTTCTTTCACACACTGGTGCACAATATAAAAACCAAGCAAAGTTAAGAGTCTGTTTTTAAGGGTTAGGGGAGAATAGACCAAGGAGGACTAATGAGGGGGTATAGCTAAGAAAGGAATTTCTGTTACATACCTCCATTTACTTTCTCCCATTTTCTTGGGGAATGTTCAATTTTCTTGAAAGTTTAGACTGATTTTTCCCCTTAAATGAATGGGAATGTAACAGTTTCAAATCTATTTCAGGTACCAGATTTCAACTGCTGGTTAAGGCAATTTCATTCCTCTGGGCATTTGGGAACAGAGGAAGTTCAGGTGTTCATGCTACTGTTTCTAGGATTGGGTAGGTATGTTAATGTTTCAGGTGGAAAAATGTATGAAGAAGGTTTATATGTAGTTATTGAGGATATGCAGAATAGCTGTACGATGTAGAGTGTTGCCCGGTCACGTACATGAAATCTTGCACAAGATTATCACAATGTGTGCTTGTGCTAAATTCAAGTTGTGAAGCAAATCTTGTTCTTGCACAACAGTCTGCAGAAGAGTATTTATGCCAGAATGTCTTGTGTTGGCATATTGCTCAATCCAACCCAATGTACTTTACTGCTTTAAATGTGGATATTTTAAAAACTGGTTTATTATTGCCAGCCACTTTGGGGACTTACTTTGGGGAGTCAAAAGCAAGCGTTACAAAATTTGTAAACAAACACATTTTCAAAACAGTGACACTTCGGAAGGGTCCCATGGTTGCATTCGGAAGACTGCATACAGAGGATTGCACAGGCAGAGGGCCTTCTCGGTGGTGGTGCCCATCCTGTGGAATCCCCTCCCATCAGATGTCAGGGAAATAAACAACTATCTGATTTTTAGAAGACATCTGAAGGCAGCCCTGTTTTGGGAAGTTTTTAATGTTCGATGTTTTATCGTGTTTTAATATTCTGCTGGGAGCCACCCAGAGTGGCTGGGGAAACCCAGTCAGATGGGTGACATACAAATAAAACAACAACAACAACAACAACAACAACAACTCATGCAATACTGAGGCCAACTCATTCTGCCCAGTCTGCAAGCCCCACCTGGGGGCAGAGGTCTATCTGTATTGGCCATCTTTAAGCAACTGATCAAAAACAGCCTATATAACATAGCGATGTGCCTTATAAAACTGTAGTTGATTGTCAAGACGACTGAAAAACAAAATGCTGACATTTCACATACTTGACATCTCTGGCAGCTGTGTTTTTTATTATTAAAAAAACCCTATTCAATGCAAAAGCGCCAAAATTCACACAGATTTGGTACCAGGATATCAGTTAACAGATCTTTACCACCATTTTGTAATGAGCAGCTTTGATGGAGATGAAAAAACTCAGATTCCATCTTGAAAAATAAAGACCATTAGGCATGAAGCTTCCAGAAAGGCAGGTTTAATCCTGACAATTCTGTGTCCATTAAAACAGACAGTCTGGTGTTGAAAGAATATCAGTCTGACCAATGATGCCTTTGTTTGCCACATGGGTAATCATAAGGGAAGACAATGAACAATGTCATCCTATGCATGCTTATACTTGGAAAGAAATGCCATTTTGTTGAATGGTGCAGACACAGTAAATATGTTTAGGGCTGCAGACTGAATCCCATGCACACCTGCAACGGAATAAGATCCACGGACATCAATGGGGGCTTACTTCCAAGTAAACATATACAGGAAGCCAGAATATCAACCAATTCTTTACAGTACCATGACAGATTCATCAAGGGCACTCACCCGCTTCCTGTGTGGACTGATCTCTAGCTTCATCATTGCACATTTGTTTAAAGTATTTAAACGCCTATGCAGGGAAGAAACAAAACAAAATTAACAGTAAACCTGTCATTCTGTGAAACTAACTATTTCAAATAAAAGATCATCTTGGAAGCTCTCACTAAGCTTATTTACATGCAAATGCCCCAAAGGGGAGCCCCAGAATAGCACATATGTTTAATTAACACCACTTTACATCAGCTGGATACCAGATTCTGTAGAGTGGTTGGGATGCAGATGCAGAAGCGTAAGAAAATGCTGTCCTGAAGCAGTTCCTTATGAGTCAGGACCATAAAGGAGAGCTTGTTCAGCCAGAAACCATGAAACGTGGGTAATTGGAGTGTGGCTCTTGTTCTTCTAATGGAAAACTACCAAGCCCTTCCAGAGACTGAACTTTCTTGGAATGCTGCACTCTATGCATGCAAGCAGGAGTTAAGATATTTTGGAATAAACCGTCTGCATCTAGCACGGTGATCAAATGGCCTTAAGGAGACATCGGAATTGAAAAAGAACATCTGAGAACTGCCAGCCATTTCCCCTTAATACGGTGCAATTTCACACAAGCTGGCTCAAAATGGACTTGGAGAGATGGAGAAATTGCTATTGCTGTTTAGCCTTATTCATTCAATTGCCTCCTAGAATATGTCTGTGAGACCACCTCCCTGATTTCCTTTAGCTCTCTCCTCAAAACTCATCTTTTCCAGATCTCCGTAGTCCCTACTGTAGCTAAGGCAAAAGGAATGTTACATTGAACAAGTGTACAATACGTTTATACAACACTGGGCCATACAATTATTCACATGTAATGCTCAACATGTGTAGAGTCTGTGTAACTGAAGTACCGGTTGTCTGCCTCTATGTATGCACATACAAGTGTTGGTGTGAATGTAACCTGTTGATTTGTACAACTCAATGATTTATGTATGCAGATTGTACACATGTTTAATGTGAACAACTGTATGAATAAACAGCCAAACTATTTGCGTACACAGGAACACATATTGCACACTCGTTGAATGGAACATGTGGAAGGGTTTGCAGGATTGCTCACATGTGTTGAGGCAGCTTGTACCAGTGTTCAGTGTAACATCTGAGCAAGTCCAGCTGGGATAGGAAGAGCATGAGGTTCTTAATCTCAGGGTTCTGGGTTCAAGCCCCACGTTGGGCAAGAGATTCCTGCATTGCAGGGGGGCTGGATTGGATTACCCTCGTGGTCCCTTCCAACTGTACAGTTCTAGGATTCTAAGCCTAATTTCTCCAGGGCATACACCCATTTTAAATGACCAGAAGTTACAGCAACAAAGGAACAGGCAACAATAATTGTAATTTATCATCAGTATTACTGTACATACAAAATCCTGGGGCAGAGGGGAAATCACTCTTTTCTTTCTGACCAGATCAGAGGGAATCCTTCTACCCGTATGCCTTTGTGTGGTGCAGCTTCCTGAATCTGTTTTCATTTCCTCCCCCCACCACACCTACCAAGCTAAAGCCTCAAAGAAGAAAACTAATTTCCCACACATCAGGTGCCTAGATTGTTCTTTTCAGTCTGTAATATAATTATTTTCAGTATAGCTCCGGGAGAACTCTGCTAATCTATTCCCAAAACGAAGAAAATCAGATTACTTTTCTCTCTCTCTCAAGGTTGTAGAATTTTTCCTCATAATTTTACACCAACACACAAAAATGAAACAAAAAGGATTGCTGGGTTGTTATTTTAAGTGCAAGTGGTTAATTAAAGTAAGCTTACCAGTAAAGATAATACTTCTTCCTTATTTTTTATTTTTATTAAATAATACAAGTTGCAAATGAAAATGTGATCCCACCCTCGAGACCACTCCATCGTTAACTATCTAACCTCCCAAAATTTCAGCACCTCTTGTGATGGTTTGAGCCCTTTCCGTTTTCTTAGTACATATACCTTCCATATATCTTCAAAATCATTCCTCCTCCATATTCCCTGTCTTACCTTGATAGCACACATTAATTTATCATTAATAGCTATATCTCACACCTCTTCATACCATTCTTCCATTTGATATTCAACTTGCCCCTTCCACTTCCTAGCTATAATAACTTGTGCGGCTGTCAATAAATTTGTGAGCGAGTATTTCATAGCCTGCGTGCCATCCACCCTGTCATAAATTGATAACAATGCTATCTCTGGACTTCCCGTCAGCTTTAACCCTGTGAGTTCTGTTATCTCCTTAAACACCTTTTGCCAAAACATTTCACTTGACCACAAGAGATGCAATGCTTTGGGGTCAATGGCTCAATTCCAGCATTACTCAGTACATCACATTGGCCCCAGTAGGACACAACACTAAACTACAGTTTAGCATAGGGGTGGCAACCTTTTTTGGGTCCATGGGCACATTTGCGAACCAGAGAAACCAGCTGTCACAGGGGCCCTGTGGCAGGCCACATTCAGTCACACATGTATGCTTCACCAACTGGAGAGAAAAATGAACAGGAGATCCTAAACTGAGATAATATGGGAGAAAGAGGGCTTAATCTCAAGAGGTCTAGAGCAGGGCCAGCCAATCCAGATGTGGATGGACTAAAACCTCTCATCAGCCATTGGCCATGCTGGCTGGGGCTGATGGAAATGGGAGTCCAACAACATTTGGAGAGTACAATGTTGGCTATGTTGGTCAAGCAGGAACCTGGAGTTAAATAATGCAGGATCTCCTGATTCAATTTTTCACCACTTCTCCAAGTGAGAGGCATGGAGGAGAGAGTACAGAGGACCAAGGTCTGCTTCCAAAGCCAGGAGGTGTCCCACAGGGACTCCCTTCCAGGAATCCCCAAACACATAATTTCAAAAATTATATAAAATAACTAATTAAGCTTCCGATATGGGATGCTGGTGGCACTGTGGATTAAACCACAGAGCCTAGGACTTGCCGATCAGAAGGTCAGTGGTTTGAATCCCCGTGACAGGGTGAGCTCCTGTTGCTTGGTCCCTGCTCCTTCCAACCTAGCAGTCTGAAAGCACATCAAAGTGCAAGTAGATAAATAGGTACTGCTCCGGTGGGAGGGTAAACGGCGTTTCTGTGCGCTGCTCTGGTTCGCCAGAAGCAGCTTGGTCATGCGGGCCACATGACCCGGAAGCTGTCTGCGAACAAACGCCTGCTCCCTCAGCCAATAAAGTGAGATGAGCACCGCAACCCGAGTTGGTCACGACTGGACCTAATGGTCAGGGGTCCCTTTACCTTTACCTTTAAGCTTCCGATACATCAAATGGAATTAAGGGACAACATTAAGATGGCTTGTGCAAGCCTTCCTCCTTAAAAATAATGGAAAAAAGGGAAAGAATCTCCCAGTTTGGATCTCCAGGTTTGTTTTACATAAACATTTGAACATTTTACAACACTGGTCCCCACATGGAGTTTTCTCTAGTTTCAACCTGTTGCATTTAACCAGCCCAACCACTTTGATCTGTCAGAGAAAACATATTTCCAGCTGGCCTGATAAGAGCTTTGATTTCACCAAGATTATCTGTAGCCTGCTCCTCAAAATAAGACCCTCAGGCAGCTGAAATAGATAAGTGTAGAGACGGTGAAAACTATTTCCTTGGAGGTACCTTCAGAAGTTTAAACATACACTTTGCAGAAAGGCAAACAGAAAAGAAGCAGAACGCTAAACAACCCTTTAAAATGAAAGAAGGACACAACATAGTAAGCCTAATTTTAAGATCCCAGTTTTAAGAGTGAACATTCAGAGCAGGGTTTCCCAAACTTGGGTCTCCAGCTGTTTTTGGACTACAACTCCCATCTTCCCTAGCTAGCAGGACCAGTGGTCAGGGATGATGGGAATTGTAGTCCAAAAACAGATGGAGACCCAAGTTTGGGAAACCCTGATTCAGAGTATACCTACACACACACACACACACAGAGAGAGAGAGAGAGAGAGAGAGAGAGAGAGAGAGAGAGCATATATAAGAGGAAGATGGTAGTGCAGTAGTAGAACATCTCATTTGTATGCAGAAGGTCCAGGTTCAATTCCCAGTATCTCCCAAGTAGTGTGACAGTGATCTCTGCCTGAAATCCTGGATAGTCACTAGCAGTCCATGTAGGGCTAGATGGGCCAATGGACCAATACTGGGCTAGGTGGACCCATGGTCTGATGCAGAAGAAGGGAAGGCAGTTTCCTACATCATTATGTGTAAAGATCTCAAAATTGATGCTATACTATTTGGGAATCACCACCAGCATCATGATGATACTGGAGGTGGCATTACAGTCAGAAGCACTACCTAAAGGACATTTTCATTTTCCCTAACATATTAAGTGCATGGAAACCAACTGTTGGTTGAGCAAGGTATTTGGATGTTGCTTAGCAGCTGTGCACACTTAAAGGGGTAATCTGGTATGCCCTGAAATGGACGTAGCAGTACAATCCTGGACATATTTAACCCAAAGTAAGTTCAGTTCAGTTCAGTGGGGTCAACTCCCAAGGAAGCAGGTACAGGGTTGTAGCCTAACAACAAAAACATTTATCCACGTGGCTTAAAAAACAACAACTTTGCCTTCTACTAACCCTAAGAATCTAAAAAATACCACAGCAACTTGCTGGAAGCTAGCTTCTAGAGAAAAAAAAGGAAGAAATCTGGAATCTTGACAAAAACAAGAACCCACAAGATTCATGTTGTTTGCATGCCGTTGTGTTAAGTGATTTAGAATCCTGCATAATCAAGTGTTTAAATCATGCAGGCACCCCCGATGAATAGGGGAAGATCCCCGCTTCAGAATTTTACCCCCACTTTAGCTAATGGGGCCTCCCGCTGCCACTGCGCCGCCAGAGCATGATTTCTGTTCTCATCCTGAAGGAAAGTTCTTAACCCGAGGTACTATTTCTGGGTTAGTGGAGTCTGTAATCTGAGGTACCACTGTATAGGGTGCCTACATTCTGCATTGACTGGTTGCATGGCAACATGTGCAAATGGCTTTAGATACTTATTAGGTCCATACATTACCATTTAGCATATATTCAACACAAAAAACAGCGACAATTTGTTGTTGACAAAGGACAGCTGGACATATAAAGGACCCCATTACCTTCAGTAGCTTAGGGCCTCATCAAACTTAAATCCGGCCCTGACAGGAACCCAGCATTCATTTACGATGAATATATAGCAACAAATGCTTTGGATTCGAAGAATATTTGGAATTGACAATCCAACAATAAAAAGACTGGTGCTGACCCTATCCTTCCACTTGAAAGTATCCTTTTTTTGAAGCAATCTTTTCCCCACATACCTGCACAAAGCTTCAATAGCATCTCTGTCCAGAAAGTCATGTTCTCTCTTGACCGAAGAAATGTCAATGGGAAATATCAGATCTGCAGGAATCAAGATGGATGGGCAATCAAAAAGAATGCTATTCCCAGAGATAAAACTTATTTCAAAGCAACCGGCTGACTCCAAGACATCAGACGCAAGGGACCGGCTCCTGCAAGATAAATTTCCCTTCATACTGCCTTGGATGTGTGACAGGAGCCTGCTTCTCATATGGAACCTTTAACACACAGGACTGGCAACTGAAAATTCCCATGTGTCACAGGAAGGAAAAGGGGCGGAGGGAGAGCGAGCAAAGCACCGAGGAGCAAACCAAGTCCACAATTGCACGAGCTGAGAAAAACCTCACTGAACTTTAAAACAAACAATTTAATGTTTTGAGGAAGCTTTCCAGGAGTCTGCATGCGCTGCGTTTCAGCAATAGGTTAGCGATTCCAAAAGCACTGGAAGGCAATGATGTGGAGAAATAAAACAAGTAGCCAAGCAGCTATCTTTGGATAAACTGACACTGACACTCTGTTATGAAGAGTTATGAACTGAGCAGAGGGGAGAAACAAGCTGCTAGGAGCCTCGTGTTGTTTCCCATTCCCTGAAAACAATGCAGCAGGCCAGGCCTGCACGTTGGGGACCTACCACCCATCTGCCGTGTCTGGTGGTCCACAAAAGGGCTGGATAAGCCTCTCCTGTTTGTGCTGCCTGTCTGGGATTGCAGAAACGGGCTTGTCAAGCACCTGGCAGGCCGCAATAGGCGGCTGGTGGGCTGTGTTTGCTTTCTCAGTTGTGGAGACCTGTCTTAGATAAATACTTGGGGTGGGTGGCAAGGAGGAAGCAACAGCAGTGGCTGGAGTCTGGAAATCTACAGCTGCTCTGCAACTGAAACAGACAATTTTTTTTTGCCACTCTCTACAGATTCCTGAACCGGCAGATGGGTCGATTCCACATTCCTCACACAGCCAGAACTCCCCACCGCTACAGCGAATGGTTCTATGTAGGACATCTCAGGAGGGCTTTTCCCCCAGGCCCCATGCGTGACAAGCATGACTACTCTATGGTGTAAACTTTTACCTGATGGCGGATCAAGGTATCTTTTGCGGCTCCTGCATGCCGAGAATTGGTATGATAATTTCTATCATGTGAAGGGACAGTCTTTTGACTTTAGGGGCCCTTCAATGGGTGCCCCACTGCCGAGACCATAGAACACCGGTCCTGAAAGACCGACATTGGCTCCCAGTACATTTCTGAGCACAATTCAAAGCCCTTAATGGCCTCTGCCCAGTATACCTAAAGGAGTGTCTCCATGCCCATCATTCACCCCAGACACTGAGGTCCAGCTCCAAGGGCCTTCTGGTGGTTCCCTCACTGCAAGAAGTGAGGTTATAGGGAAACAGGAAGAGGGCCTTTTCGGTAGTGGTGCCTGTCCATCAGATGTCAAGGAAATAAACAACTATCTGACTTTTAGAAGACATCTGAAGGCAGCCCTGTTTTGGGAGGTGTTTAATGTTTGATCGCTTTACTCTGATTATGATTATTTGGTTGGGAGCTGCCCAGAGTGGCTGGGGAAACCAAGCCAGATGGGCAGGGTAAAATAAATTCTTCTTCTTCTTCTTAAATGGGAAGTTAGCATTGATATAGTGTAAAAATGGGCAGTCTGTGGCACTGCAGATGCTGCTGGACTGCTGGACTCCAACTCCCATTAACTGCATCCAGCATGGCCAATGGCAAGGGATGATAGGAGTCCAACAACATCCCAGTAGAGGTTCTCCATCCAGGAACAGTAATCTTTCATAATACCCGTGTGAGGCCAAAATGTGGCACCGCCAAATGGACCTTCTCAATTTTCAATGCTTACATGAGCATTCCTACAAAAATATTATGTCTTTATGCACAAATCATTATAACCTGATCATGTGCATTCAGACAAAAAGTTTCAGCCCTCTCTACTGAAGTCCTAAGACAGGCTTGCATGACTTCCAGCTCACCAAGCCAAATATGGTTCCTTCAGGGGGCTCAAGAAACCTCCTGTTTATGCTTCCAGAACCACAAAAACAAGGCACCTTGGGAGCCACAAGCCATGAATTGTGGGCTCTGTTTGCCTTGGTGAGTCATCAGCCTCTCAGACCGACCACAAGCTAGCTAGCTAGAAATGCCATATGTGGCAATGGAACCATGAAACTAGGTTTGATGGGGGAGGTTTTAATTTATATAAATTATGAAAAGAATAACCAAGAGGTTTAGTATGTGTGCACATCCTTACATTAGAGAAAGGCTTCCTAGAGATTATGTACCTTGGCAGAGAAAAGGAATCAAAGTGTTCAAGAAAACCAAACTTGTCCAAATATAGGATTTTGAACAAAGGAGTTGGACAATAGCAAGAGCTATCCTGCATGCTGATTTTCTTTTTTTTTAAAGGACTTTTCCTGGCTCTGTGTCAGTACCAAATGTGAATAATATAATAGAAGGAAACTCAGTTGCTAAACAGATGAACAAAAGCATAGCCAAGGGTTGTCTCTGCAAGTGCTATTAGCGCTACCGGTTGCCAGAGCAGCTGCCAATTAAAGCCCGTCTCAATCGCTCATCAAGAACATGCTTCGCACTGCTGCAACCTCCACCACTAAATAATGAACTATCGCTATGCAGTAATAACGAACAGCTGGGGGGAAGAAGTGATGCCGAAGTGTTCTGGCAAATCTGTTGGGACACAGTACCAACAGATTTAACTTCTGTCAGATGCATTGAAAAAATGCACCTATGTGCACCTGTGAGGTGAATTCAGCTCCCTGATTCTGCCTCTTACTTACCTACCTAAGATCTGTCCTGCCTTTCCCCAGCTGGGAGCTGGGTGCCCTCCAAATGCTTTGGCCTGACAAGTGGTCCCATTGACAGGGGCTGATGGGAGTTGGGAGAGAATATGTTAGAGAGATGCAGAGAGAGATAGGCTGATCTATCCTATTTGGAAATAACAGCGATGGGCCTAAATCACTTTAGAGGAGCAATGGCACAGAAAGCAGCACTGTTGCTTACCTTCATATAGCTGAGCGTATTGTGGAAACCCTGCTGCCCGCAGCCAATCACAAGCCTCTTTGGCCTCAATCTCTGGAAGATAAAGAGAAGACAATTCATAGTTGAGATGTGCAAAGCAAAATGTTTCCCCCTCCCATTCAATTTTTTTGTTTTTGTTTTTAAAGAGAAACTGTGCTACGAAAATATGCATATATTCAGCAGCGACCTTGGAGAAATAGAAATTATTTCCCAAGTGCTATTACATATTTCAAGTTTTGATATCATTGTATATTTTCACAGCTTAATTCTACTACTTAAGAACGCTACTCCAGATGTACCTGAAGTGACACCTTAAATGTTCAATGTGCTTAATGGCTGCAATCCAGAGCTATGCATTGGTGCTAGCGCAGTGCTTTCACAGAGCTACAAAAGTAAAAGAGGTGCTTTTCATTGCCTTTTGGGGTACCTGGGTTGGGTCAGAATTGCTGGCTCATAACTTCTTTGCAGAAAGAAACCTTGGCAAAAGTATATATGTATTTTTTAAAATTAGATAATGCAGGCTAAATTATCACCACTGAAAACTTCCAAATAAAAATGAGAAGCATTCAACAAATCATGTCGCTTTTGATACCACGATTTAGTGAAGCCAATAACCAACCTTTTTGCATCGTGTAAATAATACCGACGAACCTAAACCCTGAGAACAAGTGGCACATTGTTTTACATTTGCTCAACCACACGTTCACTACCCAGGTTAAAAGTGGAGGAAGACTGGAGGTCTCCACGGCATTTACGAGTGACTCGGTTTACATACCGCTTATTTGCTCCAAGTATATATATTTTTTGCACTTCGCTCCTTGAAAATATACTATTTGGCAGGCTACAGTCATTCACAAGTATGCACTGGAGGCCAGGAGAAAGGGAATACGTGCAGATCGTTGAGTTACATGCTCTGTTTTCTTATCAAGCATGCCAACACGTCTAATTAATTTGGGTTCTGGTTCCAGGATACAGACGAAGGCTGACAGGTAAAAAACTTGGATTAGCTGAAGAAAACAAGAAAGCTCCAGTTGACCCCTCAGGAGCCTTGGTTGTACAGCACCTCTCCCAAGGTCCCAAGTCAGAACTTAATGGAAATTTAAGTCAACTCCAACAGAAAGGTGGTGCAAAAGAAAGAAAAGGATATTTTTGCTCCCTTTTAAACTACGACACAGAAAGCCAACTGTGCCAGCTATTGGAGATGCAGCTGAAAGGACTCAAACCCACACGGGGCATCTGAAAATGGCAGCCAGACATCTAATGGGGGTTCGGTTCAGGAAACAGTATTTGAGGGCCTTTTTGTGGGCAGTTTTAGTCATGCTCCTAATGGAAATTTGACCTGCCCCTGCGCTTCAGTTGGCAACCGGAGCTCCCAACCTGCACCCTGCTATTGCTGTCTATGAGGGGGGGAAATACAGTTCTTTGGGGGTGGGGTGGGTGCTTTAAAGGTATGATAAGTACACAGCCTAAATCCCTTGATGTGGCTTGTAAGTAATGCAATTTATGCACTGTGTAGTTGGGCCCCCAAATCTGGCTAAAATCTGGCACCTTGAGCCATTTAAAGGTTTTATGGTTGGGCATATTCGCTGGTCTGAGCATCTGATAGAGACCTGATCTCATATATCCCCCTAGTCTTGCTCCCTCTTTATACCTTCCCCTCATATCAGTCTCAGCTAAGACCACAGGTGTGCAGCCTCAGGACATAATTTGGCCCTTTGGGCTTCTGGGATTCTTCTCAGGCCGCACTCTCTCTTTCCAGACCTGTTTCTTATGTTCCTGAGGTACTTTTGTCTGGACAGAATGTGCCCTTAGATGCTAATCATGCATTCATGGCGTGTGTAGAAACTAGCCCACAGATATGTCACGAATATTGCTTGGCTCACTTTTGTCTCTAACCCTGCCCAGCACTGTCACATGTCCCCCAGGTTGCTCAGAAGTGAACATGGCTGCCTGCCTGACGAAAGTTTACCATGCCTGCTTAAGGCAGGCAATACCCCCTATGTACGAAGCCTTTCCTTCTCCTTCATGGCAGTGCTACAGGAAGACTTTCCATGAAGAAGATAACATTACTCTGGAAGTGTAAATCTATATTTTTTTTCTAGCAAAGATCCGTGAACAGAAGCCATCAAGGATCTAGTAAACAATGGGTGGATCTTTCCTGGAAAATCTACATGACCTTTCAAGTATAACAATGGTGGTCTTCCATGATACTAATTCCAGCAGCATAACTGGGGCCTGTTCCATTTTTTTGGAACAATTCCTAATTATGCTCTTAGAGAAACACATGGGCCAGTGCGGAGGGGGTTAGGTAGGAGTAAAATATGGGCGGGGGGAGGAAATATGGCAGCAACCAGCTTCAGGCCTGATCTTCTCTGAAAGTCAATTAGGCTCATAAATAGTTGAAGCTTCATTTATCTCAGAATGGAAAATCATAAAAGCTTCCCATGTTAGAGAGTTAATTTTTAAACAAACAAAACAAAACACCCAGCTGCCAGTAGCAATTTTCTACAACTTCCTTTCTTATCACATACTATTATTTATTGGGTTTACAGCCCTAAAATATTTTTAAGTGACTAAGGCTGCAATCTTATGCAATGTCATCTAGGAGTAAACCCCAGAAAAACCCTGCAGGATTTACATGGAACTGTAAATAGACAAACAAACAAACAAACAAACCGACCCAAAGACAACTGGCTTGTAAGATGACATGCAAAACAAAATTGGTACTTTTAAAAAGTTTCCCCCGAGTCTTAGTTTGTATACAAAGCAAGAATTTAAAATTTGTTTACAAATATTCCTTAAGTTCCAAGAGAAATCTTTTCTGCTCAAAAACGTTTCGGGTTAATCAAGGCACCTGCCACTAAGATTCTGGTAGGGAACAATCAAACTCTTGCTGGTGATATCCATCCTTGGCCACTTTTAGGTAGGATGGAGGCAAAAATTATAAGACCCTTTTGCAAGCTACATTGATCCGATACGATTGCTGCAATATTAAGGAGCAATCCTATGCACAAGAAGCTGGCATAAAGTTACGCAAGATCCAAACCTTGTTCAGCAGGGGCAAGTCAGAACAGCCCCTGTTGCCATACCCGCTGCCTGAGATTTCACAAGCCTGCCTGCCACTGCCTGGTAACCCTTCACAGAAAGAGCTTTTAAGTCCTCTGCCTTGCTTACTAGATTTTTGGGCGGTTACACAAGGGTTCTGGAGGATCCTGGAAGAACTCCCAAGGCTGTCTTGAGATCCCATAAGATCTTGGACAGCCTCACAAGATCTCGCGAGAGCCCCCAGAGCCTGGTATGCAAGGTTCTGTAGCCCACTTTCTATTAATTTATTGGTGACCAGCGTAAAGCTGCAGCCATATAAGTAAAATCAGCATAAATTGAGATCCTACTGTAGGATCCCGTTCTGGATTGCCAGATCACATGACCAAGCTGATCCAGCCTAAATCCCCATACTGCACTCTTTTTTGTGTGCCTGAAGTAGCACTCCCCTAAGCAAATCTTCCAGCTTAGGAAGAGAGATTTGTTTTCCCCTCAGGAACAAAGATAAAAAAAGCTCGATTTCTCCTCCCATGCCCTCAAAAGCTGGTCTATATGTTGAAATAAAGGCCAGCTTCTCTGCTATATGGCTGGGTACCATTAGATATGCTGCTTCCTATGGCACCATAAGCTTCCAAAACAGACACTACAAAAGGAATTCCTAAGCGTCTCTCACTTTTTCTTTCATTTGATAAAGTCTTGGCTATCAGGTCTGACATCTAAAGCTTTTCTTTTTTTAAAAAAGCAGCAACAACTCCCCCCTCGAGGCAAACAGAAACTGTGTATTCAAAGTCCTGATTATCTGGGTTGATCTGTGTGCCTGTGACTACCCTGGATGGATTGCCACTATGGTGAATCCAAGCAGTTTTTGCTAGCTAGTCCTCACCTTCAACTCTATGATTCCATCACTGTCCCTGCACCCATCCTCAGCCACCTCACAAGGATGCTAGTATTCTCCTGATGTTGCTGGAGTACAGCTACTGATAAAAGTTAGGGTCCTGCAAAATGCTGGCTACCCCTCACTTAACTAAGATGTGAGTCTAGACTTTGCCATAGCACTGAGGGGAGGAAGATGAGAATTGATATACAGTCTGCCTGGCCCTTGCTTTCATTGAGATAATGGCTTTGTATTCTGAAAACTAAATGCACACCAGGAGGACACAAAATTTAAACATTGCCACAGAGCCTGAAGATGTGATGCGAATAAACATAACACCTTTGTCTCATTGGTTCCATCTCTTCCACACACTCAAAGAGTGTATTTCAGAGTGTGTCATTCTATCAACCAGCCAGGTGTTCCTCAGTTACCATATAAGCTTTGCATACTTCAGTAGTCAAACTAATAGACAGATGCCTCCACTGAGGCCTTTTCTCTCTATTTCTTGCCAAACATAATTAAGGCATATTCCCTCTTCCTTCAAAGAACTTCTCCTCCCTTAGTTAGCAGTGTGTGGTGTTTTCCAGGAATCAAATTTGCTTTCTAGCAAGAAAAATCCTGGATGGCAAAAAGAAGAAGGAAGAATTAAATTCACTCAAGCGTCTCGTGATGATATAGCAAACATGACTGAAAGAATGGTATGCCCAAGAAGGGGAAGAGCTTTTTGCAAGCTGTGGACGATGAGAAATGTGTTCACTAGATAAATTAGAACACAATCATGTTTAAACTATACTGTGCCTCCAGAAACCACAAAGAATACATTAATTTTATCTTTTGCATTTATATTATGGCCCTTGAGAGCCATCCGGACACCTCACACAATTAATCACAGCTAAAGATAATTATATCCAATCAAAAAGGATTGAGAAAAGAGTCATTATTAATTAAAAATATGACATCCTACTTAGAACTAGGGGCAGAACGGAGGACAAGTGTGAAATTTAAAGTACATGAACGAAGTAAAGATGCAAAGAACAGGCTTTTTGGAATCCATTTTGTGGTAAGAAGATCATTATTTCGATCTTTTGCCTGCCTTCAGGTAGGGAACAACCCTTTTATTCATCTACTGCACACATTTCCTCAATGATTTCTACCACCACTCTGCAGCCAAGGTGGTACAATCTTGATGTGACTGTACCATGTAAAAAAATTCATTAAGGTTGCTTGTCCGAATGCTCCTGTCTGTCCATAAAAATAATGCTCCATGTTTGAGTATTCAGAGGGCCAGCTCAATCTGAACCAAGAAGGAAAGCATTTCCGGAGGCCTCACAGTTCTGACTTACTATCTGGTTCAGATGTGGTTGAGTTGGCCCCAGTGGATGGGACTACTTGCACGAGTATGTATAATATCTGAAAGAATACTCATGAACTTTGGAGTGGCCGCTGTCACCAGTGGAAATCTCCACAGGCCCTCTGAATTCAGAGAGCATTCTTGTCTCATATTACAATGCATTATAGACATACACTGTGTCACACGTACACTTTACCCGTGAGCAACTACTTATGAGGGTTTAGCCAGCTGAGAGAACTTTGTACCATCTCTGAAGAGCTTGTTTCCAGAAAACAACTACCTAAAGGAAGTGGCGTGTTATCCCATATGCTGATTTGCTTATATCAGGGGTCAGCAAACTTTTTCAGCAGGGAGCCGGTCCTCAGACCTGGTGGGGGGCCGGTTTATATTTTAAAAATAAAAATAAAAGTAAAAAAAGTAAATTCCTATGCCCCACAAATAACCCAGAGATGCATTTTAAATAAAAACACACATTCTACTCATGTAAAAACACTAGGCAGGCCCCACAAATAACCCAGAGATGCATTTTAAATAGAAGGACACATTCTACTCAAGTAAAAACATGCTGATTCCCAAAACATCTGGAGGGCCAAGTTTGGCCATGCCTGCTCTTGTATCATGGGACTTAAGCAATTGACAGCAAGCTTAAACAGTTTAAATATATTTAAATATATTTCAGTGGCACTTTACAGGATGGCTTTACAGTACATTCAGATTTTGCCTCTACAGAAGTGTAGCCAATATGAATCTTAACAAGGATTTTGTTTTTAAATGGACTATGTTGCCAATTCCTGCTGAAGATAATCAAGTTGGCATTGCCAAAAACATAGGCGCACCTCTCTCCGATTTGTTACAGAAAACAGATTAGCAACGTAGTTTACTTCCTGTGTAAAGATAAAAATGTTACTTACGACTCTCTGGAATTAGCTGCTGACTTGACATGTACATACTGTTTTTTGTTTTTAAAGAGAACGAACAGAAAGATCAAATGGGGAGCTGTCTTCTTTGTCTGATCCTTAGTCCAGAACTATCAGATTTATTAAGAGTGAAAAATCTTCTAAAAGCCCAGTAAGAAACAAACAAAACAGGACAGCTCAACTTAACACATGATGTGAGGAACTTCTGCTATTTGTACTTCCTGCATGCAGGACACACACAAAGAACTCTCCTCCTTAAAAGGACTGGAAATAAGGCTTGATAAAATAAAAACTGCATCTTATTTAGGGTGAAGATAATACACTTGATGACAATTAAGCAAGTGGCCTTTGAGAAGATTTTTCACTAGTGCTAGTGTGTGAAAACGGTCAAGAACCAAGGATCCCCAGGCATGAACCTCCACATAGTGGATACATCAGGAGCAATCCCTGATGCCCGGGCATCTTCACTTGGTCACATGACAGGACCTGACAATCAGCTGATTGTTGCATCTTGTGCTGAATGCTTTGCAGGCATAGGTGGAGGTTCCTCACCAGCCCTACCATACTCTGAATTATAACTTTGTTAATGGTCCTACCTTAAAGGATAGCCTAGGTTAAAAAACCCTGGTGAGGTTTTCCCAAGTGGGTCCATGGCGTTGTTGTGCTCTGGTAACCTCAAGGTTAGATTACTGCAATGCATTATACATAGTGCTGCCTCAGAACATGGTTCGGAAACTTCAGATGGTGCAGAATTCAGCAGCCAGGTTGCTCACCAGAGCAAGACGGTTTGAGCATATTACACCAATCCTGGCCTGACTGCACTGGCTACCAGTTAGTTTCCGGGCCCAATTGAAAATGCTGGTGTTGACCTATAAAGCCTTAAATGACTCAGGACTGCAATACCTCAAGGACCGCCTCTTTCCACATGAACCTTCCTGGACCCTGAGATCATCTTCTGTGGCCCTCCTTCGGGTGTCTCCTCCTTGAGAGGTCCAGAGGGTGGCAACACGAGAATGGGGCTTCTCTGCACTGGCTCCCCATCTGTGGAATGCTCTCCCCAGGGAAGTTCACCTGGCGCCTTCATTGTACACCTTTAGACGCCAGGCAAAAACATTCCTTTTTAACCAGGCCTTTGCTTGATTAGATTTACATCCTATGCCCTTTTAAAATGTGGTGTGTTTTTTGGGGGGGTGGCCTATTGGGTTGCTTTTTAATTTTTATTAGGTATTTTGCAGTTTTATATCTTGATTTTATTCTTTGAACTGCCCTGAGACCCCCAGGTATAGGGTGGTATATAAACAACAACAACCACAACTTTACAATGGTGAATTCTTGTTAAATGCATACTTTATCTCATATTATGGTTAGAGAGTGCAGATGGTCTTATTTCTACAGCCTCTCTTCCTTGCCTGATTAAGAATATTCTAGTCAGAGTTGTAGCTAGTTGGGGGGGGGGTAGCTGGGTTTTTTTTGCCCCGGGTGAAGCCTCCAGAGAGGCCCCATCGAGGCTCCCAGCCTGTGTGTGTGCGCGCGCGTGCAAAATAGCGTGAGGGAGAAGCCAAACTGGGTCTTTTGACCCAGGTGAAATAAAGCCTAGTTTTGCCTCTGACTCTAGTGCTCTGTACTTAGGACAAGAAAATACCATATTTTCGCTCTATAAGACGCACCAGACCACAAGACACACCTAGTTTTTGGAGGAGGAAAACAAGAAAAAAAATATTCTGAATCCCAGAAGCCAGAACAGCCAGAGGGATCGCTGCACAGCGAAAGCAGCAATCCCTCTGGCTGTTCTGGCTTCTGGTTTAGCTGCGCAGCCTGCATTCACTCCATACGACGCACACACATTTCCCCTTACTTGTTAGGAGGGAAAAAGTGAGTCTTATAGAGCAAAAAATACGGTACAAGTTAGGAGGAACAGCCATTTCCTGCTCCAAGTGCTCCAGCTCACAGCATCCACAAATACACAGAGATTAACCCTGAATCCAAGCAGGATCTTGTTCTGCCAGCTGAGCTTCAACAAGCAATGCCAGGGGAAGCCTGAGAGAAGGCGACAGTGGGCAAGCTTCATAGACAAACTCATGACCCTTCAGTGAGAACGGTATTTGGTCGAGTCCCAAAGAATCAAACACTGCATTTATTTATTACAAGAGCAAAACAGAGCGGCCAATATTGATCATAGCCGCAGGCCTACTTCTCCCTGGAATCCAGGAGGCTTTCAAGTGGATGCACTGATGATCTGAGATATATCGCAAGCTGTCGGCCTCTCAGGCAGCTGGATAAGCCGGCAAGACAATGTGAGAGGGAAGAAAGCTCGGGTAAGGTTCTCCACATCACATTGCTATGTTTCCCAGTACATCAGAGGCCTGAATGACCAAATGCTATGGTACAATTCATACACCCAATCAATTCCTGCACAGACACTTTCTGTGCTGAGGTACTTCTCCCCTAACTTTCGCAGGGGTACAAGGGTAGCTTCATAGCTTTTAAACTCGTATGCCTGTCAGAAGCAATGATTCCACGGAATCTGGACAGCTCCTGAAAGCTAAGAGCACGCATAAATAGACATAAGGTGCTCAAAGTGGTGCAGGATTGGCACTACAGTGGTACCTCAGGTTAAGTACTTAATTCGTTCCGAAGGTCCGTTCTTAACCTAAAACTATTCTTAACCTGAGGCACCACTTTAGCTAATGGGGCCTCCTGCTGCCGCTGCGCCGCCGGAGCACAATTTCTGTTCTCATCCTGAAGCAAAGTTCTTAACCTGAAGCACTATTTCTGGGTTAGCGGAGTCTGTAACCTGAAGCGTATGTAACCTGAAGCCTATGTAACCTGAGGTACCACTGTACTTTTAGGCAGGGTATATTTTTCTTGCCTTTTTCTTGCCAGGGAAGGGGAGAGGTGCTTCTGCGATTATCTGCTTCAGCTGCCCAAAAACCCCCAAGCAAAAACCCCTGACTGGCCTAGGATACTATGTGCCTCGACTTGGCAGGGGAATGGCAGCATTCGAAATACGCCAGGCACCAAGGACATTTTGCACTTGGCTATCAGCCGCTTGCAACCAAGTGAAGATACCTGGATGACAGGATGGCGCCTGATGTCTCCACCATCTGGAGATGCATGCCCAGTGATCCTTGGATGTTGCCTGTTTTCACACACTAACAACACATCCTTTAAAATTCTATGCCCCATATTTTATCTGCATAATCAGAACGAATTTCAGGAACCAAAAAGTCGCATACGACTTTCAAGCAGTCTAACCCCAAACGGCAACAAGACATTCTGTTTTGGCAAGTGTAACCCTGATCTGAGGAGCTGTTTGACACCTAGCTTATTTATTTCAGTTTCTAACAGTGGGTCTAGGGCACTATGTGCCTCTCCTTGCTGCTCCGTATCAGTCAGAACAATGTTATCGGGCCAGTCCTGGAATAATGATCACATGGAATTCAGCTCAGTGAGAATGTTGTAGTCTTTACAGCTGCAAATATATACTTCAAAATGGATGTCTGATGCTGGCAGAAGACTCTCCAAAGGCGGTTGGGGCGGAGAGTAAGATTTCTAGGGCTTGATCAAAGCTTCAGTGCCATGCGTTGGGATTTGCACATTCCCATTAAGAGGAAAACCATAAATAAATGATGCAATAGGAAACACCACAGTATTTGCATACTTTATGCAGGTTGGAAAATTCAGCTTTCTTGATGCAGAATTTGAACTGCTTTGGCACAGAATCTCCATTCTTTTTTTTAAAAAAAAATACAAACAGCCATGCCTAAAAGACAAGGAATCTGAGGATCTAGTGTGCTGTGGCCCAAGGACTGGAATGCAAGACTGTATAGCGTGGCAACAGAATTCTCTTGTACAGGGTGATGAATAAAATGGATTCCCATGAATCCATGCTATTATAGGGTATATTCATTAACTTATCCGTCTTTTATTGAAATGAAAATCCTACTGAAGGCAGCCACCCCTTATTCCAAGCACATTATTATTGGAAAGATGGTATTTGCTGGACTAAAGAACAGATCAAAAGTTGTGTTTGTAGCCTTGGCCTAAATAGCATAACCCATCCGGCTAATTCACGGTCTCCCTGTAGCAAAAACATCAGCCTTCACATTCCTTGATATTTATCAGCCATAGAATCAAAAGCAAACAAAACATCTTGACATCCTTCACCACACAGAATTATTTAAAAGCCACCCTGACCCTTGTTGCACAGGAATAAGGTAAGAAACATGACTGGAATGGCTTATCTCATTGGGAGTTGAGCTGCCTCAATACTCATGGTCAATACATGGATTTTAAGCTTTAAAATGTTCAGAAAACTATGAAAGTTCTAGCTAAGGTTATACCTTTTAAAAAATTAAGCATACAGATGAAAGAGGCTGGCGGAATGGCATATAAACACTTGTTTGGGAATGCCATTGTTTATAAGGAAGTTGATGCAAGCTGCACACAATTTCTGAGGTGTGCTTAAGGTCTCCCTTGCAATTTCAGAGGGTGCTGGCGTGTTACCACCACGTAGTGCAGCCAACACGAAATGTCTTGTGCTAGCTTCTAGAAAAGTTTAGAGCCGACCGTGTTCCATTGCAGCAGACATCCTACACAAGAAAGCAACGAACAAGGCCCCTTTGAATTCCATTTCACACAGAGAAGAAACAAGAGGCCAAAAGAAATCTTGGCTCCAAGGCTACCCAAAAAAGTCCACCAGGAATCTAAGCCTCTTACTTCTGGGGCCAAGTCCAGGACCCTGATGAATCCTCTTAAAAAGAAACCTTGAGGCTTTTACTGAGGCTTGATTGGCACTTTAAGAAATGCATGTTCTTGGCTTTGCATTCTTCTGTGCAAGGAAGGAATTTGTGGATCTCTCACTATCTGCTAGTTATGTTTTGGGTGCGCAAGGGAAGCAGCAGAGCCCTTGTCCTAATAGCTCTGGACCTCTTATCGTTCCTCACAACAATGTCATTTTATAGGGAAGACTGTATGCAAGACAGATTGCCTTGGATTTGGTTATACTTCTGTAATAAGCATAAAAAGGAAGCGGAAACATCTGAAGTTATTTTTGTGTCTTTAGGTCTTTTGGCAATGGAGCTCAAATGCTGGGGTGGGTCTGGTATTGTCTGGAGCCTGTCAGTTCTGCCGCATAGCCTCATTTCCTTCTTCCTGTTGCTAGTGAAGTATGAGAAACTTTTGTTTACAATATGGGACCATCCTGTTTGACACAAGCCTTCATTCTTCCCATCCCCCTGAATAGGCGAAAAACTGCAGTTGTCTCCTGCTGAAGTCCCGGGCAGAAGTCTACATGGTTCAATTTCTGTTGCCCCCCCCCCAATAAATCCAGGTACAAGAGGGATGGGGAACCTGTGGCCACCTGGATATTGTTGTTCTTGATTCAGCTACAGATAGCATGACCAATGGTCAGGGAAAGTAGGAATTGTAGGACAGCAGCATCTAGAGAGCTTTCCCATCTCAGAGCTACAGTCTGCAATACTGCTTCACACTGGAGCAGATGAGGCTCAAAAGATCCTATGTTGCATGGCATGTAAAACACACCTGCCCCAACCCACACATTTTGAATATGACGCTTGTTTGTGTGTGAGGGATCAGCATCATACGTACAAACTGATGCAGGAACACATGAAACATCTTTAAACAGAGTCAGTCCAACCATTTCCATCTAGCCAGTATTGTCCGACCTATTTTTAACAAGGAATTTCATGAACTCATGATATATGGATATATCACAATGTCTGAAATACGGATGGAGCTACAGAGAGGCATTGGCTGGCGTCATGGGTTTCCCACATTGTGATTTTGCATAGTGCACACACACACACACCATGATTCACAATATATTGCTAGGTCAAAAATTACAAAACCAGTACCATGCTATGGGCTTGAAACCAGTTTTGGATGATATATTGCCCCACCCTAACACACACCATGAATCACGATATATCAAAAACTATGAAACCAATATCACGATATGGACTTCAAACCGGTTTTGATAATATAGGTTTGCCTGAATCTTGTAACACTGAATAGCTCTGTCAAAAGCAACTGATACAAGAGAGCCAAGTGCTCTGACCTATTAAATACTCAGGCCCAAAGCAGCACCAATCCATATACCGTACCTTCCATCATGTACATTTCAAGTAAAAGCCTGGAACAAAAGACCATAGCCACCAGCAATAATTTTAGGAAAATCTTTTAGCATTTGAAAGGGACAATATATTCCATGCATATCAATAGGCATGTCTTCTAGTCTTCTGTGGCAACTAAGGACCCCCTGGTTCTTGCCCCAACCCAAACTATTAGGCCAGAAAGGACCGGTATAGGTGCACTGAGGCAAGTAACCTTTGTGATCTTATTTCCAGGGCTGACAATCAGCCACTGAACTTTCTGCTCCAATCAGAAAGGTAACGTAGTATACCAAGCTCAGCAAATGAAAACGAGAGGCAACATGAAGCCTATTGGTGGCTTACTGGCCAGAGAGATGCTGACCTAATCAAGCTCTGGTGACACTTTAAGAAAAAGCACTCAATCTGCTTGGCTATTACCTTATTTCTCATTCATTACAAATTGCATTGCAAGTGTAATCAGAGACACAATATCCGCACTGTTGGGAATTCCTTGATCCAGCTGAGACACCCAGCAGCTCCCAGTGGCTCAAGACAGAAAATAATTCTTTTAACTGATGACCGTGATAAAGTTACAATACCTCAAAAACCACAAAATCTGCGCTTGGGGGGAGAAAAAGGAAAGCAAACCCGCTCGTATTGCTAGATAAGGCGTAAGTCAAAACCTGGGGCGTGCTGCTCACAGGCAAAACATTCTGCTCGATTGCCTGAAATTTCATCTTTGGGGAGCAGGAAGCAGAATGTTAGCCGGACAAGGTCATTTATCTCGGGACCTCTTTGGTCTGCCTGGGGCCACCACAGTCTGGTTCCATTATAATCAACACAACCTGCATGTTTCAGGACACTTCTATTTATTTACTGTAGGGCAGCAACACCTGGGGAGCTCCAGATGTTGGGTTACAATAGGCATCATCCCTGAGCTCTGGCCATGATGTTTACCCCTGCTTTAGAGCAGCCTTTTACAACCTGGTTTGGGCTACAATTCCCATCCGTCTCAGCCAGCATTGCAACAGTCACGAGATGGTGGCCATGACAGTCCAACGGTTATTTTATTTATAAAAACATTTCTACAGACGACTCACAAATTATGTGCGCTTAACTTGTGCTTCCTGTGCTTGGCCGAAAAACTTAGGGGGGGGGGCAGACATCCTGGGTGTGTGTGTGTGGGGGGGGAGCTAGCAATTCCACCAGTCATAGCAGTTGCCTTGGGAGAGAATTTGGAGATGCAGGCAGAGCGTGTGTTGACTATGCAAGATTTTGGCTTTATGTGCTATCCCCGGAATGCAACCACCACATAAGTTGGGAGTCAACTGTATACCACTATATCATAAAAATATCAAAGTGGTTTACAATAATATCTACATCCAGTACAAATGCACAAAAATTAGAATCAGAGACCATCAGCTAACCACAATGGAAGGATGTATTCTTAACTGCCAGTATAAGCCTGGAGATATAGTAAAGTTTTCAGCAGGCATTGAAAAGTTGAAATCAAGGCTGACTGCTGAATCTCTCTTGGTGGAACATCCCACAGGACTGGGCTGATGACACTAAAGGCTCCATTTTGTCTTGATGTCGAATGAGCCTTGCTAACTCAGGGGACTAGCAATGACACACTTGCAGATGATCTCAAGTGACTGAGCTAGGATATAGGGGTTCAGGTAAGCTGTTCAGGGCTTTGCAAATCAAGACAAATATCTCGAGCCTGGATCAGTTGTGGATGGGTGCAGATGCTTTAACAAGCCATGTTGTTGGCCATGTTCCCCAATCAGCAGTCTGCCTGCTGTATTCTGCACCAGCTGGGTCTGCCAAACCAGGCCCAAGGGCAGCCCCATGCAGAGGACATTGTAGTAATCCAGCCTTGAGGCACATGGACTCCAGTCACCAGGCTATAGCTAGCAAACCAGGCAAAGCCGAAGGAACTCCAAGTCACAGAGGATGACTGAAGGGCACCAGGCTCCAGAGGAAGTGAACTGCAGAGAGCAGGATTTAGATGGGTACTTACCATGCACACTTCTCTACAGCTTCCTTTTCCCTTTCCAAATTGTTCTTTAAATCATGCCAGTTCAAACATCCATTTGAAGAATTAGATGAGAGAGACTTTCAAAGGAGAAATAAAGGGGGGGGGGGACATCAGTGATAGCTTTCCCCCCTTTAAGCAGCTTCTGAATCTAATTTGGAAGGGAGATTCGAAAGCAGGTTTTGAGTTGTGTTCATGTACATGTGTGAGGGGGTGGGCACTTTTTAGCTGAGTAACCAAATCATGAGTGCTAATAGAAGTTAAGACGCATCCATCATATTGAATCCTACTCCCTAATGCTGAGGGATGTGTTTCTTGAGACTTGTCTGCCCAGCATCTTCCTGAGCTACGGAGCTGGCAGGTTAATGCAAATCAGTCATGGGGAGGGGGTGGGTGGAAACAGACACCCTTTCCTCCAGGCCAAAAAAGCATGAACTCTGTTGCACACCTTTGATAGCCAATGCAGATCTTAGAAACTCAAACAGATGGCTTTGTAGTATCAGCTATACAGTCTCTGCAGTTGCATCTTTGTGATTATAGGTTCAATATCTCTGGGAACAGAGTTATTGATTTATTTTATTTTTATTTTGTATTTTTCTGTTGCGAACCACCCTGTGATCTTCAGATGAAGGGGAGCATACAAATTTAATAAATTATAATGATGATGATGATGATGATAATAATGCCAGGGACCCATAGCTTAGAATGTGTTTGGAGGACAACTGAAGCTAAGCTGTTGAGCAGCCTTGCACAGATGTTGTTGGACTACAACTATCAGCTGCAGCCAGCCTCATGATGTGCTTGTAGTCCAAAAAAACAATTGGAGGACACCAGGTTGTGAAAGGTTGCTGCAGAGTAGATGCTTTGCCTGCATAAACATGCCAAGTGCAACCCCAAGCATTTCCAGAAGAACCTCAGAAATCTGGACTTGGGAAAGATTCCACTCAAGACTTGGAAATCTACTGAGAGCCAGGGGAGCAATACTAGAGGAGATGGAGCAATGGTCTGGCTCAGTTTCCTCTGTTCAGTTGTGCCCTCCTTACCCAACAAAGGTGAAAGATACTGAATTGTGGGCATGTGCACACCCAAACCTCCTTAAAACTGGATGCTAAAAGAGCAAACTCTTGCTCTTGGTATGCTATTAATTAGGCAGTGCCGATCTATGCATGCTTGCTCAGAAGTAAGACCCACAATGTTCAATAAACCTATTCCCAAATACGTGCAACACAGGAATTCAGCCCTCATTCACATACTCATTTGACCAGAGACATTTAAGTATTCAGTACATTTTGAAAGCAAAAATCAAGGATGACAATACAGTGGTACCTCGGGTTAAGTACTTAATTTGTTCTGGAGGTCTGTACTTAACCTGAAACTGTTCTTAACCTGAAGCACCACTTTAGCTAATAGGGCCTCCCGCTGCCGCTGTGCTGCCAGAGCACAATTTCTGTTCTCATCCTGAAGCAAAGTTCTTAACCCAAGGTACTTTTTCTGGGTTAGCAGAGTCTGTAACCTGAAGCGTATGTAACCCGAGGTACCACTGTACCAACAGCAACCTATGGATGACTACTAAAAAAAGGGGGGGAGCAATACCCACATGTTAGAGAGAATTAACTTAAATGTGTCACACCCAATTTGTGGCCATTTAGACACAGTCTCCATTAGCTTAATGGAAACATTTGGTTCACAATGATGCTACAAGCATGCCATTGGCAAGTTTTTGTGAAGAGAGAAAAAGAGAGACAGGGAGGGTGGTACCTAAGGTAGCCAGACAACAAAAAGAATTTGTTTTCTGTTTGTGCTAGAAATACAAGGCATTGTTTACAACTGGCAGGGGGTGTTGCTCCTTAAAAAGGATCAAAGGCTGTCCGATGACATCATGAGCCTGGGCACCAGGGCTCAAAGGGGAGGGCATCTGGCTCCTAAGAGCCACCACACTAATTATTGAAGAACTTCAAAAGGGAATTCAAGCTTCCTCTTCTCTTCGCCACTTCAAAACACACATCCAACTTAACCCTTTCATCTGCTGCTCCCTTTAAGGCATACCTATGTACACAAGCTGCCCACGAAGTGAGGCATTGCATCTTACAGCATTTGGCTGGGTGGGGGGCGGCAGCGACTCAACTAATTGAAAACACATTTCAAGGAAAGGCTGCCACATGGCTTCAACAATTCAAGGATTTTCTGCTTTTCCTGTTTCCCTAGGAGCCTTCGGCTGCAACCTTGAATACACTTAAATGAGACTCCCTCCCATGTTAATGTTGCTAAATTGGGAAACTGAATAATATTACCCCAATAGCAGATTGGTGTGCTACTGGTGATAATCGTCTTCCAGCTGGGACGATAATTAAGGGAAATTAAAGTGGACATTCGGGGAGGGAAAGTTCATGGAAGAATGAAAATATGTTGTAAAATGAGAGTGGAATGAAGCAGTCCCTTATATACCATGTGAATTCGCTACTGAGAGGAAACGCGGAAGACAAAAGCACTTTATGTCAGGCAAGGAAGTTGGAGATTGAACAGGAGGGAAACGATGAACATGAAAGAAACCAGATCGGAGGGAAAGGCAGATGCCCTACATTTCTGACGGGGGAGAAGATTCCCCGACGGCTCGCAAAGAGCTCGCCTACGTGCAAAGATAAGGGTCTCTTGCTCCGCTCTCTTGCCCTTTCGCCTCTTGCTCGAGACCCTCCCTCCCTCAGCATAACAAAAGCAGGAGCCGAGCCACGTCGATCTTATCAACTGATCGCGAAAAAGAAACATCTTCCTTTGCTGATGGGGAATCTGCCGCAAGCTAGAGACTGCGAGTTGCTCGCAGCCAAAATATGTGTATGTGTGTGTGTTTAAATCGCGCCTAGGCGAGCATCTCTGCGCAACCGTCTCCAAAGCAAAGCTTGCCTTTCCATGCACCTCTGAAGTCAATTTCCCGCCCTCTCCGCAAGAGAAGCACGGCCCAAGCCCCATTAGCCGAGGAGCTTATGCAACCCTCGAAGTGGTGCCTCCGCAAGAGAATTTACTTCTCAGGCAAGCGCTCCAGCAAAATCGTTCCGTCTTAATCCTCCTTCATTTCAGCTCCCCGCCTGTTCCCCAGCTCGCTCTGGAACACGCGAAGCAACAAACGGAGGGGAGCACCTCCACTGAGCGCGTGCAGAGTGCTTTCGGCCTCGCCGTCGAGGTTCCGGGATCCGGAGTGAGCCCGCCCCCTTTGGGCAGACAAGCCGAGGGCGCATTCACAGAAGACAGTATAAGCCGAAAGCAGCGCGTCTGCCTGCGCGCTCCCCGAGCCCGTCCCGTCTCACCCGCGAACAGACGGCGGAAGCTTACGTGTTAGTATCATGATCTCCTGCTTCTCTTTGCACATCGGACGGAGGAACGTCGCCGCCAGGCTGCAGGCTGGGGTGGTGGTGGTGAGGGGAACGTCCCGTCCCCGGATAGCTCCTCCGGGCAGCGTCTCAGCTCATCTTTCCCTCCCCTCCCGGGAGCGCAATGTTTCTCCGCGCCGCCTTCGCCCGTCTAAGCTGCGAGCCCTTCAGGCGCCAGGCAGGCAAATGCGGCTGCTGCTCCCGCTGCTGCGTCGCCTGGCCGGCGAAGCCATCGCCCCACCTTCTCTCTCTCTCCAGGTTCCTTTCCGTCGAGGAAGCGTCCCTAACCTCCCGTCCCGCCCCCGCTGGGCTGCTGCGCGGAGGAGATCCGGCAGAGGAAGTCTCCGGGCGCCTCCTGCGCGGCGCTTAGAAGGAACCAGAGACTCCCTCGCAGGGCGCGCTCCGGCTACTAGAATAAGCATCGGCTCCTCGCCGACGCCGCTCAAGCCGGGGAAGCCGCGCCCACCGCCCACCCCTCGGGTGCCTTTCCCCGAATTCCAATGGCTTGCTCTCGGAGCTGATCTGGCTCCGTGTGGTCTCTGCATACTGACTGGAAGCTGCTGTCCAGAGTTTCAGGCAGGAGACAAGCTCACCTGGAGATTGAAATGCAGTTTTGCCCAAATCTGCTTTCCTCCAGATGCTTGGAAGTAGAACTCCCATCAGCCCCAGCCAGCGCCACCAAGCTTCACCACTTAGCTACAGCCTTTCCTCGAAGGTAAAGGTAAAGGGACCCCTGACCACTAGGTCCAGGTCGTGACCGACTTGGGGTTGCGGCGCTCATCTCGCTTTATTGGCCGAGGAAGCTGGCGTACAGCTTCCAGGTCATGTGGCCAGCAGGACTAAGCCGCTTCTGGCGAACCAGAAATGTCGTTTACCTTCCCGCCAGAGTGGTACCTATTTATCTACTTGCACTTTGACGTGCTTTCGAACTGCTAGATTGGCAGGAGCAGGGACTGAACAATGGGAGCTCACCCCGTCATGGGGATTTGAACCGCCGACCTTCTGATCGGCAAATCCTAGGCTCTGTGGTTTAACCCACAGCGCCACCCGCGTCCCTTCCTCGAAGGTAGGGATGGGGAATCTAACATCCAAAGGCCAAGAACCAGGCCCTCCAAACGCCCCCAGGTCACACCCTTCATTGGCCCCCCCTCTGTGCCCAAGTAAAGTTTGCTTGGCTGGAATGTCTCTTGCTTGTCCGCATAGAGCTTACAGAGCGGTATGTAAATGTGGGCCTGCAGAATAAGGGTAACATTTGCATGAGTTGCTCCACCCACTTTTGCCTCTGATCATGCCCACTGCTGGCGTGTGGCCCTCTGAAGGCTGCTCAGAAGACAACGTGGCCCTTTGGGCCGAAAAAGTTTTTCCACCTCTGCTATAGCTATCCTTGGAGTTCTCCTCTGGGGAAATCATCTAATCTTGTGCCCCAATGCTTGGCTTGATTAGGAGGAGCTGGAAACAACAACAACAAAACCTCTGCATGGAAATTTAGTTTGCCTTTTGTACAGGTTCAGAGCTATAAGATACAGACCTGCATTTTTGCAGCGTGTCTCACTTCAATTCGCAGTGGCATGTTGTACCTTCAGCCCCACCCAGTCAGCCTCTCAGCCAACCACTCCTATGCTGTGGAAATTTACTCCACGTTACCTATTGGTTCCTTGCTCTACACATCCACTTCTGAATCATAGTGGAACTTCTGCAGTGAGGAACCTGGATCTGATTCATAAGGCAACCTTTTCCCTGCTCCGCATACTTTCAGCATAACTCAGCTTTTAAGGATTTGCCAGTACTAATCTGACATGTAAAGAGCAAGGAGACACACCTCCCCTTCGACCCAGGCCTGTAAAGTAAGCTTTATCCATTCTGATGCTGTTATTCTGGTGCTGTCACTTTATCCATTCTGATGCTGTTATTCTGGTGCTGTCACTTTATCCATTCTGATGCTGCCCCACAATTTGTTTAAATCGGGAATCACAATGTCAATCTTTTATTCTATTTTTACACTTCCCAAATTGTTGACTCTGCAAAGTTGTCCATAGCATTTGCAGTCTTCTTGAAACCAATTTCCATTTAGTGATGGGCAAACTCCACTTGGCTTGATTCAAAATTGGCTAACAAGCTTTCTCAGCAAGTGTTGAGAAAAGAAAGGCTCATCTTTTCTTCCAGCTTGTACAGTGGTACCTCGGGTTAAATACTTAATCCGTTCCGGAGGTCCGTTCTTAACCTGAAATTGTTCTTAACCTGAAGCACCACTTTAGCTAATGGGGCCTCCCGCTGCCGCTGTGCCGCCGGAGCACGATTTCTGTTCTCACCCTGAAGCAAAGTTCTTAATCCGAGGTAATATTTCTGGGTTAGCGGAGTCTATAACATGAAGCGTATGTAACCCGAGGTACCACTGTAATGTTGGTGGATACATGACGACAGGGTGTCTCTCTCACGCACATTATTTACACAGTGCCCTGGGAGCCATAGTTTGAGTGCATTCTTTTGAGTTCCAGTGAATGCAGATGCCGCCTTTTCACAGCTGCTTGCTGGCAACTGCCTAGCATGAAGATGAGACGTATGAACACTGCCAGGTTTTGAATGGACCCAGGGTGGGTTCAGCAGAGCACAGCAAAGTACCGTACATTGACAGTGCATGTGTAGAATCTTGTTCACTATACCAAGCTGGAGAAGGACTCCTGGGGGAAATGGCCACTCATCCTGGTGGGGATTAACAGCAGCAGAGGGCTAATGGCCCTTCTCTCCTGTTTCTGGGCTTCCCATAGGCATCTGGTTGGTCTCTCTAGAAAACAGGGTCCTGGTCTGATCCAGGAAAGATGTTGGTGTTAGCTAAAAAATGGAAGTGGAAGCAGTCCACTGAAAGTCACAGCAACTGCCACCCAAATGATGGAGGTCCATTTCCAAGGTGCCATACAAGCAGACACCAAGAAACCGAAACAGGGGTACCAACTTCTATAAAATACTGGGGCCCCCAGGTAAGCTCTGCCCTGCATAATCAATCACATAATGTGGTCACACACACCATTTGAATGGCAATGTCCATCACCCCTCAATATTTATTGGGGGAGGATTGAAGCCCCCTTGATCCCTAAAAGTTGGCTTCTATGAACTGAAATGAGAAGTTCGTTATTATTATTATAATTAGAACCAGCAATATTCAGTTCATACCCAGAATTAGCAGTTTAAAAGTTGACCCTCCCCCAGGTATTAAGGCCTCCTTTTATAACTGTTTAAACTTGGACTTCAAACCTGGTCAACCATAGCCAATGATCATGGATGGTGGTGTTCTTGCTTCACATAGGCCTGCTCTACTGCTTCAATTTGCAGAAGCAGCATGTTTGCAAGTGTTGTATAATATTTGTTCTGTATCATTTGTTCTGTAGCAGCAGCTATGTTCTGGAAGGCAACTATTAAGCCTTCTAGCTTCCATGCTTTGTTGTGTATCTGTGTATGTTTGCAACTGTGCACTCTCAAGACTTTTGTCTAGATGATTCTACACACACCTTCCTTGTATGCATTCTGATCCAATTAGACTGCATTTCTCCATAAGATCTCTATTTCCCCCTCATTATCAATTTTTGGAGACTTCCAGTCTGCCTAGCAGTCATTTTTAACTGTGGCATAGCCAAAGTGAATAGTATGTTTTCAAAGCGGACATCAGTTTTGGATTACTCGAAAATCAGGGAATATTCTGTTTAGAGTATGGATGTTTACAAAACAGCAACCGCCAGGACAACACAGTTACCATTGTCTTGTGTCTGAACAAAGTCAGGAATAAATATACCCTCCACCCAACCCCACCCTGTATTCTGACCATTTAATATAATTTAAATAAGGGTCACAGGGCCAAACCTTGAAAGAAACCTAATGATCATATACTGATTTGGAGGCCATGCCTATTAACAGAAGGAAGATCCTTTTTTTAGGGTCTGTATGTAATGGAGTCAAAGAGTTCAAGATGGATGGCAAAGTATCTGTGAAAGTTTGCCCCACAGGCACAGCAATTCCCTCTAAGAGGTGTATTCTGCCTGTTTTTAACTGCATTTGCAAGATGGGGGACTGATAATAAGGACTTCATTGTCTTCTCTTTTCCCTCCAAGGTCCAAGTGCCCAGATTGCTAGCTGCATTCTCTCTGTCACTGCCTCTTTGAAACAGAATGGTACAGAGAAGTCACAATTTGTAACAGGCCATCTGACTCGCTCACACAAACCCTGGATTGTAAAGCCAAGTGCTGGTATAAATATCCTTCCAGCAAACACCATGATAAATTATGGGGCACCCCTCCTGTGCACGAGATATAAGGCCTCTCGCTCCAGTTTGCTGGACTGAACTCTGAAGAACCTTTTCCCTCTAACCTTCCTCCCTCAACATGAAAATGCGGTTCAGGAGCTTATAATATTTGTGTTCATTTGTTGATAATACATTTCATTCGACAACAAAAGCACCATTCTTTTCTTTCCCTCCCCAGTGGTGGTGGTGGTGGGGCAGGAAGTAGAGTATTACATAAAGGAGCACTTCCCTGCAGAAGATGTTTCTGACAGAAAAAAATTATTTAGATGCTGAAAAGGAGGAAGTTATTTTTTTAAAAAACCCTCCACAAACAGATATATTAAAGATGCAACATGATTCTTTGTTTCTTTGAGGCTAAAAAGCATACCTGACTCCAGGACTTTTTCCCCAGCTGGAACTTGCCGGAACTCAGTTCCGGCACCTCTCAGGTGGGTGCCATTGCCATTCTAAGAGAATACGGGTGAGTTCCAGCAAATATTATAAGCTCCTGAACCACACTTTCTTTTTCATGGTAAGTTCCAGCACCTCTTTCCCCCCTAGAAAAATAGCAATGCTAGACCACAGCTTAACCTGACCCAGCTTCCACCAGCTTTGCTTCCACATTAGAGCTCTTTCTAGACACTAAGGGCCTTTCCCTATCTCAGTTAGCTGGCAGGGAGTTAAAATGAAGGTTCCACACAACATATTGTAGCTGATGCTCTCTGGATCTTTTGTACTAAAACTCCAGCATGGTGATGGAAATTGTAGACCAAAACATCTTGAGGGTGCCAGCTTGAAAAGGGCAGTATTATGTTACGTTATATGGCATTACCTTACGGTTTGTTTATACAGTGGTACCTCGGGTTAAGTACTTAATTCATTCCAGAGGTCCGTTCTTAACCTGAAACTGTTCTTAACCTGAAGCACCACTTTAGCTAATGGGGCCTCCCGCTGCTGCCGCACGATTTCTGTTCTCATCCTGAAGCAAAGTTCTTAACCCGAGGTACTATTTCTGGGTTAGCGGAGTCTGTAACCTGAAGCGTATGTAACCTGAGGTACCACTGTACATTGCTTTTTGGCTGACAGGCTCATCAGGCGGCGATTAGCATATTAATACAAAAGAAAGATGCAACAACAATACAATAGATCAGCCAAAATGATATAAAACAGCAAAATCACAAAATGTCCACCAGTTACACAGCAAATATATCTTCCTGATCTACATTTGTGTTTTCACCACAGGCATAGCATTCCACCTCTCATTGGAAGCCAGGTTAAGTGTCTCTCACAAACATGGGTGCTCCAATCTCTGAACTAAGAGAAAGCCTACCCACAATAAATTGCCCATGGGAAGTGCCCTCAACACACCCAAAAGGAGTGACCTAAAGGGGAGACCCTTATCTTTGGGTGGCATTTCGAAATATATAGACTTTCCCCAAGGAAACCAGCTACAGCTGTTGTTGTCCAACAAAGCTTCCTTTTCCAATAGACAAGATCCTTCTTTTTTGTTTTCTCATGAGTCATTCAGCAAAGCTTCCATGCCATGCTAGTTGAAAGTTCTCCTTGTAGATTCCAATCCCCCCTTTTTTTCTTCCTGGTAAGTAGGGGTAAGGAATTAATTGCCCCAGTTCCATTTCTGTTCCTGCAGGAGGGAGGTCAGGAATTAATTGCCTCAGTGTCAGTTCTCTTCCTGCACAAGGAAGGGAGACAGTCTCAGCTGCTGATCTGCAAAGTGTTTTACAAACTGTTCATATATATTGAAAAAGCATGACTGGAAGTGTGCATGCCGGCAATGCACATCTCAGCACTCTTTCAAGGTTGAATAAATTGGCCTGGACAGAGAGAAGCGAGGCAGTAACAGAAGCACAAACCTTCTTTGTCCAGAAGTATTATGACTACTATAATCTGTTTCTTAAGCTTGCTATAACAATTGTTCTTCGTGTGAACTTTCGCAAAATAGGAAACTGCTTCATCTCTTAATTTCACTACAGAGAAGACAGCAACTTAATACAATCTGATCTGAAAAAGGTCACATCTCTTTAGAAATAATATTGTACTTTCTCCTTCAAGGTGACTTTTGAGACTCCTTTGGGTAGTGATAAAGCGGGATATCAAATCCAAACTCTTCTTCAAACTCTTTTTCAGTTTCTGCAGGAGTAAGGCTATCAGGTCAGAATATGGAGATTTTGCGTAAGCCTTTACATTTGGGCTGAATCAGAAGACAAGGAAGCCATGGCTTCTGTCATGACCCCAAGGTCCCTCCTGACCCAGACGTCTCCACTGACCCCAGAAAATCCAGCATTTGAAGAGTCCATGTTGCCAGCACTTATCTGACTTGAGGGTGCTTTGTTGCTACCTTTGACCCAGAGGAATCCAGCCCAAGATCCCAGTAGATGTTTTCTCTTGCAGAACCAGACAAGGCCCTTTTAACTGAAGAGACTATGCTTATCATAGGCAGAATTAGGTTTTGTCTACACCCAAGTTTAATCTGCATCTGAAGACGTTTTGTGCTCCTGTTTCAGTAGTGCTGTGCACAGGGCACTCCCTCACAATCAGCTCTTATGCTGCTCCCCCCATAAATTCAGATTTCCCCAGTCAAGAGGAAGAACAAGCAAGGGATAGATCATCTGTATGGAGAAGACAGAGAAATGCTATTGGGTGACAGAGAGAAGGCTGAACTGCTCAGCTGTGAAGACAGGGGCAAAGCAGATGTCTGATCATGATAACCACTCCCATCCTTTCCCTAGACCACCCTTTCTTCCACCCGGAGCAAAAAATTGAGACGGAATCACAAAGGAGGCGTATACACAAGTAGCCAACAGTTGCAGGGTGAAGGTCAGGTGGGCTAAAGCTCATGATGAGCTCAGGCTTGCAAGAGAAATTAAAAATAATAATAAAAAGATTTCTTTGGCTATGTCTGAAGCAAAGGATAAACAGATAAGGGTTGAAAAATGTGACTCCATGCTGATCCACTCAAGACAGCAAACACATCCCCTCCCCGCCCCCGGAGTGGATCAAACATCCCTTTACATGACTCTTTACATCTTCCTAACCCACCAGTTCTGTTTCACCACTGCTGGTGTCTATTTTCAGTGAGTTCCACAGGCTATCTATCTATCTAATTTGTATATTACAGGAAAACTGAAAAACAATGATTTCTCCAGGTCGCCCAACTTCATGTATATGAATGATTATGCTGTAAATTACTGTATCAGTTTCCCCACGCTGATTTACAGTACATTTCCCTAATGCCAGTTCTGTGGCTGCAGCTATGGTTTTGATGTTACCATTACTATTACTATTACTATTATTATTATTATTATTATTATTATTATTATTATTATTAAATAGAGTTCTGAAGTAATTGGAAACTGAAAAACAATGATTTTCCAGCTCTCCCTGCTTTCCTTTTTTATTTTTAAAAACTGATTTAACTGTGTAATATTATATTGATTTTGGTCACAACCAGCTGAAATGGCTGTCATTTTAGGATTGAACCTAAAGTGTGCACACTTTGGCTTGCATTGAATTGGGAATTCCTGAGTGTGTGCCTTGCTGCAATTCCTGGGTCAAGAATATGAGGCAGGTTTGTGATTTGTTAATAGTATCTAAGGTATTATGGGTAATCATGGAAGTTTCCATTTGGGATTAGTCATTTTCTATCTTTTTATCATGATGGACAACCAAATTCTTTGTAGTCAAATGAGTTTTTCATTCATTAAGCTTATTTCCTCTGGAGGAAATAGGCATAAGCATCACCTGGCCCAGTTGGCCAATTATAGGAAAGGCTGCTGCTCCTTTGTAGCCTCTGGGGGAATCGGCAGGACAGAGGAAATCATTTTAAACCAATAACTCAATAAAGCACACTCACTATGGTAATTGGAACATGCCCCCTTGCGTGGCTAGTTTCGTCACAGCATTAATCATAGCCGAATACTGCTGTTATGAATTTTCTATTGCAACTTGAAGAATGGGTGGGGAATAGTTACATAAAGCTAGCAGATAAAAGAAAAGAAAAGAAAAGAAAAGTTCCTGCATAAAGATAACGGGCAAAACAACAATAAGTCATAAGTAGGGATGCTTGAAGAATTCAATCTTTGTGAATACTAATATGAACTGATCATGTTCTATGCCTGCTAGGCTAATGTGTTAATAGAACAGAACTTAATTATCTATCTATCTCTTGTACTCCCAGCTGTTCCCAGCTCTCTCTCTCTAATAGTTTTAAAAGTGAGAAAATACATTGACAAATACTTATTTTGAGAGAAAACAGTTTTAGAAATGTGAATTTTCATGCAGATTTCTAAAAACACATTGAAACAGAAATAAATTGAAATGGACTTATGGGAGAAAACGTGTGAAAGTGTCATAGACTACAAGCGGATTGATTCTTCTGTCTCTACCAGTGCCAACACATTGGCCTGGTGTAAGTATGATAATGCTAACATTTGTGGAGATGCTGCTGGTATAAATCTAAAGAATTTGAAGATGGGGCCATAAATCTATTCTGGTGCTTGAGATGCACCCACAAGACACAGCATGGTGTAGTGGTTAAGAGTGTCAGGCCTGGGAAACCAGGGTTCAAATCTCCATTCATCCATTAAGCTCACAGGGTGATCTTGTATGAATTGCCAACTCTCAGTCTAACTTGCCTCACAGGGTTGTTGTGAGCAAAGTATGGAGGGGGGAACCATGTTTGCCTTGAGCAGCTTGGAGGAAAGGTGAGCTATAAAGGCAATAGAATAGAATAGAATTTATTATTTATACCCCGCCCATCTGGCTGGGTTTCCCCAGCCACTCTGGGTGATTTCCAACAAAGTATTAAAATACAGTAGTCTGTTACACATTAAAAGCTTCCCTAAAGAGGGCTGCCTTCAGATGTTCTCTAAAAATCTGGTAGTTGTTCTTCTCTTTAACATCTGGTGGGAGGGCATTCCCCAGGGCGGGTGCCACTACCGAGAAGGCCCTCTGCCTGGTTCCCTGTAACTTGGCTTCTCGCAGGGAGGGAACCACCAGAAGGCCCTCAGAGCTGGATCTCAGTGTCCGGGCTGAATGATGGAGGTGGAGACACTCCTTCAGGTATACTGGACCGAGGCCATTTAGGGCTTTAATGGTCAGCACCAACACTGTGAATTGTGCTCAGAAACATACTAGGAGCCAATGTAGGTCTTTCAAGACCAGTGTTATGTAGTCTCGGCGGCCACTCCCAGTCACCAGTCCAGCTCCCGCATTCTGGATTAGTTGTAGTTTCCAGGTCACCCCACATAGAGTACATTGCAGAAGTCCAAGCGGAAGATAACTAGAGCATGCACCACTCTGGCGAGACAGTGAACAGGCAGATAGGGTCTCAGCCTGCGTACCAGATGGAGCTGGTAAACAGCTGCCCTGGACACATAATAAATAAATGTCTAAAGTCAGGATCTCTTTTCCCTGTTTCCAAAAGTTGTTACAAGCAGTGATGGCACCCTGCCATGTGTGCATCATACACACTGAAAGAATACATGATCCATCCCTAAGGGACAGGAGTGCCAACTTGGCCCCACAACCATGGGTGCCCGGGGCTGTGGGTGCTCAGGCACCCAGGGCCCCAGGGAGTTGGCTGGCACCTATGCTAAGGGATGTGGGCATTGGCTTCTGTTTTGCCAGCTGCATAAATCCCCTCCTGTTACCCTTTCTTACTCACTGACCACCTCTTTCCATTGTTTCATTTTTGTTTAAAAAAATACAAGAGCTTCCCATCTCCTTGAAATTTCCCCAACACCCACTTGTTCCTTAAAATGAGCACACAAGAGACGCCACAGTGGGCTGCTTTGCGGCTGTGCCTACACAGTAAGAATGGGAGCCACAACATAATTAACATTTACAGCAGAATGTTCCTACTGCTGAACCAGAGGCTCAGTCTTGAAGCAAAGCAGAAACAAGTTCATTCAGAGAGAAGGATTGAGAAGCACTATATTTTGCCTGTAAACACAAACAGGGAGTGAACGAGATCAAGACTTTCCCACATTGATCCAAATGGAGAGCAGAAAATACACCAGTCAAGAGCCAATAACACCATGCAGAGAGCAAACCCTGTTTCCACACCCTGCCCCCCTCCAGTCACCGGTAGTGCACTGTTTACCATGCCATTTTTGTGTGAGGAGGTGTTTGTGGGAAGTTTCCTCAGAAGGAAAAAGTGATACTTCATCAGAGTAAACACTAATTCTCAGGGTCTCTGAAATTATTTCAAACAGAGGGGCAGGCATTGCCCAACCATCTCTCCATGAGAAAATAACTGTAAATAGAGTTACACATTATGGACATTAAAACAGGTTTCCCCAATCTGGTGCCCTCCAGATGTTCTGGATTACTTGTCTCATGAAATATCAAACATCATCATCAACATTTAGGTAAAGGTAAAGGGACCCCTGACCATTAGGTCCAGTTGTGACTGACTCTGGGGTTGCAGCACTCATCTCGCTTTATTGGCCGAGGGAGCCAGCATACAGCTTCCGGGTCATGTGGCCAGCATGACTAAGCCACTTCTGGCAAACCAGAGCAGTGCACGGAAACACCGTTTACCTTCCTGCCGGAGCAGTACCTATTTATCTACTTGTACTTTGAGGAGCTTTCAAACTGCTAGGTTGGCAGGAGCAGGGACCGAGCAACGGGAGCTCACCCCGTCATGGGGATTCGAACCGCCGACCTTCTGATCGGCAAGTCCTAGGCTCTGTGGTTTAACCCACAGCACCACCCGCGTTTAGCATTCCCTAAATCCTTAGACTCCCCTCCATCCTTCCATGGTTACCATTTTCAATCTTTTTCAATTGCCTCACATATTTTCTCTATTTTTCTTAAATAGACCATTTTTACCTTAGTTTTTAGTACATTACCAGCATTACTCAAATCCTGCCAAAGTTTTAGTTGTTTACAGCATTCTCTTAAGCACGTTGTAAATTTCCCCCATTCTTTATTAAAGTTCCTCTCTTCTTGGTTTCTGATTTCCCTGGTCCTCACTTACTGGGGTCTTGCGAAGGCCTTGCAAGATCTTGCTGGAAGCAGGAAGCCACTGCAGCCGCTTGTCTGGCAGCAGCAACAGTGGGGCCCCTTGGATGCCATCACCTGAGGTAGTTGCCTCAAGCTGCCTCATGGGTAGGCCGGCTCTGGTTCGTATCATTTCAGACCACTGCCCATGATGGTTATCGCTGAAGGGAGTTGCAGTCCTAAAATTCTGGAGGGAACCAGATTGAGAAAGGCTGCACTATAATGCATGATGGAAATGTCATAATGTGAGACTTTCTTCTATTATGTACATAGTGACAATGAAGCAGGCTTACAAAAGGAAGGACAGCATACTTTACTAAGAGCTCCAAAATACGTCACACCAACATCACAATTAGAAATGGTGATTTGAAGGCAAACACAGTGATGAAAGACTGACACCCATTAAGCAGAATTTGAGCCCTTCTCACTCGTCTTTGCAGGTTTTGTCTTTAGCGAGAAAGTACGAGATTAATTTATTATGTTACTATTTATGTACGCAGTGTAATAAATATCTGGACAAGTTTCTGTCTCAGGCACATCAATAAGAAGTTATTAAAAAGTCAGAATATATACTCTGACATGTTGTTGTTGTTGTTGTTGTTTAGTCGTTTAGTCGTGTCCGACTCTTCGTGACCCCATGGACCAGAGAACGCCAGGCACCTCTGTCCTCTACTGCCTCCCGCAGTTTGGTCAAACTCATGCTGGTAGCCTCGAAAACACTATCCAACCATCTCGTCCTTTGTCGCCCCCTTCTCCTTGTGCCCTCCATCTTTCCCAACATCAGGGTCTTCTCCAGGGAGTCTTCTCTTCTCATGAGGTGGCCAAAGTACTGGAGCCTCAGCTTCACAATCTGTCCTTCCAGTGAGCACTCAGGGTTGATTACCTTCAGTATGGAGAGGTTTGATCTTCTTGCAGTCCATGGGACTCTCAAGAGTCTCCTCCAGCACCATAATTCAAAAGCATCAATTCTTCGGCGATCAGCCTTCTTTATGGTCCAGCTCTCACTTCCATACATCACTACTGGGAAAACCATAGCTTTAACTATACGAACCTTTGTTGGCAAGGTGATGTCTCTACTTCTCAAGATGCTGTCTAGGCCTGTCATTGCCCTTCTGCCAAGAAGCAGGCGTCTTTTAATTTCGTGGCTGCTGTCACCATCTGCAGTGATCATTGAGCCCAAGAAAGTAAAATCTCTCACTACCTCCATTTCTTCCCCTTCTATTTGCCAGGAGGTGATGGGACCAGTGGCCATGATCTTCGTTTTTTTGATGTTGAGCTTCAGACCATATTTTGCGCTCTCCTCTTTCACCCTCATTAAAAGGTTCTTTAATTCCTCCTCACTTTCTGCCATCAAGGTTGTGTCATCTGCATATCTGAGGTTGTTGATATTTCTTCCGGCAATCTTAATTCCGGCTAGGGATTCATCCAGCCCAGCCTTTCGCATGATGAATTCTGCATATAAGTTAAATAAGCAGGGAGACAAAATACAGCCTTGTCGTACTCCTTTCCCAATTTTGAACCAATCAGTTGTTCCATATCCAGTTCTAACTGTAGCTTCTTGTCCCACATAGAGATTTCTCAGGAGACAGATGAGGTGATCTGGCACTCCCATTTCTTTAAGAACTTGCCATAGTTTGCCGTGGTCGACACAGTCAAAGGCTTTTGCATAGTCAATGAAGCACAAGTAGATGTCTTTCTGGAACTCTCTAGCTTTCTCCATAATCCAGCGCATGTTTGCAATTTGGTCTCTGGTTCCTCTGCCTCTTCTAAATCCAGCTTGCACTTCTGGGAGTTCTTGGTCCACATACTGCTTGAGCCTTCCTTGTAGAATTTTAAGCATAACCTTGCTAGCGTGTGAAATGAGTGCAATTGTGCGGTAGTTGGAGCATTCTTTGGCACTGCCCTTCTTTGGGATTGGGATGTAGACTGATCTTCTCCAATCTTCTGGCCACTGCTGAGTTTTCCAAACTTGCTGGCATATTGAGTGTAGCACCTTAACAGCATCATCTTTTAAAATTTTAAATAGTTCAGCTGGAATACCGTCACTTCCACTGGCCTTGTTATTTGCAGTGCTTTCTAAGGCCCATTTGACTTCACTCTCCAGGATGTCTGGCTCAAGGTCAGCAACCACACTACCTGGGGTATACGGGACATCCATTTCTTTCTGGTATAATTCCTCTGTGTATTCTTGCCACCTCTTCCTGATGTCTTCTGCTTCTGTTAGGTCCTTTCCACATTTGTCCTTTATTATGGAAATCTTTGTACGAAATGTTCCTTTCATATCTCCAATTTTCTTGAACAGATCTCTGGTTCTTCCCATTCTATTGCTTTCCTCTATTTCTTTGCATTGCTCGTTTAAGAAGGTCTTCTTGTCTCTCCTTGCTATTCTTTGGAAATCTGCATTCAATTTCCTGTATCTTTCACCATCTCCCTCGCATTTTGCTTGCCTTCTCTCCCCCGCTATTTGTAAGGCCTCATTGGACAGCCACTTTGCTTTCTTGCATTTCCTTTTCATTGGGATGGTTTTCGTTGCTGCCTCCTGTATAATGTTACGAGCCTCCATCCATAGTTCTTCAGGCACTCTGTCCACCAAATCTAAATCCTTAAACCTGTTCCTCACTTCCACTGTGTATTCATAAGGGATTTGACTTAGATTGTATCTTACCGGCCCAGTGGTTTTTCCTACTTTCTTCAGTTTAAGCTTGAATTTTGCTATAAGAAGCTGATGATCTGAGCCACAGTCAGCTCCAGGTCTTGTTTTTGCTGACTGTATAGAGCTTCTCCATCTTTGGTTGCAGAGAATATAATCAATCTGATTTCGATGCTGCCCATCTGGTGATGTCCATGTGTAGAGTCGTCTCTTGTGTTGTTGGAAAAGCGTGTTTGTGATGACCAGCTTGTTCTCTTGACAGAACTCTATTAGCCTTTGCCCTGCTTCGTTTTGATCTCCAAGGCCAAACTTGCCAGTTGTTCCTTTTATCTCTTGACTCCCTACTTTAGCATTCCAATCCCCTATGATGAGAAGAACATCCTTCTTTGGTGTCACTTCTATAAGGTGTTGTAAGTCTTCATAGAATTGGTCAATTTCAGTTTCTTCAGCACCAGTAGTTGGTGCATAAACTTGGATTACTGTGATGTTAAAAGGTCTGCCTTGGATTCGTATCGAGATCATTCTATCATTTTTGAGATTGCATCCCAGTACAGCCTTCGCCACTCTTTTGTTGACTATGAGGGCCACTCCATTTCTTTTACGGGTTTCTTGCCCACAGTAGTAGATATGATGGTCATCCGAACTGAATTCACCCATTCCCGTCCATTTTAGTTCACTGATGCCCAGGATGTCAATATTTATTCTTGCCATCTCATTTTTGACCACCTCCAACTTACCCAGGTTCATGGTTCTTACATTCCAGGTTCCTATGCAATATTTTTCTTTACAGCATTGGACTTTCCTTTCGCTTCCCGGCATATCCGCAACTGAGCGTCCTTTCGGCTTTGGCCCAGCCGCTTCATCAGCTCTGGATCTACTTGTACTTGCCCTCCGCTCTTCCCCAGTAGCATGTTGGACGCCTTCCGACCTGAGGGGCTCATCTTCCAGCGTCATAACTTTTATATGCCTGTTGTCTTTGTCCATGGAGTTTTCTTGGCAGGGATACTGGAGTGGCTTGCCGGTTCCTCCTCCAGGTGGATCACGTTTGGTCAAAACTCTCCACTATGACCTGTTCATCTTGGGTGCCCTGCTCGGCATAGTTCATAGCTTCTCTGAGTTCTTCAAGCCCCTTCGCCACGGCAAGGCAGTGATCCATGAAGGGGATCTGTTGCTATACAGTGGTACCTCTGACATATGTTTGCCAAAAGGAACACATAAAACATGTTCTAAGCTTACCGTGTCAACTCCATCTTGTAATATTTATTTTTTTTTAGTTTGCAGGTTACATCTTTTCCAGTCGTATCACTTTACAAGCAAACTTAAGAGTTCAGATTTGTCACTGCGTAGTATATTAATGTCAAGCTTTAGCCTGCAGAACTGTTATTTATATTGAAGCTCGGGGGCCTTAAGGCAGAAGGACGTACGATGAAAATGCAGAGCAGGCATATTTTTTTAAATATTAATAAAATTCAAGGTTCGTAAGTTGGCTCGAAGTCAGAAATTGCCCATCATGGTCAGTTATAGCATAGGAAGCTATTCTCTACCAAGTCAGACCATTAGTCTATCCAGCTCAGTATCACCTACACAGACTGCCAGTGGATCTGTATACCCTTGAGTCTAGAGTTTAAACAGGAATCTTTCTCAGCCATATCTGTGTATTCAAGAGATTGAACCTAGGGCAGTCTATTTATACCTTGTTCCTTGCTCCCACCCCTCCCATGGACAGGTTCTTGATTGCTCATCTGCTGAGGACTTCATAGCCTCCATGACAACCATGAGGCTGCCCCAAGTTTTCACTGGTCTGACACACAGGGCAGGAACACCCTCAATTTGATTTTTGCTCTGGATGGAAGAAGCGGGGGGAGGTCTAGGGAGAGGATGGTAGTGGATGTCACTCCATTGTCATGATCAGTTCCTCCTAAAGTTTGTCCAGTCCTTCCCTGTCAGGGATAGACGAGAGGAAATCACTCTTGAGGGCAATGGTGAGCAAAATCAAAATCCAGTAGCTGGCTGAGAAAGCACTGAATGGCTTCCTACTATGACCACTGCTGTTCCTTTTCTCAAAAAAATGCAACCTCTTGAAGGTTCTTTTCATTATACAAATAAAAAGCTGTGAGTTTTGAGGGCAATGCACAATTTGCCATTAAGAGTGTTGCCCGTTGTTGTTGCTGCTGCTGTTGCTATACAGTGGTACCTCGGGTTAAGAACTTACCCTAACTCGTTCTGGAGATCCGTTCTTAACCTGAAACTGTTCTTAACCTGAGGAACCTCTTTAGCTAATGGGGCCTCCTGCTGCCGCCGCACAATTTCTGTTCTCATCCTGAAGCAAAGTTCTTAACCGGAGGTACTACTTCTGGGTTAGCGGAGTCTGTAACCTGAAGCGTCTGTAACCTGAGGCATCTGTAACCCGAGGTACCACTGTATTTATAATTATATACTGCCTTTCATCAAAAGATCTCAGGGCGGTTCGCAAGATAAAAATGCAAGATAAAAACACAGATAAGTAGTTAAAACAAAAACAACAAAGCCATAGCCCACCCCCACAAAAACACATACATTTTTTTTTAATAATAATATTTATTAAGATTTTCAGAAATACAGAAAGAAAAGATTAAAGTACATTCAAAGCCTTATTTTCATATACCCACTTTCCGGGACTCCCTCCTTCCCCCACCCCCACCATATTCCCCTATCATATTGTTGGTTCCACAAGCTCTCAATTCTAATTAAAACTTAGTTTGTTTAAACCATTAGTCAAATTTAGATTTAAATTTATACAATCCTCATCAATACACTTAATAGAAGACAAAAGTTCTCTCCACAGGGCCCGCCCCCTTTCCATTCCACAATTTCACTTTTTTTAATGATAAAGACACCCCACACAATAGAAATATAAGAAAATAAGAAATAAAAAAATATAGTAGAAAAAAAAAGCCAATCCAGAAAATAGTTGACAAGCCTTTGGATTCTATTTCTCCCCCCCCCCCGTCCCTGGTTTAGTTTCCCCCTGACCACCAATCCTTGTTGTCTGCCTGGAATTCTTAAAATCCATAAGTCACATTTTCCCCCCAACTCCTTGTTGGCTTTTTCTTTTTATAATTATTTTTAAAATTATTTTGAAACCATTTAACTTCAAACCTTTTAATAAAACTCCCCCTATTGTTCTTTCCAAGTTATAGTCCAGTTTCCTCTTGTTCCGCTGCTAAAACGTTCTAATTCAGAAATTTAGTAAGTCTGCAGGAGTTATTGTTATTCAGGAACAAAAACTTGCGTTCAGTCCCTTCCTTTCTTCAATAGAAAATTCTATTGTCTCCTTTAGCTGAGCACCCTGTAGACACAATATTGTTTCCGTTTTGCAGCTTTCCCAGAAGATAACCAGTCCTGTAAAATTCCGATGGTATTTTTCCACTTACGACCTTCTTTGTAATGTCCCGAAACTCCTCTAGGGGGGTTGTTGTAACTTTGTTTTCTCTAATCCAAAAGTCCGATTGTTATCCATGTTTTCGCCATTTTGTATCCAAGTTTTAACAGATTGTAACAAATTGTAACAAAATTAACCAGCAAAGTCCTCGTACTAAAGTCCTCTTTGAATTTCCGACTTTGACAGCTACTTTGACAGCTGTCAAAATCTCCTTCGCTTTTCGCCAGGCTCTCTCCTCAATCACCCCGGTTCCCAGGGGGGGGGGTTACGTTTTCCTTCTCCCTCCATTCTTCCTCCAGCACAGTTCTTGTAATTTCCCATCGTGGAATTCTTAGTTTTTATCAGCAATCCAATTCTTTTTGGACCTTGGTTTCCCAGTCCTTGTTTTGGAAGGTTTACAGTAGGGGGGGGGGACTGACTTCCTTTTTGGATCCCCCCCCGCTCGTGTCAAATCCGAAAAAAAATTCTTTTTTTTTCTCCTTTTAAACCCGGTTTCCAAATTACTCACGGGTTGTTGTTAAAATCCGAATTCTCAATGGAAGAAGTCAGCGCTCTCCGCCGGATGGCATGCGGCTTCGCTCGGCAGGGATAGCGGTGGACTCAAAGCACCACGCTTCTCCCCGGCACCCGATCCGTAGCCTTTAAAAAGGCTCCTTCACGAGTCGGGAGGGCGCTAGCGGTGCCAGCCGAGTCTCCATGTCCACGGCCTCCGTGGCCGTGGTTTTTAAGGGTCCCCGCATCGCCGGTGCGGTAGGACCCAGCCCCTGCCGAGCAGGCTCCCTCCGGAGCTCGGAGGGAGTCCGCCATTCGGCGATGGCGCCAACCCGGAAGTCCAAAAACACATACATTTTAAACACATGTAATCACCCCAATTTTGTGGAACTCTATTCTCTCCCTAGACTCTGTTCCTAACTTGCAGGCATTCAGGTTGTATGTAAAGCCTTTCCTGTTTCTGGACGAACTTTAGAGTTGCTGTTTGGCTTTTTGTTTGTTTGTTCTTTTAATAAGTCTAGTGCTCACCTATTCATATTTTTTTGTGTTTCATTCCTCAAAGCATGTGCATAGTCAGGCTCAGCGTGTATGCTGTATTTTAAGGCCACGGCTTCTCTAGTACGTTGTTCAGGTTTTATAGGTGCATATTTATAAGCACACATTTGTTACCTCCCTTAAGCGTTTTTTTTAAAAAATGTAAAGATGGCATATAAATAGCTAAACGCCTGGTGGCACTTACACTAGCAAATATGGAAACTAGGAAGCAATTCCAAAAGCAAAGACACATCATCATCCAGCTCCAAACATTTTAGCAAATAGAAAGGAGAAGCCTTAAGTTAAAAGCTTCTGCATAGTAACATTTACACAAAGGAAACAGTAACACAGCTCTAAAGAAAACAGATTTATGAATTCCCCTGTACCAGCAGGGGTATAGAAAAGGCCACCACACTGTTAAGAACTCAGAGCTGCCTTTTGTACTGTTTCTCTCAAGCACTTGTTGGCCAAAATACTGTAAGCTCCCATCTGCACTATACATTTAAAGCAGTATCATACCACTACAAATAGTCAAGGCTTCCCCCAATGAATCTTGGGAGCTGTAGTTCTTTAAGGTTGCTGAGAGTTATTAAGAGACCCATATCCCCATCACAGAGCTACAGTTCTCTGAGTGGTTTAGCAATAAATCCCTCTTCCCAGAAAACTCTGGGAATTGTCGCTCTGGACAGGGATATATGCAATAACCACCTGATATATGGATGCGGGTGGCGCTGTGGGTTAAACCACAGAGCCTAGGACTTGCCAATCGGAAGGTCGGCGGTTCGAATCCCTGTGACGGGGTGAGCTCCCGTTGCTTGGTCCCTGCTCCTGCCAACCTAGCAGTTCGAAAGCATGTCAAAGTGCAAGTAGATAAATAGGTACCACTCCAGTGGGAAGGTAAACGGAGTTTCTGTGTGCTGCTCTGGTTCGCCAGAAGCGGCTTAGTCATGCTGGCCACATGACTCGGAAGCTAATAAAGCGAGATGAGCGCCGCAACCCCAGAGTCGGCCACAACTGGACCTAATGGTCAGGGGTCCCTTTACCTTTTTACCTGATATATAAATGTCCACAAGGTGTAGACTGAAGTTAACAAACACCACACAATTGGGAGAACGTGTCTGCAGAGTCCATACAGGTAAGGGCCATTATTTTCTGATCTCTGGAAATCTTAAGTTAGTATTGTATGTGGAACAGAGTCAGTATCTATTTGATGCAATATGTTGGATCCTACTCAATAGTTTGCATAGCATTAAAGACAGGCAGTGTTATTTTCAGACGGAACTTGAGTATAGGGCAGTGGTTACTGAAAGCCATTACAGAGAGCAGTGATGGGTCAATATGAGAGATGACTAAAAAGGGGATGGGAGGATAAAGAGATCTAATTTGAATAATCTGGTCATTTCTCCTGCTCACAGTTTCAAGGAGGAATAGTAAGCTTAGTACAGATCCTTACATTAAGGTCAATAAACAAGTGATTACCCATGGTAGAATTAGCACTGAGCGTTTTCCTGTGCTGCCATACCAAACCCAAACGTGCCTTTTTGAAAGGAGAGATTCCCCTGCTTGCAAACAGAAGATTTATATTTCTTAGAAAAGCCACTGGGAGTAGGAAAAGAGTCTTATTTCTTTGCCAAGAGACCATATTCTCTCCCCCCCTCCAGGGTCTATTAAAACCATCCAAGATTATACAGCACTGATGGAGATCTGATTTCCCGGCAGGAAGTGTAAACAATGACTTGAAAGGTGTGTATGTAGACCCTTCCAACTGATTTACTAGTAGCTCTTTAGAATCCGTCATGCATGCCATATTGACCTCACAAACTTAATTACCTTAAGCTGTAAGAGAAGGAACACATGCCTCTCAGGCCGTTGAGGTGCAAATCAAAGGCCATGCTAAGTCTGCAGAAAGAAGAGCGTATCAACCTGAGGGAAGGGTCAGAAACATAAAGAATTAAGAGGATCTGGATGGGCCTTGCTCCTACTGGATGACATAAATCTGGAATCTGTTAAGGCATAGGAGATCCCGAAGTGAAATCTGGATTATCTGACATCTTCTGCTTTCCTCTAGAGCAAGAGTGGGGAACCTCTGGGCATGCAGATTTTGCTAAACTACAACTTCCACCAGCTCAAGAGCCAGGGATGATGGGAGTTGTAGTTCAGGAACTTCTGCAGGCCAAACATTCCCTATGTCTGCCCTAGAGGGAACAGAACACAGTGGAAGAGCTCAGGCTTTTTCTGCATAAAACTGAAGGTTCAGTCAGTGGCATCTCCAGTGGAAAGACCTCAGGCAGTAGGACTAGGAAGGATTAATAATGAAGAGCAATCCTAAGGGTATGTGTGTATGTGTGTGTGTGTGTGTGTGTGAGAGAGAGAGAGAGAGAGAGAGAGAGTTCACCATCTAATCCTGGGTTTCCCAAACTTGGTTCTTCAGCTGATTTGGGACTACAGTTCCCATCATCCCTAGTGAGCAGAACAAGTGGTCAGGTATGGTGGGAGCCGTAGTCCAAAAACAGCTGGAGACCCAAGTTGGAAATCCTGATCCAATGTCCTTTTAAGTTCTTTTCAGCAGGGCAGAAGTGAAGGCAGAGAAGTGCTCTTCAGCTCCTCTGTCTTTCTCAAAGTCTCCCGTACCTGCCCTACTTGGAAATGCTGGAGATTTAACTTTTGGTCTTATTCATGCAAAGCACACTTTGAGCTGTTTAAATTTGCACATAGCCAGATTTTAATGTCCGCTGCATTTTGAGATATTGAAGAAAGCGTGAAATCACTTGCAATTCAGTGAACAAAAGCTACCACTCGTTGTCAGAAGGAAAAGCTATATTTAGCATTTCCCCCCTTCTTCCTATTACAATAACAGACAGACTAAAATAGCCTAAAATATAAAGAGAGCAAGTGTGCCCTTAATTATTAAAAATTTCGCTCAGCCATTAAGTTGACTACAATTAAATATTAGATTTTTATCAGTTTTAATCAGAGAATGGGAATTGCCACACCCTAGGGATGGTCATTAGGCAGAATGTGCAAGCATTTGTGTCTGTGTGAAATCTCTCTGGGTCCATGCAGGCTTTAATTCATTGCTTATGCCTCTTCTTCCTAGCATACAGTAGTTAAAAGATTTTTTTGAGATTAAGAAACTCATTTCTTCCACTATATTTTTCCCTGGCGAAGGAGAGTGAATGTCTTATCCTCTGGCCAGTCATTGTTGCTACTTCATGCCTGCTCGATAATGCCAGGAATCAAAGTACACATCTCGAGAACAGTAGGGCTTTTCATAATGGCCTTTATCCCAGCACGGCAAGTCACCGTGTCAGCTCCGAAAATGAATTTCTAATAACCCCTGGCATTGAATCACTGACTTGTCTCAAAGAAGGCTTCCACAGTTCCCTGTTTATTTGGTCTGTGAGGCTCTAAAATAGGCTGCACCTATCTGAATATCCATAACCTCAGCCAACCTTAAAGTGGAATGTCCACATTGAATCCAAGGGGCCCATGAATACTAACTCAGCCTCTGGGATGCATTCTCTTCTATATACTCAGTATACCTGAAGGAGCGTCTCCACCCCCATCGTTCAGCCTGGACACTGAGGTCTAGCTCTGAGGGCCTTCTGGTGGTTCCCTCACTGCGAGAAGTGAGGTTACAGGGAACGAGGCAGAGGGCCTTCTCGGTAGTGGCACCTGCCCTGGGGAATGCCCTCCCATCAGATGTCAAGGAAATAAACAACTATCTGACTTTCAGAAGACATTAGAAGGCAGCCCTGTTTAGGGAGGTTTTTAATGTTTGAATGCTTTGTTGTGTTTTTAATATTCTGTTGGGAGCCGCCCAGAGTGGTTGGGGAATAAATAATAAATTATTATTAGTATGTGGTTGACCATCACAATCCTATTACAGGTATCTGCTGTGTGTGGACTGAAAACACATGCATGCTTTCAAGGAGGGATGGGGACCAGATGTTGCTGGACTCCAACTCCAAGTGAACATCGGCTATGCTGGCTGGACCTGATGGGATCTGGAGTCCAACAACCAGTTTGCCACCCCTGATTTAAAGTAAGGTTGAAAAGCTTTTTGAGCACAGAGTGTGTCCTTGTTCCCACCAGTTGAATTGGAACTTGGACTCTCAGTACGGTGTCCAAACATAAGGCGGGTTACAAAGTTAGCAGGTAAAGCAGAACCTTAAGGTGCATGGCTAGATAGGTTGGGCTGTCCCATCCAAGAGGCAGGGTGAAGTAGCCTTCTTGGGCAGTGGAAGCCCCTGAGATGGTCCCCTGTCCTGCAGCCTCTGCTGCCAGCTTTGGTGCAGATTTCCAGCGAGATCTGGCAGAGTTCCAGTGAAATCTCAGAAGATCTCACTGGAACCTGCCACTGTCGTCACTGGTTTGTGCCAGCACTGTGCAACCTAGGAAGGGATGATTCTGTGGCAGTGGTGTGGCAGCAGTGGCAGGTCAGCACTTCCTGTTTCCCCTCTAGCAGTGAAAAGGAACATGCTGCCTATGTAGACAGGCAACACCTGACATCCCCAAAACTCTCCCTTGGAGGAGAGGGGCAGGCGCAGACGTTTGCGAAGTGAACACCTGGAGCCCTAGGACTGGGCAAGCAAGCCAACACTCCTTTGAGTCAGCGGAGCATGCAAAGTTTGTCCATGCCAGCACAGTTGCCTCTGCATCATTAGACACAAGGGTGGAGGTGACAGAGCTCTTCCCATTGCTCCTCACCATCAAAGGACTCCCACCAAGACATTTCCATGGAGCTCATGGCATAGGACCACATCAGAAATGTATTATGAACCTGCACACAGCCAGTTCAGATTATTATCTCTTGGTTCATTAATCTGAGATATGCACAACACTTTTGCTTGTCTGTGGAACCCCACTGGGTTTCCCTTTGCATGCGCTATAATTAAACCAGGAAGCTAGCTAAAAATAACTATAGTTTCCTATTTCATCCAAATTAGGAAATTTGCATTAACAGTTTTGAAGCAAGTCAAGGTATTCAACCAACTTCAACTTGTGGTTGAATATTCTGGCTGGTTATAAAGCTGGTAACTATAATTTTCTGGTTTAGATGAAATGGGAAGCAATGGTTTAGTAGACAGCTGTGCCAAAAAAAATCCCCACTTTTTAAATAAAAAATAATAACTCTCTATCAATTAATGAGAAAAGAAAATTGAATTTGAAAATTATCAATGAAGACAGAGAAGCTCAGGATCACGGCATGGATGTAGGCAGAAAACTCCTCTTAAGTCAACAGGACTTATTTCCAAATCAGATTTTTATGACCCTGACATTGAAAGTATTTTTCCTGTTTTCCCAGGAATGTTACATTCCAAGGAAACAAATTAATTCGAGATTTCCAGTCTGGCTAAAAGTAGTTCCAGGAGCCCAATTATGATTGTTTCTTAGGCTAAAGGTGAGTCAAATCTCTGACCGCTGGGTGGGGATATGTCTGTAAAGTGACAGCTTTTCCTGGATTAAATCCCATTCATTGTACCACATGGTTCATCAAGGAAAATGCAACTGGTTATTTATAAGCATGGCTTTCACCCCGTAAGAAGAATGTGTTGCTATTTCTATTGTTCCTGTTGTGAAAGTACAGCTGACATACCCCACAAATTGATCATTATGCTGTTATTCAATAGGTGTACTGTCAAGATCCAGCAGCCAATCGGGAAACAGGGTAACAGAACAGACAAAGGAACCTCAAAGGAAAAGACAAGACACTGTGTCTTTTGTCTTTTGTTCCAAGATGGAAACAAACTGTCTCCAGCTCTGATAAGCTCCTTCTTTGATCTCCTGTTCCCAATAATTAGGGATAGACACATTTGTGTAATGTTTTCCATTCATAGCTCATCCAACAAGACACTTATGTATGTGGGACTTTCTCATTGCTGTTACTGTTGCTGCTTATATGATCAGTGCTTGCAAGTATGGCTATTTCTCAGAAAGCAAAGCAAGCACACAACTGTAATCAGGAAAGGATTGGATCTCGCCTGAATATTTTGAAAAGAAAAGATGTGGTTCATACAACTTACATCTACGGCTATTTTCTGTTTTGTACTTGGTAATCCACTCCCAAGTGGATTATAGAATCATAGAGGCTGAAAGTCTCTCAAAGGTCATTTGGTCAACCCCCCGTCGATGCAGGAAATCTGCTGTTGCAGCAATGGCCATCCAGCTTCTGCTGAAGATTTTGCATTCCTGTTTCCACAAGCAGAATGAAATTCAAGGGTCATCCTTTTCCTCATGAGATAATTTTTGTACTTGTGTGTTTGTTTGTTTACAATGTGAGCATAATGAAGTAAGCAGGGACCCAAGAGTGACACAAGTGGTCTTTAAAGCCCCCCTCCCAACAACATGCCCACAGTTCTGCCTTGACAGCCAGCAGTAATACTTTTTTTTTTTTGGCCACAATTGCAAAACTCCCCAAGAATATTGGGGATATCTCCAGTGACTAGGCTCCAGCAGCTGTCAAGACTACTAAGCATGCATCAACTTGTACACAGACCTGGAGACACAGGAATCACTTGATACGAAGACAAAATAATAGACCTCCCATTAATAAGAAGTAAAACATATATAGTTATAGATCCATATCTATATAGAGATATATTTGCTCTTTACCTGTTCATTTCCCTATACTTGCTTCATAAGTAGCTTACTGGTCAATGTAAAACTTCCTCAACCCTAAAGATGAGCTGGCTCTTTCCTGTTTATACTGAGGACACCTCAGTACCTAAACTTGTCTTTTCTCTTGCCAGTATATTAAAAGTAGCCCCAAATTAGCTGGGACAGTAGGAAGTCCTAATGGATACAGGAAGACACAAAAAGGCAGATAAGGACTACTGTGGGCTTTTGCCTGTTTCCTGAGTTAGATGATAACAACAACCTTCATGTGCCCGGCAGTCTCCTCTCCATCTATTACTCAGCGACCCAAATTAATTTTCTCCGGTTCTCTTCCTCATTCCATTCTCTCCCACCCACTTATTTGCTTCCAGTCCTTTGAACATTGCTTGCTGCTACCATCTTCCTTCTTCCATTTTCTCTCTAGCGTGGCTGGAACTGGTGTGGAAAAGGATAATAAACAGGATGCTTTGTGTGCGTCCCAAGCCTTAGGTCAAACTGACCGAAGGTCAAACTTAGGTCAAACTGACCCAGTAGGCCTTCATGACTAGGGAGCAGAACAGAACACCTAAATATCCAGTGTGGATTGTTTGTCTGCTTCCAAAGCCAAAATAAGTCACAGCAAAGCAGGGGAGGGGAACCTGTGGAGCTCTAGATGTTGTTGGATTCCATCAGCCCCAGTCAGCAGGGGTGATGGGGATTGTAGTGCAACAGCATCTGGAGAACCACACACTTGCAGTAAGGGCAAATATGGTACTGCATGGTTCCTTCCTGACTTTATGATGAATCAGACTTGTTCCATGGTGACCAGCTGCATAGGTATGAAGGCAGATGACACTGTTTTATCCCTGAAGTTAATCTAATCTGGGATGAGTGGAGCACATAAAGGATAGTATGTAAATAAATGTACTCACCAGCTATACCAAACAGTTATTTTTCATGGGGGTTTAAATGGACTTTAAATGGAGCCATGGTAGGGCTTCAGGAGTTAGATTGTTGGAGAATCTAATGAGTTAGTTGCCAGTTCCTAATTTTGATTGGATGGTGGAGTGGAGTCCTCAGCCATAAGCATTTGAATTTTACAACAATCTGACAAGTTTGGTTTGGCACTCTCACGCCCAACAGATGACTGGCCTGCAAAAGACTGGATTCAGATAAGGTCATTTTCTAATGTTTGTTTGAGGCTTGCCCTCTCTTCTCTGATGTGGAATCAGAGGGACAACCTAACAACACGATTCCTCAAGCAATTTCCTGGGGCTTCTAGTTTTGACTAATCCAGAAATACCATAAAGGGCCTCTTTCTTATAGAATTGTTGTATTTTTCCCATTGGCTTGACACCAGGAAGCACGAGGCAGATGGAAATTAAAGAAAAACAAATCAAAGCGAATTGAACTTTTTTGAACCCTTAAAGTAAAGACTTGGTTGGTTCATTCTGAGTTCAGTTGAGCTTCCTCACAGGGAGAGCTACTGGGCTGTGAAATAACATTGAGGGCAAAGCTGTGGAAGTCCTGTTGATTTCTCCACAGAAGTATGGAAGAAGACAGAATGGGAGATTCCCCCCCTCCTTCATCTTTGCTGGTCTTCTGTTTTTGATGAGGTATGGTATTGACTTTCCCAGGACCCTCCAAAAAAGAAGAATCTTAACTGAGGAAACTGCATAAGATGAGCAAGAGATCTGCTTTGCTTTATTGTGGCCTTTAGCAAACACCGAACTCTTCTGTGTGCATCTGTTGAGGTAGGCTATTGCCAATGAAAGTACAATAAACCAGTTAAGAACATACAAAAATATAAGGACATAAATTCTTATATTGGTCTCCTAGGTGCCAGACCACAGCGCATTGACCTTATTCTGGCCTTTATCAGCTGGGAGAATGATAAGGCATTGACAGGGATGTATTCTAAAAAACATTCAGTCACTAGTCCTTTGATGCAGCCATGTGGGCAGCTGACCTACCAGAACACCAGATTATTATGCGTTGGGGAGGACTGTATAAAAGTTACTAAGAGGGCAAATTCCTTTGTCAAAACTGGGGCTAGGTTTAGGCCTTCAATTAGGTGAGGGAGGGGGGCCAGCGTGACAGCTAGACTCCCATTCTGAGGCTCTTTGTTGCACAGCTGCTAAAGTAGCAAGGTGAGGCTTATCGGCAAGCAGATGGCCTAATTCTGGAGAATATTGTTGCCCAGAGTGTCCCACAGAAAGATTATTCCAGAGGTGATGGTTGTAATCCTTTTACTTATCTCATTTTCTTTCCTGACTTCCCTTCAAGGAGCATAGACTTCTTCTCATTTCATCCTCACAAAACCACTAGAAAGTAGCGAAGGCTGAGAGGCCAGCTGTCTAGTAAGCTTTATGGAAGAATGGGGCTATGAAATCAGGACTCTCCATACACAGCAGGGGTGTCCTCTTCATCCCACAATGCTGGCTGGGGCTAATAAAAGTTGAATGGTACCACGTTGACTATCCCTGCTCTGCGATGTGAGTGCAGTACAAAACTCCACTCTACCATAGTGGCTCTCATTTAACGGAAAACATGATGCTTATTATTTTTTTTAAAAAAAGATACACACCAATAAGATTATAATGACTGATGCTGTTAAGTCTGAGATATTTTATACATACATTTCCATGTGTGATGAGTTACGGATGAGATAGGACCCTAAATTGTGGGTGGGATTGCCTTTCTGATTTAAATGTAGGTAGAAGATTAGGTTTCAAGGCAATAGCATCTTCATGTTATTGGGTTTCCTGGAAAGCTGAATGTTTTGCTTATTGTGATTGCCATCAGCTACAGATATATTTCTCAGGATTTCTTTATGCCAGAGTAAACGTTGATTAAAGTTTTAAAGAAACTCACCAAGCCCTTTGCCAAAATGGCAGGATATTATTTACATAATCCCAAGTTTCCCAGTTTATTTATTTTTAATGAGCAGACATGTCAAAACATACTACGTATACCCATGTGACATCATCACTCTTTTCCCTTGCTGAGTACATGACAGAGCAAAAACATCTGATGGGAATTAGTAGAAGGAAAAGTTTCTTCAATCCCTTGCAAAACAAGCTGCTACAAATGGCTAATCGTCTCAGATTTCCCTATGCAAATATATGCTGCATAAATCCTAAACTTTCCACAGAAATGGCACAGAATTGTAGAGGATGGAATCTTAAGTCACACCACGTCAAAAAGTTCTATTTTAAAGTCCCCTCCCAAACAACAACAACCAGGGAACTCAACAGTGATTTGCAGAGACATAAATTGGCTGGTGTTTGTTTTCACTTACCTAAGCGAGGGCTTTTAAAACAGTAAGCAATTCCCACAAGACAGTTACTTGTGATTGTTTTTTTTTTGGGTCTTCATTGGACAACAAGGAAACAAACAAGGCAACTGAGAGGTCAAGATGAGTGTCCTGGATTTCTGACTTAGCTAGAAAATGGGAGTATGACATATTCCTTGTTCTCCATTTACAAGGTCTTTATGATGAGGTATTCCAATAGTTATGTAACACATATTTTGACGATTTTTTAATCAAGGCCCATCCACTCACAGCATGTTTTAATGGTGAAAACAACAAACACCACCCAAAAATGATGTAATTCCTAACAAATGGCCCTGGCCAGTGCATGGACACTTAAGTTCAGTTGAAGGTTAGATAAAGAGCAGCCAATTGTGGATAAACTGGCTTATCCTAATCTGTTCCTCCACCTCTTCAGTGCAGTTAACCATGAGATCTTTTCTTCCTGGCTAGAAAGCACCTATCTATCAGTGCCTACAGTGTTGTGAAACATCAGAGTCTCCTAGAGCCTGCCAAAGCTCTGGGCATGTTCATGTGTGGATTTAGTAATTTAACTCCCGCTAGTGCTGGATCAATATCTATATTATCAGCTATCTTTCTTTGCTATCATATACTGCAGCGCCTTAAAAGTGAAAAAGAATAGTGGGTGCTCCCACAGATATAGCCTCTGCCCCACTTGCACCTCCAACTTTCAGTCACAGTGTATTAAGACCGTCTCTAGCAACCAAACCTTCCTGCTCTAATAATGATCTGCCAAGACCCTTGTTCCTGCGTTCTAAATTTTCTAGTCAATTGAGCACCCACTTCTTCAAATACCTTTTTTCCAGCCAAGCTATTAGAGTTCTACGATGTCAAGAAGGCAAAAAATATGGCCTGAATGTAAAATATTGTATTTCCATGTTTTCAAGGGCATGTATTCTGAGCAGTTTTTATTTTTAAAGCTATCCCCCCCCGTCATTCTTTACTTGGAAAGACAGGTGTCTTGGTTGATGGGCTACATTGTTTTTGAAATCCTATATGAAAAATTATTATAGTTAAATGAAGCTATGCCATTTTCGACTGCCCTTGGCTTTCAGAAATAACTTTCTGAATTCAGGGGTGCTGTGTGCAGCATTTCAGAGCCGTTTGAACATTGCTGCTCTCTGAAAACAACATTCGCTGCTGACAGGTGTCCAGTTATTTTAGGCTGACGATAATTGAAACTGACAAATTTTAGGCATCAGCTAAGTTGCTGGCTTTTCTGAGTTGGGGTGACGGCACTGCATCCTGACAGAAAGGCTGTGATTTGGGGGAGTGGTCAGGCCTCCCAATGTCTGTAGACTGGTTCATGGAGGAGAGGGCAGTGGCAACTTTAGGGGGGAAATTCCAGGATGCCTCTCTGGAATGAGTATCATTTCAGAGATGAAGTATTGGGTACCACTGCCATGATAAGCATTTCCTCATGCTGGGAGCTTCTATGAGTGGAGGCCTCTAAACTGGGTAGTGATGGTGCGTCAGACTTGTCAAAAAGCACACCAGTGAAGCTGGGAAAGACACAACCATTTCTTGCCATCAGGGAATGAAAAGAAAAGGATGTCTATTGGGTATGTTTTCATGACACTGCAGCTGAAAATTGGGTGCCACATTTTATGAAAATTATGGTTGAAAGGATGCAGTTCCTTTTCATATGTCGTATGAATCATCAAAAGGCTTGTAGGTTAACACCAATAGAAGGGGTGACCTCCAAGAGTGTCAGTTCGTTTTCAGATTTGTCTTCTGCTCATGGAATGGGACGCCCCTTTCTTCTTATCTGAGCTTCAGCCATGTGTCCCCAAAATCTGCTACAGAAGGGTTGGGGGGCACTCGGGAGTAGATTTTCAGAAAGACATGGAAGACTGGAAGAAGAATGTGAGGAAAAGGAAGTCCCATTGCATGAAAGCAATGGGACTGCTCTCATGTTATTCAAAGTTCTGATAAACTTTAAAAAACCCAACCTAAACTGAGATCAATACATTTATGCAGCTTATCCTATACTTTACATTTTCAACATGTGTGTGTGTGTTTCTGTAAGTAACTTCCCTTTTCAAATACACTATGGTATATTCACAAAACCTTGCATTTAAAGTAAAATTTGTTCTTCCTTGAGCCAATTCTACTAGAAAGCAAACTGTAACCTTCTGTTGTCAGCAAGTATGACCACTTCAAGACATCACTCAACTCCACCCTCTCATCCCACCTAAAACCAGATGTTCTATAAATGGGTTGAATTTGAGAGAGAGAGAGAGAGAGAGAGAGAGAGAGAGAGAGAAGGGTGGAGTGGCTAATCATACCTCAAGAATGAAATTTTCAGTATGGAGATGATTGATGCTTAAGGCGTGTGTGTGCTGTGATAGAAAATTGTTAAAAAAATTTAAATCTTGGCTACATGTAGCAGATTGAAGAAATGTCTTGACTATAATAACTCAGAGAAACAAGAAGTTGTACTATGAACTGCATACTCTGAGTAACAAAATGTGGCAAACGTGGAGTGAATTTTGTTTCTCTGCAGAACTCTTGTGTCACATTAAGCTTGCTAGTTGCTTCATAGTTGCATCTGATACAGTACAATCCTAAACTTCACTACTCAGAAGTGATTCCCTTTAAATTGCATAGGACATAGGCTGCATTCTTGTACCTGTTTACCTTGGTGCAAGCCCTACTGAACTCATTGGAACTTACTTTTGAGTAGACATATAGGACTGTGTACAGGACTGCACTATTAATCTCTAGCACACAGCTGGGGAATCTATGGCTCTCCAGACGTTGTCGGATTATAAATCCCATCAACACTGATCACTGGCCACACTGTATGGGACTGATGGAAGCTGGACTCCAACAACCTTTGGAGGGCCACATGTTTCTCACCGTGGTACTAGTATGTGAGTTTAGGACTGCTGCTACTTTCCTCTTTCTAATAGCAGGAGACTTTCCTTCCCCTTCCATAATTCAACCAAAAATCTGCTGGCGAACTGAATTTCAGTATTTAGGTGTCATCTCATAAATGTATTAGGAAAAGGGCAGCAGAAAGGATGAATGGAAAAAAACAAAACAAAACCCTGGAAACTTTAGGCTTACTCTAGAGTTTCCAGCCCAAAGGCTTCATTCCCAGTTGTCCTACCCATGGAGGGCTAATTGTGTGGTTGTAGCCACCTCACAAACATTGATTCTCTTGCAAATAAAGGCCAACCCCACAATGTAAGGCTGTTGTGTTTGTCCAAACAAGACCGTGTGCCTTCTGGTGAGCAGTGGAGAGTAGGATATGGCAAACTTTAAGTGCAATGTATGGATCAATCTTAACCCAACTGAGAGGTGTGCAAACACTACTCTTCCGTCTCCTTTTTTGCCGCTTTTTACCAAAATGTTTTGATGCTTTGTCTCTGGGGTAGTGGAGGAGGACGTTATTCTCACTCCCAGGCCATATTCCTAATTCAATTAACATGGTGTGCTTTCACAAGGAATGCTAAAAAAGTCTTTAGTTATCAACATGTGTTTTTTTTTAATGGTAAGGTGGATTTTTTTTAAAAAAAGCAATCAAATATATATTTTGATCAACATGACACTTGGATTTGACTTACCAGTGCAGGAAAATTAAAACATCATGGCAGTGGACCAACCTCTCACACGGTGCAACTGACTAGTACAATTTCCTCATTTGTTTTCATTTCACCTTGTTCCAGTCATTGTTTGATGAAACAGATGCAACATTAATATGGCTGCATTTGGAAAGCCCTGTTAAATATTTTGGCGCTCTCCAAGAAAATGTGTTCTAGGAAAGCAACGTCATAGATATAAGGGGAAGCACTTGCAATCCCATTCATGGCTCTTCTCCATTCAGATTCTCAAACTCTCCAAGCCGCTGAGCCATCAGACTTTTGGGGGTAGTGAAGGTTTCATGTCGAACAGCCAGAAAGTCTCCAGCTAGAAACCCACCTCAGCCACAAACTTACTAGGTGGTCTATATCTTACTTTAAAGGTATTTTAATCCCCAAGCCTGATATTTCCCCATGACTTAAAAAACAACAACAGCCATTTATTCCTCAATCCTAAACATACTTAACTGGATGTAAGGTCACACCCACAATATACATTTAAAGCATAATAGCTTCCTTCAAAGAATCTTGGGAACTGCAGTTTGTTAAGGGAGCTGGGAACTGTAGGTCTGGGAAAAAACTACAATTCCCATGATCCTTTGGGGGAACCCACGTAAAGTGGTACCTCGGGTTACATACGCTTCAGGTTACAGACGCTTCAGGTTACAGACTCCGCTAACCCAGAAATAGTACCTCGGGTTAAGAACTTTGCTTCAGGATGAGAACAGAAATCGTGCTCCGGCAGCACGGTGGGAGCAGGAGGCCCCATTAGCTAAAGAGGTACCTCAGGTTAAGAACAGTTTCAGGTTAAGAACGGACCTCTGGAACGAATTAAGTTCTTAACCTGAGGTACCACTGTACTTTGAATGTGCCTTAAGTGTATGCTATGGTTGTGATCTGTAGAAATTCCAACATGTAGAAGTCCCCACATTATTTTCTCTCCTAAAAGGTAGTTGTGGGAAGGCATTTGTACTGGGGCCAAAAAGAGGAATGCCTGACCTTTTGCCCCAGGCTTATTTCATTACTTAGAATCTTCCCCAGCTATCCTGAAAGGGAGAAACATGCAGGCACAATTTGTGCCCATCAGTTTTTATTCCATGGTTAATAGCTTGCAGTGAAGGCCTTTCCTAAAAAGCCTAGGGCTATTGGGAACAGGGCTATGAGATGCAGGGGAGGGGATGGTGGGCAAATCTCTCCCCCCCCCACTACCCTGATTCAAATTGCCCCCTGCTCCTTTTAAGGAAATAAATAAAATATAGGAAATTCCAATTATGGAAATCCATGCAATATCAAGATGGATCTTTATTGAAATCAGTGCAATCTCCCTCAAAAGTAAGTATGTTTAGGGTTACAGCAGTCATCGGAAAGAGAGAGTGACGTTTCTGTCTGGGAAGGGCTAATACACCAGACAGTGTATTAACTTGCTCCCTTTAACCTCCCACAATTACCCCCCCTCCAATTGCTGCCACTGAGCTTGATGGCTAGCAACCAAATGTGCAAACTTGCTCCACTGAAAAGCAACCCCTCTTGGAGATATGGATACTGTGAGACCTAATATCATGCTAGTAAGAGACCATTCATATGCCTGTGAAGCAAACACTTCACTTAAACTTGGAAGTCCCTGCTAGGATTAGCAGTGCCAGCTACACTTGGCTTGGCTTTCTCCATGTGCCAAGTGGTTACTAAGCATCCCATAGCAGCAGCAGCAGTCCAACCATTTGTTCCCGTTTCTTGATGACAGTGCTACGTTCAATTAGCTGTTGAATGGAATAGGCTTCTGGGTATTGTTAACCATGCAGCAAACCAGCCAGCTCCCTTTGCCTCTTAAATTACCATAGCAATATTATTGCCCAAGTTAAAGAGAGAGGGAGAGAGAGCAATGCTTCGTGTTTTCCTTCTTTCTATTTTTTATTTAAAGAAAACCGAGCCAGTCTTCAGAGTAGGAATCACTGTGTGAGTGGAGGATGAGAACCCCAGGCCTGGGAGCCATGTATGGCCCTCCAGCCTTTTCTATCTGGCCCTCAGGATTCTTCCTAAGCCACACACCTTCTCCCCAAGTCGTACGCATCACCAGTCTTGCTATGCACCTTCTTTGAGCACTTTTGCTGGCTGGAATGCCCCCTAGAACCTTGACATTGCCTCTTGCTTGCCTATATGTTAAGATAGAAAGATATTGTGTGTGTGTCTATCAGAGGTGGTGCATCTTGTTTTGCCGCTTGAGGCGAAACAGAAGTGCTGCCCTCACCTGCTGCTTCAACTGCTCCCACCACCACCTCTGCTGCCTGCACTGCCCACTCTAACATCACTGCCTGCAGCATGCAACGTGCCACATCCACTGCTGGTAAAGCATTGCCACCATTTGTGCCAATTTTGGGTGATATCATGCCCCAAATGGACGCAATCTTGCCCGAAATTGGTGCCAATGCTAGCATTGCTTCTCTGCCACAGGTGGAGGCACCGGGGGAGGTGGGACGCCCACAGGAGTGCCGCCCCAGGGGCTTTTGTCACCTGAGGCAGCAAATCCATCTTACCTAATGGCTGGGCAGGTCCTGGTGTCCATAGAAACCTTTGACACTTGCATATTTGGATCGTGGCACCCAAAGCATCCCATTCATTGCTCCACCCACCTCTTTTGAGGCTCTTCCCCAGATATCATACTCTGGGTTGCACCACCGTCCCAAATGACAGTTACTCCAGTGGAGTATGGATGGAGAGGAGAAGCCAGGGATTGGCCCTAGGACCTTCTGAATGCAAAACAGGGATAAACTGAGCTACACTTCCCTGAGCAGGTATGAGCAGGTACAGTGCAGTGGGGCTGTGCTGTTCATCTAGCCTCAATCTGGCCTGGTCACTGCAGCATACTATGATATAAAAGGGTGAGGGGACACATGGAGCAGCAGGAACACCAGATTGGTTCTGCTGGTGCATTTGCACCATAATAATATTGCCCCCTCCATCTTGACATGCTGAGATGACCTGGATGGAAGCATTTCAGGTGACCAGTGCAACTCCACCACACCATCTATTGCTGGGTGCCCAGCTGCTGTTTTCAGTGGCAAGCATGGGTTTCCCATAACTTTTAGGGTAGAACCAGATGCTATTAGCAGACATTCATAAGAACTTTAAAAAATAGCTGATGCTCTACTTTTCAAAACATCCACTCAGTCGATATCAATCATGCTGAGCATCTGCTCGACTGCTATTGGATTGGCTGCTAAAGCAAATACTTCTGCAGGAGGCTAGCACTAAAAAATTATGACACTGTCCAAAATCTATTGGAAAAGGCATCTCTATTCCAAATGAATCAGAACGTCCGTGGCTAGCGTCCAGTTACATTCTCGGAGGGTGGGGTGGATGGGGAAAGAAATCGTCTTAGGGGACCACTGTTTCAGCCTCAGATAAGCTTACCAGTTCACAAACATAGTTAGTTGTGAGGGGATAAAACATCAGCTTTAGAAATTTCCTTGGGAGCTCAACGTATGACCATAATTCATCCCTTCACCTTTGAGCACGATGTTACAAACTTCTCTGGAATAAAATATTACAGCAGCACTCTGCATTGCCATAAAGAATGTTCTGTTAGATTGCAGCTGATATTCCCAGAGCGGCAATAGAACAGCCATGTACCAACGGGCTGGAACGGCTCCAGGATTTCTACAAATGCTGCTCCGAGTATGAGCCAACACACCTGATCTCAAGATTCTGGATGCATTCAGAGGACAAAAATGTGATTTTTGGCAAAGGGACGGGGCGTAAATCTGAATTATATTCTTAAATTCGTTTTTAAGGCATTTGCTGCCATTGCCAGACTTAAGACTTGCTAGGGCCAGACCAGGGCTGTGGGAGACAATGCCTGCGGACACACTCCCCTGTACTCTACTCCAGTGTAAAACCACTAAGGTTTTGGGCAATAGGGTACACACAACATTAACCACAATCCACATCTATGCTGCATCTCCTGTTGTTTTTTTAGGAAATGCTGCATTTTGATGTGTCCCCCCAAAAAACCAGATTCAATCTGAATTGGAGAAATAATAATTATCTACCTGTGTTTTAAGCTGGTCATATGTACAGAGCCAACATCTAAATCCAAACCTGGAGTGTGTCTTCTTAAACCTGGAGTACCCTGTGACTAGAGCTAAAACCAGGGGAGCAAAAAGGATTTTTTGGGCCTGGTGTTCTTTGTATAAAGGTTAAAGGTATATGGACCCTCTGCCACAGATGCCAAAGAAGACAAAAATTTGCATAAAACTTGCAAACCCTTTAAATCACAATCAAATTTGTACTCTCTTTGGCAAGTGGGGGGAACAGTGCCCCAGAATAAACCAGGGGCCACACACAAGTATTAAGATGCCCAACAGACAGACTATAAACAGGTGAAGCTTTCCTTGTACAGGTGGTGATCAATTTGTGTATATCCGATTGACGCACGACCCCTGATGCACACAATGATTTTGGACCAGAAAGGGCACGGAACAGGGTGGGGATGGAAGCAGTTATGTGTGACTGCGTGTAATGACCCAAAATGCAACCCCCATGCAATCAGGGAGTTGCCTGTAATTGTAGTTCCACATGACAAAAGGCTGATTTGGTTACTTGGTCCCAGGTTCGAATTGAGAAAGGATCGAGTGAGGTGAGGGAACCCTCTGCCTGAGACTCTGTAGAGCCATCAGTCTGGTGAGCACGACTGAGCTAGATGGTATAAGGTAGCTTCCTAAATTCCTAATGAATAACAGAATCCTTCTTTTTGAGAAACAGGCAAATAGATCCCTCCAATATTACTTCATACTTATAGTGCCATACGTAGCAATTATGTATAATATCACAATGAGCAATTTTGTACAGTATGCAAAGTGTGTAAAGTGCTTCCTTTTGCAATTCCCATTTCACAACGCCGCTTTGTGACCATTATTTGTCCCCATCTGAAAGTTGTATTCTACATTTAGAGTTAGGGCTTCTGCATACACGATGATGCGTCCACTTCCTGTGCAGCTTCTCCAGGTTCTATCTATGTACACACAGCTTAAAATTAGCAGCAAGGCCACACTAGTGCCTCTGAATAACTTGTTCCATGTTCTCACATAAACAGTTTGTGACTTCCTGAAAATTCCAAATTCTGCCCACTGCTCTTTTTCCAGAGACTGGTCAGCAAACCACTGTATCCTCCCACGGACGCACACATACTCCTCCTTGGAAGTAATCTGATTCTGTTGGAACCGAAGGTCATAGAAAGGCAGCCTTACTGAACAGGACTGACTTCAAAGAATGTGGACCACCTGGATGCCATCAAGTTCGTTATCTTTTCTCTGATGCTGCACCAGGCCCTGACTTGCAATTCCTACCCCTCTCTCCACCCCCCCACCCAAGTTATCCTAGTTCTTTCATAAATTCCAACTGTCCTGGGTCAATTGTGGGCTCCCACGCAGAGCCACCTTGGTGGTTGACACTAGGCCCGACACGCGTCACCTAGTCAGTAGGAAGCAATGGCCGATAGACCCCAAGTGCCTCCAGGCTATCAATATTGTGTGGGAGGGACTGAAGTGCACACTGTAAATTTAGGCTTGTGCAATCGAAGCACAACAAACCCTCATTTTTAAAAGGGGAATATACTTTTTGTGGTTTGGAAAGTGAAAGGGAAGCATGTTGAAAAGTGTTGGACTTACCAGAATGACGCAGAAACACCCTACAAGCAAATCATTTTCATTTCACTGTCCCCAAAACAAAAGCTAATGAAAGACTGGGCACAGTCCCACCTTGGTGCAAAATTAGTGCAAGGAAACCAGGAGCAATGCTCAATGAATAAGTCACATGGAGAAAAGATCTCTCTTCACCTCCACCCTCAAAAAGAAATAAATGTGGAACCAACTCGGGTAGTTTTGGAGAAGCACAAGAGTTATGGAGAAGAATAAGATTAAACAGTCTTTAAATTCAGAACTGAGGCTAAATAATAGGGGAGCACACCAATGCTTCTTCCTGCTTAAAATCTTGTCTTTGAGAGTGGTCTGCATCAGTATGGAGGAAGGATATGTGCCAGGGTTGTTGCGAAGTTCACTGCCACCATTTGCAGCTGGTGAAATTGAGGCTGGAGTCAAAAAGGTTTTGGAGTGGCGGACTTAACAAGGCTGGCTGGGAAGCATCAATGTTTCGTTTCTGTTGCTTTTTGGGGTGGTAATTGTGGGGCAGCAAGCCTCCTTCAGAAAGACCGACCTTGAAGAGTCTATTGGTCACCTGTCGCCACCAGCAGCTCTGGCTCCGACAAGACTCCCAAACGAGTGACTCGTCTTAGGTTAAAGCAAAACCAAACCCATTCCCTTGAAATATCTCTCCCAGTAGCAGGCACCCCAAAAAGAAAAATTCAAGATGAAAGATTGAAACCTCAGATTTTCAACCCAGCCCTAATACATAGCACCGAACACACTGAACTGCTGTTTACACTCTCTATACAACTAAAAATGTTTGCCTCTTTCACAACCAGAGAATAACTCCAGCCGTTTCAACCTCCTTGAGCTCTCGCTTTCCCCCAGAGAGGATAATAAGCAGAAACCTGAGAAGACACTGGAAGAGGAAAAGGTCACAAGCAAATTTGATAAGGATAATGCATCAAATAAGGGAGGGAAGAAAACAAGAGTTTAAAATGTGAAGATTGGCCCCTTCAAATGTAGTAAGGCATCGTTTATCAGATGACATTGAAAGCTTACAATGAGTACAATCACTGGAGAAAGCAGACCTTTGCAAAAAATGGGTTTGTTCGTGATCAGAGCCTGCCCAGCCATTAGGCAGGGTGAGGATGCTGCCTCAGGTGGCAGAAGCCCCTGAGGCGGCACCCTCACTGGCTTCCTACCTGCCCTGCCACCTCCACCATTGGCACCTTGGGGAACGATTTGGGGTGAGATTGCATATTGGGCAAGCTGTCATGAGAGATCAGAAGGTGCAAGAGCTCATGCAATTTCAGGCAAGATCTCACCCAGAATTGGAGTGATCTTGCCTGAATTCGGTGCTGCTTTTCCACCAGGGGTGGATGCGGCAGGGCACATGGTGGTGGCAGAGCAGACAGGCAGCAGGTCTGGTGGCAGCGGGAGTGGAGGTGGCGGCAGCAGCAGCAGCAGCACAAGCGGTGAAACAGGACTCACTGTTAGCGATAGCCAAGGCATCAGGCTTCTTAGCATCAGGCTTCGGGGCTGATTTTTATTTCAAGTATATCCAACCCTCTGCTGAAAGAACCCCAGTACAGGCACAGCCTTGGCAGGACCCGTTCCCAATCCTGCATGGAGATGTTGCGATTGAACTTGGAACCTTTTGCATGCAAAGCTATGACCTTTTGCCGATATATGGCACTTAAAAGCATTAGCAAAAGGGGAATTAAGGCTGACTGTGAAGGCGTGCGAGCAATTGCCACATTTCACGAGATTGCAGTGAGGGTCATCAGTTGCACCTAACTCAAAGGCAAAAGGATCTGCCCGAGATCTTGGAGACTAAGGCTTCAATCAAATGCAGTTAGGCATGATTAAGAGTATTGGTTCCAACAGGCTTAAGTGATCTTAACTGTGTGTTAGATTATTTCGAGCTTGATTGGCACAAATCACCTGAACAGAGTGCAGGCGCATCCTTGTTTTTGAAGCTTATGAAAGGTGTAGAGGTTATAGGGAGGCTGAACTTTGCTTCTGTCTTTTCTGATCCTTGTGGGACAGGTATTTAAAAGGAGGGGAAACATGTATTGGATGATGAGAAACATTAACATTATGTTTTGTGTGTGTGTGTGTGGAGGAAACAGAGTGGGTTGTCATGAAGACACATAAAAATACACTCTGGATTAAAGGTAGCAGAAAGGTCAGTGGGCCTACAAGAGAGCCAAAGAATTGAATGAACCCAGGATTTGTTATTCATACAATCCACTGCTGTCCTCTTTTCAAGCACATTTCTCCTAGGGTGGTTAAACTGTCAATCCAAGAGACCTCTGTGAGAATAGGGGTCTCCTAAACAGTGGTGTAGCATGGGTTGCCAGTGCCCGTGGCCATGCAGAGGGCAAGATGGAGGGAGGGAAATGGATGGAGTACACATGTGCATTTGACTGCCTGTGTCTGCGTTACCCAGGAGATCACAGCCACTGATATAAGAAAAGAAGAATCATTCAGTTGTCTGGAGAGGTCACTTCCTGGTTCACGTGGAGAAGCTGTTTTCAACGGAGCTCAGCGATGGAAGTGTGCAGCTGTATTGAGGCAGCAGCGGGAGTTGAAATTTTGCACCCCTAACAATTTTGTGCCCCTGGGGCCTCTCCACACTATGCCACTGCTCCTAACAACTCTCCACACCCTTGGAAAAAGGACAGTCCCTGATATTCTTTGAAGGAAGCCAGGACTGTTTAAATTTGTTTGATTTTGCTGTCAATGTATAGTGCCGATGGGGCCTACGATTCTAACTTTGGTGGAGTTCCTGAGATTTGACCCTGCAATCTCAATATGCATGGCATTGAGACATGTGCCCTTCAACCACACTGGTGCCAGTAATTCTCAACTTCTATAATCAAGCAATTCTGTGTCCAGGCAGAGCTAAAGGAGAAGAAGAGGAGGAAATTCGTGTGCACTAACAGATGGGTTACCCATGAACATTTTGTTGCTGTTGTTTTGAAAGTACCTGTTAGTCATGTATATCTTTGGAGAAAGGCAGTTCTCCATTTTGTTGATTAAGAAGGGAGGACTGAATAGTAGTGCAAAGCCCTTGAAATATTTGAAGTTCGTTCTTCTGTTATCAGAGAAATGCAACAGAACATGCCGACCTGCGGCTCTTTGTGACTAAACTGTTTGCAAGGTTAAAAAGAAAGGGAAAGGGGAATCCATGCTAATCTTCCCCAGCCCTAATTTTAATAAAAAGTAAATATTTTTGTAAAACCATTTCAAAGGCTTCTACTTTCAGCTATGTGGCAGGTCGAGATTAGCGAAAAACCCCAAGCATCTCTTAAGGTTAAGCATGCTATTTGTTTCTGTCTTTCAAACTCCATCCGAGCGTGTTTAGCTGATAAGTTTAGATAGGGCAAAGCTCAAACTCCTTCCCTTTGACTTTTTACCTAGAAATAAATAGCTGTGGATGCAGGAACATTAGAGCAATCCCCCTTCCTGGATTATTAATCATGGTCTCCACCAATTTCCAGAACCAATCAAGTACTTTATTCTGCTGAGCCTGCAGATTTTTGAAACTTCTATTCCACTGCTGCCAAGGTGGGTTTATAACTAAAACAAATAGTTGGCCACTGATGCGGGATAATTCCAATCTGATTTCATATGACTCACAACATCTTCATTCAGGTACTTAAAGATTTCTGTTTGCTTTGTACCCCACACAAGGAAGAAATTACAGCTTCAGGCAGAAAGCCATCAACCACAAACCAACATAAATTCAGGCACACTTAAGACTGGTGATTAATTCTCTGAAGATGTATTGTTGGCTTTCAGCAAACGATGGTTTGCAAATCAGGAGCCACAATAAGGAATGTGTCCTCCTGTTCCCTTTTTACTCCCTGATCGCGCATGCACGCGCACACGTAATTTTTATATTGTGACAAGTCCAAACATGTGTATAATGCAACAAATAAACCATGAATAGCATAATAAAACAAAAGCAGCTGCTTGTGTCTTCTGTTATTGAGTTCTACTCCCTTACATTGAATGAATTATCCCCATGAAATTGGCCACAGTTTTATGTTGTTGTTCATTAATTTGTGAATCTCCCTGCCGCGTATATGTCTCAAAACAATTTGCAGACAAAGCAATGTTAAAAAAGCACAAAAACAACAGAGTATAGGTTATAAACACAACTAAGAGTTATTGTAGGGACGAGGGTGGCGCTGTGGGTTAAACCACAGAGCCTAGGACTTGCCGATCAGAAGGTCGTGGTTTGAATCCCCACGACGGGGTGAACTCCCGTTGCTCAGTCCCTGCTCCTGCCAATCTAGCAGTTCGAAAGCACGTCAAAGTGCAAGTAGATAAATAGGTACTACTGCTCTGGCGGGAAGGTAAACGGCGTTTCCGTGCACTGCTCTGGTTCACCAGAAGCTGCTTAGTCATGCTGGCCACATGACCCGGAAGCTGTATGCCGGCTCCCTCAGTCAATAAAGCAAGATGAGCGCCGCAACCCCAGAGTCGGCCACAACTGGACCTAATGGTCAGGGGTCCTTTTACCTTTACCTTTAAGAGTTATTGTAGATGAGATAATATGCTGATTACTGGTGGTATAGGACCCAACTGCTAGGAGTTGAGGTCCCTTCGCCCCCCCCCCCAATATTTGAGCAGGTCAGCCCACCCCCCCACTAGTGGGCGCTGACATTCAATTGATGTCCATTTGCTGCATCTTGTGATTGATTATTCGGTGCAGGGCTTAACTGTCCCCAATATTTTATTCAAATTGGCACCCCTGAAAGTGCAGTGAAGTTAGTATAAACTTCTAAAAAAAACATGCTTATGGGTTCATATGAAGTTTGTAACCATTTGCTCCTTCTGGCTAATTTGGCAACTAGAAATAAAGACTACAACTGTAATCCATTGAAGGAAGGATTCCAACAGGAGAGCAATGGCCATCGGAAATTTTGCAATTTTGGATTTTAATCTAGCCGAAGCTTTTGTCACTGCCTATTTCTTCAGATGCCAGATGTGAAACTGCATAATGCGTGGCCTTAGACCACACCACTTGAGCTAAACAAGAATCTAGCAGCCAGCTTAACTGGGTTGTGGTTTGGGAAGGGTGCAAAATATTTAGCAATGTGCCAAATTACTCTTTGCACAGTGAAAGGCAATTAGCTCTATGATAAAAAGAGAGTGGTCAGAAATAATGCTTGTTCTTTTCCACCCTTTGGTTACCAAGAGAAGCTATGCATCAGCAACATGGCAGCTGCGCTGCATTCCACATATAAAAGTTAAGTCTGCATATTAAAAACAAAAAACCTAGTATAAATCTATATGAACTCCTCACACGAAAATTAATCCTGCGAGGAGAACAATGCTGTATATGCCAGCATTCCACAGTAAATCTTTAATGAAGATCACATGTTAAACACTGGCAAACCATGGTATGGAAACTATATAGTTTTTTTTTATTAAAAATTGTATGCATGGATTATACACCATAAAATCCATTCATGTGAACAGCTGGGCTGCGCATGAGAAACTACAAGAGTTTCCTCTCCTTCTTCTGGTTACACAAGCGAAATGCGTAAACACCCAGAAACTCTTTCTGACTTACAACAATCCAGCCTATAGCTAAACAATACAAATCAAATTTGTATGGCAATTGTTAGGGGGTGGGGGGTGGCTGCTGCTGCTATGGATTACTATGAGAACCGAAATGTTTTTGAATAAAAAATCTGGGCAGCCATTAGAAATACAAATCTTGCTGACTTTGGGGTGCTGCCCGTATTCTGTAGTGGAAAGCACAACTTCTGGCTTGTTTAGCCAGCTGATAGAAGAAGACTGTTGTGATTTGGAGATGCTAGAACCAAATCATGGCACCTACACATTAATTAAGCATGTCTGTTTGGCCCTAAATGTGGCTTCCCATACAGGGACTGCTTGCTTTCACCAGGCAGGTTACTCTATGACGCAGATGCCCATTTGCACCCCAACATGCCACCAACAAAAAGCTGAAATGCACCCTTGGGACAGTGCCATGTCTGTCCCAACATCATTTGAATGTCAACGCCCATCAATGGGGGTGGGGGTGGCCTCCTCAAATATGTATATATTTTTGGGGGGTGAAGGGACCTCAACTCCTAGCAGTTGGGTCCTATACCACCAGGAATCAGCATATTATCTCATCTACAATAACTCTTAGTTGTGTTTATAACCTATACACTGTTGTTTTTGTGCTTTTTAAACATTGTTTTGTCTGCAAATTGCTTTAAGACATATACGTGGCAGGGAGATTCACAAATTAATGAACAACAACATAAAACTGTGGCCAATTTCAGGGGGATAATTCATTCAAGATACGGGAGTAGAACTCAATAACAGAAGACACCCACATCATCTCTCCTCCTTCTCCTCCTCCATTGAATTTATATACAGTGGTACCTCTGGTTACGAACGGGATCCGTTCCGGAGGCCCATTCACAACATGAAAGGAAAGCAACCCGCAGTGGTGCGCCTGCGCACGTGCGGGTTGCGATTCACTGCTTCTGTGCATGATGTCATTTTTGCGCACATGCGCGAGCGGCGAAACCCTGAAGTAACCCTTTCCAGTACTTCCGGGTTGCCGCAGGACGCAACCTGAAAAAACAACATGAAGCAAACGTAACATGAGGTATGACTGTACTGCCCTATACCCGGGAAGTCTCAGTTATTGACTAAGACACACCCAATAAGACAAAACAGCTTCACTCCAATCATAATCCTCCCAGAATCAATGTATAATTTGGCTTGAGGAACCAAATGGAGCACCCATTAATAACTTGTGCTATTTCCATTATCGCCAAAGGCCAGCTGAAGGCGCCCATGCTGGACTGCAGGGAAGGGAAAGCCTGCCGGCTAATCCTTCCCTTGGGAATCATTAAGGCTGGGAAGTGTGAAGGAGAGCAGCTGCTGAGAGGAGCTCTGAAGGCTGTACCTGATAATGTCAGGTGGGCTTGATAATGTCAGCGAGGGCAAACAAAAGATGGAGTGATGAAATGCCCAATGGCTTCGGCAAGTGTGAGCTGATTCATGCTAGAGCCAAATAGCATTTGTCCAGAAGTTAGAAATCTCTCACAGTTGGGTTTAATGAACACCCTTCCTTCTTTTGTTTAAGAGACAGAAGTGTAATGACATGGGAAGTGTGGGCATCTTAAGGTTAGCATTTCCAAAACACCAATTGACTGATTTTATTTTATTTTATTCAAAAATTGTATTGGTTTTCCCAAAAAGTTTAAACCAACCAACCAACCAACCAACCAACCAACCAACCAACCAACCAACCAACATACATACATCTTAACTGTACTTGATCCAATCTTAGTAACATTATTAAGTGACTTCCTCAAATCCCCCTGGCTGAATTTCAATGTATATCATTGTAACAGTTTTCCAAAACCAATTTTCTCACCAATTGACTGATTTTAATGGCAGTGTAAAGGGTTGCGGTGCTCATCTCGCTTTACTGGCCGAGGGAGCCGGCGTACAGCTTCTGGGTCATGTGGCCAGCATGACTAAGCCGCTTCTGGCGAACCAGAGCAGCGCACGGAAATGCCGTTTACCTTCCCGCCAGAGCGGTACCTATTTATCTACTTGCACTTTGATGTGCTTTCGAACTGCTAGGTTGGCAGGAGCAGGGACCGAGCAACGGGAGCTCACCCCGTCGCGGGGATTGAACCGCCGACCTTCTAATTGGCAAGTCCTAGGCTCTGTGGTTTAGACCACAGCGCCACCTGCGTACTTTAATGGCAGTGTACACAATACCATTTCCTCTACATCCAAACCACTGAGCCTTTTGGGAAGGTAAACAGTATTCTGTGCACTCTGGTTTCAGTCATCGTGTCCCGTTGTGCCGGAAGCGGTTTAGTCATGCTGGCCACATGACCTGGGAAGCTGTGTGTGGACAAAAACTGGCTCCCTTGGCCTGAGTGCTGCAACCCCATAGTTGCCTTTGACTGGATTTAACCGTCCAGGGGTCTTTTACCTTTACCTACCTTACTGTTGGCTAGGGAAGTGGTGTACACACAACATTAGCCACAACCCACATCTATCCTATATCTTTCCTGCTGCTTCTGATATAATACTGCATTACATGGCTCAGGACCTCAATACCTTATGGATTGCCTCTCTAACCCAAACCCTGCACTTGTCATCTGAGTTTCTTCTATATGTCCCCCATCCCAGAGAAGTTCGGAGGGTGGCAACAAGAGAACGGGCCTCTGCTGTGGTGGCTCCCTGATTGTGGAGTGCTCTCCCTAGAGAGCTTTCGCCTGGCGCTATCACTACATGGCTTTAAGCACTAGGCAAAAATATTCCTCTTTACCCAGGCTATTAAATAACCTATGGCTTGTGAAAGTGTCGGGAAGTGGACTGTTATTATGATGATTATTTTACTATGATGCTGCCTTTCACTATGTTTTTATCATGTTTTATCACTGATGTTTAATGCTGTACACCACTCTGGGTTATTCTGATTAAAAGTGGTATATATGTTTTAATGTATTTTTAATCTCCTGTTGGAAGCTGCCCAGAGTGGCTGGGGAGATCCAGCCAGATGGGTGGGGTATAAGTACAGTGGTACCTCAGGTTACATATACTTCAGGTTACATACGCTTCAGGTTACAGACTCCGCTAACCCAGAAATAGTGCTTCAGGTTAAGAACTTTGCTTCAGGATGAGAACAGAAATCGTGCTCTGGCAGCGCAGCAGCAGCAGGAGGCCCCATTAGCTAAAGTGGTGCTTCAGGTTAAGGACAGTTTCAGGTTAAGAACGGACCTCCGGAACGAATTAAGTATTTAACCTGAGGTACCACTGTAATAAATAATGATGATGATGATGATGATGATATTGCAATATGAAAGTGCAGCTGCAGATTTATCCTACATATCTTATTGAGATGGTGCTGAACAGTAGTATCTACAGTATATTAATTATTGAGTCGTCACTCCTAAGGCACATCCAGAGAAACACCAAAATATCTTCAAATTCCGCACAGTATTGCGTACAGTTGACAGCAACTGCTTGACCTTATTTGGAGATATAGAGGGAAATGCACAAGCCCTTGGTCTGACGCTGAATTCAGCTCCCCTGCCAGACAAACACTGCCTGAATACCAATGGGCTGTTGCATATTTCAGATGAAGCCCCTGTAGTCAGTCCGTGCCACGTGTTCTTTAACACTGAAGGTCTCTGGGGCAATTTAGACAAAACAAAGGACACATTCTACTCTCACTTTCGCAGCCTAAACCAAGTGTAACCAACTCTGCCAAAGGTCAGAGGGGAAATGTATGGAAGTTAGAATAGAATTTTGTCCTAGGAATCTGAGCAGCAGATAAATTACTTGGCTGTAAGTCACAGTAAGCGAGCAGAGCAGTAGTTTTACAAGCAAAATGCAAGATACAGCTCCTAAAAGAAGCAAATTATTATTAATCCTGAAGAGCATCAGAGATTGTTAACTTATTCTAAAGACAGTTCATGCAATGTCTTGCCAGGAGTTTGGGTTTACTGTATTTTGAAGATCTGGGCCAAACCAGGCATGGGTGTGTTTATTTAACACATGCTTACTGGTGTGGCTATGAAGCGGGAGGGCATTTCCCCCCAGTATATGGCCTGTGTTGGGGATGGGAATGAAACCCTCCTCTCTCCCCAGCCTTTCCTCCCCAATAAGGTGAGGGAGGAGCTGGGGTTTGCTCCCATCCCCTACATTTAGTGATCAAAATATATATTCACTCCCTAAGCTGACAAGCACATTTAGCCAAAATGTGCACATGCAGTTAGCAGACCCTCAAAGTGTCCTTATTTTCCAGGGACAGTCATGGATTCACAAAAGCTCTCATGGTTTCTGATTTTATCCTGGAATGTCCCGCCTTTCCTTAGGACGTCCCTATTTTCATCAGAGAAATGTTGGAGGGCAGCTCTGTTTAGGAAAGTGTTTTGTTTTTTGCAAGATGTTTAACGTATTTATATGTTTTTATATATGTTGGAAACTGCCCAGAGTGGCTGGGGCAACCACGTCAAATGGGTGGGGTGATAATAATAATAATAATAATAATAATAATAATAATAATAATAATAATAATAATACTGCTCACTTTCCTTGGTGGGCGGTATTGCAGCTCAGCACCTGGGACCTCCCAGTGACCCCAAGTCATGGGGACTCCCGGCCACATCACACCCCTGGTCATCCAATCAACGCAGTTGGGGGCGTGACCGCAGGTCATTTAAACTGTGGCACGGCCGGGGGACATCCTCCTAAAGTGATCCGGGGGTGTGGATCCTGTCCAAAGCCTAGACGTGGGCTAAGGCCATGCTATGACTCCATCGGGGACCCTGGTGGTGCCCCAATTTGATGTATGTTATAGGGCTCTCCTTACTGGTGGTTTACCCTTAGTGAGACTCTCTGCAGACAGGCAGGAGTCAGGATGTAGTCTGGTTTCACCCAACGCCTAAGCCAAACATCTCACATCTGTAACCAGATGGTGTGGCCTATTTTGTCCCATTAACCTAAAACATTTGTGTCAGTGTGTTGATTATATTGGGGAACTGTGGGGCCTGGGGCCTTGGCACGCAATAATAATAGCAGTTGTTAGCAGAAGCAGCAGCAGTAACAACAACAGCAAGAATTATTATTATTATTATTATTATTGAATAGGATGTCCCTATTTTCATTACCTTGCCAACAAGGTAATGAAAGTTAAAGCCATGGTTTTCCCAGTAGTGATGTATGGAAGTGAGAGCTGGACCATAAAGAAGGCTGATCGCCGAAGAATTGATGCTTTTGAATTCTGGTGCTGGAGGAGACTCTTGAGAGTCCCATGGACTGCAAGAAGATCAAACCTATCCATTCTGAAGGAAATCAGCCCTGAGTGCTCACTGGAAGGACAGATCCTGAAGCTGAGGCTCCAATACTTTGGCTACCTCATGAGAAGAGAAGACTCCCTGGAATAGACCCTGATGTTGGGAAAGATGGAGGGCACAAGGAGAAGGGGGCGACAGAGGACAAGATGGTTGGACAGTGTTCTCGAAGCTACAAACATGAGTCTGACCAAACTGCGGGAGGCAGTAGAAGACAGGAGGGCCTGGCGTGTTCTGGTCCATGGGGTCACAAAGAGTCGGACACGACTAAATGACTAAACAACAACATCATTTTCATTAGAGAAATGTTGGAGGGTTTAGGGTAGGTCCTTCTAAGTCACTTGCTTTGCCAAAGTGGTTCTTCCACCGAGATCACCTCCACACCAGACACAGAAAGCACATCCAATAAGCATTTCAAGAATTTATTTATTTGTTAACGGTGCTTAGAATGACAGTTCCCAGGATTCTTTGGGGGAAGCCTGAAGGTACTTTAAAGGTATGTTGTGGATGTGGTCTCACAAGGATGGTCTGCTTGGGGGAAGAGACCCAAACACCTGGAAGGTCTGACCAGATGTCCACTGATGGATGAGGATCCTGATCTCAGATTCTAAAAGATGGCTCACCTTCTGTTTGAGGCGAGGGGGCTGACTACCGTATCTTTCTCCCCATAGGACACACCGGCCCATAGGACGCACCAAGTTTTTTGGGGGGAAATAAAGAAAAAAATTTATTTCCCCCCAGGTGTTTGTGGGGCCGGCAGCGGGGAGAAGCGCTCCCTGCCGCCCGCCTGCAGACCAGGTCCGAGGACAGCGGGAAGACACGCTGCGCCTCCCCGCTGTCCCCAGAGCTTGCGGGGCTGGCGGCGGGGAGAAGCACACGTCTCCCTGCCGTCAGCCTCCAAACCACATCGGGAGACAGCGGGATGGCGGCATTCCGCCTCCCCGCTGTCCCCCGACCTCGTGGGGCTGGCGCTGAGGCTCTCCTGAAGCGTGGAGAGCGAGAGAGGTCGGTGCGCACCGACCCCCTCACTCTCCAGGCTTCAGCGAAAGCCTGCATTCACCCCATAGGACGCACACACATTTCCCCTTCATTTTTGGAGGGGAAAAAGTGCGTCCTATAGGGCGAAAAATACGATACCTTCCCCTGAATAGATGACTGATGCCACCAAAGCTTATTACCACACCAGATGTGTGTTTGGTGGATATACATGCATAGATCTTTGAATGCTGTGCACTTGCTATGCAGATTTGTGCACCAGATATGCACAAAAATATGTAATTATTTAACCAAAGGTGGAGAGTACTACTTTACTTAGCATATAACTCTGGGATATCAATATGGCAAGGTTTTCTGTTATGAGGTAGAAACAGAAACAAAGCTGTGGGGGGTGGAACGAAGAGGGGAGAGAGATTTCCTAAGAAATGTTAAGAATGTCTAAAGAAATCAGCTCTAATAAGTAGCTTTGCTCACAGAACAGTTGGGAGGCTATTTCTTTCTGTATCCAGTTTACCCCAAATTCCCATGATCTTTATTATGTAATCTTTGGAATGGCTTCAGGCTCTGTGGACGCATAAAACATTTCACACATGAAAACAATTTTGTGCTGGAAACATTAGCAAATACATGGGGGAATGGAGAGGTCAGGCAATGCGCGGAGGACAGGCGGAAAGTAGATACGGATCTTGGGCTGAGTGTATAAATCTGCTGCAAATAAACCCTTAATCCACTTTAGATAGCTCTGCACCTATGTAAGACTGTGTTAAAACCTATCAAGAAGGCGTGGGAAGGGTAGCAAGCAGGGGCAAATAGCACAGCCACATAACAAAGGGCTGGATCCTTCCCTGTTGTAAAAAGCATCCTCAGGGGTTGATTTGCACTGGATGGGGGTGAGGGGAATCTTTAACCTGCACTGTCTGTTGTCGTTTCCTTGTTTGGGGAAGTGCTGTAACTTAACAGCAGAGCACACTCTTCGAATGCAAAAAGGTCCCTGGAATTGGCAGATTCCGCTTGGGAAGACTCCTGTTTGACTCGTTGCCAGTCTGTAACAATACTGAGCTGGATAGATGGCCTAATAATGCATGGAGTGAAATTTTTTGTAGGGGAACATTTAGGGCCAGAGGTGCCAGCTTGTGAAGGCGGTGGGTGGATGGGGGGAAATCCAATGTCGTGTGTGTGTGTGAACATCCCGCCTGCCTCCCTAAGCTGGGTAGGAGTTTCCTAGGCTTTGGGAATGAGGCACCAGCCCTCTGAGATGATGCTGGAGCCGTCCTTCAGGGAAGGCTTTGGGAAGGTGGTGGAGGGGCTCCTGGACTTTTCAGAGCATCGTGCCTCCCTCTCCAAGCCAGGCAGAAGCTTCCCAGGCTTCGGGAAGGAGGCACAAGGCTTTAGTACTTTAATACAGTGGTACCTCTGGTTAAGAACTTAATTCGTTCTGGAGGTCCGTTCTTAAACTGAAACTGTTCTTAACCGGAGGTACCACTTTAGCTAATGGGGCTTTCCGCTGCCACCGTGCAATTTCTGTTCTCATCCTGAAGCAAAGTTCTTAACCCGAGGTACTATTTCTGAGTTAGCGGAGTCTGTAACCTGAAGCGTCTGTAACCTGAAGCATCTGTAACCTGAGGTAATTTACCAGAACCATGTAGGGGTCTAGCCTAGCCCCTAGTCTAACTAACTGCAGACATCTGGCAGCTTCCCATTTCTCTTGTAACTTGCACATGGCGGTTTTTACCCTTGCAGGCTTACAGACTCGCTTCCAGCAACTGAGAAAGTTTGGAGGAAATGTTTCCTCGGAATACAATTCACTCCTTTCCCCATGTTCTGTGATCTTCCTCCCACTACCCATATGAACATAGGAAGCTGCATGATACTGAATCATGGTCCATCTATCTCAGTATTGTGCATACCAATGGACAGTGGCTTTCCAGGGTTTCAGACAGGGGTGTCTCTCAGCCATACCTGGAGATGACGGGAATTGAACCTAGGAGCTTTTGCATGCAAAGCAGGTGCTCTAACCACTGGGATACAGCCCTTAAGGACTGGTAGTGTCTGAATACCAGAAATGCCAATAAGCTGATTTTCAGAAGCGTATTCATGAGTACGTAAATGAGAGGCAAGCTGAGGTATGCTTTGATCTCCCCTTTTTTCTAAAGTATAAAATTGATGGTGCAGTGACTACATCATATTACTTGCTGCTATACTTATAAAGCTCTGATTTGTTTGTGCATTGCTCCTCTTCCTTCCTTTCCAAAGAGATTCCCTTCCCAGCAGGACTCTGCTCAGTTATAGAATAGCGTGACAAAAGTCAGGCATGGTTCTCAGCAGTCCCCACAAGTGGAATGAGAATCTCTAGATTTCCTTCTCTACCTCCTCAAGATTCCTGGGTTGAGCTGATCCCAGAATTCAATCTCGGAGCCGGGGCAAGGCCGTCGTGTTCAAAACAAGCGTGCCAATAGCATACTGTCAGGGAACTGCCATCGGAACGAGAGGAGGAGGCGAGGCTCCACGACGATGCTGGAGAAGGGACGGGACAAGTAGGGAGAGAGGCAGGTCTCCTGTTGGGGAAGAAAATCAGTAAAACACCAGGGATGGAGGGGGGCCAATGGGGAAGCAGAGAGCAGGCTCAGAGACTCTTCACTGGACACCAGCGGGGAGAGCACAGGTCCTCCGCTACCCACGCCCTCCCTGCGCAGAAGACTTCCTCGCAGGGAGAGGAGGAGGAGACTGGGCGTCAAACAACTTTTATGTTGGAAAAGGTTTAAGAAACGCCCACTGTCGGATTCTGCCAGCGACTGAACAGCCACGAAGTGAGGGGCTGTCCAGCCAGGAAAGGTTTAACGAGGCCAACTAGCCAGGAGTGGCGGCAACTTACGCACAAGCAACCCCATATAACCATTACACATACACATTCCTTTACAAGAAGGGGGGATCTCTTCATGTTTAGCCTATCATCATTTAACCTTGGGCTACATTTGATCCATGGCCAAGAACCGGTTTGGATATCAAGGGTTAGTAAAGAAATGATAAAAGAGGATGAGTCTGAATCATATAAAACAGTGTTTCCCAAACTTGGGTCTCCAGCTGTTTTTGGACTACAATTCCCATCATCCCTAGCTAGCAGGACCAGTGGTCAGGAATGATGGGAACTGTAGTCCAAAAGCAGCTAGAGACCCAAGTTTGGGAAACACTGATATAAAGCCATGGAGTTGGAGGAAGCCTTCTAGGCAGCCCAGTACAACCACATGCTTGATGCAGAAAATTCAGAGCTACAAAATCCTGACAGCATCTGCTGAACCCCTTAAAATTTGTCTATGATGCTGAACAGAACTGGACACTGTACCTCACGTAACAAGTGAAGAATTGCAGAAGACCATGGAATGCTTACTAGTTCCCACGAGGAAGTCTATGCTTCCTCTCTGCCCTGCCCCAGTTTAGGGTGATGGGTTTCAAGAACTGAAGTTTACTCTCCAGCCTACATTACATTGTGATTCACATCTCGATTGCTAAAGCCAAGATTCCTGCACTGTGATATATGCGGGTCTGCTCTTATAAAAACTCCAAAACCAAGTTTCTTAAGGGGGAACTACATGATACACTCTGATGTGAGTCTTGCTGCCAAACACAGCATTCTTAGGTTACATTCTCCTCTGCTCTTCCAGAATGTGTAGGATTGCTTGAGCTGCATCACAATTCACCATGCTACGAGTTTCCCAGCTCACCTCCTGCAGATCACTGGCTCCAATTTGTGGGGGCTAAGGAAATGCAAGCAATGAAGTCGTGACCCAGAGTAAGTGATCTTAACGTATTTGGGGAGAGAACTTGCCTCACAGATTTCTATAGCAGGCCCACATTGCGCTGAACGAGTTGCTGTCATATTTCAATAAATCAGCCCCTTTCATCCAAGATCCTTTAAAAATGCACCTTCATGGAACTTTATAACATGTATTTATACTTAGATGCAATCATCTGACTTGGTTAAGAAGCAACAACACCACCAAGTAAATTGCTGGGTTTTCCAAACTAACATTTCATCTCCACCATGCATTTTCTTATTGAATTATATGTGCTAGTGTCTGTACGGAGTAGGAAACTGCTGTAAGGAATCTTTGAACAAACAGATTAAAGACAGGAAAAAGTAGATTAGTTTACATTCCTTCCTGTTTGTCTGTTTTGTTGGCCTTTGTCTAAATACCAAGTTCCCTGGATTCTCAGTTTTGCTATTGCCTCTCAAGTATTTGGGGAAAGTAATAAAAAGAGTCAAATAATCAGCTATTTGTTTTCCTTGTTACCTATTGACAGGCCTATGATTTCTGTTGCAAAGTTGTAACATCTTATCTTTCCTACTCTATCTTAATTACAAGGTTTTTCAAGGAAAGTGCAAATTATAGCAAATACCTGCACACCATGATGGAGTTTTGCTTTTAAAGAACTGCAGTAACAAGGATGGAGTTTATTTCGTATTCTAAGTTGCATATCTACGTACCACAGACTTACATTAGTTTGCTTTAGTTATTGTGGCTTCCCCATTGATTCTTTGGAATAGTAGCTTTATGAGGGTGCCGAGGTTGTTAAAGGCCCCAGGTTCCAACTCAGTAAAGAAATTACATTTCCAGGGTTCTTTAGAAAGATGGAAAAGCTAGTAGGCCACATTAACAGTGTAGTCCAGTGCAGGCATGTTTACTCAAAAGCCAATCTTACTGAATTAGAAAGCGTTCATCATGCAGACGTATCCTAAGAAATATACATATACTGACGCTGTTGTCTTCAACTCACTTTCTAAAGAGTAAGTACTATTAAATTGCTCGGGATCTTGTTGTGAGTATGCTCAGAGATAGGTAAAAGGTAAAGGACCCCTGGACGGTTAAGTCCAGTTAAAGGCGACTATGGGGTGCGGTGCTCATCTTGCTTTCAGGCCAAGGGAACCGGTGTTTGTCCACAGACAGCTTTTCTATGTCATGTAGCCAGCATGACTAAACCGCTTCTGGCACAATGGGACATTGTGACGGAAACCAGAGCACACGGAAATGCCGTTTACCTTCCCGCCACAGCGGTACCTATTTATCTACTTGCACTGCTGTGCTTTCGAACTGCTAGGTTGGCAGGAGCTGGGACAGAGCAACAGGAGCTCACCCCATCACGGGGATTTGAACTGCCAACCTTCTGATTGGCAAGCCCAAGAGGCTCAGTGGTTTAGACAACAGCACCATCCGCATCCTTATGCTCAGAGATACTTCAACAGTCACAGAAACCAATTACATGAAAGGCACTCTCATATCCGCCGGCATTTCTCCAATTAAAATAGGGGAGTCCAGTGCTATTTTTCTAGAAAAAGAGGTGCCAGAACGTACCATGAACACCTTTCTCTTTCTTTTAGAATGGCAATGGCACTTGCCTGAGAGGTGCCGGAATTGAGTTCCACTGAGTTCTGGCTGGGGGGAAAAAAGCCCTGGGGATGTCCTATTCCATAGCCTCCAACATTTCTCTAATGAAAATAGGGATGTCCTAATGTCAGGAATGAGCCCGCTCCAAGCAAAGTTTTGCAGCCAACTGCAGAAAGCAGCCAGGAACAGAGAGGCTTAGATGTTAGTCAGGCAGCTGCAGACTTAGGTTCTTCCTGACTTTGACTAGCAGACTGATAAGGCAGTAGCTGAGAGCAGGCTAGAACACAGACAAAGCTCACAGGAAGCACAAATAGGTGCAAATACACTCAGAGAAAGCCTCTCAGAACAGGAAGAGGTTGGAGCTGATCCACTAAGTCCGAAGAGTTGACGAATGGCAGGGCTGCTAGATAGGAAGCAAAACAAGAGACATAAGGGTTGAAAGTTCAATATCTTCTGTTGATGCCGGAAGGAGTCTTCAGAAGGGTCATCTTGAGTAATGATGCTGGAGGCTTTGTCAGAGCTGTCCGGAGCAATCTGTTTGTTTTTGCAATAAATCCTCCTTTTTAATTACCTACGGTAATTCTGTGTTATCAAGCTGGGAACCTGGACTCCTGACACCTAAGGAAAAGCAGGACATTCCAGGATCAAAGCAGAATGGATTCTGTAAATCTGGGACTGTCCCTGGAAAATAGGGACACTTGGAGGGTCTGCTCTCTCCTATAGGAAACATATCAAGTAGACCATATTAATCTAGGCCCATGTGATGATCTCACACCCAGAAGCTGAACGTGGGAATTCTCGCTATACAGCTCTCCACCACCACCTGCACACATGAGATTGCATTCCTTGCCTGAAAGCCTATAGCTGAAAACAGAGCACTATCCTTACATTGTGGGAGCATGAAGTACAGAACAGATGAAACAGCCTCCAGACATAAAACAGGATTTTCACCTCACCTTCTACCACTGCCCCCGCCCGCCCCGCCTCCAACCAAAGACTTACTTTCTATTCAGATGCTGCACTCCCTCTTCAAGTATGGAAGGAATCTCCTTGGCATGTGACGTTGCTCATGAAAACAGCATGTAAAGCACATGGCAATTCTACTAGCTCAATAGCCAAATAAGCCAGGTCTGAAAGTCAGGAGATACTCCAAGAGATTATTTTTCCACAGTAATGCTGTATACTTAAATGAAGGCCCTTCTCTGCTGCCTGAAATTAAATTTCTCGTTTAACTGAATGATGTCTCCCTTCTCAGAAGTCTATTTAAAGCCTTTATAGCTCTCAAGTTCACTAATTCTGGATACTATTTATCCCTTCTCCCACAAGGCACAATTCTGGCACCTCACACATTTCCTGAGATCCGCCTAATTAGGTGCCTTACAGTAACTACTTGAGTTTATTTCAAGCTACAAACCCCCGAGATGTAGGGTGTTTCCCGCCAACAACACAAATGCCATATGTTGTTGTTAGTGCGATCTACTTGCCAGTCTGATTCATTGCTAATTGCAAGCATGTATTCTGCACACAATGTATCGCTGGCTTTAGAAGAGATAGCTGCATTGTGGAAGACTGCACCAGCTGTTTGCGAAAGAAAAATATTGCACTCAGAGGCAAGCCACATGTGACTTGCTTCTTAGTTCAGGCTAATAACATAAAGAGAGAGTACCTCTCTTTGAACCGGAAATTGCTTAAGACAAGGGCCGCCCAATTTGTGTAGTCAAACGCTCCTCCTAACTATGCACTTGAAACAATTCTGGGTGATGCACATTCCCACAATCGTATGCCTTGATCACAGAAGTAGCAAGTGTACGTTCTGGGCTGAATCTGTGTGCAACTTCTGATGTCTCGCCATGGAATCTAGCAGATAAGAAGGATCACATAGAGAACATAAGTGGTCTATCTATATATACAAATACTTCAGGCCACATATCTAAAAATTATTAAATGGCTACACTTAAATACACAGTTTTTAAGCACAAGTGCCAAGGCAGAAGAACTCTTTCTGCTGAGAGAATTTAACCCAGCTGCTTGATATTGAACCTCAGTGGTTGCAAGATCACATTTTGCTATGACAGCCCAATAAAACAGAAAGAAATGTGCTTCCCACCACCCACCAGGCCACCATTGCAAGCTAATTTAGTCAAACAGCCCAAACACACACAAAACGGTGACCTCTATAATTCTTGAGCAGTTCACAAGGTCTTAGTGAAAACCTGGCATTGGCTGCTAGGATCAGAAACTACTGGTTTCAATTTCCAAATGGTCTGTTTGAAGATGGATTATAACATAGAATGCCTTTTGAGCAAAAATTTCAAAACCCACCATCAGGCAATACCTTTATCAGGAGCAACCGAAATGCCGCAAAACCGTGTGCCAGCTTTTAAGAAATAGTTTGCAAAGCTTTTGAGTTCTCCACAACTCTTAATCTGGCTAGATGTTAAGCAGGGTAGGGAAGAAAGAGAGAGAAAACAAACATGAAGGAGGTTTGATGTAGAAGCCACCAAGTCTGCATATAATAACCACAGTCTTAAAATGGAGTATAGGTAGAGATCACAAATCTGAATCACATCGACACCATATATTTAGGGGAAGCATGGCTCCCCCCCAAAAAAAAACTCTGGTATGGTATGCAAGTGGGGGGAATGGTTGGTGAGGGAGGCATAGCAAAAGGAAGGAAGACTGAGAAGATGGTGACAGTGATGGGGAATATATCACAAGACACCGTGGTTAGGCAAAGAATCATGGACATAGAGAGACAACAGGGCTGTACAAGGGTCCCCGATTATAAAATCATAGAAAACGGGAGATACGTAGCCGCTCCAGCAACATAGCTCTATTTCCTCACATCCA